>NW_026585580.1:11274800-11339130 GCF_907164565.1 Psammomys obesus | reverse complement strand
GAAAGAAAGAAAGAAAGAAAGAAAGAAAGAAAGAAAGAAAGAAAGAAAGAAAGAAAGAAAATGGTTGTCTTTGACTTCTAAAGTGCCATGAAAAGTCAGTCGTCTGCTGCAAATGTCATTGTGCTTAAGTCCCTTGCTGTCTGTATGCTTACAGTAGTGTGCCTTTAATTAAAAATGTCTGCCGACTTTTAGGTAATGCTGTTTATCTGTCTGTCTATCTGTTTATTTGTGTTTTAAAAACATGTTTTTTTGAGGCAAGGTCGTACTGTGTAGCCCCAGCTGCCTGGAACTGGCTATGTAGACTAGTTTGCCCTCTCTTGCACAGACATGTCACTGCCTCCCAAATGCAGATTAAAGTAAAGTGTTACCACACCTGGCCTAATGCTCTCTATGAAAAGTAGTTCAGTGGCAAGTAGCTGTTTTTGGTAGATGCCTTTAAAATTTTGTGAAATGTTTAGTAGTTCACTTAACATTATTGCAATATCTTAGCAGGGCTCATTCTGCTTTATGCTGATGACCCCCCCCCTTTTTTTTCTCCAAGATAGGGATTCTCTGAGTAGCCTTGGCTGTCCTGGACTTGCTTTGTAGACCAGGCTGGCCCAGAACTCAGAGAGATCCCCCTGCCTCCGCCTGCACCACCATTCCAGTGCTAATGCTTTCTTATATTTGACTAAAATGCGTAAACCGAGGGGCGCATGTGGAATAGGAAAGTTAAGCTTACTAGTTAGTGTAGTTAGTGCCCTAGTTATCTACATCTGTGAGTTGTACATGGCCTAGAGTCATTTGGGGGAATCTCCGTAGAGGGATTGCCTAGATTACTCTGTGGAACATTGTCTTGATTGACAGTTGCTCCTAGGCCACTGTAGCCCTTATTCTCCCTAGGCAGATTGGCTTGGGTTGTATAAGAAAGCTAGTTAAGAAGGGTACAAGCATACAGCCTTTCTCAGCTCTATTTCCTTCTTGAGCGCCTGCCCCGACTTTCTTCAGTGGCAGATTGTGACCTGGCAGTTTAAGTAATAAACCCTTTCCTCCCCCAGGTGCTCGAACTTGGATAGTTGGTATTGAGCTTTTTTGTCCAGGGAATCTTGTGACTCATTTGTTCAAAATATGTTACCAGAGGAGGCAAAATGTGAATGTGTGATGCAGGTATTTTCCTTAGTTGCAGTGAGATAAACTTAGGGATAGTCAGTGCTTCAAAATGCAATTTTTGGAGCTTGCTGTGGATGGAAGATCTCTTGGAACTCAAATTGCCTGTGGGTTTTTGTTCCCTTTCTCTTTTCTAAAAATATGTAATAAAACATGGAAATGTCAGGTATAAAGGATGGTGGTTGCTTAGACTTGCCCTTTGCTTGTCTGGTTATCCATCAAACACCATCAAACCTCTTTTGCCAGGAAGTGTGAAATAATGTCTTTGGAAAGCAATCAGTCAACTGTGTGCCAAGGTCTTTTAAAGTCTCAACCAGCTGTTTTGGTATCAGAAAAGGTTTTACACATATGATACAACAAAATGTTTATTCTTAAGGAAGGGTCTCTCAGCTTGTTTCCTTTATTCCCATTTCTTGACTCTCTGCCATGGCTGGTGGGTTAAGGGTAGGATATCATTGAAGTCCTGATTTCACACGCATGCTGCCAACAAGAATGTCCAAGGTCTGCTCCACTCCACCATAGAGGAGCTAATAATCTGGATTATTAGAACAGTGACTGTACTGTTATAATAGCTACATTATTGTTATTTTGTAATGCTTAGAGCATCAGGTAAGGATTCTTTGTTATAGCTTTTCAGATCTCTCTCCTGCTCTCTCTCTCCAGCTTTCTTATACAACTCAAGACACCTCTATCCTACTCTCTTCCTCGCTTTTTCCATGGAATTTATTTATTATTAGACCTAAAAATAGAAAAAGGTCATAACCTGAAAACAAGATATAGGAAAAATGCCTGCTTCTCTCTAAGAACATGGAATTTTGTGTGCCGTTTTGATTTACTAAATGGCTTGCCTGGCGTTGAGTTGCTAATTGTGTTGGTGTGAATGGAGTATGTTCAGGAATCTGGGTTTGTTACTGGAGAGATTTTATGTCCCTGCAAACTTTCTGGAGTTTAGAAGCAGATAACAGTATGTGTGTTTCAGGTTGCTACTTGCTTCAAAATATGGAGCTTTTCAATATTATGTCATTACACAGAAACTTTTGATTAAAAGTTTAATAATCTGTTGATTATTAAACAGATTTGATAAAAATCTGTTTAATATTGTAGAATGTGAGAACTGTGAAATGTGAAACAGTTACAATTCCAGAAATTTATTTTAAGATCAAAGTAAATGGGGAAGGACAGGATTCTGTCAATCTTTATGTATTTATTGAAACATTTAAAATACACAATTTCTTTATATTTTTTCAGACATATCAATGTGTGATGAAATAAGGCCTTTTTGAAATTCTGTTATATTTAAAGGTACATGATAACAATGAAGTGAAATGGTGTATCTTCAACAGAGTACAACATACTTCTCTGTCTTCATTTGTGTGCATGTGTTGAATTGAGGATATATGTATTGTATGTATACGTGTGTGTCAGTACGTGTGTGTGTGTTAGTTCATACATATGTGTGTGTTCACGAGAGAAAGAGAGAAGGCTAGATGTCAATGTTGGTTGTCTTTTCTCTATTGATCTCTAACTTTATTTTTGAGACCATTCCTCTTTCACTGAACCTGAAGCCTGGCGATATCTGATTGCATCTCAATAGAGAAGTAAGTGCTGAGTGAGATGTGCAGGCACATTGGGTCCTATTTACCCTCAGAAAAAAACCTTCCTACATCTACAGAGACAAGGTCTCCATTAAGGAGGTCCTCTCTGAATCGGAGGAGAATGCAAGGAAAGCAGCTAGAAAGCCGAGGAAATGACTCCTCCCAGCAGAAGCTGGGAACATGAGGACTCAGACTGTGGACTTAGCTACCTAGACCACTGTCCTTGAAGTGCACATTTAGAACAATAGTTTTAGGTTTTAGCAAATTCATACAACTTGGCTTTGTTCTCCATTGCCCTGCCTCCACTTCCAAGTGTTTGTGGAAGTCCAGGTCAATGGGAAATGACTTTTTGCATATATGCATGCATAAATAAATACATACATATATAAATTTATGTATTTATACACACATGTCTGTTCTCTGTTTATTATATCTATCCATCATATCTCTGTCACTTCACTTTGGTAATGAAATAAAATGGTGGCTCCTCTGATGTTTATCTCAGAATAATCAATAAAGAACAATTTAGGTATAGGGCAGAATAGAGAGGGTTAAACATTACAAGTCTAGCACCATGCATGGAAGAGCGCTGGTGCAGTGGGCAACTTAGACAGCATGTTTGAACAAGATAAATATTCAGCAGGATTAAAAGAATTGTTGACTAAACTGCTTAGAGAATATGAATGGCGTGCATGGGGAGAGCCAGTGTTCTCTGGGAAGCCTTTTAGACATTTACCACAAGTCTGTCGAGGTAGCTGGCATCTCTGGTGCACAGAGCATAATGTGTGCACCTATTTAAGAGGCTTTCTTAGCAACTTCCATCTAATACAAGTTAGATTAATATTATTCATGCTTAAGGAACAGTTTAGTTCTGTAAAACCCAGGAAAGGCATTTGGTTTTTCTTTAATATGAAGTAAGAAATAACAAATTTATATTTAGGTTAGCATGGTATAGATACTTTAAAAGACACATGTTGCAGGAAAATGTACTAATAAGGAACTTTAGTGCTTCAGTTATTGTTCCAGAAATTTATTGACTAAGCCAGCATCTAGGAACTTAAATGGTTTATAATGCCTTTGAATACAAAGATTTTTTGGCTGAAACGAATGTTAGTTAGCTTAGTAGTTGCGGTGAATACAAGACCCAGAGTCATCTTGGCCAAGTCTCCATCCCAAGTGTATCATCAAGGACTTCTTTGGCAGGGGCCTGTAGAGAGTGAAAATATAATGGTATGTTTTTTAAAATAATAGGATGTGCAGGACATACAAGAGAGCCAGTCTGCAAAGCTGCGGTGGTGACACCCAGAGATGTCCTAGAGCAATGCATATTTTATCTGTTTAAAGAGAGTGATAGTAGACTGAAGGAAAATTCTTGTTTTGTTTTGCTTTACTGGAGGTTGGAAACCAGGGCCTTGTAGATACTGGCAAGTGTCCTCCCACTGAGACAGATGGTGATTCAGCCATTAAAGGTTCAGAGTCTTTTGGTGGACCAGTTTGAGATACGACTGTGTTGGGGAGCGTCCTACATGCAGAAAAATACCAGGGTTACTTGTATGGTTCTGTCCTTGTTCCAAAAGAAAATTCTCTTAAGAGGCCACCAAAAACCTGACAGTTTAGCATCTGGTTGTTGGTATGAAAAATGGAACATTCTGAATTTCATTTGCCGGGTTCTCCTTTTTTTCTTGAGAAGCTGGTTGTGAAGACTGAGATTGAGACTAATTGAGACTTAGTGTTTGAGTATTGGTCTTGTGAGTACCAAGCCCTGGGCTTAATCCCCAGGACTAGAAAGGAGGGGGGGGGGAAGACAGACATGGAGAAGGTCTTTCAGTTCAGCACTTGTGAAACTGCTTCTTGTAGCTTAATAATTGAATAATTTTGGGTCTAAACTATGAAAGCATTCTGAAAGTCTAAAGATTTTGTGGTGAGAAATTGAATGACCCACATGTGCCCTCTTCCACATGTCTCTGATGCCCTTTCTCCTCCTACTCAAGCATTTGCTTTATATTTGCAAATGACAGAAGCATGGTAAAGTGCTCAGGGTAACTCTGATGCCCATTTTCTTCTCACATTGGGGCCCATGATCAAAGCTGATCTGGAATACCTGCTTGCATGGGTCTTAGGCTTCCTCTCCTTAGTCTGTGTGTCAGCCAGCCTCTGAACTGGAAACATTTTATCACCTCTGCAATGCTCACCATTCTTTGGAAGTTAAACTGCTTGGCATGGTTAGAACTCAGATGGAATCTGTTTTGCTTAGCAAGGTCACTTGCTGGTTTTGGAGCCTTTATATTGAACATCACATTAGTGGCCAGCAACTAGGGAGATTTGCAGGTGCTGCCACAGACTGATAAAGCCGCCTCTGGTGTGCTGATCTGGGGGAGATAGCCTGATCATGAGCACTGTGAAAACCGGTAAATTCTGGGGGCGGTGGAGCACTAGGTGTTATGATTAGCAAGGAGCAGTCTGACCTGCCAAGGGAGATTATGAGACGGGAGAACAAATTTGGCTTCAGAAGAGAGTAGAAATAGAACTTGGAAGTTAACAGTGTGGGCTTTGTAATTGGGATCCATTGCTGTTACAGGAGAATGAAGTTCAGAAGGACACAGGATTTTCTGTTGTTAAAATCAATGAAGTTAAAAGAGCAGCTGCTTGTAAAAGTTAATTTTCTTTGACATCTGCTTTGGTCCCAGTAATAAAAACGACAGCTCTGTTGAACAGCCTGAATTTTCTAACCCCACATCTTCCTTGTTACTGTGAAATCTGTTTGGAAAATTGTTACTTTTTGGTTTCAGAAAATGAACAATGAATCGTTTGCAAAGATATTTAAGATATATTTAAGATATATGCAGAGCATAATACATGCATCCTTAATTTAGAAGGACACATTTTTAGTTGGCACTCCTAGGAAATTACAGGATGCATAGAGCCATCCCAGAGCCATGAAAGGAAGAACACGTGATGATATTTTGATAAGTATTTTTTATGTACTTTATATAAAAATTTAAATTTGATTCTTTTTTGCCGTTTTTAAAGATGCACAAATGCCTCTGTCCTGAGTAAACAGTGTTAAATGATAGGCAGTACCCGACTTTGCATCATTCACCGTGGATTTCTGTCTGGGCGCATCTGTGATACTAGATACTTTCATATCTCTGAGTTTTATAAGAAAGCAGGTGGAGGGCAAAACCATCAGAGAACAAAACTGAGCAATATTTTCCAGGTGAGCCATGTTTTCTTGTCATTTTTATGTGTTCTAATTTAGCTAGTGTTGGGTGAGCAGTTCAGAGAGGAGGGATGGCTTATTTTAAATGAGCCACCCTGTTCTTCATTTTCAACTGATTGAATCACCTTTGTTTTTAGAGTGTCCATTGTCTCTTTAAGATCCATTTACAACATTTGACCATATGTTTACTTCCTAATTTATTCATGTTCCCTCTCTTCATGCTTATCTTTTGAAAAAGAAAATCATGAAAAAAAATTTTTTTTTCCTATAGCCTGATGATGAGCCCCTTGGAACGTCTCTTGAGAAGCCATTTTATTTATTTTCATGTATGTGTATGAGTGCCTGCATGTATGGATAGACTTGCTCCATGTGCATGCCTGGTATCCTCAGAGGCCTGAAGAGGGTGTCATGTCCCCTGGAACTGGAGCACAGACAGTTGTGAGCTCCCATGTGGTGCTTGGAACCAAACCGGGGTCCTCTGCAAGAGCAGCCAGTGCTGTGAATTAGTAACAGGCTGACAGCAAAGTCCTTCTCAGAGCAGGTGTGTGCTCAGTGTTGTAGGCAAAGCTCTGTACTCAGAATTTTTTTCCCTACCAAATAGAATTCACTGATTCAGATTCAGCCCCCACCCTGTGCCCCCAACACAGTGGAGGTGCTGGTTGGCTGTTCCTCTACAAATCTATTGCTTCTAGTTTGTGTTACAGAACTTTTACATCTACTGGAGGAAGAAATTCCATTTCTTTTATTATTTTACTTTCCTGAGGACAGCAGATAACCTAATTTCCCATTCCATATCCAGAGCAAGTGTTTGTCAGCACTGTGTCCTGGTCCTGGCTGGAGCCGATAGGCTACTCCCAAACTGGCGTTTGGGGAAGCAACAGAGGCAGGAAGCTAACTCACTGTCTGCTTGCCCTTTCTCCCCTGAAGCAGCTCATAAAACTGTTTAGGACACCCCTCCCATGTTCCCACAGAAAGAAAGATGCAGGAATGCACTGAAGGACCTACAGGCCTGTGTGACTGAGCCCTGCCCCAGCCATTACCATCAGAGTATCCTTCTCCAGTCATACTTCTCAACAGCTGTCCATATGCACGTTTCTCTTTCCCTTTCTTTGATTCTTATTTTCTGAAGCCTCTCATCTTATGTAAAACTTATATCAAAAATAAATGCATGCTTTTTTCTTGTTAATTTATCATTGGCTACAGTGATCCTAGCCATGACTGTCGCGATGACAATGAGTTCTCACACTGGGAGTAAGCCATTCCTGGGCAGTGAGTGACAGTTGTAAAGCATAGTTTTACACCCCCACTTTGTCTCTGGTTTGGGAAGATTAGGCAGCCATGGCCTGTGCTGCTGCTTCCTTGCTGGTGAGATTCACATCTCTGTCTTTAGCCCCATAGCATTTACTGGACTATAAGTCCATAACAGTATATTTGGGTGTCTCCAAGCTACTTTTAAATATTTATTTGTATGTTTATGCATTTTTTCCTGTATGCATCTATGTGCGCCACATGCATGTAGAGCCCGAGGCAGCCAGTCTCCCCAGTACTGGAGTTACAGAGGGTGGTGAGCTACCATGTGGGTGCTGGGAACTGAACCTAGGTCCTTAGCAAAGAGCAGCCAGTGCTCTTAAGTGCTGAATCATCTCTTCAGCCCCTTAGATTTTTTTTTAAGTTGTTTGATTGTCTGATTGTTTTGAGAAAGGCACTCATGTGTGCCAGGCTGCCCTTAAACCCCATCTTCCTGCATCAGATTCCCAAGTGCTGTGATTATATGGCCACCAGACCAGCTCTAAAAGGCAACACAGACACTGCTTTGGCATTGATGATAGTGAATTGCCCACCTGCCTATGTTCCTGGATGTTCTGCCTGTCTTGCCCACATAGCTCTGTGGCATACAGTCTCTTCATATGTCTCATGCTCATGTCTTTTTACCATAGCCATCTTAGCCATAGTTCAGCTATTCATCTTGAATCCCTGCGTGCACTCTTAATGCTCTCTTTGCTGCTGTTGAAGCTTGCCCTCCCTTCTACTGGAAAAACAAGTTGTCCTTGTTTGTTGTAAGTAGTTCAAACAATGATGTGTACAGAGTAGGATGACAGCGAGTGAACAATGACAATGAACTTGCCTCCAGGAGTCACCCCAGTTAACGGGCCGTCATTGTGTTGAAATGTTCTTAGGATTTCAGGAAAGGGAGAAAATGTCACTTAGAAAGCGCAAGCCTCTATAGTTACTTGTCCCCTTTCCTTTTGCTGTTCTCAGATAACTGTAAAATTGCTTTCCATGTACATTTTAAAAAGAAACCTACTATTGAGTAAACAGTATAACTCTTAAAAGTTACTCTTCCTGTGCTGACCAACTCATTTTTAGATATTGAAGACTGTATTTAAGTGGAAGCACACATACATATTATTCTGTGTGTTCTGTTGCTGTGAGTTTTGGGCGGAGGATGTTGGAGGAGGTGTCAGGGTCTCACCCTTTCGATCAAGGTGAGTGGAACTCTCAGTCCTCCTGCCTCCACCTTCCCAGGGCTGAGATTAGAGGTGTGTAGTTTCATGCCCCACAAGTGTTTCCTCTTAGAAATGTGTGCGTGCCAAGCATGCTTTATACCCACGGTTTCCCATGCTTGGGTAGGTTAAATTTCTAACTACTATTTGCATTTCAATTCCTGTCTAATTCATCTAATTTTCCATCTAAGAATCCATCTAATTTGGGGGTAGGATTGTTCTAAGATAAACTTTATTTTTCAAAAAGTTCTTGTATACTAGAAACCACACCTGTATCATCTTAGAAAATGTTTAAATACACACTTTAAATTCAATATTGTTGGTTTACATGAAAAGCCTGTTTCTTTATGTTAATTTAACTGACCCTTATTTCAAAGGTGCTACGTTTACACTGACCCTTGCTGTCATGTTTTGACGTAGTCTCAGTCTTGTCAGATTTTTCTTCAATAATTAACTTTATTTTTTAAACTTATGTAAATCGCTGTGTCAGTGGGTGGGACATATACACTGAGTGCAGGTGCCCGCGGAGGTCGGAAGAGAGCATTGGATCCTCTGGAGTTGGAGTTATAGGTGGTTGTGTGCCCCTTGATTAGGTGCTGGGAAATGAACTCAAGTCCTCTGGAAGAGTAGTAAGTTCCCTTAACCTTTAGCCATCTCCAGATTTTTTTTAAGTTTTTTTTTTTTTTTTTTTTATTCAGATACACTTCATATTTTTAATAATCTCTCAAAAGTGTCTTCACTTGATATTTCTGGTTTATTTGTAGCAATTATTCCCATCACTGCAGACCAGGAAGACTTAGGTTAAAAGGAAAGAATGATGACATGGTAGTTTCTCCACAGTGTATAATGTACTTACATTTCTGTGTACTGGGATAAACACATACTGAGATTTTATGAGTTTACACTATACCCATAATTTGCTCTTTGAACCAGGAATCCACAGTTCCATTGTCCTAGTTAGGACTTCTAATGCTGTGACAAAAGGCCATGACCACAAAGCTAATTGAGTAGGAAAGAGAGGCTTACACTTCCATATTGCTGCTCATCATCGAAAGAAGTCAGGACAGGAACTCAAACAGGTCGGGAACCTGGAGGCAGGAGCTGATGCAGAGGCTGTGGATGGGTGCTGCTTACTGTCTTGCTTACCATAGCCTGCTTTCTCATAGAACCCAGGACCACCAGCCCAGGGGTGGAAGCACCCACAATAGGCTGGGCCTCCCCATCAATCACTGATTAAGAAAATGCCCTACAGCTGGATCTTAGGGAGGCATTTTCTCAATTACGGTTCCCTCCTTTCCAGTAACTCTAGTTTATGTCTCAAGTTGATCCAAGAGTAGGTAGCACATCCATCTGTGGATACTTGCTGTATTTAAAGAAGGATTTTCGATGGTGAGGTAGAAAGGGGAGATGTGAATAGCTCTCTGATTGGTAAGATACATTTACTAATGAAGTGGTTCAGAATACAAGATCAATAGGATCATTGCCTAGGGCAAACTTTCTCAACCACTGCCTGGAAATGTCTGCGAGGGAAGAGCCCCTCTCTTCCCAGTGGCCACTGCTACACCTGTCCTCAACTCTTGAGGGAAAATGATGGCAGGACATGAAATGCCTGGGCTGATGGAGGTTATACTTTTGTGGGAAGTGCAAGACAGAGTGCAGAACTGAAAACAAATTTAGCAGTAATGATAAATGCCCCGAGAGATAGAACACCAGGCAGGAGTGCTGCTTTCCAGGGCTGGTGAGGCAGGCCACCGTGAGGAGGTGGCGTTTGAGCAAATGAGAAGGAAAGCTTTGGTTGTCTTGAAGGCCGAGAGTGCAGAGATGCAGTAAGGCCGGCAGGTTGCTGCCCTGTTCTGAGAAGTGAGGGAAGTCAACAATACATTAGCGCCCAGGGATCAGGCACCACTCCTGGCTCCTCACAGGCTATGTGTGTGTGTGTGTGGGGGGGGGGGGCAGCCAGGATTGATGGTGTGGCCAAGAAGAAAGCTCCGTGCTGTGTGTGCTCCCAGATCTCAGGTGTTACCATGGGCTCTGCACCCAGGCCAGCAGCTAGCTGCCTATGGGCTGTGGAACCCCGGCTTCCTCCTGTCTTAAATGGGCAGAAACCAGAGCTGTGGCATCTCTCTACCCGGGATCTCTGTTTTGTCTTGGGTAGCTGGTTGGCAACTGGACCCAGTCAGTCACTGTTGGTTTAGTGTTTCACTAAAATGGCCCTCAAATGAAAACTGAAAAACGTTAGATGTAAGATCATTGTACTAACTTTAACCCGAGAGCCTAAGACAATTCTTAGCTGATTTTAATTAGGGAAGAAATTAACTCTTAATTTGAAAACTTTAGTCTTTTAGTAGGGGTATAAATTAGGAAAGAAGCAAAATTATAAATTATAGCTCTATTCCTATTTGTATATTATAAAAAGTTGGTTTGATAAATTGTTTTCTGTCTTCAGGAACTCGTACATTAAAAATAGCAGCATGAGCATGCCTGTGTAATGCCAAAGGATGTTCTTAGTCCGTTGCTTTTCCTCAGACCCCTTCTGTGCACTGTGAGATGATTCCTTTTAGTAGAATATAAGAACTCTTTTGATTAGAATTGAATCCAGAAGAAATTTATCTTATTTGTTGTCTTGAGTTTATTTCACATTATCTGACTACTTTGGGTGACTGTGTTTAATTTCTAAGGGAAGTTTTGAGAAAGGAATGCAGTTCCTATGGCTGTAAATGTTCCAGAAGCCAGTCTGTTGTTGGCCTTGTGCATGGTATTTATTGTAAGGGTCTGCATTTCAGTTTTGGTCTCTTAGGTTAATTTGAGGTCATATTTTCAGTGCCTAATAGTTGGTTTTGAGTCTCAGAAGATGTTCCTGATTTCGTACAGTAATGTGGTTGTTAAAATTAAGGACATCATGGGGGAGTCTGTGTATTCAGTTTCATGATTGATTAGCCATAAGTGAAAGTCCTCTCCTTAAAATTATCATTATCTTAAAATCATACTGTAAAGCTTTTATACATTTTAATGTTTAGAGCTTTTCCAAGTTTTATTTACATAGATAGTGTACTCATGAGTAGAGGCTTTTGTGCAAACTCAGATGAACAGGGCTCTTTGCTTATGTTCCTTTCTCTTAATTCGAAGCCCAGTAACTTAATTTGTGTCCTCAAGACAATTGTAGTTAGTCTTTGCCTTTGTTTTGCTTCTCCATCCTCCTGCCTCAGCCTCCTGAGTGCTGGAAACCTGTAGCTATTTAATGCTGATTGATTCCTTCCTTAAAGCGGAAGTTTTCCCTTACCTTTGTGCACTGCCTCCCTGCCCACCTCCCCATCCTTGTGTTCATTCAGCAGTCCTGTTTGTTTAGAGTGCAGCCCTTGCCGTTTGCCTGACCTTGTTCTCTGATTTCAGCTAACAGCCAGGTCCCTGCCTGCTGTGCAATCCGACGAACGACTCCAGCCGCTGCTCAACCACCTCAGGTAATACGAAGGCAGAACCTTCTCACCCTTTTCAATGTTAAATCACCTTCAGTTTCTAAAAATTAATGTTTTTATTTGCTTGGATTCTGTTAATCAACTTGAATACTTGCTATCCTTGACTCTAGGATGCTGAACAAGATCATTTTAGTCAATAAAAATGTATAAGCTATTTGTTACACTAAAATCAACTTGAGAAGAGATAACTAACTGCATTGAAAAAATCTAATATTAATGTGCTTTTTACTTAAGCACAGAGCCAAGGTATATTTCCATTTGGAACTGATGAATGGATGAGGTTTGTTCCTAAATATAAAAAGAACATAGCTTCAGTACTTATAAAACAAAGTATAAGAGAAGGAAAAAAAATCTGTCATTACTATTTGCAAATAATATTCTTCCCTCTATGCTTTTTAAAAACTTAGTATTGAAACAATGGCTTTATTAAATTTGCTTTTTTCCATTTATCACAAACATGAGACTTGTCACTTTATAGAAATTCTAAAAACATCATTTTTAGTGACTGCATGAAATTTTCTTTTACAGTTGCATAATATACAGAAAGTATATTTAGTGCTATGTTAGAGACACTTAGGCCATCTCCAGTTATTTTGTCTGAAGTCATAATGTCATTGAAATGATCCATGTGAGCTAGTTAATGACAACTGTGCTGGTTAGGCCAATTAAAAGTACATGAGTCCTTTTATTAATGGCCAGACTAAGAATGGGCTCATGCTGCCAAAATTTCTCTTGATGCCCAAGTTCAGGGGTACAAGGCTTTTAAAGACAAACCACAATCCATCAGTGTTCAAGGTGGGGTCATATCAGTGAAGGGCTTGGGGTAAAAATAGTAGCCTCTGTCTTCTCTGCAAAGCTCAGCAGTATTTTCCAGACACTTCATGACAATTACTTATGATTTATGGTTCCTCTTAGTTATTTTAGTTTTGTGTTTAAGCTTGTACAATGATCATTTATTTATCTGAATGATGGCCAGGGTCATGGACAGTCCTAAAAGTGTTGTCAAAGTGGATGTGGCTGTTGAGAGCTGAGAAGTGTCTAGGAGACACAAAATAAAGTCAGGACAAGAAAGGGTTAGCTTAGTTACTCTATCTCACGTAAGCCTTTACCTTTATCTGTAATTTAGATTATTTTATTAGGATGGTTTCTTAGAAGCAGATTTACATATTGAGGTGTATCCACTATTTTAAGTATTTCAGAATATAAGTATTTCTTTCCAAATGTTATTCTACTTACATTCTCATACTGTGCCTGACTATCCAGGCCACTTAACCTTGAATGAGGCAGGACAGCCAGGAAGTGGTCGCAGAACAATTCAGTCAGTCATAAAGATGCTTCTGTGGCCACATGCATCTCTGTTCTCAAGAAGAGTGGCTTTTCAGCATTTATTATCTATTTCTGTTTTAGGGTGAGATTAACAATCTGTAGTTTTTGCTCAATTATTGATAGCGTCTCCTGGCTTTATTTGATCTCAGGTACTTAAAATGTAAAAGATTGCAACTCTCTTATATTTGCTCCAAGCAGTTCTCTCTACATTTTTATTTAGCCTGATGACATTTACAAGACTTACGTAGTCAAGGCAAATATTGTTTCTCGTTAGGGTTTCTAACTTTTGAGCTTTTAGAGATTTATTTTATGAGTCTTTTGCGTGTCTGTGTATGTGCACCATGTTCTTGCAGTGCAGGAGGAGGTTACGGAGGCATCAGATGCCCTGGAACTAGGGTTACCAAGTTGCATGCCTCCTCCTTGGTGCGGGAACTGAGCCCTGGCCCTGTGTGAAAGCAGCCGGTGTTCTTACCCACTGAGCCATCTCTGTTTGTAAGCTTTCCCTTCCCTTTGTCAACTCAGGAATTTTACATTCTGGTATTTTTCAATTTTCATTCATTGCTTCCTCCTTTCCTTTCCCCCCTGAGGGTCAGCAGCTTTCATTTTTTTCCATGTAATTGGTATTGGGGAGCAGAGGTGTGGGTCATGATTAAGACTAGTGTTTCTGGTATTAACACTCATCCTATAAACGCTTGTTTCATACCCTAGAGCTGTGTTCATGGGTCAAGAAACTCAGACCTCAACTTTGAGTATGTTGTCCAGTCTCTACTCTCTGACCCTTCTAAATCTTTTGATTTTTATCTTCAAAGTATTTGTTACTACACTAGCGTGTTCTCTGTTCTTTTTAACTCATTTTTTCCTTCTCTGATACAGTTCACATCACTGCCAGATGTGATTATATTCTTGGCTTTAGCTCTTCTCTGTCCTCCCCGCCCCAACCCCAAGCTCCATTCTGTTTAAAGCTTGAAGCCTGAGCTTGGTGCCTGCTCTGGAAGTCCTGCTGGGAAGAACTGTACCAGAACTGTACCCTGGTGAATGGTTTTAGTTCAGGTGTCATGGTCTCTGGTCACTTAGTTTCCTTCTGCTCAGCCTGACCCAGATGCCTGCAAGGGTAGTTTCACTATCCCAGGCTGCCTTCATTACAGAATTTGATGCTGTTATTGTCTGCCCAGTAGCCAGGATAATATCCCACACTTACTAGGTACAATGTGTTCTGCAGAGTGAAATGCAATGTTTGCCATTTATGCTTGGTTTTTTTCCTTCTGAATGAAATTTTTATATTTTATAAATCAGTTTTCTCCCAAAATTTTACTGCTTCAAAACATAAGTCAAAGAAGTTGACTCCTAGCTCTGGTGAATACTTGATTCTGTACAACCATGATAGATTCCTCTTTTTCAATCTTAGTCTGGTAATTGTCACCTAACATTTAGATTAACTGCTGACATCTTGTTGAGTCCTTGAAATCCGCACAAACTGTACATTCATTTAGGGCCTTTATTCTCTATGGAGTTCATTCGAAACTGGTTGCTAGGCAACGGGGGCTGATGTTGCTTTTTTATTGTTATTAAACCAAATGGCTTCTCATTTTATTACTGTGTCAGAGACATCTGTAGGTAGGGTGGCAGCTGGTGTGTAGCTTGGCACTTCCTGTTCTGTAGAGTAACCCTGCGGAGTGCGTCCCTTTCAAGCATATTGGATTGTCTTTTGGCTGTCAAGTATGATGTTTTTCTTTTATCTTCCTTTTTTTTTCTTTCTTCTTCTTCTTTTTTTTTTTTTTTTAGGTTAAGGTGGCAAAGAATTGGGCTGAGGATATAGCTCAGTTGGTGGAGTGCTTTTGTAGTTAGCATGAAATGCTGGGGTTGTTCCCTCCAGCATGGCATCCACAGGGTGACAGCACATGTGTTCGGGAGATAGAGGCAGGATGGTCAGAGCTCCATGGTCATTCTCTAATGTATAGTGAGTTGAAGGTCCAGGGTGTGTGAGACTCAGCCTCAAAAAGAAAAAGAAAAAGAAAAACTAAAAACAAGACAGATGAGAAAGATGATCACTTGATTTGAGAGAGTCTAATGGCAGTCTTGTTAGGAAAAAATAATTATCATTGATTTGCAACTTCAGTGTGACCTAGAGGAGATGGAGTTTAGAGGGTTTTTTTCAGAATCATTACTTGTCCTAACTTCAGTTCTGCTAATGATCAAAAAGGAAAGATGAATAGCATTTGAATAGCATTTTAATTAAATTTGTCAATAAATCTCATTTGGGAAATTATTCTGGTACCTGTAAAAGTTGAAGAAACAGTAGAGAGGAATTGCCAGATTATTTTAGAGTATCTTGTCGTTCACAATTAGTGTCACAATTTGCTACCCTGATAATCGAGGCCACTTCTTAACAATATATTACTGAGACTGAAAGTGTGATATATCTATAATTCTATTGAATTTAGTTCTCTTATTAAAAGTTAAACAGAAAACCATTTGCCTAAGTATTGTGTAGAAATAAGTTTATTTTCACTGTTGGTAGCACACTGGTATGCCCGCTACATGCCACGGCGTGCCCGTTAGGTGCCATGGTGAAGGAAACCGCAGTTTGTCATCTGAGAGACTGGCACGTTGGTGGGTTAAAAACCTTGCTAAGCTTTTGATTAGAACTAGGTACAGAGCACAGAGCTTTATTAATTAACCTGTTTGCCCACGTGATGATTTCCTTAACTATTGGTTCCAAAACTTACTTGCTTTAGAATTTCTATCTTCTAGCTCAGTAGTGGCTCCAGTTGGTTGTTCAAATCGGAGGAAGCCTTAATCCTACTTGTAGAATGTTGTCTTTAACTCAAGAATATAGGAGGAGACTATGTGTGTTTTGGCAAATTAATAAGTTGAGACAATTTAGGCTTGAAATGACTTCAAGACATCTGTAAAGAATATCTTTAGTGAGTAGTTAGATACAGACCTTCGGTGTGTTATTTTAATGTGAGAAGTGTTTGCTAGCCACTCTGTAGGTGATAGCTACAGCCAGAGAAATGTTTGAGCTAACTGAGGAAGAGACAGTGAAAGGCGAGAGGCATTGTCGTGAATAGAATCCACAACATGTCGAGGTTTGAACTCTGTGGGGCAGGCAGCAGTGGGAATGAGACATGAGCCAGAAACTAAACTAGTAGAAATACCAAGGAGAGCTCTCCTGAAGGCCTGGAGCTCACTGGAATTTTAAAATCATGCTCATTTATCCGTCTCTCTGTCTGTCTGTCTGTGTTTGTAAAACAACTTGCAAGAGTTGGTTCTCTCCTCCTTCTGGTGGTCCTGAAGACCAAACTCAGGTTAAAGATGGTGGCAAGTGCCTTTACCCCTGACCCATCCCTCCAGCCCCTCAGGCTCCAAGGGTGCATAATAAAAAGTAGTATTCCCACTTACTATCTCACTTGGAATTTAAAGTATGAAAGCCTGAAATTAGAGGGGAAAACTTGGAAACCAGTTTTCCATAGAATAATTTTCATGAGATTTTACCCCTTAAATATAATGTATTGCTTCTCTATTATATATGTATTTCTTCTGTATCCCTCTACTTTTTTTCATTAAAAATTTCCATTTTAATTTATCTACTTTTAAAACATTTATTATTATTATTATCATTTATTACAATTTATTCAGTTTGTATCCTGGCTGTGTCTACCTCCCTTGTCTCCTCTTAATCCCAGCCTCCCTCCCTCTTCTCCCCCTATGCCCCTCGCCTAGCCCACTGATAGGGGAGGTCCTCCTCCCCTTCTATTTGACCCTAGTCTATCAGGTCTCATCACAATTGTCTGCATGTCTTCCTCTGTGGCCTGGCAAGGCTGTACCCCCAGGGGGAGTCTGTGATCCGAGAGCCAGCCACTGAGTTCATGCTAGAGAAAGCCCCTTATTAGGGAATCTATTTGGAGACAGAGTCTATGGGCTACATCTGAGCAGGGGTTTTAGGTTCTCTCCATGCATGGTCCTTGGTTGGAATATCAGTTTTTGCAGGGCCCCCAGGGCTTAGGTGGTTGTTGTTGTTTGTTTGTTTGTTTTTGGCTCTGTTGGTCTCCTTTTGTAGCTGCTGTCCTCTCCAGGTCTTTCTATCTCCCCCTTCTTTCATAATATTACTTACACTCTGCCCAAAGTTTGGCTATGAGTCTCAGGTTCTGTTTTGATACCCTGCTGGGGAGAGTCTTTCAGAGGCCCTCTGTGGTAGGCTCCTGTCCTGTTCCCTGCCTTCTCCTGTATCCGATGTCTATCACATTTGTCCTTCTGAATGAGGATTGAACATCTTCCCTAGGGTCTTCCTTTTTGTTTAGCTTCTTTAGGAGTATAGATTTTAGTATGTTTATCCTATATTATATGTCTAATAGCCGCTTATGAGTGAGTATATACCATGTGTGTCTTTCTGCTTCTGGGTTAACCTCACTCAAGATGATCTTTCCTAGTTCCACATTTACCTGCAGTTTTCATGATTTTCTTGTTTTTAATAGGTCAGTAGTATTCCATTGTGTAAATTCTGAGCAGGTTGGGAAAGGAAGAGGGTGGGGAGAGGGAGAGAGAGGCAGAGGGTAGGGACAGAATGCACCGACTTATACAGGCTCTCTGTAGTGTGTGTATTTCGCCTGCATCCCTTCACTTTAAGATGGGAACAGGGGCAGCGCAGGATGTAACCAGCTACTCTGTTATTCTTATTTAATGTCTTCTCCTTAATTGAAAAATAAATAAATTTTAAACTGTGTTTGCTTTACTATTTTTTCCTAATTTCATCATCCTGTTTCAGCTCGAATGAATTAGAACTTAAAAATGATAATACAGTGTAGCAGGGAGAGGGGTGTTCCATGCAGAGGACTATCTTTTAATTCACTCTAAGTCTATAGGATAGTCACACTGATCTTATAACATCATTAGAGTAATGAAAACATCTTCCTTACTCTGTGTTATCGAGACATAGACTCCAGCGGCTGGTACAGCATTCATGTCTGCATCTGTTTATCCCTTTAAAGGGTGTGCTGTCACCAATTCCATGTCAGGCAGGCAGCCTCCTCAGAAGGCTTTTGCTTGTAGGCGTAGTGATACACTGAAGTGTTTTCCCTTTGAATAAGCCCTCATTTTCAAATCAGAACATCGTGTTGGTATTCATGTGTCAGTTGTGGTAAAAATGAAGGCAAATGTTAGAAAGTGGTTTAGCAGATGGTGGCCTCCACCAGTCAAAGGCTGAACGGAAGCCTTGTTTATGTGATGCACACAAGCATGAGCTGTTTGCTCACTTTGTCCCATCACCTGTTCCCAGTGTCCGCCGGTACCACGAACTATTTATTTCCTTTTATTCATGCAGCAACACATCCTTTAGATCACTGACTGTTGCAAAGCTTTATGTAATAGATTAATAAGATTATTATAGTATAAGGTTATTTGGGGTCAATGTAAAAAATAATGAGTTAGAATGTATACTTTTCAATTTATAACCTTAGAATTATATTTTTTCTTATCTATATCAATAATTATATGTCCTTAAGGATATATTTGCTAATAGTTGACACTGAGAGTTATTAGATATGGCCCCTTAACTTTACTATATTATTAAAGGGGAAAAGAAGGAACATTTGTTAACACATACATGTGTAGAGAAAGTGGAAAATCTTAGGAGAGGTGGTATATTGTAGTGAGAATTGTGTAAATTTGGTTTCTTTGAAAAGCACAGCAATATTATAAGAATATGTTTTTGTCTTAATTCCAGGTGTGGGGTATGGGGCTGCTTCGAAGTAGCTGACTATGATTTCCCTCATGCACTGACAGGGGTGTGGTTTTGCAGCTACAGATAATTTCTGTTGGTGTGTGACATTTGGATTCTGGGGATGTTTCAGAGGACCTCTAAATGCCAGAGCCTAGTAGGTGTGGCTGGTTGGTGGTTGCATGCTGTTGGTTGTGGTTTATCAAGTAGTGCTGTGCAAAGAAACAAGAAGAAGAAATTAGATATCCTGGCAATGAAGATCAAAGTTGCCCATGGAATGCCACACCCCAAATCAGGAAGTAGTGCAATGAAAAAGACACCCCTTCCCCTCTCTCCTTTTCTCTCTCTAGTGTTAGAGGGTTGAAAGGGAAGAAGTGAAGGGATGGAGCAGGTAGAAGAGAAAAAGGAACCTACAGTAGCAAACACCAGTTATGGCGTGCACTCATGGGTTATGTTAGTGGTTTAAGACAGGCAGTCACATACGCTGTGCTTCAGGAAGACCAGGAAGTCCAGGACTCACATCCAGCTGTAGCGCCAGCTGCAGGGGATCTGATGCCTTCTCTTGGCTTCTGTGGGCGCTTGCACTCATGTGTGCTTGCTCATGCATGTGCATGCACACACACACATAGTTTTAAAAATGAATATCAAAACAACTTAATGCCATTTAGTGTGTTCAGTAAAACATGTAGTTACGGAACAACACATTTGGAAAAAAGTGGAAGAAATGAATTCTTCCAAGTGCAGCCATTGTTGACTTTGTTGTAACCTGTATGGGTATTTATATGTAATTATAAATTATTATATATGTGATTAATATGTATTTATTATAAAATATTGTGTATATAATTATAATTATTAACTGTTTAAAGTATAACTTGTAAACAGTGTTTCATATATGTCATAATGATGTACAAAGTCGAAGTTGATTTTCATGGCTCGTGTTGAATGCATACATATTGTTCAGTGGAGAGCAGGCGGTTTTATCTTTTACTTAGCTGCTGTCTTTTTTCTTAAGTCTTGAGGCTCCTCTGTGTGTGTGTGTGGAAAGAACTTACGATCCTGTGTGACAAGGGGAGAAATGCACTGTGGAGAAGAAACACCACTAAATCTTGTATTCTGGAGTTTCTCTCTGACATTGATTGGCATCTAGTTAAGTAATAAAATCACTTCTCTTCTGCTGGGTCAGTGCAGAGCTGTAAGGAAGAACACAGTGATGAGGATGGGGAACGACTCCCTGAAAAGGCCTGAGAAAGCACTGGAGTGCCTTCTGTAATACGTTAGCAACTGCCAATAAGTTACATGCTGCACAGTTGGACTTTCTGGGAAGATGGTCTGTGCTGTGCGGCTTGTTGCAGCAGCCGGCAGTCACATGCAGCTATCTAGTGCTTGTCTAGGACAACAGAAGAACTGCGTTTTACATTTTATGCTCATTAAAATTTAAATCTGAGTACGCAGGTCCAGTTAATGCTTACCAGACGGAATCCCATTGTTCCATAGCATGTTGGAAGCACGGAGTAACCACATTAAGAAGAAAGCCGAGAGTTCTTAGTCCAAGCTTGCTACCCTGTCTCTGAAGGACTCGGGGAAGGCGTGACCCCCACGTAGCCGTGTTTAGAGGTGATGGGTCACAAGCCTTATGGTGTTGTCAGTGGTGGAGTCCACTGCCGGCTTAGTAACTGAATGCACTGTTGGTGGCTGCTGGAAACTTGGGGGATGGGGCCTCCCTGGAGCAAGTAGGTCACTAGAGGGTGACCAGGAGGCTGCAGTTTGTCCCAGGCATGCACCTACCTCTCTTCTCTTACCCCCTCTTTTTCTCATGGTGTGTGTGTGTGTGTGTGTGTGTGTGTGTGTGTGTGTGTGTGTGTGTTTCCTGGCTACCACAAAGAGACTAGCCTTTCCTATTAGATAATTCTGTCTCTATGACATTCTGCTCCACCTTAGGCCCAAAGAAATGCAGTCAGCTAATGCTTCTGAAACCATTATCCAAAATAAATATCCGTGCCTTAAGGTGGTTTTCTGAAGTATTGTCACAGTGGAAAGACAGGTAAACATGAGTGAGCTTGTAAAAAGTTGCCATTCTGGTCTTGTAGTAACTGAACATTTGGGTAACTGAAGTTCATGAGAATTAGAAAGGAGGGCTGGTCCTTTATGTTATATGAATTTTGTCTCTTTGCACTTGAGCTGTTTATTGTGAAGGACTATAGCAGAGACTGCACAGAGGAGGACCACTTGAAGCTACCCGGCTGACTGGGACCCTCCATCTTCAGCCAGGTGCTAAGATGAAAGGTGTGTGACTTCAGCCCTGGCCTCCAAAGTTCTTCATTTGGCAACTGTGCAGGTTTGGATGAGGATGGTCCCCAGAGATATCTGCTTGTATGGTCTCCAGTTGGTGAGTTGCTTGGGAAGGATTGGTGGGTGTAGCCTGTTGGAGTAGGTGTATCCTTGTTGGAGGAGGTGTGCTCCTGGGGGTGGGCTTCAAGGCTTCAACTGCTCCCATTTCCCACACACTTACAGCCTGTGGAGTGGCATGTGATG
Source organism: Psammomys obesus (assembly GCF_907164565.1). Lineage (NCBI taxonomy): Eukaryota > Metazoa > Chordata > Mammalia > Rodentia > Muridae > Psammomys > Psammomys obesus. The sequence goes on along the minus strand of NW_026585580.1, from coordinate 11,317,615 downwards.
CCCTCAGCCACTGCTGCAACGACACACCTAGCTACTTCCTGCCGTGATAACAGTGACTAAACCTCTAAAGCTGTAAGCAAGCAAGCCTCTAATTAAATGCTTTCTTTTATGAGTTGCCTTTGTCATCATGTCTCTTCATAGCACTGGAACAGTAACTAAGACAGCAACATTACTAGAACCGTTATTTGTTAATTATTTGTGTAGAATGCAGTCTCTAGGAGAGTAAAGAGTTTATCCATCTTGTTTACCTTTGTTTCCCCATTACTTAAACAGTGACTGCCAATGTAAGACCTCAGTGACCTAGTGTATGGATGGATGAATGAACGAATGAATGAATGATAGAAACACTTTGAGCTCTAAACTTCTGCAGTTCATTCACTTTTTTAAATTGTTCAGTGGTTAGTCTCAGGGAGATGGCAGCTGTTGATGGTATTCTGAGTGTCAAACCAGAGCCTCATTCATGTTAACCAAGAATGTACCCTTGCCCCTCAGATGATAACTAGGGCCCAGAGTCACAGAGGTTTTTTTCTCATCTTCAATGGGATACTCCATATTTTATCTCCTCAGGAGCTTTGTGTTTGCTTTTGTGACTTAAGAATTCTCTACCAAGGACTCTATTCCTGTGTGACCACATAGAAGTACTTAGGGCACCTGCCAGAAGAGGGAATCAGTTCACATTATAGATGGTTGTAAGCCACCATTTGGTTGCTGGGAATTGAACTCATGACCTTTGGAAGAGCAGACAGTGCTCTTAACCACTGAGCCATCTCTTCAGCCTAGTACACCAATATTTTATGTAGTGAGTCTGATAGGATTTTCACACGGAAGCAGCAGACATGATGAGACTTCAGTGTCTGTCTCAGGATTAAAGGAAAGTGCATGGCGTGATTCTTTGAACTGTGACTTTTAGAAGAGATCTCTTTAGCTGTCTCTACACCTTTTGCCTGGCCACAGCCACCGAAGAAATTGTGTGGGCTGTGTGTGAAGGAGACTAGCTGTGGCTGGCAGCAGCTCTCCGTTTGTTATGCACAGCAGAAAGGAGAAGGGCCAGGTTGGCTAATCTCAGTAGGTGTCTCTGTGGCCACAGTGGAAGGTGTAGCCATCCAGGGGGAGGACGCTGCAGCTGATGGTTTGTGTACACTCGTTTTAGCTAAGGGCCCACCCTTGACCGACAACTGTACTCCAAGCAGGGGACAGCTTTGCCATCCCCCTGTGCCTTACCTAAGGAAGGCTTTGTGTCTCACGTGGGTCTGAGGCACTGGGGTCCTTGGCACAGCCATTCTCATGTCAACAATATACATTCACGCAGGGCTTCATTTGTTCAGCACAGAGTTTGCCGGATGTTAGACCTCCATCCTCGCAGCCTCTGTTTTTCATGATTACCCTAGCAGGCACCCTTTCCTAGTCTCCTGTGTCTGGAAGCGGAGCCAGGCAGCCTGTCCCAGAGCATCATTCATTGTTCTGCACCAATAGGCTGCACCACCAAGAGCAGAAGGAATGAAAGATGTTTACCAGTGCAGGCACAGAGATTTGTGGATGGCCTTGTATGGTTTTTATGACCCAGACACAGATCCAGACACACACACACGTGTATATCATGTTTTGTGATGCATAGGGGTGTATACGTATTTTATGTTTGAAACAAATTTTAAAGAGAAAGACACCTATTTTAAGGGTATAGTGTGCTGAATTTTAACAAATGTAGATGGCTGATGCTTTTGCCAGAAGCACGATATGCAGAATTCAGTTTTATGGCAGTTTATTGGATTGTTATGGTTATACATTGGAATAAACAAAATGTGGACTTCACAGGGAAGATGAAGGCAGCTCAAGTGAAGTAGCAGCCGTACTAGGGTGGCGCTTACCAGCAGCAAAGCCCCGTTTGCTCCTCATTTTTGTTATTGCACCTCCTGGTATCCAGAAACACAGATTGTATTACATTTTGTCTGATGATAGGTTTCTGAGGAGACTTTTTAAAAATAAAATTGAGTAAAATTCATGCTTGTGGAAAAATAATTTATATTCAATTTTGGCAGAATTTTATTGATTGTGTTCTCATTTGGAATAACTGCCAGGAAAATCACCTGGGCTAACACAAGCTAGATACCATTTACTAGGGATTTAGCTGTAAAAAGAAACTCATTTCAATTTCAGGGGTGACAGCTGCTGAGTGAGTTTCTTTCGATGTCCTTCACAGCAGGAAATGATATGTTGTGACTTTGGTTTCCATGATTTCCTACCCACCCAGCAAATCCACGCTGCAGGGGGATTTTTTAAATCTCTGAACAGCCTAGCTTATGTGGGCAGAGTGGTTTTTTTTTTTAATGTCTAAAGTGGGTAAAACTGTGATTGCAAAATGGATATACGTGTGATGTTCAGAGACCCTTGTCTCCTTCTGAAATTGTTTTCCATCTGTGCCATGATACATGCAGCTTTATTTGAAAACATTAGACTGGAACTTGGGATGCTTTTTAAAATGAGCTAAGAGATTACAATTGATTTTGGAAGGTGCTTTAACTTACTTTTTAATGGTCCAAATAAATATGATTCCTGATGCACCAATCAGTTTCAATTACTTGTGCTTTCTTCGCTGCTTTCATGCTTTATATCAGTGTGAAAATATGATAAACTTAGGCCTGCCTGAGGGAGAGGGGCACAAAGATTTTGTGGTACAGGCAGTATGTTTACATGTTATTGTCTTACAGACCTCAGCATCCATCTATTAAAGGAAGACATTCCTGGAGGATGGGAGAGAAATACTTTTTTTTAATGAATATTTTTTTTAATTTTTATTTTTTTTAATATTAGTTACAGTTTGTTAACTTTGTATCCCTGCTGTATCCCGCTCCCCCTTTCCCTCCGAACCCCACCCTCCCACCCTCATCTCCTCCCTGCCCCTTTCCAAGTCCACTGCTAAGGGAGAACCTCCTCCCCTTCCATCTGATACTGGTTTATCAGGTGTCTTCAGGACTGGCTGCAAAGTCCTCCTCTTTGGCCTAGCAGGGCTGCTCCTCCCGGGGGTGAGGGGTGGGGATGCTTTTACTGTAGTTCAGCTCACATTTGCATTCCGTGGCTTCTTCTAAATGACTGAAGAATGGGCAGTGGCAGCTGCATATGGGGGTGGACCAGGCAGTTACAGATTCACAGACAGCAGTGTGTTAAAGCTCAGTTTTCTCCAGAATGAACCTCAGCCTTGAAGCCCACCCCCAGGAGCACACCTCCTCCAACAAGGATTCACCTACTCCAACAGGCTACACCCACCAATCCTTCCCAAGCAACTCACCAAATGGAGACCATACAAGCAGATATCTATGGGGACCATCCTCATCCAAACCTGCACAGTTGCCATGAAGAACTTTGGAGGCCAGGGCTGAAGTCACACACCTTTCATCTTAGCACCTGGCTGAGGATGGAGGGTCCCAGTCATCCGGGTAGCTTCAAGTGGTCCTCAGTTTACATCTTGCCAGTCCAATCCAAGATTGCTTAAGGGCAAACTATGTCAGTATGTCTGATACCCAGTTCCCAAGGAGAATGTTTTCAAAACAAACTCCTCTGTAGTGGACTGAAGGACTCTGCTTACTGGGCCTGGCTGTAGCTTATGTTCTGCCCAAGACCATCAGGAATTTTAGTTTGTAGAAATGAGGGCAGGCTAGTGGCTGTTCTGTAAGCATGTCACCTAGCCTTCCAAAGGGCCATTTGCTGTCTCTTGTCATTGTACATAGGTACAGCAGTGCCCTTAGTAAAAACACAACAGAAAGCACACAAATACTGTAAATTACACACGAAACGGTAATTTAAATACCAACCTCTTTACTTCATAGCCACAATATGTGTAAGTGACATGACAAGGTATTAAGGAAGTATTTTACATTATATCATTGTAAGTGTTTTAACTCATTATGAATACATTGTACTCACTATTAAACATTTTCACTAAGAAGAAGGCAAATTTAAGTGCTCAGCAGTCACATTTGTCTGCTGGCTCCTAGTTTATGTGGACAGAGAATTTCTACTTTTTATATGTCCAAGGTAAATAAAACTGATTGAATGAAGTTAAATTCCATTTAAATTTCCCGAATTCAAAGCTGAAATTTTACCTTTTGGAAATGTCCCAGAAGAGTAAATGTTGCTTACAGCGACAGATTCAAAAAAAGCTTTCAGATATTAGACTCCAAAGACAGCTAAGTGCTTCTACCTCAAGGTTAAATGTTTCTTATGATGGTTTAAAAAAGTAGAGAAAATTCCCCTCTAGTATTTGCTGGAAGAGATGAGTAAATGGTAAGAATAGAAAAACAAGACAGAACAGTGCTTGGGAGTGGTGAACTGCACCTTTCTGAAGGCAGAAAAGGAGGATCTCTGTGATTTCAAAGACAGCGTGGTCTGCCTTGTGAGGGCCAGGTCAGCCAGGACTTTACAAAACAAAAACAAAATAATTCAAAAGAGAAAACAACCAAAGCATGTTTACGTCCAATTCATTTAGGCCTTGGTGAGTGATTACAATTCAGATGAAAAGTACAGTGATGACCTTTAGAAATCTGATCCTCATGGCAGCCTTCATGACACTATCCCGGTCCCCTTTATAGTCCTTGTCCATCACAGAGATGGATGAAACCCATGGCTATGAGATTCTGAGGGGCCGCCTTACTTCCTTGCCCTCTGAGCCTCCAGGACTGCCCTGTACAACCTGTGTGGTCTGGGTGTCACACACAGAAGGAAGAACCGTAGCCAAGACCCCAGCACGTGTAAATGCCCCAGCAGTGTTTCCCCTCCTGCCCACAATCTGGAAAGAAGATGCACAGAGGCATAGTCACCCTTGAAAGCTGATGTTTACCTCATGTTTGTAGTGATGAGGGTGAGGTTCATGTCCTTGTCATCATTGCCACAGCATGCCAGGACCGCCCTCCCTCTGCTGTTCCCCCCTCACACTCTAAACCGGCGAACCTTGCTGGGAAACCCTCGGATCCACCTTTGTATCATTTCTCTTTGTTTTTGCCGGCTCTTGGTTTCCACACCTTAATAAATGTCCCCACTGAGGTCTAAATCTCCAGTTGCTATTCACGTGCATCCAAGACGTAGGTTTCTGCTGCTTCTACAAAGTTCAGAAGGTCTGCCCATCATTTGGGATTCACGGGTGGATGCGTGCAGGTGTGTTTTCTAGATTTATCATCTCAGATACGCAGGGCTTATTTATTGAGATAGCTGTGTTTGCTGTAAATTCGCTGTTTGTATGAGTGTTTTGGAAAAACCTCGGTGTGAATGGGATTATCTGTCTCGCCTCTGTCAGTTGTTACACGTGTGCCCCACTGTTGCATTGCCTTAACTGAGTTAACACCCTGTGAACTGGGTTATATAAATGTGGGGTTGGGTGTGATAGTTCATCTTGATTGTCAGCTTGACAGGAGACAAGCCTCTGGGCCTCCTTGTGAGGGCTTGTCTAGACGAGGCTAACCTCTGGGACTATCTGTGAGGATCATCTAGTTAGGCTGACTGAGTTGGAAGGGCCACCATGAATGCCTGTGGCATCCGTCCTTGGGCTGAGCATGGTTTCTTGTTCTTTGTTTTCTCTCATAATTTATTAATTTGGATCTGCTATGTGAAGACAATCATTGAGAAGTGGGGAGGAACCTGTTGGAGTCTGAGCGTCTGCTAGCGTTTTTAAAAAGGAGTCTGTTATCCATTTTACTCACTGGTCTGTTTTGTTAAGGCCACAACCAGATTTATTTTGCTGGCACACAGCCAGGTTACATTTTAACAAAAGGACACTGTTCTTTTACAACCACTATCTTCAGAACATAGTCTAATGCAAGTGAATAATCCTGGAGCCACAGCCTTCCTGTTTTTGCTGATTTTCTGTAACCCTAGAAAGCTCCTGTAGTTTACTGTTGTTGCCCTTTGCAGGCTGCTCCAGCAAGTAAAAGGCAATTTGTGCGCAGAAAGCACAGCTAACATTGGAATTCCTAGCCCTGCCACTAGTGTTTCTGAGTGAACCAATGGGTGTACAGTTTGTCTTTTTCCTTTTATGTTTATGGCAAATTGGTGACCTAGATAAGAAATAAAAGAGATCCATTTCCAAGGTTCCCTGATTAGTTAATCAAACATTTCTCTTTATATTTGGCAAGATAGTGATCATGGACAGAGTATGAATTTTATGAACCATGTAAATGTTTTTTAATTTGCTTTTGGAGAATAGAGGAAATGACAGTGTGTGATATAAAAGGTTAGGAATGAAACTGCTTTTATGCTCATTTATTCTACCTTGTTGAAAACTGAACAATGGTGACCATGAATCATCCTAAGAATGAATATTTTCTGTTGGATCTGCATGTCTGCCTCTAATTAAATCATTTCTAAAACATTTACTATTATGCAACAACTAATGAAAAAAACCATGAATTTGAAAGAAAATTCAGAGGAAATATTAGAGGATTTGAAGAGAGGAAAGGAAAGAGGGAAATGATGTAATTATGTTATAATCTCAAAACTAAAAAGGGAAAATTGCTGTTACTATTCTTCTTTAATATAATTCATACATGTGTATATAACTTGCTCAAACAGAAAATAAATGTTCATTAAGACACATGAGTTTGACATGATAAGTCTCCCAAGCCAGGAAAGCAACTGCACACAGCTGGAAAGTGTATGTGACACATGCTTGCCTTCGATTGATGATAGGAACATCATCTTGGTGATTCAGCGACTATTTTTATATGTATTTTTGTATCGACTGTATATTTTTGTATCATTTAAGTTACATGGCTTTTCTTATGACTTATAGACATCATAATTTTCCTATTCCTTTATTTTAGTGTTTTTCAAATATGAATTAAATATATGCTTAAATTTGATTTTGTTTTACTAAACTGTAGGTCAGATTCAAATTTGTTTATTATTAAATACTTTTATGTACACACATGTGTAAAATTACTATTCAAATATGTTTATGTCTCTCTTTATAACATATGTTAATTTAAGGAAAAATGTAATCACTATGACATTTATAAAATGGGTGCATTTTTTAAACTCATGAAATAAGAAGACACACCAAACGTTGCCCCAGTGTAGTGTCTGCCTCTCGAAAAAGGCTGATAGCACTCTGGATGTAGAAGAGGCACCTCACGTGTCTTGGTTGCGTGCAACAGTCATCTTCAGAAGCATCCCGTTGACATCCGTGCAAAAGCCAAAGCTGCTGTTTGAGGGGCTAGTGTGAATTGTTAAGGACTTTATTCTTCTATGAAGCATTACTTACTTGCCTTTGTCTGTGTCTTGACCTCTGGGTTGCTGCCAGTGGTTCACAGTCAGAAAACAGGGAAGTCAGTCCTGGGAATACTCTGGTGACCTAAGTGACAAAGTTAGGTACTTTTCTCTCTTGGGAGCAAAAATACCTGATAGAGACAACTTCAGAGGAGAACCTTGATATTTGGCCCATGGTTTCAGTGTGTCAGTGTGTACAGACCCTGTACAAGGCTGTGGTGCAAGGGCTTGAGGGAAAGGTTCCTAACATCCTGGTGGACCAAGACACAGAGATCCTGAGCAGGACACAGAGGTGGGGAGGTGGGTATTGCCGTCACAGGTCCATCCTTAGTGATGTATGAATTCCAGTCAGGCTCGCCCTGCTTAAAGGTTCCATAGTTCTCGAAAGAGCAGCACAGTTGAAGATTGGGCACAGTTTTCTGTTTGTCTCTGTGTGGAGGGCAGAGGACAACTTTCTGGAGTTTGTTCTTTCTTTCACCATATGGTTTCACAAGTTGGACTCAGGCCATTGGTTTGAAAGCATTTGCCAATACTCACTGAGCCATCTCACTGGCTTTAGCTGTGGGTGACATTTTTAATGTTCAAACCAGAGCAGAGCTTTTTTATGATTCTAAACTTACGTTAATTTTTTAAAAGTTTATTCTTGAAGTTGTTTTACTTCATTAAAAAAGGTTTTCCTCTTTTGAAGGTGAATTTGTGTCTTGAAAACACTCAAGTAACTGAGCTGTAAATTCCCCATGATTCTTGATTTCTTCTGTCTTCTCTCTTAGCTTATATCCATTCTTTTCCAGAAAAATCTAAATTCATCTGTTGAGGTAAAACTCTCACCTTCTTTGGCGTTGATGTAATAGTGCCTAAAATATCCTTCTGGATAGGTTCTTATTGTTCAGTTCCTCTCCTTTCTGGTCATTTTTTTTCACTGTTTTATGTTAGTTCAGCGCTCAGATATGTTCATGGTTTTTCATTGCCTATGAGCTCCACGGCTTTCTCATCATTTTTCTGGTGCTTTCTATGTCAACTCTATGTGTCATAAACCATATAAATAGTATTGGCTATCTGGGGTCCATATTAGTCAAGACATAAATATTCCATCTTACCTCAGATGAGAAGAAAAATCACATTTCTGCTTCTGTTTTTCTCATTTCTTCCAGTGGATTCTGTATGTGGCCACACATGGCTGGCGGCTTCCGTTCTGTTTTGGGAGCCTGATGTGTATGTTATATGTATTCTCTCTGTAGTATTACGTAGTAATTTTCTTATAGAGAATTACTCATTTACCCATTTACCCATTTCCTTGGAAATTAGCCTATGTGTGTATTATAATTTTTAGAATCATGCATTTTATACAAATGATTGTCAATTTCGGCACACACACTTTTTTTTTTTTTCTCTTATGCTGGCTTTTTCCTTGCTGTGTAGTTCAGAATGGCCTCCAATTCTAAATCCCCTTACCACGCTGGTCTGCAGGTGTATGCCGTTATGCTCCGCCCGTGTTTCCTTTAACTCATTATGCTGCATTTATCTGGCCAAGACAAGTTTGTGTGGTCTAGTAATTATTTGACTGTGTTTTTATCAATAACCACCAATACACATGTCCATATATCATTTTACCACTTCCTGTGTATTTGTTAATAGTTGAACAGTTCTTTAGATGATCACAGTCACCGTTTTCATGTATGCATTCGGATCCTGAGGTTTACAGGGGTGACAGGCACAGCCTAGTGCAGAGCCCGAGGATGTCTGCTCGGGCGCACAGTGACTGTGTCACCGTTTGCCTCCTCTCTGGTCCCTGGTGAGGATCGTAACTGCCCTGCTTGCTAGACAGTACTCTACTGATTTTAATATTAGCACTTTGAGTAGGTTTTTCATTTGCTTTCTCAGCATTTCTAGTCAGGTCTGACATCGATAGTTCTGTTTTACAAATGAGAATGATGGCAAATCAGGGAAATTAAGTGACTTTTCTAGTTGTATAACTAGTGACTTAAAACCTGAATATCTTCAGACTTGCAGCCTTCCACTGCCCTGTAGTACTTCTTTGCACCACTGTAAGATTGGGAAGTGCAGTAGGTCTTTGTTGTTGCCATTTTGCAGAAATAACGGTCTTTTATGCCTGTATAAGAGAGTAAAACAGGAGCTGGGGAGACGGCTCTGTGGATAAGGCACCTGATGCACAGTCCGATGACTGGAGTTCAGCTCCTAACCATCCGCATAAAAATCCCAGCCTGCTGGACGCGGTGGCCGCCTGCAGTCCCTGCACGTGGAAAGTGGAGAAAAGGGCTGCCCAGGGTAAGCCAGCTAAAGGGAAGTCTAGCGTTAGTGAGAGAGCCTGCCTCAGTGAATAAAGTGGAGAACGGCAGACAATGCCCGACATTATACACCCGGGAGCCAGCTCACATGTGTGTACCCACATGCTCATACACTCTACATACATAAACCGGCCAAACCCGTGTAAACCGTTAAAGTAAGAGCTGTGGGTTTCCCTTAGCATGATCTTTCTGTGCATCACATTAGCGTCACTGATGGAACATGCCAGAACAAATGACACATCACTTGACAGAAAAGGAGACTGTGGGAAGGAGACGTTTGCGCTTAGGTCTGACAGTCGCAGAGGGCAGTTGGTCCTCCCGACACACGACTGTGGGCTTGTTCTATAGTCTTATCTGTTGTTCAGTCAATGAAATGAACCGATCGTGGAAACAGCAGCTCCTGCAGGAGCGTGCGAGTGGCTCAGCAGGAAGTCTGTACCTACTAGATGCGAAGTAGACTCTGTATTTCTTTATGATTAACTTGACTCTTCTCTCCAGAATTTTCTTTAGTTGTGTCTGTGTGAACCATGGATTGACTGGATATATTTTCCTATATAATATCGCAACTGTTTTTTATTGTGTCACACTGAATGCAGTGGGATCTTTGTTTATTGTGTTGGACATAAGTAGTAGATCTTGTCAAGGATATGAAAATTATAAAGATGAATGGTTTTATATAGTGCATGTCAATTGTAACACCACAGAGACATTTATTATGGGGAGAGGATGACAGCATCGAAAAGAAATGGAAGGAAGGGACAAGTTTGCATTTGACTACACAGCAGACCTGGTATTTTGATCCTAACACATTTTATTTTCCTCATTTCCTAAATGTAAACTAATGTTCTCTCAGAATGGATGCGAGGGTTTAATTAGGGAATGCAGATTAATTAGGAATGGAGAGTCCTTGCACACTATGCACTTAAATATTTTAATGGACAGGACGACTACTGTATGTCAGGCCTTTAATAGAAATGATTCTAATTGGATCCTCTCATAGGCGCTGAAGGTAGGCATCATCATCTCCATTTGACAGAGAAGGAGCATGGGATGCCAGTAGGCTAACTAGGATCTGCGGTCAAGGGGAGTGTTCTGACTGAAGCTGCCCTTTTGCTTTTGCTCTGTTGCGGTGCTTTCATAAGGCTTAAGTAGTCGAGGTTTAAGCTTTTACAGTATGGATGATGCTTGTAAGAAGTGAAAGGTCTGGGTTAAAAAGCAGGAAATCCAGGCTGCTACCATGTTATGTATTACTTGTAAGTAACTCATTGTATATGTCTCACTAAATACAGTTTGATATTTGGCTTTCTGCTAAGGTTCATGTGTAAAATGTTTTCTCATTACAACTTTGATCTTAGAATAAAAATTCTCTTTGAAGACATAAAAGTAGTTTTAAATCCCATTTTGGTATTTTTGTTCTGTCTCTGTTTTTCAGTCATTCGTACACTGGCCAAGATTATAGTTCTCAGAAGAACCCTGGGAAGATTTCCTTAGATCAGATTGATTCGGTAAGCACTAGCCCTGTTAAAACAGATTTGCTAAAACTAGAGATCTGGGGGTGGGAAGCTGGGGGATGGGGGTGGGGGCACCTTACTGCTTGCCAGTCATTTGAAGAGAAAATCTCGTATCTTATGTATATAGTTCTTCTAATTGTAAGAAAACCAAATTTAGGGAGAAATTGTTCGCAATTTTTTTTTAAATTTAATTATTGGAAAATGGAATTAAAAAAAAATAATGGTTGCTGAGTGCTGCTTGTGTGTTTACATTTAAATACTACACATATTTAGAAAAGGAAAAATGACATGTGTTAGTTAGCTAGAACTATTATAACAGGGTGCCACAGATCAGTGAGTTAATGACCAGAAAGCTATTTCCTCAGAGCCAGAGGCTCAAAGCCTAAGGTGGAGGTCACCTGGAGCCTTTCTCCTTGCTTTATAGATGCTGCTTTCCTGTCTCATCACATGGTTTCCCTTCTCTTCTTGTGAGGACACTTGTCACATTTAATATAATATAATGACCCTGTGAAACTTAATTGCTTCTTTTTTTCACACTTTTCTCATTTTAATTATTGTCTACGGAATATTGTAATTGCTTCTTTTTAAGGGTCTGTTTGTTTCCAAATATAGTGGACACAGGGGTACTGGGTTAAAATTCAATATGCAAGTGTGGGTACAGGCCCCCAGGAGCAGTTGCTGGAGCACTAGCAGGGGCACCCCATCTTTGGGATGCCTACATCCACACATGGCTGCTGTCTGCCTTGTTTTACTATACAGTTATTACAAAAGCACTTTGTTTGCTTCAGCTTCTAGTCTCTTTAATGCACTATAGTACATTCACGCACTCTATTCCACAAAGAAAAAAAAAACACACCTGCTATAAGTAATCTTTATTTACTTGCAATAAATTAAAAATATAACTGGATTTTAGTGTTGGAATACAAGAATTATGTTAAAGTTACTAAAGATGAATCACAATGAACAGGAGAATCACTGTCTAGTACTCAGTTTGCCTAGAAATAACACTAGGATGGTCTACACTACAGTTGATTTCAGATTGCTCCTAAGACTGTCTAATCTTTTAATTCTGTCTAAATAATTACGTTATCTTAATAGTCCGTTCCTTGCTTTCTGTTTCTCCATGTGTTCACTTTATATTACATGAATGGTTGACGTTAATTCCATTCCTGCCTCTTGCTAAGTGTTTTCCACTCACCAGCAAGTGTGAACTGTGGGAGTGGCAAGAACCATACTCCCTGGTTCATGCCGTGAATGCACATTGACCCACCAGTTGTGTACCAGCCTCTGGCTGTGGGCAGACCTACGTAGAACAGGCTATGTATCTCTTAGCTATCCTTACCTGGGAGAAACAGGCAGCAAAGCAAACGAGCGTAGTTCTGTGCCATGCGACTTGACCTGGAAGTTCCCTGACTTTGTTGCTGCATCCTCATAACACCATGCTGTAAGAGTTCTCTTGATGTTTGCACAGACTGCTCCTTCTAGAGTGCTCTCATGGCTGACATCTGTATCTGTCAGTGGCACTGCTGTCCCCGTGGCCCTCTTCAATTGGAGACTGCACTTTCCCTTAATCCTCTGTAGGAATGGAGTGTCTTCCTTAGTTCACAGGCCTTGTCTGAGCCTCCTTGTCAGGACTCTAGCTCCTCTGAAGTCCTGGGATCAGGACTTGGAATGGATGCCTGGTCAGATGCTGACCCCACCCCATACTCTTTGATGATTTTCATTTGCACAGTGCCGCATCTGTTGTTGCCTTCTGCAGCAGCCCATATTCTGTCCTTACAATTTCTCTGTCAGCTCCATTTCCATTTGCCTTCTGTTATGGTGAACCCTATGCTCTACTGTTCTCATTTTCATTATTTGGGCCCCCATTAGGTTCTCTTAAGCATTCTTCCTACTTCCTCTCCTGCAGCTTGTAGCTTCTGTACAGTGTAGCAACACGAATTTCTCACCAAATCATCAAAACCCTTGGTGTTGACGGCCTGTCTTCCACATTATTGTAGCTCACTCACTATGTTCTAGCAAACCATATTCATTCCTTCTTAGAGTTTTGAATTTTCTTAACATGAATAGTATTCTTGGCTCCCCACGTAACTGGAGTCAGACTTAAGATATATGTCTTAGTTGAAATGTGATTTCCTTAGAGACGCTTCTGTTTACAAAACTCACTTCTAATCACGCTGGATCCCACTGCTGTTTTATTCACAGAGCTTTAACACACTTACTACCTTTTTATGTTCATGCCCATTGTCTCTGTGTTAGAATATACACTGCTCCAGGAGGGAATCTGTGACCTTTTCCTGCACTGGTAGTTGTAAGGGCTGTACACATAGCAAACGTTCAAGAAGTTTTGGTGGTTGAGAATAAAGGAATCGGGGCATTTTAACAAAGGAAGCAGGCAGTGAGTTGTATCTTGATGAACTGCTTTCTGAGCTAGATGCATGAGAGTGTGAAGGGTACCCCAGACAATGTCAGCAGAATGGGAATGTGTAAGCATGACTTAACCGGTGGGAACAAAAAGTTCTTGCTGGTACCATGACAGATGAGCTGCCAGTGCAGACTAGGCTCCCTTGGCATTTCACCTGCGCCCTTGTGGTAGTCCTCATTGCTTACATTATCAGGTAGATTTGGTCTGGGTAACAGTGCTGTGCCAGTCTATGGTTCCTTAATGGATCCCTTCCAAGATCTGAAATAGTAGGTAAATACTTGCTCTATTAAATGTGCCTGAAAAGATGGACAGCATGAGGGGATGATGTAAGCTTATCCTAAGGATGTTGAATTTTCACTGATTGTTTTTATTAAAAAGGAATTAAATAATCATGTGAAAATGAGCTAAAGGCTTTCAGTTCATTCCTGCACAGGAAGATTCAGGTCTGTGTGGGTTAGTTTTGAGGACAAAATTTAGTTGTTCTTGCCAAAGAGACATTAGATGCTCACTAGAGGGAGCAGCAAAGTCAAACAAGAAAGTCCTGGTCCTTCTTCCAGGTGAGCTGCCGGGCCCCAGTGAGAGCTCAAGTCCTGGGAGGGAGGATATGTTTGAGGAAGTTAAGAGGGATGAGGTTGGAACTGTAAGCAAAAATGTTGAATTAGTGATAGTTCATTTTTGACATTAAAACAAAGACCTGCATTTTTTAAACATTGGTTAAGTGCAGTTACTTGAATTTTCTCTTTGAAGCTGTTTCTCTTAATTTTGTGTTCTAGTTTATATCTGATTTATGTTATGAATCAGTTTGCTATTGTGGAATTGTATTTTTAGACCTTCCTCCTAGAGAAATAGAATATTATGTCCATGTAAACACTCTAAGAATATGCAGAACAGTTTTGTTTGTAAGAAAAAGATAGAAAATACCTAATGTAAATGGTTAAGCAAACCGCAGCACATTAAGCCGTAGACTGTGCCTGGTCATTGACCTTCCCTGAGCTGTCACAGGTGAATCTCGAACCAAGGATGAGGATTACCAAGAGGCCAGTTCCCAAACATGGCACACTGTGTGCTTTTGTTTACTCAGTTTTCTTGAAATGACAAAGTTACAGAAATGAACAGATCAGCTATTGCCAAGTGTTGAGACACGAGGGAGGGGAGGCTGGAGCTGGGTGCAGAAAACAGAAATTAGACAGGAAGAGGGAGGAGGAGGAGGACTAGGGGATGGCCCAGCTGGTGATGTCAGTGCTGTGTATGGGGACCTATGCTTGGACCCCGACATCTATGGAAAATCTGTATGTGCTGGTGTGGGCCTGCAATCCCAGCGCAGGGCTGTGGTTGTGTGGAGACACGTGGATCCCGGAGGTTTGTGCTGGCTGGCCTGGCTCAAACAGTGAGCTCCATTCAGTGACAGCAGTAGAGGAAGACACCCAGTGCTGACCTCTGGTCTCTGCACACGCATTCACCAGAGTGCACACGCAGATGGGTGTATGACTGCGGGAATCTGAGGAAACGTAGTGGGACGTGGGACGTGGGACGTATCCATGTTGTCTTTTCCTGACTTGCAAGATTTTATATCTGAGGGAAATTGGGGACATGCCATCTATTTGTATTATTTCTTGCAACAAATTTGTGAATCACTAGTTATCTAAAGAAAAAATTTAAAAAGCAAGGAAACAGACATTATTTGACTTAGTTTGTTCAAAGTGTTACCAGCTTGATTTTTAATTAGTATAAAATAAGACAAATCTTGTTATAATCACAGTACTACCAAAATGCATTCTATGACTTATGTCCTTTATTCAGATTAAACCTAATCACAGCAAGTTTAGTAGGGGGCCTAGTGTATCTTCATGATTTCCAAAACTTTCTGGTTTTTTTTTTTTTGTTTTTTTTTTTTCAGCTTTCTGTCAAGTCTTTCCCACCCTGCATGCGTCAGCTTCATAAGGCTTTGAGGGAAAATCACCATCTTCGTCATGGAGGCCGGATGCAGTATGGCCTGTTCCTGAAGGGCATTGGCCTAACTCTGGAACAGGCGTTGCAGTTCTGGAAGCAAGAGTTTATCAGAGGAAAGATGGACCCAGACAAGGTAACCCTGAAGAGGCAGAGCAATGGCAAAGACAGTTTTGTTAGTCTGGAATTACAAGATCTGTTTTTAAAATATGTGTCGAAACACAGTGGAAAAGTATAAAAGATGCATCTGTTTAGTTTAGGTCAGAAGAAATCCACGCCTTAATCCAGAAAGCACCAAACAAAAGCTCAGAACTTGCTTCCTGAGTGTGTGTGTTTGAGAATGTATGTGTGTATGCACACACACCATATCACGTGAAGGTTAGACAAGCTCATGAGTGCACAAGGTGAAAGCAGTTAAAATGGTTTCACTCACACTGTGCTCAGTCGCCAGAGCATTTGTTTCAGTCGCCGTCACGGAAAACCCTAGCAACTGCTTTTAATCAGTCTTCAGCATCTTGTTCTCAGGCCCATTCCTCAGTTCTTTCTTTTCTTAATATCAGATGGTAAAATTTTGTCTAGAAATGTGGGGTTGTTTGTTGTTTCTTTTGGTCTCCTTTATGCCATGCACTGTCATGCAAAATGTTTACATTGTTGATGTCTTGATGTGCTTCTCCGGAAACAATAGGAAATGACGCTTTTATAAGCAAACACTGTGCCTGGTCTCGTTAGCTTTCCAGGGCCGCTGTCACAAAATTCTAAGCCCAGCAGCTTAAGCAACAGAACCTTAATGCCTGGGGTTCTGGAGTCTGGGAATTCAAGTCAGGGTGCTGACAGATTCTGACCCTCCTGAGACCTGCCCTGTCGCTTGGGGTCTGTTCATGGGGTCTGTTCTCTGTGTGAGTGCCACGGCTGCTGGCCCCGCGGATGCTTCAAGGACTGTATGCTTTAGCTGCTCCTGTAGCATCTTCCGAAACCGCCCACCCTTCTTAAAGGCGTTTTCTTGGAATACAGTCACATTTGGGATTAGGGCTTCAACACAGCAATTTTAGGATGACATGTCTCCCATTACATGCTTTCTTTAAAAATCTGACTATGTGTGAATGTGTGTGTTTGAGTGTATGTGAGTGTGTGGGTAAGTATATATGAGTATATGTGAATGTATGTGAGAGAGTATATGTATAAGTGTGTGCATGTGAGTGTGTGTGTGTGAGTATATGTGATTGTGTGTGAGTGTGTATATGTGAGTGGGAGAGTGAGTTTAGGCGAGATGAGGTCAGGTTTCGCTCTGTTGCTTTCCACATTCCCTTTGAAATAGGATCTTTCACTGAACCTGTATCTTGCCCTTTGACTCCTGGCTGAGCAGTGAGTGCCTGGGATCTTCTGTGACCATCCCTGTAGCACGGTGTTTACAGACAGATACTGCCGTGCCCAGCTTTTACGTGGGAACCGGGAGCTCAGACCCAGGTCCCTGTGCTTTGTAGCGAGCACGTCACCACTGATCTGTCTCCATCGCTCCCCAGACCTTTGTAATATTAGGAAAAGTCCTGTCGTCTTACAGATTTATTTCAAAGCCTGCCTTCCTGAGAATTGTCAATAAAGTTTTAAATATATGGCTCAAGAAAGCTCTCTTTGAATGGTTTACAATATTGCTTGGATTTCCATAAACATAAGTTAATTTTGTTTTAAAAGTATTCTGACTATGGAAAATGTGAAAATTACGGGAAAAGTTACCTGCTCTCCTTTTCCCATTAAGGAGTAATTAGTCTCTTAAGTTCAGGTAGCTAACCACCGTTGTCACTCCTACCCCATCATCAAACTTGACATTTTTAAAATTTTTTTATTAATTACACTTTATTCACTTTGTAGTTTCCCCTGTAGCTCCCTCCCTCCTCCCCTCCCAATCCCTCCCTTCCTCCCCTTTTTCCAAGCATGCCCCTCCCCAAGTCCACTGGTAGGGGAGGTCTTCTTTTCCTTCCTTCTGATCCTAGCCTATCAGGTCTCATCAGGAGTGGCTGCATTGCCTTCCTTGGTGGCCTGGTAAGGCTGCTGTATGGTTGAACAGGTTATTAGCTAACCTTTGAGAGGTGATTTGAATTTGTTACTTAATATTGTAGGATTTGAAAGTGCCGTAGTTTGTTCCTATGGATTCTCGCTTCTCTGTGAGACATGCGTGTGTGCACAGCTTATGTTCATGTGGAGGCTGGAGGTGGATGTTGCCGTTCTCTGTCACAGTCCACGTTACTTTTTGGGGAAGGGTTTTTCACTGAACCTAGACTGGCTGGCCAGTGAGACCTTGTCCCTCACACCCCCAATGATGTGGTTGCAGGATTGTGGAACCATCACCTGCCCCTGCTGAGGCATGCCGACCATACTGCTTACTGAACAAAGGAAGGGCTAGTGTTGTATTGATTTGTTACAGTGGGTTAATCTGGTACTTGCCACTGGTCATGGACATAGGTTTTAAAAGTGACATCTTGTGAACCTGACTCTGAGGTTTACACTCCTTTGGTAGCTGACATATTCAGATATGCTGAAGTCTGCTCTAGGTACCATTGCCCTGCTAAAATCTGGCCCTGTGACTGGACCTGACTCTCAGGAGCTGAAGGACTTCCAGTGCTTGCACTGTTGGAAAGGCACCAGCTTGGGATAGAAGGGACACATACCTTTTGTCCTCCTTTGGTCGCCCTGGTCTCATCTCTGAGGAGGCCCATGCAGCTGTGGCAGCAATGTAAAGTTTGTTTGGAAACCATTTAGTTAATTTTTTTTTCTTAATGACATTTCTCCCCATAATTTAAAAGTGTCAAATTTAGTGTAAAAAGAAATTAGTGGACAATTTTTAATCCTCTCTGTAAATAGATGAGAGTTTATATTTTCATTAGTTTAGTGATTATAGCAAATGTACTGTTTTGACTAAGAGGTTATGTTGCACTTAGATTCTGTTTTTACACAATCTGTACTTGTGGATAAATGGTCATGTTTTTCTCAGTGTTCTCTTTTCTTACGTATATGAAGTACAATAAAGTAAGGTATGTTAAATTGTGGTACTCTTTCAGTCTAAAAGAGCCTTTTGCTAAGTAGCTTGTACAGTTAAAATAATCTAGAGGTTGAGAAAGTGTTGGCTTACAGTGCTACTCCTCTCATGGGATTTTGTTGGATCGCTGTGGAGAGTGTTCTAACAGAAACATTATTTTATGGATGTTGCAGTGGCCATTTTGTATGTCAACTTGGCACGAGCTAGAGTCATCTGAAGGAGGGGAACCCCAGTTGATAAAATGCCTGCATAAGATCCAGCCGTGGGGCATTTTCTTAATTAGAGATTGACTGGGGAGGGCCCAGCCCATGGGGGTGGTGCCCCCCCCAGGCCAGAGGTCCTGGGTTCTATAAGAAAGCAGGCTGAGCAAACCAGTAAGTAGCCCCCTCCATGGCCTCTGCATCAGCTCCTTCTCTACTTGAGTTTCTGTTCTTACTTCCTTCAGTGATGGACTAAGATGTGGGAAGTTTAAGCTGAATAAACCCTTTCCTCCCCAACTTCTTTTGGCCACAGTGTTTCCTCATAGCAATAGAAACCATAATTAAAACAGATGTCCCCCCAAAACCAATTAGATAAAGTGCACAGTATTTTTTAGGTAAGGTGAAATAAGAAAGTTGTGAAAGTAGATTGTTTTAGAAAATATTAGTCAGGATTTGAAGGACATGAACAAGGAGTAAAAAAAACAAAGTAGGCAAGATGTTCACCCTTTTTTTCTCTTTAATTGTTTCTCTGACTGGGCGTATTGTTTTCTGGTGTTGGGGCTCTTGTGGTCTTGGTTCTTGTCGCTAAAGAATTTCTGCTTTTCTACTTGCTCTTGGATTGTATTTTTCATATGTTTTAATAGTTTTAGAGGATCAGATTTTAGCTTTGATACACCATTACTAAGAGAATATTCTCTTGTGAATTAATATTCAGCAGAGCAAATTGCTTTATGGTATATCTTACTCCCAGAGAATTAGATTTATAATGCAGGTTTTACTTTTAGTTTTAACTATGTTGTATTAATACATGTGATGGATTAAGAATTTAAACAAAGCCTTCCTGTCAGTACAGGCTGCTTGAAAATTATACCTATGTTGTCAAATATGATTCTTTGGTTTATAAATGATTTTACAAAAGGTATTTGAAGTTTTGAATGTCATGTTTCTTAAATTTCTTATGTTTCGAACATAAATGTATCATGCTTTATGGAAATAAATGTACTTAAATGATCATAATGCATGTTCGAGGAGTTTTCTTAGTTATAATTTTTGTATTTTACACTGCCGACCTGAGGTAAAGCCTCAACTTATGTACTACAAGGCATTAAATTTATCAAACTTGTATTAAGGCATGAAAAAACATAGCACTAAACTATTTTTACTTGGAACTTGGTTATGAAATCAAGTCAGCAGAATGAAATTGAACGGGGCAATTGTAACAGACGCACAGCACAGTGTCCTCCCTGCCACACTGCTTTCCGTGCTGCTGTCTCAGCTGCCTCCACTGGCTCCACTGGGCATTAGACACAACATAGGGCATGTGAACGGATGCACTCTCTGCTCTTGGCATGACACCCACAGGGTCCATCACACTCTGGTGTGGTTGAGTTAAGGAGAACCCAGCAGGTGATGACATAGGTAGACTTGAGTTGTTCAGCTAATTACTAAGGGAGGAAATGATTTTTTTTCTCATGAGCTGTGACTATACATATCAAGATGTGGGGACAGGACACACAGTTTGTGTTTTCAGAACCTTGTACTTAAAGGTGGTGTTCACTAAAGATTGAGGAAAATTGTTTTATGAACCACCCTTAAAAAAAATTCAAATTGCTAACTGGTTTATCCAACAAGTAGGCTCTGCAAGTCTTCAGCTCCTATTTCTTCTTCTGTCTGCTTCTGTGGCAATTTAGGCATAATGATCTGTCCTCTGTCAACGGTCCATCCATACATTTCAAGGCCTGCTGCATGCCAGGTCCTAGTAAATGCTAAATGAATATGTACAGCAGAGTGTCTCTGCTAATGCAGTGCTAATGAATCTCCAATATACTCCAGTATTGATCTGATGAACCCCTGGGGAAGCTAAGCCGGGCCTGGAGTACTCATAGCTCATTAGCTTCCATAGTAAATAGTACCTTCCTTTATTCTAGAATGCTTTCTAAACATTGTTTTATATATGCTAACTGACATGAAAAGGGTAGGAAAGAACTGGCAGAGACGGCAGGCTTGAACTCAGGCAAACATTTTCTGCTCTTTACAAGCCATGTAACTATATATTAGGGCTTTCTAGGGGGAAAGAACTAATAGGATGAATATATACTAAAGGGGAATAGATTAGGTTGGCTTATTCAGGACTGTCTGGGCAGTCCAACCACAGCTGTGTCACTCTGGAAAGGCAGAGAACCAAGTAGCTGTTCGGTCCACAAGGCTTCATGGTGCAGAAGCCCTAACTAATCTGGTGCTAAGGGCCTAGCAATTCCCAGAAAATCTGGTATTCTGTCCACATCAGAAGACTGAACAGCAGGATTTTTATACCAGCAAAAGAATACCATAGTGGTATTGGCAGGAGCCACCAGATAGATGAACTTGCTGTCCAGAGAAACACCAAAGCTTTTTTTTTTTTTTTTTTAGACCTCCTTTTATTTGTGCTGCCATTGGAAGATACCATAACCATTTGGGTTGGGTCTTCCAACTTTGAATGACTTAACCAAGACAATGCCCCACAGGGAAACACATCTCTGCCAGCTTCTCTCTCTCCTGCTCCCTTCAGCTGTGCAGCAGTTGGACACTGAATTCCTCACACAGCTTGTGCATTCAGTCAGATGTGAGGTAGACAGCCTCAGTTCCAATCCCCGAGGCCATCATACTGGAGGAGGGAAGTGTTCACAAGGGAATTAACCAGTGTTTTCAAAAATGGTATACTACAGAAAGGCAGTTTGACTTCTTGATGTCTGGTGTTTGGCAGGCAATGTAGTTGTTACTGTATAATGGATTGTATAGTCCTGAAGAAGTCTTACTCACGTGTGTTTTCCTGATAGAACAGTACTAGGTCATAAGGTTGTATTCAGCCTAAGTTAGCAATATTTTGGATTTTAGCAGTGTTTTATGGCCTTAGAGTAAAAGCAGAGAACACATAGAGTAGGCCCATTCAGACTAAGGTGAAAAAGTGGGGTGCTGCTTTTAATGATGTCTGTGATTTTGATTCAGCTCAAATTCAGACATCACCCTGGGTAAACATTACCCTTTTATGAAGAGTGCATTAAGTTTTAGGCAGGAAAATGGTACACCACTAAACCTGGTCAGATTTTATCGTAATGCTGTATTTCCCAATCATTAGAACTGTGCTGTGAAAACTGTTAAACTTGACACCTTTTTGAATAGAAATTTTTAGTTTTATATTTAATCACTAGAGGGTCAATAAATGAGGACTGATGCTCAGTTTCAGTTTCTATCTTGATGAGACTTAGAGTTACGTGGTCTTGATTGGCCTGTTTGAGGTGGATGACCCCGCCCCACTCCTCCCCCACTGTGGGCATCTCTGCTCTCTGGGGCTCCTCCCAACCCCCCCTCCCACTGTAGGCATCACTGCTCTCTGGGGCTCCTACATTGTATAAAAAGATGAGTTGAGCACAAGCATGCACTCCCTCTGCTTCCCGATTGTGGATGTGATGTGAGCAGCTGCCTCGGGTCTTGCTGTGTGACTCCCTACTGTAATAGACTGTAACCTCAACCTGAGCCAGAACAAACCTGTTCTCTCTTTAGTTGTGATACACAGTGCATTCTTTTAGAGCAGGAGAAGAAACTAGGACACAGACAGTGATTGTCTGCTAAGGGTTACAGAGAAGTAGCATATGTGTAAAGTAAGTGTATGTTTGCTCCTGAGGACTAACATGCTATCTCTTATTTTAAACTCTTAATAAATGCAGCCCTCCAAGTGTCCTAGACTGTATAGAGGTGTGTGTGTAGTGAAGGCCGTCTCCATGCCTTCTGTATTGCTTACAACACTGATTCTGGGTAGCCTGATATAAGAATAAAAATTGACTTCAGCAGCTTGGGCTTGTTTTAGGAACAATCAAGAAACTATTCCATTGAATACTATATCTGGTAAAGCCAATAGCTTTTGGTTTTCCATGTCAAATCAGTTTTCAATTCTTTTTTTTCCTTTCAGTGAAAATACATGTCTCATGAAATATATCCTGATTACTGTTTCCCTTTCCTCTGTTCCCCGAAGTTACTCCTCCCCCATCTCCCTTCCTGACCCACCCTCTCTTTGTCTCTCATTAGAAAACAAACAGTATTCCCAGGGTTAATAACAGGATAGGGTAGGACAGGACAGGCTAGGCTAGGGTAGGCTAGGCTAGGGTAGGCTAGGCTAGGCTAGGCTAGGCTAGGCTAGGCTAGGCTAGGCTAAAGCAAAAACTAACACACTGGAATAGTACAAAACAGAAGTAGAAGAAAAAGGTACAAGAAACAGATATAGACAAAGAGATCTACTCCTTCACACCCTCAGGAATCCCATAAAAACAGCAAATTTGAAGCTATAATATATACTCAGAGGCTCTGTAGGATAAAAAGGGAGAACAAATATATAAGTAAAATAAAATAATAAGATAAAATTAAAACAAAATTCTGACATAGCATTATGAGACCAGGAACCTCCAAAGATGCCATTGAGTATGGTTTCTGCTGGCATCTCCTGCTGGGCACACAGCCCACCCTTAAGAGTAGTTTGTTTTCCCAGTGAGACTCCCTTAGAGAAAACTAAATTTTCATTTGCAAGTGGTCATCAATTGGAGATAGATTCTGGGTTATGGGCATGTGTCCACTTTCCATTAGTTCTAAGACTCCATTTGGTGTAAACTTGAGCAAGCCCTGTGCATGCTGCCTCAGTTTGAGTTCATATATACATTGGTCCTGGTGGTTTTGAGGGGCCTGTCTCTTTGGTATCCTCCATCCTCTCTGGCTCTTACACTCTTCTTGCCTTCTTTGGTCCCGAAGGGGAGGGAGTTGATTAAGACATCTCCTTTAGAACTGAGTGTTCCAACTTCTCTCTCTCTGCATATTATCTGGCTGTGGGTGTCTGCTAAAAAAGGAAGCTTCTCTGATGATGGCTGAGGAAGGCACTGATCCTTGAGTGTAGCAGAGTGTCATTAGGACTCATTTTATTGCAATGTTCTTTTAGTAAACAGTAGTGTTTGGTTTTACTTTAGGTCCTGGGGCTATCTAGCCTCAGGTTCTTGCTTATCTATGCAATGTGGAGTATGGATTCCATCTTGTGGAATGGGCCTTAAGTCAAACCATTGTACTAGCATATCTTGCAGGCAGGATACCATTGTAGATCACAAGAGTTCGTAGTTGGGATGGTGTTTATGTTTCTTCTTTGGTAGCATTTAGAACCTTCTTATACCAAAGACACTAGTACATAGGGGTGAAGGCCCTAAGTAGGCACCAGATTGACTTCTCCATTTTCAGTGAGTTGTGTAGGTGGTAGTTTCAGCAATAGGGCCTTGTCATCAGTTTGTGGATAGCAGCCTGTAGTCTTGGCAACAGCCTGGGTTGTTTGGGGATTCCCATGGGATCCCTTTGGCTAACAACTCAATTAGGTGTAACCCATTCCTGGTACAAGAAGCTTCATTTGGTAAAAAGAGATGTCCATTTAGGGCTCAGGCTCCTTCATTATTTGGCAGTTTCACTTAGATCACCATACATGTATATATTTTAGATTTCCAAACTATTCCTCAAATATCCCTTAATTTTAGCTGTCTTTCTCCTATTTCCTCTTTCCCCTTCTATCCTCTTTCCCCTTCTACCCTCTTCCCCACCACATGATCTTCCCACCCCACCCCCATCCATAACAATTTAATCTTTTTTCCTTAGGGACTTATGGAAACCAAGTAAGTAGATATATTTAACTTATATTTTTATATATCCATTTTTTTATTTCTCCATTTGTTTATTTAATACATACTGGGGATTGAATTCAGGTCCTGGTGCATGCTTGGTAAGCGCCAGCTATGTATACTGAGCTATGTAGATGAACTCCAGTCATTCATTCATGTCAGTGGTGCCTTTAGATTAAACTGAGAATGAAATGGCACTGCATCTAACCTTTAAAAGTGAAGGGTCAGTTTTGTTAATGTACCTGATGCTCTTAGGGGAAGATGGTGTTTGAATATGTAATTTCTTAAGGAAAAAAATTAGTTTAAGATTTCACAGTGTCTTTTATGCATTTATTTTAAAAATTATCATTTTATAACACACATATGTTGCTATTACAGAAAGACATTTCAAACAAGTATTTTTGTATATTGAACAAATTCTTTTTGTAATATTATCTCTCCCATTATTCTGTGTTTTCGTAGTTTTGCTTCTAAGATAATGTAATATATACAAACATAATTTGTTTTTTATACAAAATTTAGGATTATCTCAGTTTGCATCTGTGTTCCTGAAAAATGACATAAATTCATTCATTAGTCAAAAGCCGGGTAGACTGGAAAACATAAGAAGACATGTGAGGATGGAGAAAGAGAGAGAGAGAGATGGAGGAGGAGGGGGAGGGAAGAAGAGAGAGAGAGGTAGAATATGAATATGCAGAGGACATCGGGGTCAGAGTCTTACTATTTTATTATTACTCTTGTGTTACTTTCCAGTTAATTAGAAGAGAGGCACAGGCATTGTTTCGGTTTTATATCCAAGTAACATGTATTGAGTACCTGGAGATGTTTTATGTAGCTTAACCAACAAGTCTCCTGAAGAGGGAAATTCAGCTTGACTTGGATGACAGCATAGACTACTTGGGAGAATACTTTGGAATCAGAGCAGAGCTCGGACTCATCTGCTCATTATGGGCAGTGTGGCTTTGCATAAGTCTGCTCTCAACTTCAGTTTCTCATGCCTTGGGTAAGGACAATAGGATAATGATGGAGTTTATATGGTGATTGTATAATGTTCTTTCTATACCACTTATTAACAGTGTTGTTAGCAGAGAATCTAAATTGCTTGCCCCTAAGTTCCCATTTAACACAAAGTAGAATGCTGTAATAACAGCATGAGAGCAAGCTCAAGAATGAGGCCCACCCAGGGGCCTCAGCAGGCTTCCTGGGGAAGTTGGCATTTGAATTGAGCCCTGAATGGTGGTAGTGCGTGAGCATGTAGAATTGGGAGACAGTGTTTCCTGAATTGTGTGGTGTGTTTCTATTATAAAGATTGTTGATAACATAACAAAGGATGTTTTAAACCATGGTTTGGCAAAAGAAAAAAAAACCATTTCTCAAGTGGATGATTCTTCGTAAAAGCTAGATGTTATTATATCTCAGCAAAAACATTCCTGCCGGGTACTGAGAAACTACATGTGGGCTTCATTGTTCTGGAGTCAGGTTGGAAATGTAAAAATCTAAGTGGGTGATTCTTTGAGACACAGAGCTTCTCTTTACAGAATCAAACCAACCAAAAACAGTTGGTGTTTTCCTTGTTGCAGTGAATTTATAGTCTCCCTTTGCTTTATGCCAGTATTCTTATTGTGTGTAATTAATCTGCAGGTTGTACCTTTCTCAAAAGTGTATCTAAGATCAACTTAGTCTAGGGTCCCTTCTGATGGGCTCTTCAGAAACCAGTCTTTTTCTTTGTAGAAAGATAGGTTTGCTCACTGATGAAAACCTAAGAGCTGGGTCAGCAGAGTTCCCAGGACACTTGACGGGTACATCCTAGATGACCCTGGTCCCATTGGATGCCCACCATCTCTGAGACAGAGCGATATCCTTGCATATGTGGGGTTTCCAGGGCATGGCTTAGGTCTTGATTTTTGTCTGCACTCACTCTAGACAGTGATCTCATTCATTTTATGATATCAGATACGTAAGGTTATGATTCGTGATTGAGTGTCTTCAGCCTAGCATCTTCCTGAGTTTGAGACCCAGATATCCAAGTGTGCCCTCATGTTCTGAATCACAGAAGTGCAGTTTACCGGCCAACCCATGGTTCTAAGCCTGAGCTCCCAGCTCGCAGTACAAATCATCCTCTGTCTCTTCCAACTCACTCATCTCAGGGAAGGCAGCCCCATTGTTTTGATGGGCTCATATTAAAACTTTGATGTTTCAGTCTTTGCCTGCATACCTGTGCAATCAGAAGAGTGGTCTAACTCAACTCTAAATGTGTACCACTGCTGTCTCTCTTGATATGGAGCAAACCACACTTGGTACTGGGAGGTAGTAAAGACTTAAGACTTATTAGTAGGAGGTCTTCAGGCCCTGCAGAGGATAGTGGGAAGTTACCCTTTCCTCCTCTTGGTCTATTGCTTCTTAGCTGCCATGAAATAGCATTTTCCTAGCACATGTTGTTTTCCATGATGGTGACCTCACTGATGCCCCAGCACTATCACCATCCCGTGGACTGTTGTGATAGCTTCATAGCTGCATTTCTGGCTTTTGTTTTAAAGGCCTTCATCAGTGTCAATAAAAGAGAAGGGCCCAGGGATTTAAAATTCCTACAAGTCCTGGGATATAACCTGTAATAATAATCTTTCCAGCATCCTGTCCTAGAGCTTGAGAGGAGTAATTATTTCCCTGATGCTGTCAGTTGACTATAAGAACATTTCAGAGCTGCTGGTTTGCTATAGTAGCCTTTTGATGGACAGTTGTCCTAGATATCCTAGATACAGTACTAATCCTAAAATAATGAGAATATAATGAAGTGCACTCACTACCAAATGTAACTGAACATAATTCCCCATTTTTAATGATTTATAGTATAGCTGAGGATTGGGAAGTGCTTCAGGCTGATCACGAAGAAGCAGTTACCATTCCTCAGTAAAGGAAGTGCTGGTTAGTAGAGGTTTCAAACTGAGTTAGTGTCAAAAAAGCAGCTTCTGTCCTCAAAAAAGAAAGAAAATAGTCTGTCAAGCGTATTTGTGGCAAAGTTCCACGTACTTACATTCTGATAATGAGTTTGTTTTAGAGTGGTGATGTTTGACAGGTTGGCTTTATTTAGTACTTTGTAAAAGTCAAGTTCAGCCATTGAGTACTGCAAACATTTTATTTGACTTAACTTTAAAATTTTGTGTTTATTTCCTGACCATGTAGACATGAGACTCTGATTTAGTGACAAAGTAGAATATACTAATGAGAATGTCTTTGGGCCATAATTATGTAGATTTAAAGGAGTGATGTAGTTTTAATTATGCCCTTTAGCTAGTGCACTTGCATATGGAATTTGCCCATGTCTTTTTATGTTGTCCGCTGAAACTTTGCTTTTCCTAGGCCCTAACTTGCTAATCAGCTCACAAGTATAACCAAAAGTTATGTAAAGTAAGCTGAAAGTTGTCAAAGAATGTGTTCAATTACTAGTTCAAAACATATCTAAGTTCAGGTTTGAGGAAACAATGGCTCCTGTGTCTACAGTATTCTTTACCAGGTTTACCAGGAAGGAAATTGTACCCTCTCTGTGTGTTTACCCTGCTTCCTCTTTCCAAATAAGAAGCATCTCTTGGTTGTAATATACTGAAGCCAGATGATACATTTCTTCCCTCAAGTTATTTTATTAAAGTTGGGGTATAGGTAATAAAAATAATGGTATTTTAATGCAGGAAGCCCCCCCCCCCACCCAGGTGGAACCTGTGTGAATAGCCATGGTCCTGTACCCGTAAGCCAGGTGCCCAGCTGGATTTAGCTGTGTGCTGGCTGTAGTTTGCCAGCTTCTAATTTAGAACATGGATTCCTGTTTGTTTTTTCTCTTTTTCAAACTGACATTCATCTTGTACATGTATGCTGTAGCTGCTCTTATGTGCTTTTTTTATCAATAGTCATTATAATAGCTTATGAAACAGGGTGATGATAGTTTTTAAAATTTTAACATGAAAAATTACAAATATACATAAATATAAGTCTCCACTTATCTATCATATGAAACGATTATGTATCCGCTTCTATACTGGATTCATTCATTCATTCATTCATTCATTCATTCATTCATTTAGAAAAGCTTGTTCCAAACTGGAAATTTGGTATTGTGTAGGTTAGAATTCTCTAGAGAAACAGTTAGTAACACACACACACATATGCAGGGAGAGTAGCGTACAGAGGAAAGGACCTATGGTGGGGAATTTTCTCGTGTGATTGTGGAGACTGAAAAATACCAGACTCTGCTCTCTACCATCTGGAGACTCAGGAAGGCCAGTGGTGAGGTTTAGTCTTAGCAGAAACCTGAGAGCCAGGACAGCTAGCGACAAGAGGAGGACAGTGTCCCCCCAGTCGGGCTGTGAGGGAAAAGGGCAGAGTCTTTCTTTAACCTTCGATTTAGGCTTCTACACATTGGATGATGCCCACTCACACTGGAGAGGGAAAGCTACTTCACCCAAACAGTTAAAACAGGCATACATAGGCAGAAATACCAGGCACCGTATAACCCAATTATAACAAACAAAATTAGCCGTCATAGGCACCTGTGCACTCCAGTATGCTCACTACAGTGGACATCATCCACCCACCCATCCACCCACCCATCCACCCACCCATCCACCCACCCATCCATCCACCCACCCACCCACTCATCCATCCATCCACCCGTCCATTTGTTTATTTGTGTATTTGTTTGTTTATGCTTTGGTTTGTATTTTTAACCTATTAACTTAGAAGGAAGTCCATTTACATTACATTCCCCTTTACATTTCACTTTCTGTCACCCAAGGGGGTTGTCTTAGTCGCCATAGCCTTCACCACTGAGGTTTGACCGATGGTTTGGCAATAGAGTGGTCTTCCCAAAGCAATTATGCTAATATTTTACTTCTAAAGTTATTGGCCAGAATTTGTCTGTAGAGTACCTTCCCCAGGTCGTCCTAAAGATTGATTTCCCCTGAGATGTAATTCACAAGGAACAGAATAGTTTTAAATCTCACTTTTATAAATTGGGTTGGGATCTCAAAAAGTTCAGTTAATTGCCTGAAGTCACAGGCCTTGTGACAGGTCTAGCAGAATCGAGCCCAGTATTGACACACTAGTACAGTTTTTGTTGTTGTTTTAGAATTAGTGCTCAGTAAAAACCTGTTCTTTGTTGCTCTGAATCTCAGACTGAGAAACATCATACTTTTTAATTGCCCCTCTTCCTCTATTTTTCTAAACAACAAAGGAGGGAGTAAATAGTTCTATCTGATAAACTAGAGACAAATTTTGAGAATATGATAGTACTTACGTTCAAACTCCTGCTCCATCAGACAACAGCTATCTGCTGACTTTGGGCAAATTACCTAATCTTACCACCAGTCTTAATCTTAGGGAGGATAATACTAGTCTGTCCTAAAGGCTTGCTATAAACATTAAATGAAATTAGGGCAAGAAAATTGCTTAGAACTGTACCTTGCACACAATAGGTATTCAATATCTTTTTGTTTTCTGTAGTCAGACTGACCCATAGTTATACCTTTAATTCTATCAGCTGTCCAGTCCAAGCATTGGAAATATTGCAGTAGTTGTTAGGAAAGTGATATGATGCTGTTTACTGATGCAGAGGGTGATGGTTGGTCAGCCATGACTGAAAATGGGAACACTGAAGAGGTAGCCTGGACCTAAAGAGTGAGAGCAGCAGAGGCTCACTGCAGAGACAAGTCTTAAGGCTTGTCAGTTTATGGACTGTGCTTGAAAAGATGCACAGAAACCGAATGTTTTGCCTTTATAATTTTTTAGTGTTTGAGTCTTATCAAATGAAGAGGGCTGTTGGGTTTTGGATTTGTTTTTATTTTTTGAGTCTGAACACTTCCTACTCTGACAATAGGAAAAGCTGTCAAGTGAACTCATGTCTGTTCAGCTGGACATGAAATATTTTATTCTGCACTAGGTGGAAAAGCAAGATGCCTTCTGTGCCTGCTGTTTTCCATCCTTACTTGTTCCGGGTACAGATGGCAGCACTTCTTTTAAATTGCGCTTGTAATCTTTCTCTGAGTTTTATTTGTGAGGAACTTTTGGGAAGGTATTTAGAAGGTGCTTCTAGTCAGGGTACTTTTCATTGCTTTACAGAGCAATAGCATTACTTTCCAGATGGGTTTCAGTCAGGAATGCTTGCAGCTGGCATTTGTATTGTTTTTGTACTGTTTCTGTCTGATGCGGAGGATGAAGGGTGCATGAGCATTTGGTCTGATCCCTGGTGTTTTCCTATTTGTGCCTTTGTATTTCTTATCTTGCTCATTGCACTGTTAGCAAAGCTTCATCATTGTATATTTCTTGAATTATCAAGTATGTTTTGAGCCATGTTTGAAAGGGCAACTGTGTTATAAATGATATGTATCATTTATAAACTTTTTGAGAATTTGAAAGAACATTATATTTGGCCATGAGAAGCAGAATACTTGCATTTAACTCAATTTTCTAGTTACATAAGTAGGCAGGTAGGTGACAGTGATGCCATTTAGCATGGTGTGGTCCACATGGAAGAAGTAATATGATTCTGTCACTGTGAAGATCAATACAGGTTGTTCTTTATCAGTTTCCACCTTATTGTTTATGTGAAATTATACCACCCAGACTAAGGAAGGAAGAAGTATCATGTACACTGACTGCAGGTTTGTTTTAGGAAAGATAATATTACTCATTTTAAACCACATTTTCAGTATTTATTTTTTCACTGTATGTTATGGAGTTTCTGTATTTACAGGTGAAACACCACTTTAGAATTAAAGATAAAACAGAAAAAAACTATTCTATTCAAACTTTTATAACTCAATACGTTGCTTTTTTGTCTAGTAAAGGAAAGTATATGTAAAATTCTGTTCCATGGACATTAAGGAGATAGTGAAAATGAAGAGCCTGGGATACAATGAAGAGGGTCTTCATTCTTGAGGTCATGAGCTACAGACTTTTATCTGTCCAGGTGCTTTGCAAAGACATACTTCCTTTCAACTTTGTCTTACTGGGAAAGCCTAAATGTTAGAGAGAACCCTGGGATTAGAGCTGAAGGACACAGCCAGGCCTTCCGCCATCTTGGCATCCCTGACCTGCTGTCCACTGCCCTCTTCCCAGCAAGGTAAAGAAGTGGATGTCTTTCTTGGATGCGCAACTCCAGGGTTAAGTCAGTTTTCTGGGAAGGAAGTTGTTGGTGTGGGCTGCTATTCTGCCCTAGTTCAGAAAGAGGCCTGTTAGTTATGCGGGAACACAAGAGTGGATTGAGGTTTGCTCCTGCTCGTTCATGGTCCTGCTCAGGTTAGCTTTGCTGCGCTGTGACTTGTCGCATGTCCTCGTGTGTGCGGCAGCAGTCATCTGAGTTTGGGTGGGTTCTTGTGAGGAACGAGGACAACTTCTGCCAAGTGTGAGCACCGTCAGGCACGTGAAGGAGCTTTGGCGCACAGTAGCTGTTGACATTTGCTTTAAAAGTTACCGATTAGTCAGTAAGCATGCACATAGGACGTTGAGAGGAAGAAGCATCGGTATTAACAATAGATAGCATTTGTAGAGAATGACTTAATTTTCTTGTTTAACTTATTGGACTAATCAGAAATGAGTGATGCAAAATGAAATACTGATTATTCTTGAAACCAAAATATTGATGAGTAATGAAGTTTTTTAAACCTAAAATTTATATGTGGGTTTTTTTCTCCTCCGTGGATGTTCCCTCTGTTTGTAACTCAGACTTTTCTGATAATATAACTTGAATACAAATTTGTAGCTGTAAAAGTAAACAGAATGAAAAATATGTACATTTAACATCCATATTTAATGTATACTCCAATGGTAAATTCCTTGGCCTTCAGCTCTCACTTCTGCTCTCTGAAGCTGGCTAACTCTATTAGTTATTCTTGCCCATTCTCTTCTTGAGGATCTGAAAGTGGATTATGTGTGCATGAGAAATCATCTTTTTAGTCCATTAACCCATCACAGCAGCTGCCGAGACACAGTGATGTATCTAAAAAAAGCTAATAGAGACTCGTCTGGGAAAACGTTCGTAATCAAAGCTAACTGGTGAGTAGGAGCTGATACCCGCCTTGTATGAGCAGCCTGGTTTTCTACAGGTTGATAATGAAAGCCAAGCGCCACTGTCTCAACTGTCTGCTTTGATGATCAGAGCGAATGCAGTTCTTACCACTTTCTTTGTGACCACCTCTGCCTTTCCTTGGCTTTTATGAGCTTGATTACTTTTCTTCTCCCCATCAGTAATCCTGACCATCCCAGCTAGTTCATTGTGCTTTGCTGGTTTGTAATACCTACAAACAGCAATCATTTAGGTAATTTTTCTGTACAAACCTTATAAAAATGCTTGGGTGCTGATCGGTGAAAAGATGATTCTTAGGATTCTGACAAAAGTGTTGGTGTCTTTGCAGCATGTCCTCCGTGAGTCACGGAGGCTCCTGTCAGGCTGTCTGTGGAGCAGCAACCAGTCAGGAATGCTACCAAGCATACTCTTTGGAAGTCAGGTCTCACAGCACTGCTGCAGACTGCCGTGAGAGATTTAGTATCTGTTAGCAGAACAGCTTTGATTGTGTACACGAACAACGTAAATCTAATCAGTCAGACAAACCTTAATATAGCACTGCACGTAACTCAGATCAATGTATTTGATCTGGAAGGAAGCAGTTGGCTACCAGGTGCTTATTTTTCAATCTGGGAAATGGGAAGAACCATAGTACTTTGAAAATAGTATTGGATGCTGCTTCAGTTTCACATTCTCATTTGTAACACATTAATACTATGTCGAAAATCAACATTTTCAGAGTCATCAAGACAGCTCAGCCGGTAAAGGCTCATGCTGCCAAGCCTGATAACCCATTGAACCCACAGGTGGAAGGAGAGAACTGAATCCTGCAAGTTATTTCTGATCCCCCAACACGCACGGTGGCACACATGCACAAACCATACGTAAATATGATAGCTATTTTAGGTGATGTTTGCAGGTAGGTACAGGCACTGCGTCTAAGTGCAGCCACGGCTGAACTGACTCCCTGGCGGTGCACATCTCATCCAGGCGCCTTTATTCCTCAGAGCACAATTTCCCTGTCTATAACGTGGAACTGGGCTTCTTTTCTAGTGCTAAGATTTAAGCACAATAGATATAAAAGCATAATATATATACGAATATAATATGCTGCCTAGAACAAAGTAAATACATGAGCATCCTTCATTGTAGCTAAAACAGCTTTGCTGGAAAGCAGATGCAGATGTATAACTGTGAGCTCAAAGTTTTCATTTAGTTTGAGGTTGGTATCACTATTTCATGACTAATGCAGAAGCATATTCCCATTGATCATCAGTTTTTAGTGAGACATGTCAGGAATAAGTATTGTTTTCTGAGCTTTACAACAAGATTTTTTTTGAGTTACATTTTATTAGCTTTGTATCCCAGCTATATCCTGCTCCCTCATTCCCTCTCAATCCCACCTTCCCTCCCTCATCTTCTCCCTGCCCCTTTCCAAGTCCACTGATTGGGGAGGACCTCCTCCCCTTTCATCTGACCCTGTTTTATCAGGTATCTTCAGGACTGGCTGCAAAGTCCTCCTCTGTGGCCTAGCAGGGCTGCTCCTCTCTTGGTGTGTGTGTGGGGGGGGGGGGGGGGTCAAAGAGCCCGCCATTGAGTTCATGTCAGAAATAGTCCCTGTTCCCCTTACTAGGGTACTCACTTGGATACTGAGCTACCATGAGCTACATCTGAGCAGAGGTTCTAAGGTTATATCTGTACATGGTCCTTGGTTGGAGAAACAGTCTCATATAAAACCCTTGTGCCCAGATATATTTGGTCCTTGTGGAGCTCCTGTCCTTTCCAGGTCATATTAACTCCCCCTTCTTTCATAAGATTCCCTGCACTCTGCCGAAGGTTTGGTTATGAGTCTCAGTATATGTTTTGTTACAATGCTAGGTAAAGTCTTTCAGAGGCTCTCTGCAGTAGCCTCTTCTCCTGTTACTTGTTTTCTCCTACATCAAATGCCCATCCCATTTGTCTTTCTAAGTGAGGATTGATCATCTTACCCCAGGTCCTCTTTCTTGTTTATCTTAAGATTTTTTTAAATTAAAGTTATTTTCAAAATGATGTTATTTCAATATTTTTTAAAATTTGGGCTATGTATATTGTCAGTGTACTCATAGAATTTTTGCAATAAAAATGTGCTTGATTTCTCTTATAAAACAAGAAAGAATGCCTCTATTCTGCTAGTTTCCCTGTAATGAGATATCAAAAACACAAATAAAATACGTCAAAGGTGTTTTTCTCATTCTTTTTATTTCCAAGCTTTCAGGTTTTCAAAATAATAATAATTATTATTATTTTACAATCTATTCACTTTGTATGCCAGTTATAGCTCCCTCCCTCATCACTTTCTGGTCCCTCCCTCCCTCTCTCTTCACCCTCTATTTCCTTCCCCTAGTCCACTGCCAGGGGAAGTCCTCCTCCCCTACTATCTGACTCTGTCAGCTTTCATCTAGACTGCCTGGATCCTCTTCCTCTGTGGCCTGAGAAGGTCACCCTGCTAGGGGGAAGTGATCAAAGAGCAGGCAACCAACTTCATGTCAGATACTACCCCTGCTTCCCTTCTAGGGAACCTACTTGGAGACTGACCTGCCTATGGGGTACATCTGAGCAAGAGTTCTAGGTCCTCTCCTTGCATGGTCAATGATGGTCAATGATTGATGCATTAGTCTCTGCAGGTCCCCCTGGGACAAAATTTTGTTGGTTTCCTTGGGCAGCTTCTGTCTCCTCCAAGTCTTTCTATCTACCTCTTTTTCCATAAGATTCCCTGCACTATGCCCCAAGTTTGGCTGTGAGTCTTAGCATCTGCTTCAATCCCCTCCTGGGTGGAGTCTTTTGAAGAACATCCTTGGTAGGCTCCCATCCTGTTCCCTCTCTTCTACTGCTTCTGGTGTCTATCCTGTTTGCCCTTCTGAATGAAAATTAAGCATCTTTTCTACAGTCCTTGTTTAGCTTTTTTAGGTCTGTAGATTTTAATATGTTTATACTATATTATATGGCTAATATCCATGTATAAGTGAGTATATGTCATGTGTATCTTTCTGGTTTTGGGTTACCTCAGTAAGGGTGATCTTTTTTAGTTCCCACCATTTGCCTGCAAAGTTTATAACTTCCTTGTTTATAATTGCTGAGTAGTATTTCATTGTATAAATGTACCACAATTTCTGTATCTGTTCTTCCATTAAGGGATATCTAGGTTGTTTCCAGATTCTGGCTATTGTGGATAAAGCTGCTCAATAAAGTTGAGCAAATGTCCTTGTTGTATGGTTGAACGTACAGATAAGTGGTTGTACAGGTTTACATTCCTACCAGCAATAGAGTAGTGTTTCCCTTTCTCCACATCCTCTCCAGCATGTGTTGTCATTTGAGTTTTTGATCTCAACCATTCCAATGGGTGGTAGGTGAAATCTCAGGGTTGTTTTGATTTGCATTTTCCTGAAGACTAATGATATTGAGCATTTCTTTAAGTGTATCTCTGCCATTCGATATTCCTCTATTGAGAATCCTCTGTTTAGCTCTGTACCCCATTTTTTAATCTGATTATTTGGTTTGTTGGTGTTTAGTTTCATAAGTTCTTTATAT
The DNA here is from genome assembly GCF_907164565.1 of Psammomys obesus. NCBI lineage: Eukaryota > Metazoa > Chordata > Mammalia > Rodentia > Muridae > Psammomys > Psammomys obesus. The sequence goes on along the minus strand of NW_026585580.1, from coordinate 11,281,649 downwards.
ATTCTAGATATTAGCCCTCTGTCAGATGTAGGGTTGGTGAAACTCCTTTTACAGTCTGTAGGCTGTCATTTTGTTCTGTTGACCATGTCCTTTGGTTTACAGAAGCTTTTCAGTGTCATGAGGTCCCATTTATTGATTGTTGCTCTTAGAGCCTGTGTTGTTGGTGTTCTGTTGAGGAAGTTGTCTCCTGTGCCAATGAGTTCAAGGATCTTCTCCACTTTTTCTTCTAACAGATTTAGTGTGTCTGTTTATGTTGAGGTCTTTGATCCACTTGGACTCTAGTTTTATGCAGGGTGATAAATATGGATTGCTTTTGGTAAGATGGCCATTTTCACTATGTTAATCCTACCTATCGATGAGCATTGGCAATCGTTCCATCTTCTGATATCTTCTTCAATTTCTTTGTTCAGAGACTTGAAGTTTCTTTCACTTGCATGGTTAGAGTCACACCAAGGTACTGTATGTTACTTGTGAAGGTTGTAGTTTCCTTAATTTCTTTCTCAGCTCTTTTGTCTTTCATACACAGGATGGCTACTGATTTTTTTTTTTTTTTTTTAGTTAATTTTGTATTCAGCCACTTTGTTGAAGGTGCTTATCAATTGAAGGAGTTCTCTGGTGGAATTTTTGGGGTCGCTCATGTATAATATCATATCATTTGCAAATAGTGATACTTTGACTTCTTCCTTTCCGATTTGTATCCCCTTCTTCTTCTTTAGTTGTTTTACTGCTCTATCGAGTACTTCAAAAACTATGTTGAGGAGATAAGGAGAGAGTGAGCAGCCTTTCCTTCTCCCTGATTTGAGTAGGATTGATTTAAGTGTCTCTCCGTTTATTTTGATGTTGGCTATGGGCTTGTGTACATTGTCTTTACTATGTTTAGATATGTGCCTTGTATCCCTGATCTCTCCAAGACTTTAAACATGAATGGGTGTTGGATTTTTTGTCAAATGCTTTTTCGACATCTAAAGAGATGCTCATGTGGTTTTTCTCCTTCAGTTTGTTTATATGGTGGATTACAGTGATGGATTTCCATATATTGAACCACCCCTGCATAGCTGGATGAAGCCTGCCTGGTCATGGTGGATCTTTTATGTGCTCTTGGATTCATTTTGTACATATTTTATTGAGTGTTTTTGTGCCAATGTTTGTAAGAGATAGGTCTGAAATTCTTTTTCTTTGTTGGGTCTTTGTGTGGTTTAGTTATCAGGGTGACTGTGGCCTCATAGAATGGGTTTGGTAACGTTCCTTATGTTTCTATTTTGTGGAATAGTTTGAAGAGTAGTGATGTCAACTCTTCTTTGAAGATCTGGTAGAATTCTGCACTGAAACCATATGGCCCTGGCTTTTTATTTTTTTATTTTATTTTATTTTATTTTATTTTATTTTATTTTATTTTATTTTTTTGGATGGGAGACTTTTGATGACAGCTTTTATTTCCTTAGGAGATTCAATTTATTTACCTGATAATGATTCAACTTTGGTAAGTGGAATCTTCTCATTTCTTTAAAAGCCTTTGGATCACTTCCCTTTAAAATATCTTTGTGTCTGTCAAAAGATTTTACTTTTGTGTAAACTTTGATTTTATTGCATTACTATTTTGAGTCTTAGGTTGGCAAAATTAGGGGTGACACATACACTTTAAATCTTTGTGGAGTCACTTGAGGTTTTCATCTTGGCCATTCTGCCTGGTGTAAGGTGAACTCTCAGTGTCATTTTGATTTGCATCTCTCTGGTGGCTAAGGATGTTGTGCATCTCTTTAGGTGTTTCTCTGCCATTCTATACTCCTGTACAGAGAATTCTCTGTTTAGCTCTGTACCCCATTTTTTAATTGGATTGCTTGATTTATTGCTTTTTAACTTTTTTAGTTCTTTATATATTCTGGATATCAGGCCTCTGTTAGATATAGGGTTGGTGAAGATCCTTTCCCAGTCATTAGGCTGTCCTTTTGTTCTGATAACAGTGTCTTTTCTTTATAGAAGCTTTTCAGTTTCATGAGGTCCCATTTATTGATTGTTGCTCTTAGAGCCTGTGCTGTTGGTGTTCTGTTTAGGAAGTTGTCTCCTGTGCTAATGAGTTCTACGCTCTTCCCCACCTTTTCTTCTAACTGATTTAGAGTATCTGGTTTTATGTTAAGATCTTTGATCCACTTGGCAGCTCAGTATCCAAGTGGGTTTCCCTAGTAATGGGAACAGGGACTATTTTTGACATGAACCTGATGGCTGGCTCTTTGACCTTCCCCCCTCCCCCGAGGGAGGAGCAGCCTTGCTAGGCCACAGAGGTGGACATTGCAGCCATTCCTGAAAAAAAAAACATGATAAGCTAGATTCAGATGGAAGGGGAGGAGGACCTCCCCTATCAGTGGACTTGGAAAGGGGCAGGGAGGAGATTAGGGAGGAAGGGTTTGGGAGGGAATGAGGGAACAGGCTACAGCTGGGATACAAAGTTAATAAAATGTAACAAATATTTAAAAAATAAAATAAAAATCTTTGTGGAGGGAAAAGTAAGTTTATCTATCTATCTCCCCATCCTGTTACTTGACAGAACTAAAGCAGCAAGAATGTGTTTACTTCTCACGTGAGAAATGCAAGGACCCAAAAAATCTCATCATTGGTTAGCTCCATAGCCTTGAAAAGTAAAGGTCAGAACTTGGGAAGTGTGCACTGTCTAAGCCACCAAATCAACATCATGCAGAGTGCTGGTTAGTTCCTATGTAACCTTGGGAGGACTCTCCATGCACCTGCCCTGCATCTGTGTTAACCCTTACCATCTTACTTGCTGAAACACCCATCGTCACATACTTCATCGTTTGTGAATGTTACTTGTATCTCTAAACAGAATTTTGAAATAAAAAATAATCCATCCTTTTTTACTTCTTGCCTTCTTTTCCAGTGTCCAACATAATGATCCTCTATCTTTTTTCTTTAAGGAGAAAGTTTAATTAATGAACAAGGTGCTGTCAGTGTTGTGCAGCAAAAACAAGAAAAGACAGATTAAAGCTTCTTTCATTTGGCTTTGTTGAATCCCCAGGTGAATGGAATAGTGTTGAGTAGCAGCCAGTGTGGAATTTGAGATTACTTGCTTCAATATTGAATGAAGGCTCAGCTAAGGGAGAGAGGTTTGGGTGCAGTGTTCCCCGTGGGGGAATTGAGATGACCTCCTTTGCGTACCGTGGCGCCTTGAACCTGTCTCTAAGGAGCTTCACAGTGTGTGCTTCTTGAGCAGGCACATGCATTTTGCAGGCTTATGCTCCATGATGTTTTCGTAACAGGAAGAAGGGGCAGAAAATGATGATACGAACCAAGAAAAATTTGCGATCTGGCAATCCACAATTTTTAAAAGATTTTCGTTATCAAAAACTGATGGATGCCCCTGCCTCACAGGCCATAATATATCTCAGTTGGATTTGACACAACTCAAACCTAAATCGTGTAACTGTGTATATTCATGCATAAAGCAGGTCCTCGAGCAAAGGTTGTCAATTGTGAATTGGGTGGTACTGAGAGAAGAGAAATTCTTTAGCATTTATCTGTTTCAGGTAGTTGCTTGGTGAGGGTCTCATTCATGGTCTGCTATTACTCAGGTTTCAAAAGTAATATTTTGTTTGTATTTCCTAGAGACAACTTGATTTGGCAATTATTAGTATTCAACAAATTAGTCTTTAAAGCTTCACATCAAAATATTATTCCTCTAATTTTGTGTGTTGTGTTTCTCATTATGGTTGTGCTCATTTGTATGCCATAGAGGACTTCAGAAGCAGCGTTTGAATTTCAATGAAAGTTAATCTACATCTGTAGAGGCTTGTAGGCTTGTGATCCCAGAAGCTGTCAAGGCACAGCCCCGTTCTTAGGTTCCGGTTATCCCTGGCCTTCATTGTTCGCATCTCACCATTTAAATGATTAAATTTCAATTAATATACAAAGTTTTTTCTTTAGAAACAGCTTTTCTTGAAAGCAGAGTGGGAAATAATTTCTAATAATATTGAGTTTATGACACAGCAATCTAAAAACCTACAACAGAAATTTCTATAGCAGAATGGTAATTTGGAACATTGTTCACATGTATGAACTTAAAGATAATGTGCATGTCGTGCTTCATGAAGAGAAGTATTTTGCATAATATATTCAAATAAATTATTGAAGTAAAATTATAAGCAATTGATTTTTTCTTAATGTCTCCAATTGTGTTGTAACATAGAGAAACAGTTAATACGGAATGAATCCTTTAACGTAATTAAACAGTATAGGAGAATGTTAATAGCTATACACATTTGTACATTCCTATAGAGCTGAAACAAGGGGAAATAAATCCAGCACAAACTGAACTTGGAGACTTAGTAGGATAATATTACTCCATTATTTCAGCTCTAAAATGGTGATCAGAATATGGGACATGCTGTTATAAAATACTGGTTATTATAATTTGAGTGACTGCTTTTAGACTTATAAAAAGTAATTCTTTGAGAGCTGTGCACAATGTATTTTAAACACATCGGCTACCCCACCACCCTCCTTCACCACCCTTCACATAGCATCCTCCAGCACCCCCCCATCCCTTTCCATTCAACCCTGAAATCCCCTCTTTTTTCTTCTTCATTCCTCATCAAATTCAGTGTTTCCCTTCTAGCCTTGGGGCTGGTGCCTGCTGTGGTGTGTGGTTAGCCTATCAGAGCTCACAGCACTAAAGAAAACTGACTCTCCTTTTCCCAGCAGCTATCAAATATCAACAGTTCCTCAACTACTGGTGGGATCGTGTCCACCTCCCTCCTCTGATGTTGGGAGTTTGTCTGGCTGGAGCTTCCAAAGGCCTTACACCTGCTGTCATATTTGGTGTGAGAGAGTCTGTATGTGTATATCCCCGTTGTGTCTGGAAATCATTGTTTCCTTGATGTTATCTACCACTTCTGGCTCTTATAATCTTTCTGTTCCCTCTGAGTCTTGAGGGTGGGCTGAGCACTCCACAGTTTTGTTTTGTTTGTTTGTTTTTGCTCTGCATCGTGACCAGTTTTAGGGGCTCAACGTTTGTATTAATTACCATCTAATGTGTAGATAGACACTCTTCTGTCACAGCTCCACCTAATGTATGCTTCTGAGAAAGTATACCCATTGTTAGTGACATTAGTGATATTGTGAGAATAGTTACTAAATAGTTTGAAAATTCGCTTTTTAAAAATTTTTTATTAATTACACTTTTTTATTCACTTTGTATCCCCCCATAAATCCCTCCTGCCTTCCCTCCCAATCCCACCTTCCCTCCTCCTTCTCCACGCATGCCCTTCCCCAAGTCCACTGATAGGGGAGGTCATCCTCTCCTCCCTTCTGATCTTAGCCTATCAGATCTCATCAGTAATGGTTGCATTGTCTTCCTCTGTGGCTTGGTAAGGCTGCTCCCCTCTCAGGGGGAGGTGATCAAAGAGCAGGCCAATTAGTTCATGTCAGAGGCAGTCCCTGTTCCCATTACTATGGAACCCACTTGGACACTGAACTGCCATGGGCTACATCTGTGCAGGGGTTCTAGGTTATCTCCATGCATGGTAATTGGTTGGAGTATGAGTCTCAGGAAAGACCCCTGTGCTCAGATTTTTTGGTTCTGTTGCTCTCCTTGTGGAGCTCCTGTCCTCTCCAGATCTTACTACTTCCCACTTCTTTCATAAGATTCCATGCACTCTGCCCAACAGTTGGCCATAAGTCTCAGCATCTGCACTGATAGTCTGCAGGGCAGAGCCTTTCAGAGGCCCTCTGTGGCAGGTTCCTAGCTTGTTTCCTGTTTTCTTCCTCTTCTGATGTCTATCCTCTTTGCCCTTCGGGATGGGGAAATTCACTTTTAAAGTGCGAATTGTTATGAAATATTGTATGTGTTTGATTTTGTTTATTACTACACTACAGACTGAAATATATGAATGTGTCTGTATTCAGTAGACAGTTTACCATTGCCCATCTGTTCTCTGAGCATGTTCATGTTTGACCAACTAATAATGACATTTTAATTTTACATTAAATTCCTATGAATGCATGAGAGATTTGTTATGGTGTTCAGGGCACCTATAATATGAAATAATGGTTTCCTTTAAACATTACTAGGGTGGTCAAACCAAAGGATTAAAAAGCATTTTTTTTCTTCTATCGTTTTCTGTTTCCTGTCTCCTGTGTGTAGATTGTTTGAAAGAATGGCATGGCAACATAAATCCAGTGTCATGAGAAACCACATTGATGCTGAAAAGCAAGCAGATAACCTGAAGCCAGACAATGAGATTTACATAGCCCTCCCCTGGTAGAGCTATCTTCCTGCATTGCTGAGAACACAATCTGCCAGTGATTGGTTATGTGTGTTTATAAGAAGGCAGCCACTTTGTTGTGGGGCTCTAGTTCTGAACCTTTATCACAATCTCCATGATGAAGTAGTGTATCCTGTGACATAGCACTAAAGGGGAGGGAAACATTTCTCTTCCTTCAAACAGTGCACTCTGCTGTTGACATCTGCTCCTTTGTGGTGAATCCTATCCGTGTGTTGTTTATATAGGCAAGTAATGCACTGTTGTAATTGCAAAGAAGAATGCTAACAACCCTGAGCATAGAATCTTTTGTATCAGATGTGTGTGGACTCTGTGATTAAGTGTGCACACCCATTGAAGCTAATGGATTATGTTACTCAGCCTTTTCCTCCCTCTCACTGGGAAGTACTGTATTGCTACAATTTGTACGGCCTACAAGGCCGTCTGTAGCTGACATGACAGTGCAAACAAAGACTTATGATGCTTACTGCTATAAGACAGAAAGCCCTTTTTGTTTCCCTAATGCTGTGGACTGAAGTGACTAGACAAAGAAGAATAGGGATATTCTGGGGGTGGGGGG
>NW_026585580.1:11242409-11274790 GCF_907164565.1 Psammomys obesus | reverse complement strand
GGGGGGCAGCAGTAATGTTTGAGGTATTTTTTTGGTGCTTACAGCTGGCAGGAACTTGCTCCTCTTGCTTAGGGGGTAAAGACTAAGGCAGCTGCCAAGCACCCTACAAGACGCTACTCCACAACATTAGCCATTAGTTGTGACCTTGTCAACTTCCCTAGTTTTTTATGTGCCTTGGCTTCACCTGTGAAATGGGTATAATTACGTATTTTAAGTATTGTTGATTGGTTGTTATTCAGCTCAAAGACCGACGGCAAGTGGAAACAGTTAAGTGTTAGGTATGGCAATTTGATGGTAAATCATTTCCGGGAAACACCCCCACACAAGGCTTCTCCCTGTTTTGAGGAAGTATACTGTGAAAACTCTCAATGGTCAGAAACATTCATTGTTGTTCTTTGTCTGGTGGTAGTCTGGGGCACAGCTGTGAGCTTCCTGACAAAGAACAGAGGTACACCAAGATCAGAGGTTCTGTTTCTCTCAGGAACAGCTAGAGCACTTTAGGGTGAGACTCCTGTGATAGGCAAGGCTCCTGGTCCCACTAGGAGAGGTGTAAATGAGTTTTCCATTGGGTGTTACAGTTAGCTCTTTTAAATAAGATTGTCAGTGTCAGAGGCAGTGGAAATTCAGGAGTTCAGAAGCCTGGGATGATACCCAAATATTACAGCCCTTTGGCTAAGCCCCAGTGTTAATGGCAGGGGTGCTGGTGAGAGCCAGTGCCTGGTCAGCTTGCAGCAGAAACACAGGCCTGAGGAGGCTTAGGCCCAGCAGGCCTGAAGGCTGGTCCAGGCCCAGTGGGTGCTTCCACGGAGGTCGACATGGAGCTCTCGGAAGCTGGGCAGGCTCCAGCAGCCAACCCTAGGGAGTTCAGCTGGCAATCTCCAGGGAGGAGGGGAACCCTCTCTTCCCCAGAATAAATGAAGTCTCAGGCAGTCTTGGTGGAAAGCTAATGGTATCACACAGCACCTTTATTTCGTGTGAAATCAGAGACTTACAAACCTTGGGTAGTGGGAGGGGTTTCAAGGGTGAATGTGTTTGATTGGTGGGGCTAGAGGTGCTATAGGGATACTTGATTTACATGTAGTGCTATAGTGCCTTATTTACATGCAGTAGCATGGTCCTATCACATGAAGGAGAACACAGTACTTAATTATCCTGTGGGTGGGGAAGAACTCCAGGTACAACTAGAGGTCATTTGCTGAAAGCTAAGATCTCTTTAGCATTGGGTGGAGTATTTCCAGGAATCCCCTAGTGCTTGCTGAGGAAGTGTCTTATCAGGAAAGGGTCAGGCCTGTAATCTTCTCTGAGGGCTCTGTGATTCTCCTTACAGGATCTGGGGTTTCCGAGATCTGGTGAAGAAAGAATCCCGAAAGGGAGTCCACTGTTAAATGGAGCTCAGAGGCTATCTAGAAAGGTCAGACTTTTCGACCTTGCCAGCAGAGTCCTACAGGGTACTGCCTGTTCTTAAATGGAAGAATGGAGGCAGCAAGAGCTTCAGTGTTGAGAGAGCAGCTGTACATTTGGGGGCTGGAGGGCTCTCCGGTATTCATGACTGCAAAGAAAGTGACACCTACGTATAAGGTACCTAGTTTCCAAGCACTTAAATAGCAAAGAAGTTTGAAATAGGGTCTCATCATATAATCCAGGCTGATCTTAAGCTAGCAGTCAGCGTCCTAAATATCGAAAATAGGTGTATGCCACCATGGCCAGGCTTAAAGACTGCTTCACAGTGTTATGCCAGGATCACGGGACCCCCAGAGACCACCAGGAGACAACTTGATGCAAGAGCAAGAGAGCTTTATTACGAGAGCAATCGAACTTGGGACCCAAGTCTCACTGGCACAGCAGTAGAGAAGTGGGACCCTGAGCCCTGAGTGAGCAGGATTTTTAAAGGGAAAAGCCGCAAGCAGGAGGTTTCCATGACAGCAAGCAGGGGGCTTAATGCCTTGACGTTACAGGATTGGATAAAAGCCACGGGGGCGTAAATGACCTTCTACATAATGGCAATTGCCATTCTTCTAAACTACATCTGGAACGTTGGAGAGAATTTTCCCAACTGATTCTCATTAATTATTGCCAGAGAGATTGTGTCTATTTTCTATCAATTCTGTGATATTTCCTGGAGGCTGTTGCTAGGAGAGTTAACTTTGTTTTCTGCCAAGTGCATATTCTGAGGAATTTCCTGGTACCTGAGTTCAGCTCCCGATCAAGATGGCTTCTCATTTCAACTTAAACTCTTCAATAGCAGATTACCACCTGGGCACTTCTGCAACAGGGTAAGAGTAGTAGCCATCTGCCAGGCAGTGGTGGTGCATGCCATTAAGCCTACCACTCATGAGGCAGAGGCAGGTGGATCCGTGTGAATTCAAGGCCAGCCTGGACTATAGAGTGAGTTCCAGAACAGCCAGGGCTACACAGAGAAATTCTGTCCCAAAACAAAACAAAAAAGTAGCCACTTTCATTCTCCCTAAAACGGAGATTCTGAGAACTCATTCCCTGATCAGGAGTGTAGACTGAGCAGACATGCACTGACTCCTGACAGCGCATTTTCTTCTATGCTTGAGTTACACACTGAGGCCTCCAACTACCCATCTTGGCCTACAAGCTCAACTCTGGGCCTCCAAGAGACCAAGTCTTGGGGAAGTTACTTGAGCTTCTTGCTTTAGCTTTTTCAGTTGAGAGAATTCCCTAAACCATAGAATAGTATCAAAAGGTTGGGTTTTTTTTTTTTGTTTTGTTTTGTTTTGTTTTGTTTTTTTATGTTAAACTTGACTCATGGTAAATAAAAAAAAAAACATTGTTAGCTGTTATTATAGAAGATATCTACTAAAGTTTGTTTGCAGGGCTTATTTAAATAAAGTCTTCAAACAGCAGTAAATATTTTGTGTATTTAAGAATAAGAGTCATGTTTTAATTTAATTTAAATTAAGAGTCCTATAATAATTTGTCCCCAGAATGGAAATGCTAGCACACTTAACCCTTCAGTTAAGGAGTTTATTTGCCAAACTTCCTAACTTAGTCTTTGCTATCATTAGAGACCGTATGAGAAATGTAGAGCCAGAGGCTGCATACAGAGACATGCTAAATATGGTCAGCTTGTTTCTCAAAAATAGTTAACATCATCTCCTGCTGTGCCAGGAATATGTGCTACCATTTCCTTGTCTGCCTGGTGGCATCTTTCCTGTTCTCTCAGCTCAACCCTTTATGGACACAGGCGCCAGTCTCCCGTAAGAAATCATCTGTGTACAGACCATGAAGAGCAGCTTCAGAGTTTTCTCCTGGGGTCCTGCTTGGCCCTCTGTGATATGATGGCTGTTTTCCCCCACTCAGCACTGTTACAAAGCAGGAGACTGCATCGTATGAGCAAAGCACTTAAATCCCTCTAGCAATAGATCTAGGCATCAGAATAAGAACTAGGAGTTATATACAACTTCTGTCTTTAGCCAAACTGTAGGCTGTAAAATGCACCAGGGCAGAAGGAAATAGAGAGTGACTCATACTACTTATTTTTGTGAGGAGAACCAGCCTACTTGTGAGGGTATTTACAAAGTCAGTAAAAAAAACAAGAACAAAAACAAAACAAACGCCACAGATTCCCACCACTTGATCTAGGTGATTGCAACTTATCTAAGTCGCTGGATGTGCCCTTCTTTCAAGACTAACAGCAGGCACTATTCATCCTCCAAACCAAGAGAGTAAATATTTTATGTCGTGGATGCTGTTAGCTCTCTTGTAACTCCTCAACTCTTTTCATAATGAAAAGCAGCCATGTACAACATATGGACAAATTATTGTGACTGTTTTGAGCATGAAATGGGTCAGATTTGACCTGTGGAAAACAGTTTGTCAATGCCCAACCTAAATGAAGAGCAAAATATTGGAAGGATACAAATGAACAAGAGTGACTAATACTTGAGTATATACATCACTTCAGAATAGAATGTACAAGTTAAAACCTTCTTCCTTCATGAAATGCCTCCATATACTTTCACTGGCAAATCCTGTCCAATGTTGAGACAAATAATACCAGTTCTATACAAAAACAGCGAAGTGATGACAGAAACAACATGCTGTGATGCTGGCATTGCCCTGCAACTAAAACCAGACCAGAAAACAAAATCATAGGCCAGTATCTTTCAAGCATAGAAGCAACAGTCCTTATCAAATGATGATAAATTATGACCAAATGGGGTCTTTTGCAGGATTGTACGGTTGGATTATGTAAAAATATTAATGTAGCTTACCATGTTAACAAAGGGGAAAAACATGATCATTTAGTAGAGAATAAGCATTTGACAAAGTAACACTTGTCCACGATAAAAATCTTTGCAAACAGTAATATAGAGGACTCTCCTTAATTTGACAAAGGCAACTATGTACATCCTAGAGGAGACACAATACATAATGGTAGAAGGTAGTCACAAGGACAAACATTCTCACTGTTTCTTTTCAACATTGTACTAAAAATTCTAACTATTGTAATGACATGTCTCAGTTAGGGTTTTATTGCTGTGACCGTGGCTACTCTTATAAAGGAAAACATTTAATAGGGCCTATCTTAAAGTTCAGAGGTTTAGTTTATCATTGTAATGGCAGGAAACATGGCTTGCAGGCAAACATGGGGCTGGAGAGGTAGTTGAGAGTTGTGCATCTGGATCTGCTGGTGGCAGAAAGAGATCTGGCTTGAGCTTCTGAGACCTCAAAGCCCGCCTCCTCATGACACACTTCCTCCAACAAGGTCACACCTACTCCAACAAGACCACACCACCTAATGGTGCTACTCCCTATGGGCCAAGCATCCAAACCACCAGCCCATTTAAAATGGGTGCCATTCCCATTCAAACCACCACATATGCAAGAGAGAGAACAACTTATACAATCTAAAAAGATAAAACTTTCCCATCACTGCTGGCATGACTGTGTCATTAGGAAATTCTGCTCTGTTTTCAGAATGAATCAGTGAGTGCAGTAGGGTCGTTGTAGGCCAAAACATCCCTAACAATCATAAAAATATTGAAAATTTTATAAATGCCATTTTGATAGGTTCTAAAATATGGAACACCTAAATATAAATTAGACATAAGGCATAGGAGCTATGCACTGTGTACTTCAACACACAGCTGAAGGAAATGAGACAGATTCAGATGGTAGCAGGGTTAGGCCATCCAGTGACAGCCTCTCCACAGAAGTGTCAATGTGGACAGCTGTGAACACACATGCGGCTTCCCAAGAGCAAAGGGAACAGAGCGCACAGCTCCTGGATTTTAGCAGACTCGAAGCTGGACTGAAGAAGCAGGAAAGAAATGGCTGTCGGCTCTGCAACCCCCTTCTTTAAATGGAGAGGTGCGAAGAGAGATGTCTTCTTCTTGAGGAAAGCCCAGGTACCTGCAGGCCTAGACTTAGTCCTAAGCTCATGATGTGTGTTCCCATCAGTGTAACCTCTGCAGTCAATCGCATTATTAGCCTGATGTCTCAGGACCCCTCAACTCAACCTTAGGCAGCATCATGTTGAGAAAGAATCCAAGCACTGAGGTATTACAGATCAGAGAAGTAAGCATGGAATTTGGCCTTGGAATTCAGTGCTGGGCCCACCATGGTGAAACCCAGCATTCAGCAGCGCCTGGCATCCCTGGCCTTAGGGAAGCCAGGGCTCATACATGAGACCTCTGAACCTGCTCTGGTCCGCATGGAAGCCCACAGGGAAGTTTGTGGTCTCACCAGTGTTTCCTCTAGGCAGCCGTAGTGGCCTTGGTCATGTTATACCTGAGCACCAGGCAGGCATGGCAGTGTGGCCCCTGCTCCTGCTGCGGAGCTTCGTGTGTCTGTGAGCCCTACATGTGACTCAACCTTGTATGACTGAGGCCAAATAGTAAGGCAGATTCCCACAGGGCCTGACCAGCGCTGCTGACTGTAGACTCACAGGGCAGGCAGAGGCCTCAGGGGAATGAACTTTTTTTTTTTTTTAGGTACTTTCAGAATCCATCATGAGAGGCAAAGTTGCAGTGTGACAAGTACAGCTCTATGGCCAGAACAGTGAATACAAGAACCAGACTCAGTGCAAACCCCATTAGAGGATTCCAGCAGAAGAAATATCAGCAGTGGCCACAGGCTCAGGAAAAACAACAACAACAACAAACAAAAACAGAAATAAAACAGCTTTTTTAGCATTTCTGGAGGATGGGTAAAAATAAGTAAATGGTGATGAGTCTATTTTCAGCATTGGTGAATTTAAGAACACAGGGCCAGTCTGGGCTGCATACTGAAACCCTGTCTCAGAAATGAAACCAAAGCAAAAGCACAATCCAGATAGTGAAGCCTGGAGTGTGCAGATCTCACCACCTGCTAGCAAGCGCCATGAAGGGCAAAATAGAATCCTCGGGATGGGACGAGTGACATAAGTTTAAGTGGACAAAATGAACTCTTACAGATAGGAGAAAATACAATTATAAGAGAAACTTAACAGAGATGGATGCTGCTTGCCAAAAACAAACAAACAAAATCAAATAGGAATCTGTATCCTGAGATCAAAAATGACTCAGTAGGTAAAGAGTTTCCTACACAAACCTGGCGACCTGAGTTCAAGCCCCAGAACCCACATGAAGGTGACAGGAAGAGGTAACTTCACAAAAGTTGTCCATAGACCTCCGTGAGCACACTGTCACATGCCCTCGCCACGATAATAATTGTTTAATTTTTAAAAAGTCATACTGGAAGGTGCAGTAAATGGAATAAAAAGCCTCTAGAAGTCATCACCAGCCATCTCTGTCAATGAAAAGAATCAGCATAAAAATAGGCTGCTTGAAAACACGTTTGAAGAAGAAAAATCGAAAAGGATTGAGGCAGCTTCCGGGAACTTTGACACTGCATTAAAAAAAGCAAATATCTTGAAGTTGCAAGAGAATACGAAATAGGTGGAAAGCTTGTTCAAAGATGCAGCGGAGAACGTCCCAACGCGTCGGATGAGATAGATACCCAGGTAAAGCACAGCTAAAGGTCACCAGTCACCTTCAGTGCAACCAAGCCCACCCCAAGATATAATCAGGCTCTTGAAAAAGCAAAAGAAAAGAAATAGCATGCACCTTAATTTACCTGACAGCAGAGCTCAGCAAAAACCTTATCGGCCAGGAAGGAGTAGAGGGAGATATAATATTAACAGGTGCGGGACAGGGGCGATAGAGGACATTTTACAAGCAAGAATGTTGTATTCACAGAACCTTCATAAGTAAAGGAGATGCAAAGAAGTCTGAAAGAACCTGCTTCTTCCAAATGCAGAGAAATGCAGGAGTAACCATACTTATACTAGACAAAAGTAGATTTCATATAACAGCAGCTTTTAAAAAGCAAATAACTCTGGTCAGTGTATAATGATGAAGGAACCAGTCAGCAAAAGAAAATAATGTTTTTAGACATATTTACTATGGAAGCACATACATATACAAAGCAAATATAATAGACCTACAGAGAAAGACAGCCCCAGTACGGTATTTACTGATCCTGAATGATGATGGCCAGCACTCTCTTCCTCCTCCACAGAGAACCCCCAGAGTAAAAGGCCTGTAACAACACTTGGAAAAAGAATGCTGGCGAGAGATTCATCATTTGACTCAGAAGGTAGTATAGAAAGAGGAGAAATCTGTATGTCCTAGCTATGGCCACACTGGCCTCGTAGCCCAGAGAGAGGGGGCTCTTCACTGTAGAGTAGCAGCAAATGGAAGATCTTGGCCCTGGCTATGTCAGCATGGCTGCTGGCAAGAGTAGCTGTGGGACAGTTCCAGTCTGTGCTGGCTTGCAGTTCAGGTAAACTCATGGAATCTGTACTGTCTTTGCTTTGGAAAAAAAGATTCCCCTTCATCTCGGTGCTTCCTCAGGCTACAGTTGTGAGAAGCCTTCCGAAGACATGAGACAGTATCTGAATGGGTGTCGCTCTGTGCATCAGAATGCAGATTCTCAGACCTGGGACTTCACATTCTTTGCACTGGCTTGGGGAGTGGCTACTTTTTGAGTGACTGGAGAGGACCACTGTGTGGCAAGGAGGGGAAGAGAGGCCACCATCCTAGGAAGCCAGGAGATGGTAGGTGCTTTGATTCTGAGACCAAAGGCTAAACACATGTGTATCTACTTATATCAGCAACAGGACTGAAGACAGGCACCCATGCAAGTTTCCACTACCCCCTCCTATGTCCACTTCAGGTGCCATTGTTGCCAGTGCTGGTGGTAGGGGAGCAGCAAGGCTGAGCAAGCCAAGCCATAATGATCAAGCTGGTAAGCAGCACTCCTCCGTGAAACTAAAACTTGGAAGATAATTCAGGATGTGAATGAGAAATTTACCAACAAAGCTTTGTGAGTACCAGTAGGACACTTGAAAATGATGATATTGTAAACAAACAATGAGGAACTGAAAGCCTCAAACACAGACTAGATCAACTGGAAGAAAGAATTTGTGACTTGAAGGTGAGTCCTTCAAAATGTCTCCGTGAAGCACACACACACAAAAAAAAAGAGAATAAGAAAAAAAAAATGAATAGAATTGGAGCACTCAAGATAATTGAGGCACCATCAAATGAACAAGCTTCCACATCACTAGAATGCCCAAGGGACCTCATGTAGAAAGAGTGTTTGCTATAGCTTATTGTCAGATTGTCACAAGTATATGAAAGGGGGTAAATTGTAAGCCCTGCAATATAAACGTGCTATTGCATTTGATAGCATCCCTGTGGCACTAATAGCATTTTTCTCTGCACAAACCTGATGGCCAGGAGGGAATGGAATAACATAGTCTAAGTCCTAGAGGGAAATAACTGCCAGCCTGCAATACAGTATACAGCGTGGCTGTGCTTCAGCAATGCAGGAGAAACAAAGGCCTTCCCATGCAAGCTTTTAAGTAAGGGAATCATGACAGACTGGACTTAGCAAGGATGCTTGTGAGAGTTATGCATCCACAAGTGAAGGAAATGTAGCTTCCGTAATAAAAAGCAGGCAACAATACAAATACTATCAGAACAGTAGATGCCTAAATTAAAAATATAAAAACAAAACATCAATGCAGAGCATCAATATGATGAATATAAGAAAAAAGGTTAATATGGCAGAAAAAAGCAAAGACTCAAATTAATTAGAACATAAACAAAATTAAATTTACAATTACAGTCATCATGTGCCAACGATAATCTTGCATGGAAATGGATGGACTATGCACTCAAGTTAAATATACTTACTGGAAAAAATCTGTAAGAGAACAGGACCAAGCAATAAAGGACAACAGGAAAAGCATTCTGAACTGGAAAGTGAGTGTACAGAAGTAACATTCCAAGCAAACAGAGGCAGAAAGTGAACAAAAACATACACGCACATCTCCTAAAATGGACTTGAAGACAAAAGTCATGAGAACTCAAAGAAGTCGCCGTATAGTGAGCAAGGGATTGGCTCCGTAAGATTTAGTGAATGGGGTGACAAGCACAGCGCAGTGTGTGGATTTGGCAGTGACATGTAGGCATCGTGCTTACATACCATACAGGGCAAGTTTGGAAGGCCACTGGGAAGATAACAGCATCCTTAATGCGAAAACAGACAGTGGGTCCACACTCTAGGAATTCAAAGGCATCAAATGCGGAGTGCGCATATCAATCTGACCCTGCCAGATGGAAAAAGGAAAGGTTTCCTATGGAGGATCTGAAAAGACCTGAAGACCCTGACAGGGAGCCCAGTGCAGAGCTCCCAATCTCTTGCCACAAGCTTGGGGTGCTCAGTCTGCCATACACACCATCCCTAAAGGGATCAGATACCATGAGGTCATCAAAAATGTGAGGAATGTGTATAAGAACCATGACAGAGACCAAAGAAGGATGAGAAACAGTAGAGGGACTCAGAAGAGATGAAATTGTATCAAATGGATGGAGAATAAGACTTAAGCAAAGACAATGTCACCACTACTCACCAAGAATGAAAGAAGGTGCTTCACCAATAGCAAGAATAATCTGATAGTTCTAAAATAGCAACATTAGAGAACAAAGAAGAAAGGCTTCGAAACTAAGAGTGAAACACAGAATTTAAACACTAATATAAAAAAATGGAAACATTTTCCAGTGTTTGCTAAAGACCAATGAAAAGCCAGAAGTAGAGGTACACATCCACAGTCCCAGCTCTCAGGGTCAGGAGTTCAAAGCCAGCGTGGGCTACATACAGCATTCCAGTCCCGCCTGGGTTACACAAGGCCCTATCTATCTAAGGTAGGCTTTCTACTGCTGTGATAGAACCGTGTCCAAAACCAAGTTGGAGAGAGAAGTGTTTATTTTAGCTTGTAACTCTCAGGTCACTCTCCACTGTTGATGGAAGCCAAGGCAGGAATGCAAACAAGACAAGAACCTGGAGGCAGGAATTGATGCAGAGGCTATGGAGGAGTGATGCTTACTGGCTTGCTTCGTGTGGCTTGTTCAGACTGCTCTCTTATCACATCCGAGACCACCTACCACTGGAAGTGGATCTTCTCATATCAATTACCAATCATGAAGATGTACCACAGGCTTTCCCACAGACCAGTCTGGTGGGGATATTTTCTCAATTGAGGGTCCCTCTTCCCTCTAGCTTGTGTCAAGTTGACATAACAGTAGCCAGCATACTACCATAAAAAAGCAAAGACAAAACAACAATAGCAACAAAAGGAGTACAAGAACAATTCAACCTATACAAATTAAAGAATCTGATAATCCACATCAGTGCAACAAAGGACAATACTGCATGGAATCCACACACCTATAGAAAAACATTCAATGGAAGTAGCAACATGGATGGCAAAACCTCTGCGCAAATCAGTATAGAAGTTAACACATATCAGCATGATGAAAGGCTATTTTTAAGAAGCCCAGAACCAGCATCAAGCTGCAACAAGAAGACCTGAACACTTTCTAAGATGTGAAGCATGACAAAGATACAAAGATGCCCTCTTTCAAAATGTGCATGTAACATAATCCTGGAAGTCCTAGACAGAGCTATAATGCTAGAGACAGAAATAAAGGACATGCAGATGGGAATGTATAATGGCAACTTGTTACTATTTACAGACAACTGTAGGTTTAGATTTTCACCAAACCTACTTTATTTAGGGTTCTTAAACACCTTGACCTTCCTTCCAGCCTCCCACACACACAGGTGGGAGATTAGTAGGGCTGTAGACTTCTTTTATTTACTTCCTGCTGATTAGGGTCCATAAAACTTTAGGGGAGTACCAACTCAGTCATCAGGATACTAGCAATTTAGTCCAAAGGCCAACAACAAGCAGCAACACAAAGTCAACGAAATCCGCAAGACTCAGTTGGATTGCACCAAGAAATTCTCTAGAATGTTTCTTTCTTCGAAATCAAGTGTGCAAGCGTGAAGATCAGCACAGCGATGTTGATCCAAAAGGCAATGCTTCACTGAGCCTGGGCCTCTATATAGCTCCTCTGCTCAGAGTCCACTCATGGATGTTCTCAGCTGGCCAAAGTCATGCCCCTTGCACAAGAAAGCTCACAGCAGAATGTCAGGTGCTCTCTCACAAGTCAACCTACAGCAAAACATCACGTGACAGAACTGAATCTTCAAAGAAATCAGAAACTTCCACTTCAGACAACATTATTTTCCATAGAAAAAAACTATAATGCCCCATGGAAACTTAAATTTACTAGAATAAACATAGTGATAGCCAAGTTAAAGACTTAAAAATCAACAGGCAAAAATTTAGAAGATTTTTATGCATTAAGAACAAAATAGCTGAAAAAAAATCAAGAAAGCAATATAATTACTGTAGTCACGAAAGAGTTGTATCTCATTGAAGTTCTAAACTTACTACACAGGTGGACTCAGTTTCATAGAACCAACACTACTAAGTGTGACGCCACAATCAAAGAGTTGTCTGGGCTTCTCTGATCATTGAAAAACTATTTAAGACACTGAGAAAGCAGAGACAATCTGAGTGTCCCTTATTTGATTAGAGGGTAAAGCGCAACACCCATGTAAAATGCCGTGAGACTTCAATGCCGTAAGAAAGAGTGGAAACAGCCCTTGCATTGACAGACACAGTTGGGAATCATTACGTTAAATTACATCAGACATGCTTGGAAAGGCAAGTTCTACATGTTACCATTCATATGCGCAATTGATGAAAAGAACAACAAAAACACATGATTTCATAGAACTTGAAAAGTAGAATAGCTTCTTACCAGAAGCTCCAGAGGATGGGAATACAGGGGTGTTAAAAATAGCACTCAGTCGGTTCTGGTGTGTCCTTAGTCAGTACGGCCCTATAAACAACAAAACCGTGCCGCGAACTTTCAACGCTTGGACAGATTTTCAGCTATCAAACCTATGCGTGGCACTCGTCAATATGTATGCTTTAGATGCTTTATGTATCAACTACAACTAATTGTAAAGATTGTTTTTTCATTATGTGTGTGTGTGTTTGTGCATGAGTGCAGTCCCTCTGCAGGCAAGAAGAGGCCAACAGATCCCCTGGAGAGGGCGCTATAGGTGATCACTGTCCACCAGGTTCAGGGACTGGGAGCAAGGCCAGCTCTTCAGGAAGTGTGCACTCTTAGGTGCAGCTCTCCAGCCCCAAATATACATTTTAAATTAAATAAAAATTTAAAAGGCAAAATTTTCATGACATTTAGGCTCACTCACTGCGTTCAGTTATACCACAGTTAATAATCCCTATCTGACAAATTAAATGGTTTTACAGGAGGAGTCACTTGTCCAATTTGTTTTTCAGTTAAATCAAGGAGGACCCTGAGACCTCACTTAGAATCATTTAAATTCTCTGAGAAGTTCACCACGTAACAGTCCATGAACATGGTGCAAGAGTCATGCAGCAGTGGTTTTATGTTAATGGTCCCTGTGTCGAAGCAGAATGCAAATGATTATGAGTCACTTTGCCGAGTGAGTGTCCTAGTCCCGGGGACCTAAAGAAGAGGTCATAAGCCAGATTGCCTACACTGGGGCGAAGATTCTCATTAGCCTTACATCTCTGAGAGCTTTACACATCTCCGTGAAAAAATTAAGGAAACCAGAACTGAAGGTTGCCTTTGGGAGAACCCTGAGATGACAGTAAGTGACAGGATTCTTAAAGCACAATTTTCTTGGAATACGCTGTTGAGCTGGAGGGTACTGTATCCTTTCACGAAGCAGTGACATGAAAATCTGATGGTGGATAAAGCATCTTTTATGCACACTTATGATGGTCAGCTCAATAATAACCAGTTATAAAAACACAAGGACGTCCAGTAAATAGTGGCGAAAGTCCTCGGAGCCATCTTCAGATCCCTTTCTTCTTCTCACCTCCTACATCCATTCACAGCACTTCTGCCTTCAAAATCCACCCACTGTGTGATCACTGTCAGCCATGTTCACTGTTGCAGTCTTCCTAATTCATCCCTGAAATACCGTGATAATCTTTAACTAGCATAATTCTTTCCTAAATTAGTTGAACATCTAATGACAACTCAAGGGGGAAAAAATGGGATAAAAATTTTTGCTTATAGATAGGAAAGTACGACTCAAAAGCTATCTTTCTAAAGAGAAAAGCAGCAAGGCACGGATGGGAAGCGAGTGGAGCAAATCCAACCTGCTGCTTCTTTTTGTTAGTGAAGTTTTACTGGAACACGGCCGTTTACCTTCATTTACGCACAGCTTCCAGACTTAATTGCCAGAGAACACAAAAGACTACTGAACGCAATAAGGAAGCGAATTCATGATGTGAAAATGGAAATCACAAAAGAGTTAGAATTATTGAATTCAAACCAAATGGAAATACTGGAGACAAAAAAAAAAAATTTAGTAAGACAAATAAAAGTTTCCTGGGCTGCTTATTTCTATTTCAATCAACAATCAAGACAGCCCCCGACAGACATGCCTACAGGTAGAGCAGATCTAAACAATTGAGCACAAGACTCTCTTTCCAGGAGATTTTAACATATCAATATAATATTTAGAACTAACCATCACAGGAGTGTCATTTCTGTATTGGCAGCTTTCACAGAAAATGATTATTGTTTTAGAATTCTTCCTCTCAGCTGGAAAGAGGCTTCAATCAGACTTCAAGGTAAGCGGCTCCTTTCTTTTACCATGTCCCTGTAATTTTTCCTGTGTATGTTGTCCTAATTCTCCCAAGCTATGGTAACAAAACAGCATGTAAATGACATTAAAACAGACACACAAATTAGTGAAAGAGAATAGAAAATACAGACATCAAACTTATACTGGTATAGTCACTTGATTTTTGATGAAGATGCAAAAAAAAAAAAAAAAAAAAAAACTTGGAGAAATCCCCCCCCAGCATCTTTAATAAGTGGTGCCGGAATCACTGGCTATCGATATGTAGAAGAATGAAAGTAGGTTCCTATTTCTCACCCTGCACAAAAATCAACTCCAAATAAATAAAAGAATTTAACATAAGACCTGAAACTTCAAAATTGTTAAAAGAAAAAGTTGTGAAACATTTAAAAGTAGGTAAGGACTTTCTCAATAAAAAGCCAGTTTCTCAGGAAATGTGAACAATCACTAAAGTGAACCTCATGGAATTAAAAAGTATCTGTGTAGCCAAAATAACTTACAGAATGGGAGAAAAATCTTTGCTAGCTACACAAAGGATAGAAGATAAATATCTATAATATGCAAAAAAATGTAAAAATCCTAAATATCAATAAATCAAACCACCTAATAAATGGTCTAATAAAATGGACAGACAGCTTTCAAAAACTGAAATACAGCCAATACACACATGAAAAAACGTTACTAGGCATACAAGTCCAAATAAACCATACTGAGATTCTCTGTCCCCAATCAAAATGGTAGTTATTTAAAAAAAATTACAAGAAATGCAAACAAAGATGTGGGCAGACATGAGCCTTCATGTACTGCTGGTGGGAACGTAAGCTAGCCCAGCCACTAAGGAAATCAATATGGAGGCTTCTTAGAAAACTAAAAATAGAGCCTTGGTATGATCCAGCTACCACTCTTGGATAGCTTATTCAAAGGACTCTGGTCAGTGTTGTTGTATCATGAGCCTGTGAGTTTTAGATGCTACTCACTCTAAGAAATCACATCTACAGCCTGGAGAGATCAGGACCCCAGTCTGCTGATCCCAGTGGTTTGTTCCCTATGCTGATGACAATTCTTGCTTTGATAGAGATATTGAATAGATGGGGGTGGGGAGACCAGTCCCCCCCACCCCAAAGATAAAAAGTCAGAATATGTGCATTGTTTCGGAGGTTTCTCTGAGAATCTGGTCTTTCTTCCCTTACCATGTAATACTCTTTAACCTCAAGGCTCGATCATGGCCTCTATGATCTGCTAGGAAAGCCCATTTATGAAGGATAATTTTATGTCAGCTCCTTTTCTGGTCCTGCTGCTCTGATTTCTGTCAAACATATCGCAGAGACACCCGCACACCAGTGTTTACTGCAGCACTATTCAAATAGCTAAGCTATTGGACCAACCAGGATTTTCAACAACAGGAGGTGCTTAAGAAAATGTGGCGCAGCTATGCAGTGGTGTTGTTTTCAGCCATAAAGGCAAGGTTATGACATTTGCAGGCAAATGATGCTACTAGCATAGAATTAAGACATTCTCAGAAAGGCAAATATTGCACATTTGTCTCATGTGGTTTCTAGATTTTACATACATACATACATACATACATGAGTTCGCGTCTTTATATATAACATGAAAGCAGAACTGGAACTATCCAGGGCCAGTAGGGGCACTAATAGGAGGTGAGCAGGGAGAAAGGAAGAAAAGGTTAGGTATGGTGGGGATGTGCACCACGTATAACATAGATGTATGGTAATGTGAAGCAGCAGCATGAATATCAAACACACATGTTTAAAATTAAAAGGTCAGAAATAAGCAAAAATAAGAAGCTAACGTTTTCTTTGTATCCAGATTTTGTCAGTCTATGGACCATCTATCACAACTTTAGCCAAACTTTGACAAGCCTCCATTGTACCCTGTAAGTCATACATACCAGTATTCATCTCTTTCCTGTATCTTCTAGTTTTAAAAAGTGAAAAAATATTTCAGCTTATGTCTTGAAATTCTAAACCTCACTGCTTCTCCAAGCATGGAGCACCTGTTTTAGTATATTGTACTCATTCTACTATGTAACTTTTATGTCCAGACTATTGCTTCTTAAACATATTTTACTATTTCCCCTTACATATCCAATTATAAGTAGGTTTTTGCCTAATTTGAAGAAATTGGTTTTTCTCTCCAAAAATGTATTTCTTTATTACCTTAGTTCCGTACCATTTTTCAACATGACATCTATTCCAAAAAACATATTTTAAAGCACAGATTTCATCATAATTATAAAATAACCTTTAAAAAGCCATGCTCTTGTACCCTTATAGAAAGTCAGCTTACTATTATGCTATTAAATCTTTTTAAATTAAATATTATGAAATACATTATTGAATTCATACTATATTTTCAACAAGATTGCTGAGTTACTAAGCCATTCTATTTTACATCTAAAATTGTACGTACTATTTTGTGAACATATTTTGTGTAAAAGTTTTATATTTATACATGCATCTATATAATATTTTAGATTCATTTTCTATGATGAGTGGTTTTTTTTTTTTTGAAGTCTTCCCTTTTTCTTACAGTCTCATCTGGCCACCTCTTGTAGCCAGGTGAGGCTTCCAGAGGCAGAATGAGGTGGCGTTCAGTTGAGTTGTTGACCAAGAAGGTCCCATGGAAATCCCCAGACAACCCACGTTATTGCTAAGACAAAAGGTTGCTCTCTGCAAACTGACAGTGAGGCCCAACTGCCAAGGGCAACATCCATACAACTCACTGAACACAGAGATGTTGAGCTGGTGCCCACATGGAGCCTTCATCCCTACATTCTAGTCTTGGTGTGGGAAGGTACTCTGCAGGCTACCAAGGAGAAATGTGGATACCAATCTAGCCGCAAAACCTTTTACCCACAATCTGTCCTGCCTGCAAAATAGTCGAGGGTGATGGTAGTACAGAACTTGTGAGAGTAATCAAGCAATGTCTGATTTGACCTAAGGCCCACTCAGTGAGAAGGAATCCATACCCAACAGTGCTTTAGTAACCGAAAACCAGAGACTAGATAGCCCAGAGACCTAGTGTAAAACCAAACACTACAAAATCAACAAAATGATTCCTAATGATATTCTGCTGTACTCAGGTCAATTATCATCAGAGAGGCTTTCCCCGGCAGCACATGAGAACAGAGGCAGGGACCCACAGTCAGACATTTGGTAGAGAGAGAGTCTAAATGAGAGGTCTCCATCAAATCCCTCCCCTCAGAGCTCAGGGACTCCTGAGGAGGAGGAAGCCGAAAGATTGTAAGAGCCAGAGAGGATGGAGGACACCAGGGGAACAAGGCCCTCTGAATCAACTAAGCATGGTACATATGAGCTCACAGAGACTGAAGCAGCAATGCCAGGGCCTCTGGATATATATTATAGCTCTTAGCTTAATATTTTCATTTGACTCCTGGCTGTGAGAATGAGTGAGTCTCTGACTCTTGCTTGGGACTCTTTTCCTCCTGTTGGGTCACCGTGCCCAACTTCAATATGATAATTTTTGCTTCATTGTATTATATTTTAATTTGTCATGTTTGGTCATTATCTCTTAGAAGCCTATTCTTTTCTGGTGAGAGACAAAAGGGAGTGGATCTGGAGGAGAAAGCTGGTGGGGAGGAACTTGGAGGAGTAGAAGGAGAAGAACCTATAATCAGGCTATAGTGTATGAGAAAAGAATCTATTTTTAATAAAATATAAATATAAGAAAATTTTAAAATGTCTTCCCTCTCTCTTCTCTCTGGGGCGTTTGCTTTACTAATGGGTTTGGTTGTCGTGGCTATTGTTTTCAGGGGCTGACATCTAATGTGTTGCATTGACCTAGTGAAATGGCAAGTAATTCACACCAAGCAGGATTTGGTGGAACAACCTCACTCTAATTGTTTTTTGAAATTTCATTTAGTCTGGTTTGGAGAGCTTACTTGAGCTTTACTTGAAAATGCAAAGCTGCCTGGTGGTGTTTGGAATATACGGTTTTGTCACCCACCTTGAGCTCGGACAGGTAACTGAGAAACACCTCTACTGTCTGTTGTCAGTGTGGGGAGTGAAGAAGATGCGCACGGTGCAGAGAGGGCCTCAGCGAATTTTGCTTGTGTTGAACATCGTGAGATACTAAGGCAAAGGATGCCGGACGGAGCTAGCCTTCTACTGAGAATCAAAAGTGCCGCCATGTTTCAGAGCTGTTCTCGCAGGGTGACTGCCATTTCTCGCCACCTTTGGGATTGTAGTTATGAACAGGAAGTGAACCAGAAACCTGGAGTTAAAGTTTTACCTTTCCCCACGCCCTGAATACTTACGTGATTCTCGAACTTAACTAAACTCATTTGATTCTCAAAGGAGTAGCTTGACTACTCCTTTGGCTATTTCCCCATTAAGCCGCCCTGGAGACAGGGCGGATAATGGACTACAGCAAAGTACAAATTGTATAATAAATGCTGCTGTTTGAAAACCGTCAGTACTGGCCTAGAGAGTCAGTGTTCTCCTGGTAGGACTTCCAGAAAGCCTTTCTGCAGTTCGGCATTTACTGCAGATCGCATCAAAAAGGCATAATAGGATGACTATTTTATTAAAAATAGGATGATTTGACCTCATCCTGCAGCAGCCTGAGTGGGGTGAGCCCATGACATGCCTTGCAGGTATCTCTCTTCTGGTTCACGTCAGTGACGCCTTCCTCCTCTCCTCCATCCTCTATGCTGCTGCCAGCATGGTTTCCTGCTGCAAACAAGTGTAAAGGTTTCCCCTGCTAGAGACTTTCCTGACGTGACTGTGACCATAGCAGTCATTCTAAGTCCCCCTGGCACGTGCCTTTCACCTAATCCACTCCGTTTAGTCCAGCCACTGCAATCCTGTGCTTCAGTAAACTCTCTGCTTTCCTTCAAATAGCTTTACCCTTTGCTTTGTTATTACCCAAACCGTTCCCTAGCCTGATGACAGCCTGCACGTTGCCTAGCACGCATTCACGTCTCTCTTCACGTGCTCAAAGGCTGTGCAGCCTCCCCTGCAACAGCATCGTCTAGTCTTCCCAGCCTGAGGACAGGGCTTCCATTCGGAGTTAGGACTTCCTTTCTTCTCCTCAGGGGATGGCTGAGGCCTTTCGTCTTTTTACTCCCCCCCCACCCCCCATTTTTTAATGCTGCGGCCTGATATTTGCACCCTTGTGAGAGTAGATCATTTCTCAGGCTTCCAGTTTGTTTGTTTGTTTGCTTGCTTGTTTGTTTTCATTCTATGAAGGTTTTAGAAAGATAGAGCTTCCAAAACAGAGCTTCAGTAGATTCTTGCTCGAGGTGATAGTTTTACAGGACATCAAGGTTCTCATGAGGCCTCTCTGCCTCACTTAGTGAGAAATGCAATGGGCTTAACCTCTCACTGATGCAACAGAAGCAGTACACTGCTTCCTAGGCACAACCCTAACTCCCCAATAGAGCTCTCTCTGCCGCTGGGCAAACACAGGGGCCAGAGGTGAGAGAGACTAACGTGTTAAATACTCCCTTTAAATGTGAGCCATTGGACATGGAAGGTGTTTTTGTTTATTTGTTTGTTTTTGTAGCATCCGATTCTTCTTCCAAGACCCTCTTCATGAGCTATAATGTCTACTTAATCCATAAAGAGGGAGGGACTCTACTTGTCTCTCTGTTGCTACTCTTCCTTGTATTATTGGATTCTCACATGTGCTTCAATAATTTGAAATTCAGCTTTTCTCTCTCCCACACCATTCCATGCTGTCAGCTCTTGGCTAGTTCAGCATTGAGGATTTAATGGAACCAAAGGAAATCAATCGCTTTGCCCTTGGTCAGGAATGAAGCGAAAGGGAAGGAGGTCTCAAAACTGGAAGTGGGGACACAGCACAGGTGGTCCATGCAAGACTCCAGAGTGATTTGGGCTTAGGAACTGGCCATATTGCAGTTAAGAAGGAGAAACGACAGAATCTAATGATAATTGATGGAGGTAAACAGGAAGATAGCTGAGTTTTGGCTTGCTCGACCAAGTACTAATTGTGGCATTTTCTGAGAGAGAAAATGGGAGAGGAGGAAAGGAGAAAGGAGAAAAAAGTAGGTTGATGCACAGAAGTTAAATTTATAAAGGCTTAATGTACTAAAGTAAGATTTTGTGGGATGCGTAAGTCCCATCAATAGAACCATTTACAAGAGTTAAGGTCAAAGAGCTGGGTCTGGCTAGAGATAAGAACTTGGAACAGTTTACCTGTAGATGGCAATAAAGCTGAGGTAAACATAGGAAGAGCATGTGGATTTATGTCAGGGTTCATGACAGAATTCCCTAGAGCAGTAAAATACCTGGATGCCAAGGCAGAAGAAGAGTCTGCAAAGGATCCTGCCAGTGCTAGCAGGCAGGGAGGAAAAGGGTAGGCCACAGAAGAGCACCAAGAGGGACAAGACTTTCAAGGCTGTATCACGTGCTGTTAAAGAAAGGGAGATGTAAATACTGTCCTAGGATTTAATGATAAGTGAAGTATTTCCAGGAATTCAAGCTGAGAAGGTGATGGAGGAACATGCTGATTTGGGTGTGACAGGGAAAGAAAGACCAAAGGTTCTTTGTGCATTAGTTAAAATTATAAAATATCCTCACTTAAATGGTGTGTGTTTGTGTATTTCTGTACAATCAATAGGTTGTATGGAGAATAAGAGATAAATGTCTGCTGCTGAGGACAAAACCGGTGGAGGTTTGTTGGCATGTGACCAATATCATGTGATGACAGACAGTGAGGTAAAGGAGGAGACTCTGACCATGACTTGGGATCAGCAGAATAATGTAAGGATTTCCACCAGCTGACCTTGACAGGGCAAGCTTACCAAGGTGGACCCAACAGAATCAGAAGTGAAAAATCACAGAGAGGATGAAGAGGAGGGAATGGAAAACTGATAGAATATATCAACAACATTAAGTCAATTTTTAAATGATAATTATAAAGAAGTGACTTGAATAGTGAGATCAGTAGGGAAAACAGGACAAGTGGATATCAGAAATACAAACGTCAGAGAGACTCTGCATAATTGTATGAGAAAAACTGGCTTAGCCAGAAGACATGGTAAGTTCCTGTCATAGGCAACCTGCTACATACCAACAATTAGTAAGTAAGAGTATTAAATTAGTAACAAAACATCACAAAAAGCCCAGAACTTGATGCTTCATGGTCAAAGTATACCAAACATCCAAAGATCGCATCCCAACGATTCTCAAATTCATCCAAAAATGTAAGAGAGGAGGTACCTCTACAGACCAGCCATAACCTTCATGCTAAAATCAAAAAGAGATGCCACCAAGAAAGCACAGCTGCTATCCTTGATAAGCGTAAGTACAGAAAGCCTCAAGCAAATGCTGGCAAGTTGAGGTCAACTGCACATGAGCAGACATCATCCGTGGATGTGTGCCAGTTTCACCATGGGCAGGTTAATAAGGATGCTACGCCATATTGAAAGAACTGAGGACAAAACCCTATGACCATCTCAACTTGTAAAAAAAAAATTGACAAAACCCAACCTTTTGCACAATAAAAACTCCCAGTAAATTAGGTATTGAAGGAATGTATCTTAATATATTAAAAGACATATATATATGAGAGACCTATAGCCAATGTCACATTCAATGATGAAAGATTATAACAGGAGAAGGACATCTATGCTCGTTTCCTTCCAACATTATACTGGAAATCCAGACTCAGCGTGATTATGTGATGGAAATAAAAGGCACTCAAGTGAGTGGAATGAGGTAAATTATTCCCATTTCCAGATCACATGATCTTATATGGAATGTCTTAAAGAGGAGGAGCTGTTAGTACTGACAAAATTAGTAACGTGCAACATACAAAAACCAGTAGCGCTTTTACACAGGGCTATGCCAGTGTGTCACACTTTGTCTACTGCTGTGACGAAAATACTTAACAGGAATAAGTAATGGGTGGAAAGGTTTATTCTGGCCTATGATTTTGGAGGATTTCAGTTTCTCACAGTGGGGGAGGGGTGATGGAGTGGCTTCCTGGTGATAAGAATGCATGCTGGGGGTGAGGATCATGGAGCAGAGAGCACAGACCAGTGCCCAGGGCAGATGTAACTGCCCAGTGCCCATCCCTACTTACTTCTTTCAGCCAGTGCCAAAAGCCAGGAACAGGAACCCTGCTACTTCCTTTCTCCTGGTCTCTTTCTCCTATCTCCATTAAGCTTCATCTTAAAACCTTATCTTTCTGTTGTCTGTGAAATCCATTCCTCAAGTTCTTGAGTCAAAAGACTCAGAAGCCACTGACTCAGGATCACTTGAGTGGCTATTGATTGTCAGGTCCTCTAGCCTCTTAAATTATTGCTCACTTGAGCTGTGAGAGGCTCCATCAAACTCAAGGACACTGGCTTTCCCATTTCTGAATTAGATTAGTTTTGTCTTTCATTTAGAGGCTCCTTGGTTATGGACCTAAGGCTGGAGGGTAACTGAGTGAAATCCCATCTACAAAACTGAAAACTGTGCCTTTAAGGACTTTTCCCATGGGCTGAGAATGGAGGCCTAGACATTTAGGCAAATATTTTTTTTTCATTTTGAATCTTTTTTTTTTTTTTTATTAATTACACTTTATTCATTTTGTATCCTCCCATAAGCCCCTCCCTCCTCCCCTCCCGATCCCACCCTCCCTCCCCTTTCTGCATGCATGCCACTCCCCAAGTCCACTGATAGGGGAGGTTCTCCTCTTCTTTCTGATCTTAGTCTATCAGTTCTCATCAAAAGTGGCAAATTTAAGGCTTCTACGTCATCTCTAAGAATGGGAGGGTTTCAAGACACAGCTCCGGAGTTATTCCAGGACTTCATCAAGATCATTGTAGGAGAATCCACCCTGGTCTCTCTGCTTCCATTCACTACAATGCCCCATTCTGTTCCTTAAGGTGCTTCCTCAAAGTGACCTCACTAAAATAGTTTAAAATTCAATGACCTTCTGTTACAACAGTATAAAATTACAACTGCTTAGCATGACTTGGAAGGGCCTTTGTCATTTAACTCTGACTACCAGTGCTACTCAAAATATGCAATCATGCAAATGTAGCCTTGCCCCTCTGGAACCCCCCTGTGCATATAATCAAGCACTATTAATACTGAACTGTGTTAAGAGGGCCATTTGTCTAGGATTTTGTCTTTTTGAAGAATAGAATTTGCTTATCATCACAAATATTTCATAGTTATAGCAATGCAGAGGAAGACACTGAAAAATACTGTCTGGCTTTGTCACATCTGAACCCCTTCATACATTTCCTTCAGATGTCTTTTCTTTTTTTAATAAATAGGTCATTACAGATACTCTTGGGGCCTCTCGCCATCTACAGAGGAAGACGTCTACTGAATTTGTTGTTCGTCATTTTACATTTTAGATACAATTCTCCTCCATAAACTTATGCTGTAATGTGCTGTATGCTCTTGAGCTCTGCGCAAATGGTATGATGTGGTGTGTATCTTGAGACTTGCTCGTTTGCTCAAGGCTCTTAAGAGCTATCCAGGATAATGTAATTCTTAAGGTTTCTTTAGCCTTTTACTAGAGCACAAGCATTGTGTATTTGTGCCACCTCCCAGTGATAGATATTTGCAATTTCTCTTTATACAAATGACGTTGCAGTAAACGTTTTGTGCTTACTTCGTCTGCACATGTGGGAAGGTGTTTCTACGCTGTATATGCAGAGTGGAATTGCTAACAGAAAACATGAACGGGTTAAACATTCAGCCTAATTTTTCTCCAAAACTCCTTCATAAAAATGTACTATAAAATTTTCATCCAAAGATAATAGAATCTTGACCATGCTAGCCAGGTTTAGCCTAAGGAAAAAAAATTAGCTTAAGTATAAATATATAACCATACTCAGGATGGGTTTCTTAAAAACTTTATGGAATTTGTAAGGGCACCTTATAAATGATTTAGTGTCTATGTAATAATAACAATCTTAGCGCTTATTGCATAGGAGTGTGTATGTGTAGGTCTGATTCTCTAACAAGAGAGGTATCACATAGTTGGACCATCAGTCACTAGCCCCTCCCCTTTGGGTAAGCTGGGGCTAGTGACTTTCTGAAGAACTGGCGCTCTTCTGATACAGGTGCTAGAAGCCATGTGGGAGCAGCCTTTCCAGGCCACAGAGGAACACGATGCAGCCAGTCCTGATGAGATCTGATAGGCTAGGGCCAGATGGAAGGGAAGGAGGACCTCCCCTATCAGTGGACTTGCAGAGGGTCATGGGAGGAGAACAGGGAGGAAGGGTGGGAATGGGAGGGAATGTGGGAGGGGGCTACAGCTGGGATAAAAAGTGAAAAAATTGTAATAAATAAACAAAATGTTAAAAAGAATCTAAGAGTTGGAGGGCAGGGAGGAGTAGTACTACATGCATGTATGTATAAGACTATCATTTTTGTATAATAATTTGAGTTTAGCAACAGAAAGATTATCTGTGACCTTGACACAAACTATTTGGCTTCGTGATGAATCAAAGGTCTGTTTTCAGGTTCAAGAAAACGTGCAGAAACTGGAAGAAACTTCAGAAGCCCTAGGTGTGTGCGGCGTGTGACAGGTGACAGAGTGCCTCCGCGTGTTCACTCCAGTTCTTCCAGTCTGTGTCACGTGGGTGATTCCCCTGCCTCACCCACATGCTAAATTCATACCCATGCTTCCATGCCACACTTAAGCATCTTTCTCTGCATGAGGATTCTCTTTGGCCTTTCAGACAAACTAAGTCATTCTGAGTTTACTTATGGGCTTAGTTAAAAAACAAACCAAACCAACCAACCAACCAACCAAACAAACAAACAAAAAACACACCACAGTGTTACTTACCAGCCCCTAGGTGACTTCATGACAAGTATTGCACCTCCCTCAGCTCTTCAGTGCACCTTACTTAATGTTGGTTAAGCTAATCAGGTATTGTGCGCACACACATAAGCATATAATTTATCTTATTTTCTGTGGTTTGCTTGCATGTAAGTCTATGTACTACATGTGTGCCTGGTGTCTGCAGAGGCCAGAAGAGCACATCAGATGCCCTGTGACTGGTCATGTAGGTGACAGGAATCAAACACAAGTCCTGTGAGTGAGCTGCCAGTGCTCTTAACCACTGAGCCATCTCTCCAGCCAGTAATCAGTTTTTTTCAAGAAACAAATTCATGCAGTCTACTTTGACCATATTCTTTTTCCTCCCTCATCCTCTCCCAGATCCTCCCAGCTCCCTACCTAGGCAACTTCATTTTCTTTCTCTCCCTCTCAAAAAAATAAAAAAGTCAAAACCAACAAACATCAACAACAAGAAACCAATAAGACAAAAAAAAAATACCGGAACAAAAGTATTTTAAAAATGGAGTCTGTTTTGTGTTGGCCAGCTGCTCCTGGGCCTGAGGCCTGCCCTGGAGTACGGTTGACACACCCAGTGCAACTCCATTGGGGAAAGGCTGATTTTGTTTTTTTTTCTTTCCCAGCAGGTTTAAACTGCAGGTAGCTTCTTGGTTTGGTGTGGGACTTTGTTCGGTTATTTGAAAGGCATTTTCTTCCCTTCCAGTTCTGAAAAGAGAGCAGCGGGTCCTGCCCTTGCCGGGCAGAGAATCGACATTATCTCCAGGATTTTTCTGCAGTGCGGCAGGCAGAGCCTGTTTCCTGTTTCTTTTCACACTTTGAGCTGAAGTGAGAGGAGGCCTTGCTGACTTGTACAAGCACAGGGCCTGGCCAGGGTTGTCAATGTACTCCATCATGTTGATTTGTTGTGGCGCAGAGCGGGTGACCCTGCTCAGTGCCTTCTCTGCGCCATTAGTCTGAGCTGAGAGCTCCGTTAGTTTTTCACTCAGGCAACTTTATTTTCCTAATGTGCCTTCACCAAGCTCCGACATCATTTCATTCAGTTACACCTAGAACAGCCTTCATTGCATTTTGGAGGCTTTTTGAGGAGAAAAGTTATTTCTGTATTTAGCTGCCATTTCCTTTTCTTCTGAATTTTCTTTTCCTTTGAAAATTACAGACCCTACCCTGAGTATTTTGTTTGGTCTGTTATCTGGCTAAGGGGCCATTGTGCTCTGTATGTACTCTCTCGGTTTATTCTTGGGTTTCCACTATTAATTAGCAAAGTCATTTCCTGATGGCCACAATGAGGTTAGAGTAAGTGTGCCCATCTAGGTCTCCAGCAAACCCAATGTATTGAAAGTGGTACCAGGAGACCCATTCTGTTCTGATAAACTCCATTAATGGGAAAACATACATCAACTCTCACGGCCTTAGTCAGCAAGTTTCATCTTATAAAACTCTAAGGTGAACCACAGTTGTGCTTTGGAGCTTTCACTCAAAGTAACAGTTTTGTTTTGCTCCAGGGTTGGAAAATCGAATCTGTATTCCGTGAATCAGGCTTGCTGAGGAGAGGGCTGCCTTCACCTGGCTGTCTGGAGGGCCCGTGGGTCCTGGAAACAGGGTGGATTTTGATGTGCAGCCACGAGTTCCACGGGGCATTAATTCTGCTTCATCGCTTGCCCATTTGAACTGGAAAAGTGCTGGTGAATACATTATCCTTGAAGATCTCGACTCCCACCTTCATTCGTTGCCATTTCAAGGTCGGTGATCTCCTCTGCCATTATCATTTCAGTACCTGGAGCACGTGGGGACTGTGCTGCCACTGTTCCCATTTGCTGTTCGCCTGACAAGGCCATGGTCTCATACACTTTGGGGAAATTAGCATTGCTTTTTTTATATATATGTGTGTGAAAGGTCAGTGTGTGAAGCACAACTATGTTATACATTTTTTTTTTTCAGAGAAACATAAACACTATATTTCAATGATGCCCTGGGTTAGAGGCCTGGCTTACATATGCTGAGAAACCCACAAGGATCATGGTGAACTCATTTTTGTGAAAGAAACTATTTTCTGTTAAAGGAGCGTATAGTGATCTGCAGAGTTGCCCTGGGGACCTAGAGAATTTTGCTCTCCTTCCTGCAGTTGCCCTCAGGACACTCTTGAGGATGTCACAACCTTCACCTACAAAGGGGGATTGTCAAGGAGTTCTTTTTGCTTTTATAGGTATTTCCCTTTTAGTGATTTGGGACAACGCTTGGTGAATCTATTGTATTTCCATCTATATATTTTTTGAAATAAAGGATATGATGTTATAGATACTAACAATATGTAAGCTAAAATATAAATGATAAAGGGTTGAATTTTTTTTTATCCAGTAGAAATGGAAAATACATGTCACTAACTGCCAAAAGTAGACAGAGGTGTGTATGAATGAAGCTGGGGGCTATGAAAATTTGGGCTTTTCACATGAGAAACACGTGAACTAACTTGGTAGAAGATCTTTTGATTTGGACTTTATATGTGATAGAAGTACATGAATGTTCTATTGAAAACAATGATATTTCAACAAGAGTCCAGGCTTGCTGTATGAATAACAATTATGGGCCAGGTATATTGACTTTATTAGTATTTATTCTTATTTTCATTTTGTGAGCCATCCTTCCAAATGCCCCTGTTGTGTGATAACATTTTAATGAAACTTAGTAAATCAAACTTATTCATAGAATTCACTGAATTAGGCTCAATTCCAGTTACTGGTTGACTAGCCTTTTAATGGTTATACAGTGGCACAGGAATTAACATATTGACGAAGCAGTTTCACAACATGGTCATTTAGCGAGGCCACTTAGTTGATTCTCTCCTCGGGGCTACAACCTCCCCAGCTATTGCTCTTGGGTAGGTTTGTAGTATGAGGCAAGAATTCTCTTTTGTGGTGTATGTGTCGAAAACAATAGGAAAATGGTTGGTTGTACCAATGGGCACATCTTGCTTACAGTCTGGTACTGTAGCATGAACGATCCAATGTTGGATAAATTTATTGCTATCTTTTCTTCCCTAGAAGCCTGCATAGCACCTTCTGACACTATCGAAGACAGTCAGTGGGAATGAGATTTCCCTGTCAGTTCCAGATTGCATTATCTATGTCTTGCAGACAAAGCACATTCTGTCTTCAGCGATAAGATCATACTTCCTAGTTATGATGGACAACCAAGAGCAATGGTAATTGTTTGTATCATTACACTTTATGCTTATATGCCTCAAGCTGAGATTTCTGTTTAATAATCCATGGCTTCTGGGGGAAATATCATCTACCCATGCAAGTTGCCTGGGTATACAAGTTGCCTCTGTCTAACTAATGCCTTTAAAGCATGTATGTGCTTGCACATATGTGTATTTATTTAGATTACAAAATAACAGGTTTCTATAAGGCTTTTCCAAACCTTATTATTTTTGCTTAACCCCTTTTCTACCTTCTCCTCTATCTATATCCACTTACCACATCCCTGCTTAAAAGTTTAATCTGCAATATCTCATACCTTTGTATTATTTATGTTTTATTATCTCCTCTCTTCTGAGCACTGAAGTATTCCCTCCTTCTCCCTCTCATGCGTCCTTTACAGCTTCCCAATATCTACAGACACTCCATGTTCAATTTAAATATACAAGTCTAAACATTTGAATCTAGGATCCACATATGAGAGGAAAAAATGTTTGTCTTTCAGTGCCCCAGTTATCTCACTTAATTTTTTTTTTTAGTTCCATTCATATTCCTAAAGACTTTATAATGTCATTATTCTGTACAACGGAGTGAGATTCCATTGTGTACATGTGTCACGTGTTCATTATCCATTCAACAGTTGATAGATATCTAGAGTGATCCATTTTCGTCTGGGAATAGAGCACCATGAATGTAGGTGTAGAGGATCATTGTAGAAGGAAATGGAGGTCTTTTTTTTTTTTTTTTGAGACAGTGTCTTGACTAGTTTTATGTCAACTTGACACAAGCTGTAGTCATATAAAAGGGGAAATTCAATGGAGAGAATGCCTCCATAAGATCTGGCTGTAGGACATTTTCTGAATTAGTGATTGATGGGAGAGGGTCGAGCCCATTGCAGTTGGTAGCATCCCTGGGCTGGTGGTCTTAGGGATAAGAAAGCAGGCTGAGCCTAGAAGAACAAGCTTGTAATAAGCACTGTTCTATGGCCTCTGCATCAGCTCCTGCCTTCAGGTTCCTGTCCTGTTTGAGTTTCTGTCCTGGCTTCCTTCATTGATGAAGAGTAGTTTGGAAGCTTAAGCAAAATAAACCCTTTCCTTCTCAAGTTGCTTTGGTTATGGAGATTCATCACAGCAATAGAAACCCTAACTAGAACACACAGGCTCTCACTATGTTGCTTTGGATGGCCTGGAATTCATTATGTAGAGAATGTTGACCTCAAACTCAAACTCATCACTATTTTGGTTCCACTTTTAGTTTTTCCAGAACTGCTGATTTCCATAGTGATTTTCATAGTGGTTATACTAATTTACACTCTGTGATGGCTAGTTTTGTCAACTTGATACAAACCAGAGTCACTTGGGAAAAGGGAACATCGGCTGAGCCATTTCACCCATCAGAATGACCTGTGGACATGCCTGTGAAACACATTCTTAATGGTTAATGTAGAAGGGCCCAGCCTTCTTGAAGTATTGCCATCCTTGAGCTGGTAGTCCTGAGGTCATTAAAGAAAGCAAGCAGAGCAAGCAATGGAGAACAAGCCAGTAAGCTCTTTTTCAGTGTTCTTCTTGGTCTTTTCTTCAGTTCCTGCCTCCAGATTTCTGCCATGAGTTCCAGCCCTGTCCGCCCTCAGTGATAGACTGTGACCTTTCAGGACCAGCTGCTCAGAGTTGGCACCACCTACAGTGAGCTGAGCCCTCCCATATCAATTATCAATCAAGAAAATGCCCCACAAGCTAACCCGTAGATCAATCTGGTGGGGATATTTTTTTTCCAATGAAGCTCTCTCTTCCCATATAGCTCTAATTTGTGTCAAGTTGACATCAAACTAGGGAGCACAGAGAATCACTTCACACTCATTAAGGAACACTCCAAGAGGATATTGTGATTCTAAGATACGTGCCCAGGATGCTGGAACATCCAATTTCATAAAGCCATGGTTAAAATCATAGGTTAACCCAGCAATGATATGATGAGAAGAATTGATTCCCTAGTCCTGTCTGTTTGGTATCCTACATGCTTCTGCATCTGGAGTGCTCTCTCTTTTTCCAAGTCTAGGACATTTTCTGTTCTGACTTTTAAAAAAAGTTCTTCCTTAAAAAGTTTGTATGATATGTTTTAATCCTATTCATCTCCTCCCTGAGCTCCTCCTAAATCATTTCCTCATCTCTACCAACACATCTCTGTGTCCCCCCACCCACCTATTTGTGCTGCTTAAATATTCTTGGATGTATGGCTTTCCACTGGAGTGTGGTCAATTCAACAGGGGCAACATTCTTAAAGAATGCTGATTTACCCTCTCCCTTGCAGCTTGAAATTACCAATAGCCCTTCATCTAAGAATGGGACTTCATGTCTACCTCCATATGAATATTTCATCTGGCTTGAGCTTGCATCAGGCTTGTTCACGCTGTCACAGTTGCTGTGGGTTCATGTGTGAAGCTTCCCTGTTGTATTTGGAGGACACTGTTTCCTTGTATTTATTTACCCATAGTGCCTAGCTCTTACACTCTTTCTGTTTCTTTTTCTGCAGTGACCCCTGAACCTTACAAGAAGGGGAATGATACAGATGTCACATCTAGGGCTTAGCATTGGAAAATCTCTTATTCTCTGCATGTTGCTAGTTGTTGGTCCTCGTATTAATCACTCTCTTGAAGATAGAAGATTACTAATGAGGGGTGACAGATGCACTAATCTGAGTATAATGATAAGTCATTAAGACTTGGTTGAGCACGATGTCCATTTAGAAAAAAACAAGGTTCTCCTCCAGGGCCTGCCACTTATGTAGCCACAGGTTCTTGGCCCTACAATGGTGCTGGATTTGTATTTCATCTAAGTACAAAAATACAGAAAAGGTATTGAAAGCTGAGAGAGAGGACGATCAAGTCATCTGTTAAAATTCTTTTGAAAATGTTTTTTTTTTATTTCTTTAGTATTAGATTTTTTTCTTTCTTTCATGCTCATTGTCTATATATTTGGTCTTTTCGGAGTGTTAATTATATCCTGAAATGCCCACTGGTACCTTATTTTATCTTTGTCCTTGTTGGATTGTACCATTTCTTCTACCTTGTCTTCAAGCTCAGACATCTAAAGTCTCCTTGTTCCATTCTATAGCTGAGCCCTTCCATAGAGATTTTTTCTTTCGTTACTGTGTTTTTCACTTCTAATATTTCAGATTGTTTTTCTTCAGTGTTATATAGCTCTCATCTACCCATTGCCTCCTGCCTTTACTTTAGCAGTTTGTGGTTTTGAGCATACTTATAGGAATTTTCTGTTTTCTATTTGGGATTTTATCTAATTTACTCTCATTTGATGCCATGAATGTAGGGTTAATAAGATCTGGAGAAGTTACATTGTCCTTTTCCTTTTATGTTTCTTATGCTTCTGAGTGGGGATTTACAAGTCTTATGGTATTTTGTTGATTAGCTTATGCCTCTTTTGTCAGCTAGATTCTTTCAGCTGAAGTATTTTTAATGTTCAAGTGGGGCTTGAGAGTGTTGTTCAAAAAACGATCCCTCATTCTTGGAGCCCGGAGTGCCTGGTGAAAGCTCTTTTTATTCCCTGACTAGAATGGTAACTGGAAGAGTTCTGTGGAGATGTTGTACCAGCCAATTAATAACAGGTAATTTCAGTAACTGTTGGAGTACAAACACATCAGGTTATTATGGAGTATACTTGATTTTAGCCAACAAGATAAGGAATGGGTGGGAAGTGGGTAAGATTAAGTATTAGATCAATTTTGATAAGACAAAAATTGAAGTGAATAACATGGCAGAGAGAAGAAGAAGATAGTGTTAGGGTGCACAGATGTAACATATTGTGCTAATATGGAGAGTTGTAACTAAGAAGTAAAAAGATAAAGAGACCAGGATAAAAGAGAGAGAAGAGATGTAATGATGGGAGGTGGTGCATGCGGGGCGGGCAAAGAGTAGAGTAGAGAATGCTCTCTGGTAAATGGGCCAGGGAAACATACAGCAGTCCCAAAACCGAAATGAGCGGTGTGAATACACACAAGCAAGAGTGGAAGTTAAGTAACAGAAAAGACTTATGAATACTTAGAGGGTGAATTGCTGGCACAGCTTTATACAGATATATACATACGTACCTACATATTTCAGTAGGTACATGTATATCTATATACTCTTATAGATATGTATACTTTTATACATATGTATACTTTTTATATGTATCTATGTATATACATATGTATATAGCTCCATCTCTATCATCTATCTGCCTGCCTATCTATCTATCTATCTATCTATCTATCTATCTATCTATCTATCTA
>NW_026585580.1:11088415-11242399 GCF_907164565.1 Psammomys obesus | reverse complement strand
CTATCTATCTATCTATCTATCTATCTATCTATCTATCTATCTATCTATCGGATTTATTGGCGTGACTTACAGGCTGCAGTCCAGCTAATCCAACAATGGCTAGCTGTGAATGGAGTCTAAGAATCTAGTTGCTCAGTCCCACAAAGCTAGTTTTCTGTATATGGTAGAATTCCAAAGAAGCAGGCTCCAATGCCAGTGAAGGAACGGATGTACATGCTAGCAAGGTGAGGGCAAGCAGGCAAAGAGCAAAAGCTTTCTTCTTCCTTCTTCCAGCAGAAAGTATGGCCTATATTAAAGGTATGTCTTCTCATGTTAAGATCTGAATTAAAGACCTGTGTCTTCCAGCCTTAAGACCCAGATCAAAGGCGTATGTCTTCCTCCTTCAAGATCCGGATCAAAGGTGGGAGCCTTTATACTTCAAAGGTCTGGGCTAGAAGTGGATCCAACCACTTCAGACTAAGCAAAAAAAAAAAAAAAAAAAAAAACAAAAAAAAACAAAAACAAAAAAAAAAAACTCTCATTTCTGAATTGTAGTTCATTCAGAATTAGTTAACTTGACAACTAAGAGAGACATCACACCTATTCTGCAGCTTCTCCCCTTCATCTTAAGCAGTCTACCTAGATATTTTATTTTGACTGAAGCTATTGTGAATGGGGTTTTTCTGTCAGCAGATTTGTGATTGGGACATAGAAAAGCTACTGAATTTCATGTTTATTTTGTGCCCTGTTCTTTTCCTGAAAGTGTTTATTATGTAACAGTTTTATGGCAGGACCTTTAGAGACTTAAATGTAGGATTATGTCCTTTGGATACTTTGACCCTTTCTCCTATTTAATTTTTTCTTGCCTATTGTTCTAATGCTTTGAGCACCATGTTTCCAGAGTGGTGAAAGTGAGCACTGTTGTCATCTTATTGACTTCAGAGGAAATGTTGCCATTTCTCCACTGAGTAATGGCTCTGCAGACGTCTTTGTCAGCGAAGTATGTTTCTTAGCGACAGCAGATAGCTGACTTTAGTTTTTAATCCTGCCAACTAACATGGTGTATTTATTGATAAATTGAGACTATTTCCATTTAAAGTTATTATTTAGAGATGATTAATATTCCCTGTAATTTCACTAGGTTTTTTTTTGGTGGATTGGATCATCATTCTTCCTTTCTCCATACTGTGCATTAAGGGTCTTTTGGTTTATTGTGAGCATCTTTTTTTATCTTTTTTTTTTTCCTCATGAAATTTATTTTTTCCCTCTGCTCTCATGACTAGAAATGTTTCCTTTATACTTGAAAGAAAAGGATAGAAATATGTGATGGAAAAAGAAAGGAAGGGTAAAAAGGAAAAGAAAGGAAAACGATTTCCTAACAATGGGAAATGCATGAAGAAGATTTTTATTACCTTTCAGACATGATGAAAGGTAATAAAAATAGAACCAAAATGTTTTATTATAATACAATGAAAATTCTAGTAAAAATGTAAAATATATATATATATATATAGCAATATATATATAGCAATATATATATACATATACATATATATATATACATATATACATATACATATATATATACATATATATACATATATATATATATATATATATATATATATATATAGCAAAGGACAAGGGAACCAACCACCCAAAGATAAAGCATTGGAGCAGCTTAGTTTTGTATCTTTGACACTTGGAGAGTCCGGTTGAATGCATAGAAGGTGGGTGCTTTATTGAACTCATGGACTCTTCTTGCCTTTGCCCTTGTTTATTTTGGTGCTGAGCCTGTGTGGGACAAGTGTACAATGCCACCAGAGCCATCTCCACATTTGTAGTTCTCTTTCTTTGACTGTAACAAGATCCTTTTGCCAGACACACTTAGCTTTGCAGTCTGCAGTGGGTGTTTTATAGGCTGTATCCATGCAATGGCTAAGACTTTAACAAGGAGGTATCTCATGTGTGCTGGGAGTGGGGGAGGATCAGCCCTGACAAGGTGATATGTGTTGGCAAGGACTTGTCTGCTCTTCCACAACCCTCTAGGCAGCTGATCTCCCTGCTTAAGGGGACACAGTAATGGATTCTGCCAGAGTTTGAGAATTTTCAGACTCTACAGTAATAAGAGGGACAGTGATGGCTCTAGGGGACCTTGACTGGCCTGAAGACCACAGGCTGAGTGCTATCAATCTCCAGAGTTATTCTGAAATGATGAGCTCTGTTGCCAGCCACTCAGGGCTGGCCTACCTTTCTTTAAACACTTTACTGACTGAGCCTTTTAACTTGTCAGCATTTGACCCTCTTGTTCTTCACAACTGCCACCAAGAGCTATCTCTGACCACAGCGCTGTGGCAGCTTCTTCAGGCTTGCCGACTTCTGGCTGTTCCCCATACTCAGTTCTCAGGGTATTCAGTTATTTTTGAACATTCGTGTCTTTTTAATTAATTTTTATTTTTTTATATTAATTACAGGTTATTTACTTTGTATTCCAGTCGTAGCCCCCTCACTCATTCTCTCCCAATCCCACCCTCCCTCCCTCATCTCCTCCCTGCCCCTTTCCAAGTCCACTGCTTGGGGAGGTCCTCTTCCCCTTCCCTCTGACCCTAGCTTATCAGGTATCTTCAGGACTGGCTGCCATGTCCTCCTCTGTGGCCTAGCAAGACCTCCATTAGGGGTGGTGGTGGTAAAGGAGCCAGTCATTGAGTTCATGTCAGAAATAGTTCCTGTTCCCCTTGCTAGGGAAACCCACTTGGTTCCTGAGCTGCCATGGGCTACATCTGAGAAAGGGTTCTTGGTTATATCTTTATATGGTCCTTGGTTGGAGAAACAGTCTCATAGAGGGCCCCTGTGCCCTGATATATTTTGTCCTTCTGGAGCTCCTGTCCTTTCTAGGTCATACTAACTCCCCCTTCTTTCCTATGATTCCCTGCACTCTGCCGAAGATTTGGTTATGAGTCTCTACATCTGCTTTGACACACTGCTAGGTAGAGTCTTTTAGAGGCCCTCTGCAGTAGGCTCCTGTCTGGTTACTTGTTTTCTCCTGCTTCGCCTGTCCATCACATTTGACTTTCTAAGTGAGGACTGATCATCTTACTCCAGGTCCTCTTTCTTGCTTATCTTCTTTAGGTGAGCAGATTTTAGTATGAACATTTGTTAATTGTACATGATAATGTGTTACACAAGGATACCTCTATGACTGTGCATTGCATGTTGGGATCATTTCACCATATCCCTTATCTTCTCTTTTCTCACTCCTCATCCTATTAGTTGACCTTTATTACACTACATAACTTTCTTCTTTCATGTCATATGCACACATATAATTTTACATAGCTACAGGCAATCCAAGACTTACATCTGAGGAAAAATAATCACATTTGTCTTTCTGGACTAGCTTTATTCACTAAATCAGCATAATTTCAAGTTGCATCCATGTTATTGCAAAGAACCTAGCTTCACCTTAATGGCAGAAGACAATCACTTGTGTGTATGTGCCATCTTTTTTTTTTTTTTTTAATCCATTCCTTGGTTGAACCCTGAGGTTGGTTCCATAACTTAGCTGTTGGGAGCAGTGCTGTGGTAGTTATTATTAAGAAAGTATGTCTGTCCTCAAGACCCAGCTATACCACTGCTAGGCATATACCCAAAATTTTCTCAAGTACGCAATAAGGACATTTGCTCAACCATGTTTGTAGCAGCTTTATTTGTAATAGCCAGAATCTGGAAACAACCCAGATGTCCATCAATGGAGGAATGGGTACAGAAATTGTGGTATTTTTACACAATGGAATACTACTCAGCAATCAAAAAAGAGGAAATCATGAAATTTGCAGGCAAATAGTGGGATCTAGAAAAGATCATTCTGAGTGAAGTATCCCAGAAGGAGAAAGACAAACATGGAATATACTCGCTTATATAGACCTAAAAGATATGATAAACATAATGAAATCTATACACCTAAAGAAGATAATCAAGAAAGTAGACACGAGGTATGATGATCAATCCTCATTTAGAAAGACAAATGGGATATGCATTGAATGTATGACAGGAGTCTACCGCAGAAAGCATCTGAAAGACTCTACCTAGCAGTGTTCCAAAGTAGATAGTAAGACTCATAACCAAACCTTCGGCAGAGTGCAGGGAATCATATGAAAGAAGGGGAGTTTGATGTGGAAAGGATAGGAGCTCCACAAGGACCAAACATATCTGGGCACAGGGTCTTTTCTGAGTTGGACACTCAACCAAAGACCATGAGAGGATAAAACCTAGAACCTCTGCTCGGATGTGACCCGTGATAGCTCAATAACCAATTGGTTTCCCATAGTAAGGGGAACAAGGACTATTTCTAACAGAAACTCAATGACTGGCTCTTTGACTTCCCCACCTCCCAAGGGAGGAGCAGTACTGTTAGGCCACAGAGGAGGACTTTGCAGCCAGTCCTGAAAATACCTGACAAAACGGAGTCACGTGAAAGGGGAGGAGGTCCCCCCCATCAGTGGACTTGGAAAGGGGTAGAGAGGAGATGAGGGAGGGAGGGTGGGATTGGGGAGGGAATGAGGGATACAGCTGGGATACAGAATTAACAAAATGTAACTAATGAGAATAAAAAAAAAATAAAGTAGACTAAACAGGAAAAAAAAAAAAAGTATGTCTGTGATTTTTTGACTTGGAATCCTTTGAGTAAACACCCAAGATACAGCTGGGTCAGGGTCTTTAGGAAATCCCCATGCTGACTTCTGCAGTGACTTGGCTAGTTTACATTTCCACCTGCATCGTGCAGGGTAGAGTTCTCTCCACAATTCACTGTTATTTGTTATTTGTTTGTTTAATGCCTGACATTCTGGCTGGGGTGATACGGAATCTCAGCATAGTTTTCTTTCATTTTTTTTTTTTCTATGTGAATGGATGTTTTATCCACATGTGTGTGTGTACACCACTTGCATGCAATACCTATGACTGTCAGGAGAGGGCACCAGATCATCTGGAATTGTAGTTAAGATGTTTGTGGGTGCTATGAATCAAACCTAGGTTCTCCAGAAGAGCAGTCAGTGCTCTTAACCACAGAGATGTTTCTCTAGACTTTCAATATAATTTTGATTAACATATCTCTGATGGCTAGTAAATACTTTTTTCATGTGTATGCTGGGTATTT
Source organism: Psammomys obesus (assembly GCF_907164565.1). Taxonomy (NCBI): domain Eukaryota; kingdom Metazoa; phylum Chordata; class Mammalia; order Rodentia; family Muridae; genus Psammomys; species Psammomys obesus. Next base: position 11,237,265 of record NW_026585580.1, on the reverse strand, counting down.
CTTTTTCATTTCTTTTTATTTTCTATTTTTTTGTTTTTTGAGATCTGGCTGTTCAACTTCTTAATCTATTGGTTAGGCTGTTTGGTTTCTTGTTTACTTCTGTTATTCTTTATGTTTACTAAATGTTAACCCTATATCAGAGAAGTGAGTAAAAATTTTCTCCTGTTTTGCAGAATGGATTTTCACTAAACTGTTTAATTTGTGGTACAGAAACCTTTAATTTTTATTTAATTGAGGGCTTGCTTATAGTTTCAGAGTGTGAGTCCATGACCATCATGGCAGGGAACATGGCAGTAGGCATGCAGGCTACCTCTGGAGAAGTAGCTGAGAGTCTACATCGGATTCACAAGCATAAGGAAGAAGGAGAGAGCCGACTGGGATACCATGGGATTTTGAAACCTCAAACCCCACCCATACTGACACACCTCCTCCAACAAGCCCACACCTCCAATACCTTCTCATACAGTTCCATCAACTGGGGACCAAACATTCAAACATATGAGCATATGGGGGCCATGCTCATTCAAAGCAACACACATAATTTCAGTTTCAGGTCTTACATTAGGGTCTTTCATGCATTTATAGTCAGTTTTTGTGCAGGATCAGACATAGGGGTTTAACTGTATTCTTCACATGGATATCCAGACTTCTTGGTATGTTTCTTAGAGGGGACAACTTTTCCCCAGCACATGTTTTGACATCTTTGTAAACAAATACATATTTGTGGATGCATGCATTTGTATCTGGATTCCGTGTTCTATTCCATGGATCTACATGTTTGTTTTTGTGCCAGTATCATGCTCTTTTTGTTACCCTGACTTCTCTGTGCTGGACTGTAACCTCAATTTTGAGCAAAAACAAACCATTTTGCCCTCAAAGTTGCTTTTTTGATAGCATGCTTTAACTCAGCAACATAAATGAAACTAGAACAAAAATTGGTAGCAAGGGAGGTTGGTTCCTTTCTATGCTGGATCTTATTATGTGGGTTTAATGCCTTGGACTGTTTTTGTATAATAAATGTGGAAATATTTGCTAAATAGGACTGGAAAAACCATTGCATTCTAGAAGTGGGGCATAATGGACCATTTATTGTGAACACGCAAGGTGAGGATGGTAAAGAATGTGGATAGTTGAGGTCCAGCTCATGGGGTTTTAGAGGTGAACAAAGGCTTTATTAGGAACAGGGGCTATTCATAGAACAGGGGCTAAGAATCTGTACAGTTCTGATCATGCTGAAGCTAAAGAAGCAGTTGTGATTGTCAAAGGCACTGCTGGAGTGAGACCCCCTGTGCTTCACTGGACAGTAGGAAAGCCTTTCCTTCAAATCAGCATACATAAACCAATACAGCTTCCCAATATGAAAATGCAAAAATGGTTACTCTCTAATACATCAGTAATTTGAAGGAATAAAGGAATAGTGATATTATGGTGTGCACTATCATATTAGCAGAAAAAAAGAGAGCAGAATAAGACTACTGATTAATGGCTTGATAGAGAAAAAGTGGGAGGGAAAAGGGAATGGAAGTTTTATAGGCTGTGTTATTCCTGTGATATTTCTTGAAGCCAACAAATATGTGACTCTTGGATCTAGTGTTTTGATCCAATCTGCTCTTCTGTTTAATTGGTTACTTTTCTATTGATGTGATGAAATGATATGACCAAGCCAGCTTATAGAAGAAGGGTTTAATTTGGGCATACGGTTCCAGAAGGAAACGAGTCCATCATGGCAGGGTAGCACAGCAACAAGTACCAGGAATGTTGGCTGCAGCTGCAGCTGAAAGCTCACATCTCAAACCACAATCAGGAAACAGAGGAGCTAAGTCAAGTTTCTAGAAACATCAAACCACTCTCAGTTACATACTTATTCCTGCAAAGCCACACCTCCTAATCCTCTCCAAACATCCATCCACTCAGGACCAAGTATTCAAATACCTGAGACTTACGGGGAACATCTCATTCAAATAATAGCATGTATTTCTTTTGACTGGGAAATTTAGACCATAAATATTTAGGGGTATTTTTGAAAGGCATATGTTAACTTCTGCAATTTTGTTAATTTTGTAGTGTTTAGTGTTTTCTTGTTTTTGGCTTCCTATCCACACAATTGAAAACAAGGGCTCACACAGATTTCCAAAAGTAGCAAAATAAGTCTATTGAAAGCAAAGTGAGAGTTCAGATGATATTGGCTCCAGAGGATGCTGAAAAGATGCAGTTATTGTTTGGGGCTTCATTTTATGGCATTCAAGAGAATGAAGAGTTTGACTACTAAGGGCCAGCTCATGGGCTGTTCTTTATTTTGGTTGATAGGACATATGATCACTTTTCTATTGACCATTTACTTCCCACAGAAATCTGTTTTTAAATTCTTTATTAATTACCCTTATTCACTTTGTATCCCCCCCCCCCCCCGGGGTTCCTTTCTCCCTCTCTCCCATCCCAATCTCTTCCTTTCTCCACCCTCTGCATGCATGCCCCCTCCCAAGTCCACTGATAGGGGAGGTCTTCTTTTCCTTCCTTCTGACCCTATCATATGCATGTCCAGCTATACAGCAGCATAAGATGATAAATAGGGGTTCTCCTTAAAAGTTTAACTGACTACAGTTTCACCTTAGTACACATATACCCCAAAACAGTTCAGGTTGAATCAGCTTTTCCATCCTTTATACCCTGTTACATTGGGAATATGTTAAAGCTGGTCATTGATTGAGGAGGAAAAGCTTATTCCATTGATTAGGGAGGGTGTACATGTAGCTCAATGTGATTAGTCATCCAGGATTTAAAAATTAGAATCAGTTTTCTTCCTCTTTTCAATACTATTAGAATACCATGGGCTTTTGTTTGGTTAGTTCTACCAAGATAATTTTTCTTTGTTTAGTCTCTCTTGCTTGCCCTGGCTTTAATAGAAATGTGTGTTGTGGGTGTGTGTGGGGGGGCACTATAGATCAGCTCAGGTCGTTGTGTGTGCTAGGCAAGCATTATACCACTGACTTAATGCCTCAGCAACAACCTCTACATTCTCTGATTTTTGTATACAGAAAAGGAGCCCCATAAGGTGACAAACAAAACTAAAAGATCTGAGCCCAGGGGGTCCTACAGAGACTGATGTACCAACCAAGGACCAGGCATGGAGAAGACCTAGATCCCCTGCTCAGATGTGGCTAATTGGCAGCTCAGTCTCCATGTGGATCTCTGAGTAAGGGGAGCAAGAGCTGCCTCTATCATGAACTCAGTTGACTGCTCTCTGATCACTTGCCCCTGATGATACAGCCCTGCCAGGCCACAGAGGAAGAGGATCCGGGCAGTCCTGATGAGACTTAACAAGCTATGGGCAGATGGCAATAGTGGAGAACTGCCCCTTTCAGTGGACTAGGGGAAGGGGGTGAGGGGAAGAAGGAGGAAGGGTAGGACTTGGGGGGAGTTGATGGAGGGATATATAATGAATAAATTGTGAAGAAAAAACTTAAAATAAAAAAAAAAAGTTGTGGGAAGGATAGAGGGACCCAGAGGCGACAGGAACTCCACAAGAAGACCAACAGAGTCAACTAACTCTGTGAGCCCCAAGGACCATGGGGGCTCACAGAGATTGAAACACCAACCAAAGAACATCATTGACTAGATCTAGGTCCTTTACACATATGTAGCTGATGGGCAGCTTGGTGTTCATGAGGATCTCCTAGAATTAGAGTGAGGGTTGTCTCTGACATGGACTCTGGGGCCTGCTTTTGGATTGATCACTTTGTTCTAGCTGGGCTGCCTTGTTGGGCCTCACTGGAAGATGATATGTTTAGTCCTGATTTGCTAGGGTGGGTTGGTGGGGAGCAGGGAGCTTTCCTTTTCTGAGGAAAAGGGAAGGGGTGAAAGAGAAATTAGGTAGGAGTGGGAGGAGAGAAGGGAGGAGACTTCCATAGGGGTGTAATGTAAATAAATTTAAAAAAAGAAGAAAAAAAAGTGTCCTAACACCAACAACAGCAACAAAAGCCCAGGGCCAGATGGGTTTTAGCTCAGAATTCTACCAGACTTTCAAAAAAGAGCTAATGCTAATATTCCTCAAGCTATTCCACAAAATAGAAACAGAAGGAACATTGCCAAACTCATTGTATGAAGCCACAGCCACTCTTATATCTAAACCACACAAACACCCAACAAAGACAATTTCAGACCAATTTTTCTTATGAATATTGATTCAATGAAATACTTGCAAGCAGAATCCAAGAACACATCAAAAACATCATCTACCATGATCAAGTTGCTCAAGTAGCCTTCATCCTAGGGATGCAGGCGTGGTTCAATATACAAAAATCCATCAATGTAATCTACAATATAAATGACATTAGATGCTGAAAAAGCCTTTGACAAAATCCAAAACCCCTTCATGTTAAAAGTCTTGGAGAGATCAGGGATACAAGGCACATACCTAAACACAAAAAAGGCTATATACAGCAAGCCAATAGCCAACATCAAATTAAATAGAAACTTAAAATAATTCCACAAAATCAGAGACAAGACAAGGCTGCCAACTCTCTCCACTGAATATGTTCTAGCTAGAGCAATAAGATCTAGCTAGAGAAATAAGACAACTAAAGGAAATCAAGGGGGATACAAATTGGAAAGGAAGAACTCAAAGTGTAGCTATTCACAGATGACATGATATTATATACAAGTGACACCCAAAAATCTACCAGCCTTCAGCTGATAAACACCTTTAGCAGAGTGGCTGGATACAAAATTAACTCAAAAAAATTCTAAAAAAACCCAAAAACAACAACAACAACAAAAAAAAAAAACCAAAATGATTTTTTCACACTTCCTTTATATAATGGGCTGAGAAAGAAATTAGGGAACAACACCCTTCACAATAGCCACAAATAATATAAAATATCTTTGTGTGATGCCAACCAAGCAAGTGAAAGGCCTGTATGTCAAAAACTTAAACTCTTTGAAGAAAGAAATTTATGACAATTTCAGAAGATTGAAAGATGTGCCATGCTCATGGATTGGTAGGATTAACATAGTGAAAATGGCCATCCTACTAAAAGCAATCTGCAGATTCAATCCAAAGAGGTCAAAACCATAAAATGGAAAAGAGAAAGCATCTTCAACAAATGGTGCTGGTCAAACTGGATGTCTGCATGTTGAAGAATGCAAATAGATCCATATCTGTCACCCTACACAAAACTCAAGTCCAAGTGGATGAAACTGAATACATTAAACCTAAAAGGAGAGTGGGGCATAGCCTTGAGCTCATTGGCACAGGAGACAACTTCCTGAACAGAACACCAACAGCCCAGGCACTAAGATCAACAATTAATAAATAGAACCTCATGAAAATAAAAGGCTTCTGCAAAGCAAAGAATACTGTCAATAGAATAAAATGGCAATCCACCGAATGAGAAATCTTTACCAACCTTACATCTGACATAGGGCTAATATCCAAAATATATAAATAACTTAAGAAATTAAATGGCAACAAACTAAATAACCCAATTAATTAAAAATGGGAAACAGACTCCCTGAACTCTGCCCAAAGTTTGGCTGCTTTGCATCTGCTTTGATCCCCTGCTGGGTGAAGTCTTTCAGAGGATATCTATGGTAGGCTCCCATCCTATTCCCTCTCTTCAACTGCTTCCGGTGTCTATTCTATTTGCTCTTCTGAATGAGAATTAAGTATCCTCCCTCAGGTCCTCCTTGTTATTTAGCTTCTTTAGGTCTATAGATTGTAGTATGGTGAGGGGACAGGAGCTCCATAATAAGACCAACAGGGCCAACAAATCTGGGCCCAGGGGACCTGCAGAGACTGATGCACCAATCAAGGACCAGGCATGGAGAGGACTCCCTGCTCAGATATAGCTGACAGGCAGCTCAGTCTCTCTGTAGGTCACTTAGTAAGTGCACCAGGAGCTGTCTCTGATGTGAACTCTGTTGCCTGCTCTTCAATCGCTTCAATCATGAGCGAGGTGGACTTTCTAGGTCACAGAGGAAGAGGGCATATACAGCCTTGAAGACTTGACAGTCTATGGTCAGTTGGTAGGGGAGGAGGTCTCCTCCTTTCTGAGGACTAGGGGCTGGGGCTGGGGTAAGAGGGAGGGAGAGTGGGACAGGGAAAAGACAAGGGAGGTGGCTACAATTGGGATGTAAAATGAATAAATTAATTTAAAAAGTTGAGTAAAGTGATTAGGCAAACCAAGTATGTAGCGGAGGAAGCTATACGGGACTTAAGTGCGTGAATTCAAATTACTTGAACGAACTTATACGATAAACTGCAGGAGGAAGCTTGGGTATGAATATGAAGCGGGGAGTGCTAGACACTGCCATGGTGTCATGACATGGTCCAGGAGCCAGAAGCCTGATCTGTCCAGTCTGACAAGTTCTGGATTTGATGAGGAAATTAAGCAGTATTTTGGGACAGACGTTAAGAAAACCCTTCTGATGTTGCTGAGTTTGGATAGAATAAAATGTATTTGTCAGGAATAGTGTAAAAGGGAGTGCCAAATTTCAAAATGAAAGGCAGGAAAAGACAAGGTGACTGCAATTAGGCACTTGGAGTGACAGACCCTTGTGTCTGTGGAGGAGTGGAGAGCAAGCACTTAGGATAAGATGATCAATCCTCACTCAGAAAGGCAAAGGGGACAGACATCGGAAGAGGGAGAAAACAGGGAACAAGACAGGAGCCTACTGCAGAGGGCCTCTAAAAGACTCTACCCAGAAGGGTATTAAGACATGTGCTGAGACTCATAGCCAAACTTTGGGCAGAGCGCAGGGAATCTTATGAAAGAAGGGGGAGATGAAAGACCTGGAGGGGACAGGAACTCAACAAGGAAAGCAACAGAACCAAAAAATTTGGACACAGGGGTGATTTCTGAGACTCCAATCAAGGACCATTCATGGAGATAACCTAGAACCCCTGCACAGATGTAGCCTGTAGCAGCTCAGTGTCCAAGTGGGTTCCCTAGTAATGGGAACTGTGACTATCTCTGACATGAACTCAGTGGCCTGCTTTTTAATCACTTCCCCTGAGGGGTGGGAGCAGCCTTACCAGGCCACAGAAAAAGACAATGCAGCCACTCCTGATGAGACCTGATAGAGTTGGAGGGAAAGGGAAGAAGACCTTCCTATCAGTGAACTGGGAAAGGGGCATGGGAGAAGAAGAAAAAAGGGTGGGGTTAGGAGGGGACGAGGGAGGGGGCTACAGTTGGGATACAAATTAAAATAAACTGTAATTAACAAAAATAATTAAAAAAAAGGAAAGGCTCTACAGCATTGACTCTCAACCTGTGGGTCTCGATACCCTTGGGGGTTTAATTATTCTTTTACATGGATTGAACAACAGCTATCCTGCATATCAGATATTTACATTACGAGTCATAGCACTAGCAAAATTACAGTAGAAGTAACAACAAAATAGTTTTATGGTTGTGGGTCACCATGAAGGAGTGAATTAAAGAGCAGCAGCATTAAGAAGCTTGAGAACCACTGCTCTCAGCCAAAGGTAGAAATCCAGTGCAAGGTAGAGTTGACTGTTTGCATTCTCTCATGGCACCATATGCTTTCACTGAGCCTGATATATGTAAAGAACAATTTCAATACACAGACAATATACCAGTTACTAACAGTACATAAGTGTATTAAAATAATACTACACACACATACACACAACACACACACATACACACAACACACATACATACATGCAACACACACATATACACACTGAACTCAGAATCTCATGCAGGTGAGATAGGTCCTTTACACTTTTATTTTTCATACCTGGTCTTCAAAGTTTGCTGTATAGTTTTGTGACTCAGCACATACCAATTTGAAAGCTATGTTTTGATTGGATATATACATGTATTTAAATTTAACTGATTTAGATTTATAGTTGAAAAGGATATACATATGTACATACATATAGACAACTAAATTGTATTGGTTTTTTAATTAAATTAAAATTAACACGGTAGTTAAACTACTTGGTTACATTAGCCATAGTTCAGAGGTTTAGTAGCCCTCTGTATCTATTGAGGAGTGTGGCACAAGGGCAGTGGTCCTCAACCTTCCTAATGCAGTGACCCTTTAATACAGTTGCTCATGTTGTGGTGACGCCCAACCATGCAATTATTTTTTATTGCTACTTCATAATCAAAATGTTGTTACTGTTATTAATCTTAGTGTAAATATTTTTGGAGATAAAGATTTGCCACGGGGGTCACAACCCACAGATTGAGAATCTTTGCTCTAGAATCTGATTTTTTTTTTTCAAGATCTGTTTACATCCAACAGTTTTTAGTTAGGTGGTTATTTAGGCATGCTCTTTCACCTTCATAGGTCTTGACTTACTTATTTCTCAAATGGGATAATTAGGCTTACCTGGTTCATAGGCCTTTTCTGAAGGTTTGGTTGAACCATTCCAGTGATGCATGCAACACCAAGGACTTTCACATGGCAATTTCTCTGTTACTACTTTGACAGATGTCTAGGTGGTCACCAGACTGCACTTGGTAAGGATGGAACGAGTTAAACATCTCGCTTTGGGGAAAGGTACTGTACCCAACCAACCAAAGCAGTGATCTGAACTCAGAATCAAGCTTAGGCCCAGAGCAAGTACCAGAACACACTCTCTTGGCAATTCCTGTGAATACTATAACAAGAGCCACTTCCCAGCAGCTGTGAACCATTCCATACCAACTAAATCTGGCTAGTGCAGTTTGCGCTCTGATTGGGGCTTAAGTGCTTGGAATTGCAGATTTACTTACTTAAAGGAACCCATTTAAACAACAAATTGAAATCACCAAGGTAATGCATCTATCAGGAGAGTAGAAGAGAAAAAAAATACAGTAAATGTTTTAGAAGACTTTGGCTAATTACTGTGTGATCAGATGCTTTTAAAGTAATGGCAGTTGGAATAAACAGTTTGACATACTTTCAAATATGCTTTTTGAAATGGATTTTAAAAATCCCATCAATTTACACTAAAAGTTTAGTGCATTAGAATAAACTGTGATATTAAAAATAAGATCGTTCATCCTCAGAAGGGCACTGTTTGAATATAAAGTTAGTAGGGTTTTTTTTTTTTTTTGGTTTTGTTTTTGTTTCTTCTCACTATGTGTATTAAAGCTGATGTCTACCATTTCCAGAGTCTAAGTACTGAAAGTCATATGAAAGGTACAAAGAAATTACCTAACACTTGTCCTTCCTTGAAAATTCCTCTTCCTCAAAAGCCCGTGTCAGAGAATTCTATTAGTGCACTACATAGAGGCAGCCTAGCTAGTGTGGCTTGGCCTCCCCACTTGGTGACACTTTCTGCAGCATTCTTGAAGCTATCTCATTTGACACTTTGGAGCAGCTGCCAAGTTCTTCCTCTCTCCTGTAAACAAGGCTGTCACTCAAGAAGCATTCCCCATGCCAAGGCAGGAGATGGGGTTAATGGCTTTGGAAATGGAAAACAGAGCAGCCATCAAAGGGACTTTTAATACCAGGAGAATTATCGGGAAATAGCAGAATCAAATGAAATGAGAATATAAATAGAGCATGGTACAAACCACATTTTGTTAAAGGTTTCATATCCGTTGAAGTTTTGTGTTACCTGGGAAGAGTAATAAAAAGAAATAAAATAGATTGGAAATGGTTACCCTTGAGAGGTTTTTTCTGACTCTTTTTTTTTGGGCAAGGTTCCCCCGTGGCTCCTGATGCCTATATGGTGTGTCTCATTTTTACTTTCTTTTCAACTTCAATTCTACTTCACAAGTAGGCCTGCTGATGGTTTTTTTTTTTTTTCTCCCTTAGAATGTCTTTGATTTGTCATTTAGTTTAGTGGTTAAAGACAAGTCTCTGTGTCTAGGGAAATACTGACATTTTAGGTTTCTGATGGGTGACCTTTTAGAGTCGACTGTTCTCAGGGGAATTGTGAGAACTTACAATTTGGGGAAGAACCTCTTCAATCTGAGTATGAAGGTGGAGGAAACAGGATTTAGAAGAGTGGAGAGGGACTTTCAGGAAGGACACCTTTGCACCTGCACAGCTGGTGAGACCATGTAGAGAGACTTTGTGTTATTGCATTTAATTAAGTTTCCTCAGGACATGCCATTCAGGTCACTTATGAACTTTTTACCAAAGATTGGCCAGTCTGTTATAAACCTCTTTTGTTTTTACAGATAGTAACTCACAGATTGCACAGTGAGACCCTGGCTCAATATTAGTAGCAATTATTATAAGAGAGAGACTAGGGAAGGTTTATTTTGCTCTATCTGCAAGGACCAGGGTTTGAATCCCTAGTACCCAGACAAAAAGCCCAGTATGACTCTCTATGCTTTTAAATCAAGCATTTTAGTGGTAGAGATAGGCAGGTCTTCTGAGTGTGATGGCCAGACAGCTTGGGAGTGTCTGGATCAGTAAAAAAACCCTGCCTCAGCTGGGCAGAAAATAATAGCAACAGGTACTTGATGTCCTGTTCTGGACTCACTCCTGCATGCTCATATGCACGAACCACACACACATATGCTATACACACACAAATAAAACAAACTAACTGTAGAGAGAATATATTGTGTATGGCAACACCTGTCAATAAAAACAAAATACCTATGGACTATAGGAAAGGGTAGAATAGAAGGCGGGGCATCCATTAGACAGAAAGGATTCTGCAATAGAGCCAGGTGTGAGAGATTTGCCTGGTAAGATGTGAGGAAGACAGCTGCATGGTACCTGAACAGAGGTAACTAGCCACATGAAGACTATAGATTAGTATAAATGGGTTATTTTAAGTTATTAGCTACTCAAAGAAGAGCCTTGCTATCTGGCTTAGGTTATTTGTAATGAATCATCATTATTTCATGAGCTTGAGGCCAGGAGGAAAAACACGCACCTACTACAACTAAATAAAAGGACACAGAGAGACAACCCCCGTATAGTTTGATAGGTGAATTATGCATGTGGGCTCACCTGACGTAGAGTAAAATTGGAGAACTTTGTTATGTGTAATAGATAACTAAATATCATCATGCTCTCTGTCCTTGATGTGCTGTCTTGTATCTGTGACCCAGTCAGTGTTTACACTTTATACTGGTGGTTATGAAATAGAAAAGGCTGTCACCTGCTCCAGCAAATGCATGGCCAGGGCTTGCATAGCACATGCTGGAGGGGACTATTGTGGACCACAGTGTGTTAGGGCTCCACTGCGCACAGTAACCGCAATTTGTCTATGTGATGCTTCAAGTTAGGTCACAGTTTTGGGATATACCTGACAGAGCTTCATGAACATTTCTTACGATTTGGGGGAGGGGGGCAAAAAGAAGCAAAAGGCCAGCTTGGTCGCCTGTTTCCTAAGCTTTGCTTCTGTAGACAAGGAAAGAGGGGCAGTGCAGTGCCTGTACACACTCTTAACTGTTTTTCGTGGTAGAAGAATAACTTGCCAAGATTGCGGAGCTCCGTGGGCAATTGTGTACTAGTAAACCAACCACAGTGTAAAGATTCTCAACCACGTGTAAAGAAGATTCACACTCACCTTGGAATAGGTAAACTGGCAGATACCAGTTATTTTCTGGCTGTTCAGTATTTTTAAAAATACGTATTGATATTAATTGTAAATATATAACTCTACCAAGTTGTAAGTCCTGATGTAATTCATATATAAAAGCATATGATTCAATGCTTTAAAATAGTCTGAGTGTTGAGAAATTTAGAGAAATGTCAACCTCCACAAGAGAACACTACACTCATTAAGTCACTCCTCACTAACCTAGAGAAGAACCTACTTTGCACCTGATAAACCTGCCTTTTATGAACATTTCTTAGAGCTGAGCTGTGCACTAAGTGTTCTTTTGTGATTAGCTCCTTTTAGCTTGTGTTCATGGTTTATACATGCTATTCTTGTGCATCTGCACGTTGTGTATGTGTGTATATACATAGGTGTTTAGAGGTCAGAGGTTGATGCTAGGTGTCTTAGTCACTTTCCACCTGTATTTTGAGACATGGATTCTCACCGGACCTGGAACTTATCAGTTGGCTTAGGCTAGCTTCTCAGTGAGCTCCCAGAATCCTCTGTTCCCACCTTAGCAGCATGAGAATTACAGACATGTGCTGCCATGTCTGGTTTTTACATGTGTGCTGGGGATCTGAACATCTCTCCTTACGCTTCCCAGAAAACACTTCACTTAATGAGCCATCTCCCTATATGAACGCACCAAATTCTACTTATCCTCTTAGTAGGGATGGATATGGCAACTGCTTGTGTCTGTTGTCCATTACAAATAATGTGGTTATGAACGTTCATATTTGAGTTTTGGTCTGAACTCCTGGCTTCATTTGTCCTGGGTATAGAACTAGGAGTAGAACTTCTGGCTCATACAGAAATGCTCTGAGAAAATACCAGATTGTGCTCCTAAGCGCCAGTGCCATTTCTCAATTCTCTGTCAATTAGCAGTTGCTCCCAGGTCATCTTATCTCACTGTTTGTCTTTCTGAGTCACTCCAGTGGCTGTAAAGTGGCATTACCTAGTAGCTAACAATGTGGAGTATTTTTCCATGTGTGTATTGGCCATTGGCATATATTATTTGGAAAATATCTTCTGAAAAATGTTACTCATTTGATAGTTGTGCTTTTTGTTCTTGTAAGTTTTGAGCTGTAAGAATTTTTGCTCAGTCTGGATATAAACCTTTCATATATGGTACAATTACATGTAAAATTATGGTTCACTCTATGTAATCCTTGACAATTAGAAAAGTCAAAAGGGCCCTGAGTAGCCTAACTTTAAATTCTGTTCTTCAGTCTGCTCCTACGAGTAAGGTCCCACAGTCAAGTCACCCTCTAGAAAGCAAAGCAGAAGTGATTCCTGTTTTTACTTAAGTAGTAGGTTTCAGTTCCCTGCTAAGCCATGGACTTATTCACAGAAGCCAATGACATTTTCTTACGGAGTCCAGGAGTTACCACCCCTCTTAAGACTACAGAGTCAGCCTTCTCCAGTTGTGGGCTTTTTATGCTGTACCTGAGTGTATTCCCAAGTGGAGCTGTGAGGGAGGCGCCTTTCTATCCTAGGCTTTAATGTGATTACCTCAAGTGATGTATTAATGCGACCAATATACTTAATTCCACTGTTATCTGTTTATGTTGGGCCACCTTTGTGATTCTAGCATAAGTATCCCTCTCTCTCACCCAAAGAAAGCAAAACAATCGAAACATATAAATTAGGGCCAGCAAGATGGGTAAATATGCCTACTATCAAGCTTGATGGTTTGAGTTTAGTTCCTAGTATCCACACTGAGAGAACCAGCTCCTGCAAGTTGTCCTCTAAACTCTGTGTCTGTAGCATAACATACACACACACACACACACACACACACACTCTCTCTCTCTCTCTCTCTCTCTCTTTCTCTCTCACTCACTCTTTCTCTCTCACGCACACACAACTTTTTTTGAGACAAGGTCTCACTGCATAGTCCCAGCTGGCCTATAACTCACAGAGATCTGTCTGCCTCTGCCTATGGAATGTTGAGACGAAAGATGTGTGCCAGTATACCCGAAAACATAGTTTCCACTTCTCACCATTATATTTTCTGGGAGCAAAGCAAGAAGGTCCTTCCTTGCACCTGCAGATCTCCAGGGAGACCAGGATTGTTAAGCACACAGGATTGTCTTTCCAACTGAAAAGATATAAAACCCATTTTTCCATCCAGAAAGCTGAAAACTGGAAGTGATTAATAGTAGGGTGATCTGTACCTTCATCTGTAGCCAAGACCCCATCAGGCTTCTACAACCAGTACCAGAGGTGGCTAGCAATCTAAATGACCCTTACAGCAAGGGGCTCTTCACACTCCCGCAACCCGAACCAGAAGATAACTAACAGTCTAAATCACTCTTACATTGCCTGTATAAACAGGACCAGAAGTGGCTAAAAGCCCAAGTGACCTCTATGCTATCTGCATTACCAAGATCAGGCAGACATTTCCCTAGCTTTCCTGTGCACCAATGTTGTAGACGTTTTGGTTTATGATACATAAACGTGCTTTTGTTATAATTCCAAGTTGTGGTTTTAGTTTGTCCACACCAGTTAAGAGTCTCATGTGAAGAGCAGTCTTTGCCAGATGAAATTAGTTCAATCCTGAGGACTTTGAGGGATATAAATATGATAGCTTGGAGGAAAGCATGGCTGCTCAGAGGAGGACTGCTTGCTGCTGGTTCGTCCTTGTGTTGCGTTTGCTGTTTGCTGATTTGCTGGTTACCTGGGCTTCTGGATTTCTGGATGACCTATATTGGTATTGTCCCCCAAAGAATCCTACTACCCTACCCAGTGGGAAGTAGCAGAGAGAACTCCATCCCCTGCCCCCACTAACTGTCTTTCCCTCTTACCTGGTGTTAGGGGTTTGGAAGGGAGGTAGAAATGTTTAAGAACCCTAAATAAAGTAGGTTTGATAAAACAAAACAAAACAAACAAACAAACAAACAAAAAAACCAACTAGGTCAACACATCAGGGACTGTATTACACTGGGAATCTTTTTTCTCTAAATTGTACCTTTTTAAATATGCCAACAATGAACTGATTGGCATCAGACTCTCTGACGTTTTGATCCAGGTTTGATTCAGTCAACCTGAACTGAATTTTTATTCTCACCTCTGTGCAATTCATGTGTCTGTCTTCCATGACCACCTTGAAGGATCTTACTCATATATTCCCATTTCAGAGCTCTGGAGCTACTTACATTGGTAGACAAAATCTCTGCAAAGAATGGTCTTGTTGGGGCCGGGGATGGGTGAGGAAGTTTCTCCAAGGGTCTGGTGGAGCTGCCAGGATTTCTTCCTGTGGTCACTGTTAAGTAGTTGCTGGGTGATGAAATAGGGATAGTTCCCAGGATGGAGTTATAGTAAAAGTTCTCTACTCTGTACAAGTGATTTGTGCTATCATTTTCCTATTGCCTTATAGTTGATCAATTTTTTTTTTTTACTCTGTTGCTAAAGGCTAGCATCAATGGGAAAAGCCAGACATTTCTGTAAGCATGAACTAAGACAAAGAGGTTGATAGATGTGGTATCCACCGAAGTCATTAAGTTTGATAGGTTTCTCTGAGGCTCTGAGGCTCAGAGGTGTCTCCAGGAAATGCTTTCAGGTTGTAGTATCCTTAGAAGAGGCAGCTCATGGACTAAGAATATCTAGGAACTAGAGAGACTTTATTTGAAATTCTGCTTGTATGGAATCACTGGAGAAGAGTGGGGACAGTCACCCTGCCCATGACTGCTTTAGTTTTGCTGTCTGTATATAGGAACGAACTTCTCGGATTGCTTGAAAATTCTTTCTCTCACAGAAGCTAAATACTTACTCATGAAAAAATGTAGACAGGCTTAAGAAAAGGTAAAATAAATCCCCAGTCCTTGTTTTGCAGCCCAAAGGAAAGAATTCATTTGCTGTTCATAATTTGATACTCTCAGTTTTTCTTTGTATCTTCAGTTTTGAGAACCATCCTTCAGCAACGACTTTCTTTGGCCCTTAAGCTACTGAAGGTAGCTTATCTATAGAACCCATCTTCTTGGAAGAAATGACATGTACCCTTAGTTGAATTTTGATGTAATTATGCTTCCGTGTGTACCAGAAAATGCACTTTGAAAATTTAATATTTATACCTTACTCCATCACTCCTCTTTCTTTGTGCACCTTTATTTTGAAGTAAAATTAATCCAATCAGACCAGAAAAAAGTCCATCCAATTGGCAGAGTATATAATCTTTATGTTACATAATAAGATTGTTATTTTGTGTCATACAAGATGAGGAAAATATCAGACACGGACACATATGCTTACAGCAACTATAACAAGTGTTGATTTCGCAGAACTTTGCATAATATCCATTAGTGATCATCAGTGAGCAGGGCAGTAGGGCACAGTTGTCAATGGGCTGTCACAGAGAGGACAGGTCAAGCCTGTAAGGAGAGACAAGCCCTCCTAAGGCAGAAACTGCAGGTCAGTGTCTGAGGAAGTTCAAAGTCCGAGGAAGGCCTTCGTCTCTGTATCATGCTAGTCAGTGATGACCACACAGACTCAATGAGTTGATGAGCCTTTGTCCTCTGATGGGACACTCAGAGTCTCAAGCTGGTTTTAAGGCACAAAGCATCAGGTGTCTCTGAACTATTTTGCTCATTAGAGCATTTATGAAGACATAAGGGAAGTCCTTTTAATATTACTACTCACCATGGGGAAGGAGATACGGGAGTGAGATATCCTGAGTTGACTGTTGTCAATAATGGTTGCTTATATAAATGAAGCTGGTTGCCTGGGAAGGAAGGATATATCTTAGTTGGGATTCCTGTTGTGAAGAGACACCATGACCACGGCAACTCTTATGAAGGAAAGCATTTGCTTAGGGCTGGATTATAGATTCAGAGGTTCAGACCATTATTCTGCTGGCAGGAAGTATGGCAGTGTTCAGGCCGACATGGTGCTGGAGAAGGAGCTGAGAGTTCTGCATCTGGATCTGCAGGCAGCAGGAAGAGAGTGAGTCACTGGGCCTGGCTTGAGCTTCTGAAACCTCAAAGCCCACCCTCAGTGACACATTACCTCCAACAAGGCCACACCTACTCCAACAAGGCCACACCTCCTAATAGTGCTTCTTCCTAAGGGCCTATGAGGGCCATTTTTATTCAAACCACCACACGATACAGGAGCAATCTCAAATAATATATTTTCTTATACATTTCACGTACATATGTAACACATTCTGAAAGTAAATATAACATTAACTATAGAAATAAAAGTCACAGTTAAAAGAAAGACATTTTAAAATCAAGAAGAATTTCAAAATCCAGTATGTAGTTTACGTTCTTGAAGCTACCAAGGAAATGTGACTAGATACTTAAATGCAGAAAATGCTTCTTCCTGTGCTACCCTGGATTAACGAAAAAATTCTGGAGGAGACCAAGTTCGCACACTGCAGGCTTCCTCACCGAACATACTAAGACGTTCTGAGCTACCCTTCCCACAACAATGAAGCTTCTCTAGCTCTTTTGTTAACTTCACAAGGTGTTTGTGGGTTAATGGGTAATTTTTGAGATCAGGTTCTTGTCTGAGTTTTACGTTCTTTCATTTCTTGGCTCATTAGGCTGAACGTCACTCATTGCCCAAGTCCACACTTTCTGTAATTCGTTTGTGTGATGAGAATACACACAGCTACTGGAGCTTGGCTGTGCTTTGTAATTCCGCATGGTAGATCACCCAGTTGCCCAATAAATCATTTCAGTGGCTACATGAAGTTTTCTCCGTCCAACCCTTGGTCCTGTATTTATTTCTCATAGTATTTTGTGTTTTATTTTTAATTTGAATAGAGAATACACCCGACTCCCAGGAAACACACTTAAAATAAGTTATATTCAGTTATCACCCCGCCTTTTCTCACAAATTTCTTTTATCGTTTTTGACAAAAGGATATTTTGATATTTATTGCCTCTTCATTTTATTGAGGGTTCATAATAATTATCACGAAGGTAGGAGCTACAAGATTATAAATGAAATCAACTCTGTTAATGACTCCAGTCCAGATGTTTGAGTGTTTATAATCATCACTTTTGGAATACAGTTGCCTTAGCGATACTGAAACTGGCTTGGTTTTGGTGAATTTCTGATTTATATGTTCCTCCTCTTCCACCTCTGTTCTTTAAAAGTTTGTTCTTTTTGTATATGTGTGTGTTTATGTGTGGGTGCTCAGATGGAGATGTGGGTGCATGTACGCAGAGGGCAACGCAGGTGTCACTCCCTACTTTTTGTCCCAAAATCAGTTAAGCTTTATTTCAACCAAGAGTATAAAATAAGTGCGATGTGATTTATCATGTTTTTAGCAGCCATTTCAAGAAGGAGGGCAGGACAATTTAAAAACAGAAACACTCATCTCTGGAGAGGCAGCTGGCCCCGCCAGTCCTCTGCTGTTGAGAAAAGGTTCCTCACTAGTCTGGAACCGGACAGGCAGTCAAGGCTGGCTGGCAGGCGTTGTGGGTTCCTCCATCCCCTCCCCAGTGCTGAGAGTACACGTGCACCCCATCACACCTGACCACCCCCCATTCTTTTTTAAAACATGAGTCTCAGACTTGAATTCAGGTCCTTGTGCTCACTTTATCGACTCCGCTTTCTTCCCAGCTGCCTCCATCTCCTGTTTTGTGAGGCAAGCTCGTGCTGCCCAGATTGGCCTCAAACCCATGAGATCCTCCTGCCCCAGGCTCCCAAGTATTGGGATGATTGGCCTGAGGCAATATGCCAGGTTTGGTCTCCCTTTTGCTCACCCTTTCTGGCTGTGCCCTGCCTGTCTTCCTCAGGCGCTTCCGTTCTGTCTAGTCTAACAGGGACCCCAACTGGAGGCTGGGAAGCTAATTGCCTGGAAACATCGTGATGCAAATACAGGAAAGAAGATTCTGTTGTTCTTGATTTCTGAGGTTTTTTTTTTAATCCAAATTTTGTGGCTGATTAAATCATGCACCTGACCTCTATACTCTTAAATCAACTCACATTTAATGGGATGCAGCAATCAAACAGTCTCTTCCTATTATATTTTTGGAGACACTTTTATAGTTAAAAATAGCAAGTATGAGACAAATTGCCCAAGATATGAAGATTCAGTTTAGAGAATATTACAAAGCAAATGATCATATCCTACCATCCAGGTAAATAGAGAAACTATTGCCAGAGAGTATCCTGACCCCTTCCACTCCACTATCCTGATTTGTATGGTAGTTTCTTCCTTTTCTCTGTATTTTCTTTTCTTTTGCATGCATTCTCCCAAACTACAGCTTTTGGTATTAATATATATGTATATATTTATTAATGTGTGTGTTCACGCGCCTGTGTGGTGTGTATGTGTGTAGTTTGTAAATGTTGGGCCTGGCTTTGTACGGATCAGATTCCAGGCAAGAACAGTAGCAAATTCAAAGGGAGGATTTTACAGAGATCACAGACAAGCCGTGAGCAAGATTAAAAGATTAAAGACCAAGATGAAGGATCAAGAAGGGATATTGGAGGACTCCCCGGCTACCCACAGTGAGGAGTGGCGTTATCTTCACTACCCCACATACCTGAAGGGTCCAGAGGAGGCGGAAGGTTTATGTGCAGCCAGCTCACAGTTGGTGAAGAGTGGTGCCATAGGGAATGATGCTACAACCACCCACATTCTGAAAGGGCAATACAGACTGGCCTGGGTGCAAGTTTGTGGGGCATTTGTTATTCTGTTTTTTGACTAATGATTGCTGCAAGGGCCCTTCTCGCTGTGGGTGGTACTATCCCTGGAAAGGCGGTTCTGGGTTCTATAGGAAAACAAGCTGAGCAAGCCATGAGGAGCAAGTGAGTCATCAGTGTTTCCCCATGGTCTCTGTAGTTGATTCCAGGTCCTGCCTTGAGTTCCTGCCCTGGACTTCTCTTCATGACGAACTACAATAAGATGACATAAACCCTTTCCTCTCCAGGTTGCTTTTGGTCATGGCATATATCACAGCATCAGAAAGGAAACTTGGATAGAAATTATTACCGAAGAGTGGCTATTTCTGTGGCGGACCTGGCTGTACCATTGTGGAAGGATTTTGAAGGGTTTTGGAACTTTGGGCTGGGAAAGCTGTTGAGTTTAGAGCTTTAATAAACTGTTAGAGGGATATGGAAGGTCATGTCGAGAGCAGTGAAGTATCAGATGGAGCCATTTGTGTGATACTTTAAATTAATTTATAGTTTCCAGTCAGCTGGAGCTAAGAAATCAGCTGTGATTAGAAGACACCAGCAACACTGAGGTGAAACCTTCTGAGATGAAACCTTCTGAGAATATTTGCTCAGGTTCAGCACACAGAAACTGTGGTCCAGAAGTGGCCCAGGCTGCTGCATCTTGTGTTGGAAGACACTTGGTAACATGTAAAAGTCTCCTAGGTGGTGCTGGTTTTGATGATGGGGAAGTGGCAGGAATGAAGGGGTCATGAGAGAAGCTGAAGCTTGGAACTGTGAGGCAAGGTCAGGGTCCCTAAGAGAGGCTGGGAGAGGCTACTGTTGGAGACGGAGTTTCCGGTGCAATGGAGACACCAGCTCAGGGATGAAGCCAGGACCGTGGGATGTCCACCAAGATCTGCAGCAGGTGTGGAGTGGAGCTCGTCTGAGCCGATGAAACACGCTGTGTGTATTGTGGATGGCAGGGCTAGGTCCACTGCACTGTTTTTTTGTTTTTGTTTTGTTTTTTTTTTTTAACTGACACAAGCTAGAGCCACCTGGGAAGAGGGAACCTCAATTGAGAAAATGCCTCCATTAGGCTGGTCTGTAGGTAAGTCTGTGGAGCATTTTGATTAATGATTGATTAATGACTGACATTGGAAGGCCCCAGCTTGCCGTGGACAGTACCACCCCTGGGCAAGTGGTTATGGGTTGTGTAAGAGATCAAGCTGAATAAGCCATGAGGTTTAAGCCTGTAGGCAGAGCTCCTTCATGGCTCCTCCTCACTGCTTGCCTCTGGGTACCTGGCTTTGGCTTCTCACAACGGACAGTAAGCTGTAAGATGGTGTAAGCCTTTTCTTCCTGTTGCTTTTGCTCATGGCTTTTGTCACAGTAACAGAAAGCACACTGTGGTATGTGATACTGCCCATCCTGGGATGTGCCTTTTGTTGGCTGTCACTGACCAAAAGCCAGAGTGTGAGTGGCCCGTTTGAAGAAGCCCATGGTAGCTTTCCTGCAGGCGCAGACTTAAACACAAGTGGGTAGAGAGAGGGCCTAGAGTGATGAGCATGCCAGACGCAGACAGCCTTCTGTTGCTTGACTTTACTGCGAAATATTTATTCACACAGTTTTATGGAACAGTGTTTTGTGAGCTGTTGTGAAAGTAATTTCACAGCTACATACAAGGTACTGTATTGTATAAATATTTAATTAGCTGTCAGTTTTACGATTGATGGACATTTGGGTTGTATCCTGTTTTAGGTTATTGTGACTGATGTGTGTCAACAGAGGCCACAGGCCAGCCTGTGGGTGTGTAAGCAAGAGAATGACTGCAGATACGGCATTTATAGGCACAGAATTAATGGACAGTGGACACTCTTTTCCAGTGCTTTTCTACAGTTCATGGGATTTGTTCTACAGCCTTGCAAATCGTACACAGTGCCAATCTTTTTACCTTTGGCCACATTCATATGTAGGACATTTTAAATTTTACTTTCCTTCATACATTGAACCCATGCATTTTCCAAATTTCCAAATTTCAAGTTCCAGTTTCTTATGTATTTTTGAAAATTATTTGAGAAATACACATATTTAAAACATGTCTAATAAGATGTTCTTTGTTGAATATGTAGGTGAATGCATATATATGTATATGTATTACATTATGTGTTTGTGTGTGTTCATCTCCATTGGCTGGATGGATATAGCCGCAGAGGCCAAGACAACTGTGTGATATTCTTCCCTTGAAAACAGTGCAGAGTTGGAGGGATGCAAAATAGATGTGGAGGAATTAGTTGGCTACCCTTTATGTTGTTTATTCTGAAAATGCGTCTTCCCTCAACACAGCTCTCTTTTTGTGTTCAAATACAGATGGTCATTATCTCCCACAGATGATGACACTTTTGTTATTTTTTTTTCTGATGACTTGAATATTTCCTATCACAATGTGTTGTTCAGATGCAGGGGGCTTGGTAAGCTCCAGAGATTGCCAAAGCATTCCTCATTACTTCGAAGCCTTCCTGGATTCATCTGCAGGAGATTTGGGGTAGTTAAGACCTCGTTGGTAGGTCTTAATATGCCTTTCTTTCTTTCTTTCTTTCTTTCTTTCTTTCTTTCTTTCTTTCTTTCTTTCTTTCTTTCTTTCTCTCTCTCTTTCTTTCTTTCCCTTCCTTCCTCCCCCCCTCCCTTCTTTCCTTCCTTCCTTTCTTCCATCTCTTCTCTCTTTTTTTGCTTTCTCTCGGTATTTTTAAAATAGGATTTTCATCAAATAATATTTTGATGGAAATAATTTTTTTCCATGCCGTCCTTTTCCTCCTTCCAGCCTCTTCATGCTGTACCCAGCTGTGGTTTTCTGTGGTGATCTCCACTTGCTGTAAAGAGAGGCTTCCTCGATGAGGAGTGGCGGCTACACTAATCCAGGACATGTAGCTCACATGCCCTAACTATTTTCGGAGTTATAGATTCACGGAATTTTAGGGCTGGGAGAGATCTGAAGCTGCCTGGATCAAATTTGGCTGCTACCTGTTTCTGAGAGGTTTTTCGGGAATGTGGCCTTCCTTGTGTATGTAATATCTGAGCTGCTTCTCTGCGACAATGAAATCTGAGTACTAAGACAGAGACTAGTGGCCCTCAGAGCCCAACAGCTTCATTATCTAGCCGACTCCTGTGGAGTCTGTCACATTTGACAGGCAAAGTTTGCCCACTACCCAAGGTCCCACAGCTGTTAGTGGTGGAACAAGGATGATACTTCATGTCCTCAGACTCTGGACTAATATTCTTTTCAGTTTTCTATGTGACAAAATCTTCCACGTGACCCAACATGAAGTGTATTTGACAGGATGGGGCTTCTGCTGGGCTGGATGGAGGTTAGTCCTGGGCCAGATGGAGGTCAGGGCTGCTTCTTCTCAACTCTCCTGTTTGTTGTAGCCTTTTGCTCTGTGAAAGATGGTACCTACAGCAATAAGAGAAAAAATCAAATGGATGTGGTTCTCTTGAAGCATGAAGTGCTCCTCTCTTTGTTCACCTCCGTCCCTCCCAGCACCAGTGTGCTGCTGGGTGATATTTAGTGAAAATACTAAACTTCCTACTTGGAAGTCCCACTGTTGTTTACTTGGAGTTGAGATTTACAAAGAACCTTGAATTATTATTTACTGTCCTTGCTGCCATTATTCACAGCTTTGCAGGCATAAAAACATTCAATTAACATTTCAAGCAGAGCTGTGTGGCAATGGAGACAGGCAGCATTTCTATTGAAAGAGGGATGACCTCAAATGTACTGTTTTCAATACTAGCTTCAGCTTTCGCCTGTTTGCAAAGACATAAGCAGTTATTTAAAAACTTGTTAAAGTGTTGTGCTTGTTCCCTTTCCCATGCTGTTTATCTCCACCTTTTCACCATCTCACACAGACATTTTCAGATGGAAAGACTGGTTCTAAGTTTCTGAGCCTGTCCTTGCCCTGTTGTTGAGTGCATTGCTTCCAGCTGTTAGAGCCAAGCATCATCAAAGAGATTGCATACAATGAAATTTGATTTCTATCAACCTAGATGAGTTTTCTTCTTTTACTACATACTATGGATACATAGTTCATAAAGTCAATTTCAGATCCTTCCTGCTTTGAATAACTTTGCAAAGCTGTGACTTCTGATGCATAGCATCGGAATCAAGGTGTTGGATTTATTTATTTATTGTTTATAGAGCTAAGGGATCGATATTTTCTTTTTCTCTGAAAGTTCTTCCTTTCAGTCTTTTCCCTGACACCAACTACAGAGATGTAGCTGAGTAGCTGAAGGGTTGTGCAGAACTTCCACTACATACCCTAACACTCTTACACAACATAGTCTTGGGTTGTGTTTCCTGAGAATCACAAAGTGACAGTGTCAGAAGAGGTAATCCAAAGCACTCAGCTTGTTATTGCTTTCTAAATCGTGGAACTGCACATTCCACATTACATACAACTCTTAGTTATGCCATGGTTCCACAAGCAAGCTGGGTAGTTACTTCAAGAGTAGAGAGAAGAGTAGCAGGCAATAGCGAGTTAGACTGACTTTTTCTTCTTTTGATGTGAATGCCACAAATCCATCAGTCTGAACCTTTGATTCCCTATTGGTTCTCAGGTTTGGCCCTACATTTGAACCTACATTTATGGTCAGATCCGATTTTTAATCTCTTATATAATAATTATAATTATTATAATATAAGAGATTTTTATTTATTATCATTATTTATATTATAATTATATTTATTATAATTTATATAATTATAACATAAGTTTATTATAATTTATATTATAATTTATTATTATTATTTATAATTTATTCACATTGTATCCTGGCTGTAGCACCCTCCCTCATCTCCTTCCAATCCCACCCTCCCTCCTTCATCCTCCTCTATGTTCCTCTCCTAGTCCACTGATAGGGGAGGACCTCCTCCCCTATTATCTGACCCTAGTCTATCAGGTCTCATGAGGACTGTTTGGATTCTTTTTCTCTGTGGCCTAGTAAGGACACCTCACCAGGGGAAGGTGATCAAAGAGCAGGCAACCAAGTTCATGCCAGAGACTGCCCTGCTCCTTTTACTAGGGAATCCACATGGAGACTGAGCTGCCATGGGCTGGATCTGAGCAGGGGGTCTAGGTTATCTCCATGCATGGCCCTTGGTTGCTTCATCAGTCTCTGCAGGCCCCCCTGGGCCCAGATATTTTGGCTTTGTTGGTCTCCTTGTGGAGCTCCTGTCCTCTACAGGTTTTTCTATCTCCTCTTTCTTCCATAAGACTCCCTGCACTCTGCCTAAAGTTAGGCTATGAGTCTCAGAATCTGTTTCAATAGAGTCTTTCAGAGGCCCCTTTGAAAGGCTCCTGTCCTGTTCTCTGTCTTCTCCCACCTCCAATGTCTAACCTGTTTTCCCTTCTGAATGAGAAGTAAGCATCTTCCCTAGGGTCCTCCTTGTTTAGCTTCCTTAGGACTATAGATTTTAGTATGTTTATCCTACATTATATAGCTAATATCCACTTATATGTGAGTATATACCATGTGTGTCTTTCTGTTTCTAGGATACCTCACTCAGGATGATCTTTTCTAGTTCCCACCATTTGCCTGCAAATTTCATGATTTCCTTGTTTTTAATTGCTGAGTAGTATTCCATTGTGTAAATATACCACAATTTCTGTATCCAATTCTCAGTTGAGGGACATCTATCTAGGTTGTTCCCAGATTCTGGCTATTACAAATAAAGCTGCTATGAGCATAGTTGAGCAAATGTCCTTGTTGAATGGTGGAGCATCTTTAGGGTATATGCCCAGGAGTGGTATAGCTGGATCTTTAGATAGCACTATTTTCATTTGAAATAACATGTTTTTAATTAAACGTAGCAACTGTAATAAAAAAATCTGTGCTCTTATTTTTTATTTTATTTTTGAGATATCAGTACAATATTTCTCCTTTCTCTTTCCTTCTTTCAAATTTCTTCATATTCCCCTTCCTTTTGTCCTTCAAATTTGTGGCCTCTTTTTCCTCTAATTGTTATTGCATGATAGGTGTATATGTATGTACATAATTGGTGACAAAGTGACAGGTATTTTAACTTCTATCTGGTTTATAATAGGAAATTCTGCACGCTGACTGAGAACAAACCATGTACAGTGGCACATGTCTGCAAAATCCCAGAACTCAGGAGACTAAAGGTAGGAAGATTGCAGGGAACATGAGGCTAGCCTGAGCTATGTAGTAAGACTGTGTCTCAAAAACAAACAAACAAACAGACAAACAAACAAACCCCAAAAAACAAAACCCAAAACTAAATATTAGTGAAAATAGGATGTGTCTCCCTCTCTCCTGCCTTCCTCCTTCCTTTTCTTTCCTCCCTCCCTTCTTTCTCCCCCTCTCCCTTCTTCCTTCTTTCATTTTCTCCTCCTTTCCTCCTTCATTCCTTCCTGCTTTTCTTCCTTCTTTCCCTTTCTTCCATTTCTCCTCTTTCTTCCCTTCCTCTCCTCTCCTCTCTACATTCCCCCCATCCTTTGTTATACTTTTTCATTACACAGCCTGCTTGAATAGGAGCTCTCTAGTAGCTTAGTGACTGTGGAAGCTCTATGAGGGTGCTGGCAGTCTTTCCTATAAACTGACCTTTGTTGGCCATTCATATACTGTGATGACTGTGGGACTGGGAGGAGAGGAGGAAGGAGCTATGACCGGAATGTAAAGTGAATAAATAAATAAATAAATAAATAAATAAATAAATAAGTAAATAAATAATTTTTAAAAAGCTCTCGTCCCTTTAAGCATGGCTAACTTTTGTATTGTGAGCGTGTACTCCTTGTTCTTGGGGAATGGGGAAAAACAAGTGTAGTTTTGAAACCTCCTTATTAATCTTTTCAGGTCCAGTTCAAATCTGGACTGACCTCCTTTATGAAGGCCTCCATAAAGCCTTCTCTTCTATGAACAGTTCCACAAGAAGCCCCAGCTTCAATTCTCCTTGCTGTGTGAATTTACTCTTGCCACTATTGGTGAAAGTTGCTCATTGTGTGAGCTGCTTAGTAAGTGAATTCCTTGTCTATTTTTTCTTCCATGTTGTAAGGATTTACATTTTTACAGTGAGTGTGTGTATGTGTGTGCACCATGCTTGGTGACAAGTATGTTTACCCACTGAGTCATCTTGGCAGCTGTAGATTATAAGGCTCTTAAAAATGAGTATATGATTTATTTATAGCCATTTCCTTCTCACATTTAATCCTCTATTTTGTACAATATCCCATTTTATCATGCTATGATTAGCTAATTATTTAATAGTCCACATGGTACACATATGTAGAAAACACTTGTAAAACTATTTGTTCAAAGGCAGCTTCTTGTTTTCAGCCTTGGCCAAGATTTTTCTTGGCCCCTTCTATGGAAGAAAGGATTTTGGTTAATCAGATTGCTCAGGGCATTTGTTGGTCTGCATGTTAGGAAGAAAGGTCTTTCCTCTGTTTCCTTGATTTCTGTTATATTTGCACGTGTTCCTTATTTGATTTTTCTCAGGGAGAAAGGGCAAACAGGAGCTGGTTATTTAGGGGATCTCTGTGTAGAAGTGAGAGATGCTATCAGAATGTTCCAAAATCTCACCACTGACTAAACATCACCCAAGGAAGCAAACATGAACCTGACTTCATTCTATTCATTGCTCAGTCAGTTGTATTTCTTGTACTTTTTTAGGGTTTTATAATATCATGAAAATTGCCAAGTTATATGTTATTGATAGATGGGGAAGGTACTGTTTGTTGGTATCACACCTCATTTAAGGCTTGGCTCCATTTTATAGTTTGTGTGGTGAGGGAGAACCAAACAGAATGAATGCTCTGTAGCAGCTTCCCCATCCTTTGGTAACTGAGAGGTTTGCCTGGCATACTATGGGAATTCACTATGCTTGAAGTGCTGAAAAAAACAAAACAAAACAAAACAAAACAAAACACCCTGATACAGCTGCAAGCTTCCATCTCACGCTGCAGTTTGTCTCTGGATTTCGCGGCTCACTGCTCTAGACATACACCTCTCCTGTAGTCAATGCACTATGTCATCTCCCAGTTCACACTTCCTTTTGCTGGATTGTGACCTGCTATTGCCGCGTATCCCACTATGATGCAGACAGTAATGGATGAAAGCATACTAATGTCATAGAAGAATGCAGAGTTTGTTACATCATAGATGTTTAGAGCTTAAACGTTTAACACTCTAAATTGTATTTGTGGCTCTCACATCCTCTCCTCAGACTTTTATTCTTAGCAGTAAGTAGTTATGGATATTGGAGACTAAGCTGGCATTTTGTAGGGGATTAACTTGGTAGTTTTTGAATGAAAGTTTCTTAAGGGTTCTTAAATATTTTATGGGCCAATCTTTTCTGCCCAGGAATGCATTGGAGGAATCAGGTATGCTTTTTACAGAGAAAAAGCATGTGGTTAGTTAAAAAGACAATGTTCATCTCCAAGCTTTTTCTACTTTTTATACATTACATATATACATACACATCCATATATATATATATATATATATATGTATATATACATATGAATAATTTTTAAAAGTTGAAAGCCTTTAAATAAATTCATGTACCTTAAATGCTACTAGAAAAAATGTTTTTGTTCTCCTCCTTGTCTTTAAGTTATGAAAAGCTTTCAGAATACTGATAATGCCGGAGAATCGAATTGAAGGCCAGAAACAAATAGGCTTGGTCTCACGAGCTCTCACAGAGAAAAGGAACAATCCATACAGAAATGGCAAAGTGATGGACATTTGCAATAAACTCTACAAAGTCAGCTACAGAGCTTTGAGCTTGTATTGCATCTGATATTTGGATATCTCAAAGGTGCTACAACTCAGCACACTTGAAGCCGTACATGGTATTCAACATCACACCTACTCATCTTTGCATGTTCTTGTCTTCAGTGAATGGCAACACTCTGCTTTAGAGTAACATGGTTCAGTTATGTATCGATACATCCACCCATTCTTTTGAAAACAGGTCACCATCGCTTCGCTTCGTGAGAATTTTTCAGTGTGATTCAAACCTTAGGGACATTGTCTGGCCTTAGGAGCTTGTGCCACTCTTTGCTGTCAAAGGTTGTGATCATGTGGGTGATGTCAGTTCCTTGGCCACCTACATTGATGCTAAGCTGAGATTCCCTGAGTACCACAATCCCAAGGACCTTCACAGAGGCCTATGCTGGATGCCAGCCAAAACGTAAGTCCATCCCAGTGAGGTGCACATCTCTGCTGGTGTCAGGGAACTTTGTAAGCCTTGTTAATGAGCACTATCTTGGATATAACCTCATTGCCCAAGTTGGGGGACACAGTGCCTTGACCACCAAGAGTACCTGTGTCTTACACAGTCTCAGAATGATGGGTTTAATTCAGAAGTCTTCTAATGCAGGACACGGTTCAGGCATCTTTCCCAGAGGATGGTACGCTGGATGCTGGGTTGCTCGAGCCACTTCATTGGGAGCTGTGTATATGGCCATTGTTTCTATGAGTGCTGTGTCTCATCACACGGACTGGTGCTGGGCTACCAGACAGAGGCTTGCTATAGCTTACCTTCCCTGCTCTGTGGGGAGTCGATTTTGCTCCTGTGGGAGGAAAGGTGGAGGCTAGCTTGCCTCCACCTGCAGCACTCCAACAGCCCTGACTACAGCAATTTCAGTAGCTCAGTTAAGGGTGTTGGCCTGGTGGTAGAGATCACAGTGTTTTCCCCAGCACTGGGTTTCATCCTAATGGGTCCAGTCTAAAGCTTAATGCCATGACTCATTAGGCCTCTTTTTTTTTTTTTCCTTAAGGGATACTCATTAGGCCTCTTAGGACACTGCTAAAGAACAGGTTTTTCTTGCATTATCAGTCTCTGCTGAACTACCATTTCTGTCCAATGTCAAATGTACAGCATTATCTACTCTTGGGATTATTCCTCAGCATTGTGGGGAATCCACCCCCCCCAACCCCAGTAATAGGTCTGCAGAGATGGAGCAGCCATTAAGAGCAGGTACTGTTCTTGTGGAAGATCTGGGTTCAGTTCCAAGCACCCATCTCTAGTGGCTCACAACCATCATCTCCAGTTACGGGAGATCTAAGGCCATCTTCTGGATCAGCTAGCATCTCCATGCATGTGATGTATGTATATACAAAGACACACACACACACACACACACACACACACACACACACACACACACACCCAGGTTCACCGCCTCCCAACTGTTCGAACTAAGGAAGATTTTTGCCATGTGGACCACTGCGGAACTGTAGTATGACTGTTCCCACAGAAGTGAAACATTCATTCATAGAGTGAGGAGAGGGACTCCTAGATAGGACTCAGGAAACTAATGAAACTGGAAGCTGAGAAAGCTATAAGACTCAGAGGCCTTCCCCAGGTTGTAGCACTGAACAAGTCCTGGGAGTGGGGAGGCCTTTCAGTAAAGCTGCCTAAGAACTGGGCAGGGTACTCCACTGAGGCTGCTTTTGTGAGCCAGAACCTATGCTAGGGTGGTTCTTTCAGTGATCTAGCTGTCTAACGTCACCCATTCTTCTCCATGTAAGAGGATGCATGTGACTGTATTTAGGGCCCACAAGATAATCCCGGATACTTCTTCTGTCCAAAGAAATTAATTAATTAACTAATTAAGCCACATCTTCAAAGACCCCTCCCTCTTTTCTACTCATGATACCATTGAGAGATTCAGTGGATTATTGTGCCATTGAAACATACTCAACCAAACACACTAGTGCTTGCCTAAAGTGGCTTTCTCTTTCATGGGCACATGGACTCACCTAACTGGAATGGATGTGATGGGCATCATTTCTGGCAGAGGGCATGTTAGGAGCTGTCAAGTCTATTCTTGTTTCTTTTCCCTGTCAACCCCAGTTGCCCCACATTGAATGGAATGGCCACAGTCTTGAACAGTTAAAGTCAAGTACAAGAAGCAATTCTTTTTTGTTGGGTTAAGTCATTGATTTTCCAGTTAATTTAGTGTTGCTCTATTAGCGTGGCCTATCCTGATTAATACATCATATAATTGGTAGATTATAGAGCTAAAATACAACCCCAAGCAGTCAGAGTCAAACTGACTCATAAGCTTAATTAAAATTCAATATTTTTAATTAATGAGAGCATGTATGCTACAGGACCTGACATAAGGAGTATTGCTTAGACCTCCCTCAGAGCTTTGATCTGTGTCTTGGAGCATGACAGGGTTGAGCGAGTCAAAGGTGGTAATGAGGAGGGGCAATGGAACACTAGTTATAGTGGCGTCACTAGGCAGGAAGAAACCAAGAGATGTGGGTGGAGGAAAAAACAGGACAGAGAGTGGTGCAAAATAAGGCAGAGAGGTGGTGGTGGAGTGGTGAGGGCTGGGGGGGTGGGTGTAACCTCAGTGTGTAGGCCTACTTGGACAGTCTGCTCAGCAGATGGCCAGATGAAATGAGAATGCTGGAATGAGCCTCTCAGTTGTCCCTGCAGGAAAATGAGATCTTGTTTTCTGTCCTTACTCTCTCTCTCTCTCTCTATCTGCCAGCTCCCTGCCTCCCCTTTTCCTCCCATTTGTTTAAGCGTGCCAACCATTTATAGTCACTGAAGTTTGGCCAGGAGACAGTAGTACCTATATCATTTATCAGTTGTGTAACTAAAGTAAATCACATACTCATTAGTAGTGGCAATTAGCAAAGCAACCAAGAGAATGGTCTCCAACGCAGTTTTTAAAGGTCTGGCACAGTGCGTGGCAGTCATTTTAGTTTACTGTGTTATGTGACAGGAAGCAGACACAGGCGTTAGGGGGGAAAAAAATCAAGATTTGTGGTTTCTGGACATTTTCATGTACCTTTTACTTCTGCCTCAGCCTCAGCTCTCTGGTCTCATGTGCCTACTAGCTGTGTTCTAATGCTTAGTTCCAAATGAGTATATCCTTCTATTCACAATAAAAGACAAGTGTTTTTAACTAAGGATTTCTATTAAAGTACGTGATATCGTCAATAGCCAAAAACCCCTCCTATTTTTTTTTATTGCTTTAAGTTATCTATATGTCATGGCTATGAATGTCTTATTTTTAATTTAAAAATCTCATTTTATTATGCTTGTCACGTTTAGACTATTTTTAAATAATATTTTTACTATTTGAGAGTTTCATGCACTGTGTTCTGATCATTTCATCACACCAACTCCTCTCAGAACTGCTCTCACCTCTCTAATCCCCCAACTTCAAACTCTTATTCTTTCTCTCTTTTAACCCATCTACTCTGATTATGCTGCCCATATATTCTTGGGTGTGTGGAAATCCACTGGAATGTGGTTGACTTTCTCGGGGGCCATGCCCTTAAAAGAAACTGGCTGTCCTTCTCCCAGCATCTATCAATTGCCAATAGTCCTTCACTACACCTTGAGCTTCTGAAGTCTTACGGATATTGTCACAATCACTGTGGGTTCATATATGTAACTGTCCTGCTGGGTACAAAAAACACTGTTCCTCATAGTTATCCCCACTGCTGGCTACAATACATCTGTCTTCTCTTCGGCAATGGCCTCTCAACTTTTGGGAGAGGGTATGAAATGAATGTCCCATTTTACGCTGAGTACTCCACAGTTTCTTAATCTTTTCATATTGTCCAGTTGTAGGTCTCCGTGTTCCCTTTCATCTGCTTACTACAAGGTGAACCTTATCCAGTGAGGGCTGGGAGATGCACTAAGATATGGGCATAACCATAAGTCACTACTAGTCTGTGTAATACTATGTCTATTCAGAAGAATAGTACTACTACATTCTCCCCCAGGGCCTGTGGTCTACCTAGCCACAGGGTATTGGCCCTAGAAATTATACCAGGTATAGGCCACATCTCACATGATCCTTAAGCCCATTCATGATACTGAGTTTTTTATATATATTTTTATTAATTACAGTTTATTCACTTTGTATCCTCCCTGGAGCTCCCTCCCTCCTACCGTCCCAATCCTACCCTCCCTTTCTCTTCCCCACCTGTGTGCCTCCCCCAGTCCATTCATAGGGGAGGTCCTCCTCCCCTTCCCTCTGATCCTAGTCTATGAGGTCTCATCAGGAGTGGCTGCATTGTCTTCTGCTGTGGCCTGGTAAGGCTGCTCCCCCCTCAGGGGGAGGTGATCAAAGAGCAGGCCAATCAGTTTATGTCAGAGACAGTCCCTGTCCCCATTACTATGGAACTCACTTGGACACTGAACTGCCTTGGCCTACCTCTGTGCAGGGGTTCCAGGCCATCTCCATGAGTAGTCCTTGGATGGAGTATCAGTTTCAGAAAACACCCCTGTGCCCAAACTTTTTGTATCTGTTGTTCTCCTTGAGGAGCTCCTGTCCTCTCCAGGTCTTACTATCTCCCACTTCTTTCATAAGATTCTCTGCACACTGCCCAAAGTTTGGCTATGAGTCTTAGCATCCTCCTCCATACCCTGCAGGGTAGAGTCTTTCAGTGTCCCTCTGTGGTAGGATCCTGTCCTGTTCCCTGTTTTCTCCCTCCTCCAATATCCATCCTCTTTGCCTTTCTGAATGGGGATTGAACATCTTAGCCAGAGACCTTCTTCTTGATTGCTTCCTTAAGTATACAGATTTCAGTATGTTTACCCTATATTATATGTCTAATATCCACATATGAGTGAGTATATACCCTGTGTGTCTTTCTGCTTCTGGATTACCTCACTCAGGGATGATATTGTCCAGTTCCCACCTTTTGCCTTTCAAATTTCATGATTTCCTTGTTTTTTTATTGCTGAGTAGTATTCCATTGTATAGATGTACCACAATTTCTGTATCCATTCCTCAACTGAGGGGCATCTGGGCTGTTTCCAGCTTCTGGCTATTACAAAGAAAGCTGCTACAAATATGGGTGAGCAAATGTCCTTGTTGTATACTTGAGCATCTTTTAGATATATGCTTAGGAGTGGTATAGCTGGATCTTGAGGAAGCACTATTCCTAATTGTCTGAGAAAGTGCCAGATTGATTTCCAAAGTGGTTGTATAAGTTTACATTTCCACCAGCAGTGGAGGAGGGTTCCCCTTTCTCCACATCCTCTCCAGCATGTGTTGTCACTTGAGTTTTTGAACTTAACCATTCTAATGGGTGTAAAGTGAAATCTCATGGTGGTTTTGATTTGCATTTCCCTGAGGACTAAGGACATTGAACATTTCTTTAAGTATTTTTCTGCCATGAGGTTTTTTAAAAAGTTGCATGAGTGTCCAATCTTTTGACATTGTGACATGACTTGTCAATTAAAACTATATTGGACCACATTCATAATTATAATGGAATTGATGCAGTTCATGGTCCACAGATCAGGCATGCTAGGTTATAGAAATACATTGAATGGTATAAATGGAGATGAAATCACTGGTAACTTACTGTCTACTCAGAAGTGACACTTTACTATTGAACACTCTATGTGTACTGTCCTGCATTATAAAAAGTTTGAAAATGTGTATAAGATGTAATTTTTCTTTTATTGAAAATAGATTCTTTTCTTATAGAATATATCGTTGTTATAGTTTTCCCGTCCTCTACTTCTCCCAGTTCCTGTTCCTGTCTCATCCCCTTCAGATCCACTGCCTTTCCGTTTCTCATTAGAAAAGAACAGGCTTTTATGAGATAAAAACCAAATATGATACAATAAAATATAATAAGATGAAGCAAAAGCTGTCATACCAAAGTTGGAGACAGCAGCCCAACAGAAGGAAAAGAGCCCCAAGAGCAAGCAGAAGAGTCAGAGAGCCACTAGTTCTCATAGTCAGGAATGCCATAAAAACAATAAGCTAATATCTCATATATATATTATACACAGAGGACCTGATGTAGACCCATGTAGGTCCTGTGTTTGCTGTTTTAGTTTCTGTGAGCTCATATACATCTTGTTAAGTTGATTCCGAGGGCCTTGTTCTCCTGGTGTTCCCCATTCCTCTGACTCTTAAATCTTTTGTCTCCTCTTCCTTGGTATTCCTTAAGCTCTGAGGGAAGGGATTTGATTGAGACATACAATTCAGACTCTCTCTCGCTCTCTTTTCATAATGTCTGACCGTGGGTCTGTGTATTTATTCCCATCTGCTGCCAGAGGAAGCCTCTCTAATCATGACTAGATAAGGCACAGATCTAGGAGTAGAGCAGAGTATCATTAGGAATAATTTTACTGATTTTTTTTTTTTTACCCTAGGCCTCTGAGCTAGTTTCTGGTTCTTGGTTACCCAAGCGGTTTGGAGTATAAGCTCTTTCTCTTGGAGTGGGCATAGTCAAATCAGACATTGACTGGCTTCTCCCACAATTTTTGAGTTACTATTGTCTTAGCATGTTTTCAGGCAGGACAGATTGTAGGTCAAAGGTTTTGTGCATTAGTTGGTGTCTATGTTTCTTTTTCTGTAGACTAAAGAGTATCTTTTCACCCTAAAGAGATTAGATCACAGGTGAAAGGCTCCATGTAGGCACCATATTGACTTCTCCATGGTCAATGAGTTGTGTAGGTGTTGTTCTTGGCAGTGGGGCCATGGTTGTAAGTTTGCAGAGAACAACCATTTTTTGTCTTAGCAACAGCCTGGATTGTTTGGGGATTCTTATGGGCCCCCCTTGGCCAGCAACTCAACTGAATACAACAAAGACCTGCTGTGGGAAGCCTCACCTGACTACGAGAGATGCCCAGCTGAGACTCCATATCCCCATTACTGGAGTCCTCATTAGGGTCATCTTCATAGATTCTAGGAAGTTTCCACTACTCTAGATTTCCATACTTCCCCCAAATCCACCTCCCATTTCCAACTGTCTCTCCTGCACTCTCCCCACCCCCAACTTTCCTGCATGCTCCTGTCCCACCTGCCCCAAATCCACCCATAATATCTATTTCCCCCTCCCAGGGGAGACATATGTCTCTCCACATTCCCCCTCTTTACCTAACCTCTCAGGGTCTACAGATTGTAGCTTGGTTATCATTTACTTACTGTCTAATATCCATTTAAAAGTGGATATTTTTCTTTCTGGGTCTGAATCACTTCATTCAGGATAGTTTTTTTCTAGGTTTGCTGTAAATTGTCTTTATTATGTTTAGAAATGTTCCTTGTATCCATAATCTCCAGGAATTTTATTATTAATGGCTGTTGAATTTTGTCAAAGGCCTTTTATGCATCTAACAAGATGATCATGTTTTTTTTTGTTTTTTTTTTTTCTTTTAGTTTCTTTTTATGGTGGATTACATTCTCTGATTTTCAGGTATTTAACTATCCCTGCTTCTCATGGGTTCAGCCTACTTGATCCTGGTGGATGACCTTTTTGATGCATTCTTGAATTCAGTTTGCAGGTTTTTTTTTAAGCTTGCTTTAATTAATTGCTAGACTTAAGTTGATCATGATTTGGCTCCATGGTCTTTCTCTTTGAAACTGTGGGAGTAACAAGGGGTGAAGACAAGGCAAAACATTCCCACCAGCAATGGAGGAGGGTTCCCCTTTCTCCACATCCTCTCCAGCATGCATTGTCACTTGAGTTTTTTGATCTTAGCCATTTGATTCAGGTGAAATCTCAGGATTGTTTTGATTTGCATCTCCCTGATGGCTAAGGATGTTGAGCATTTCTTTAAGTGTTTCTCTGCCATTTTGTATTCCTCTACAGAGAAATCTCTGTTTAGCTCTGTACCCCATTTTTAATTGGATTATTTGGTATGTTGGTGTTTAATTTCTTGAGTTCTTTATATATTCTAGATATAGCCCTCTGTCAGATGTAAGATTGGTGAAAATCTTTTCCCAGTCTGTAGGCTATCATTTCGTTCTATTGACAGTGTCTTGCTTTACAGAAGCTTTTCAGTTTCATGAGGTCCCATTTATTAATTGTTGATCTTAGAGCCTGAGCTCTTGGTGATCTGTTCAGGAAGTTGTCTTTATGCCAGTGAGTTCAAGGCTCTTACCCATTTTTTTCTAACAGATTTAGTGGGTCTGGCTTGAGGTCTTTGATTCACTTGGACTTTACAACCACTTTGGAAATTAATCTGGCACTTTCTCAGACACTGGGAATAGTGCTACCTGAAAACCCAGCTATACCACTCCTGGGCATATATCTGAAAGATGCTCAATAATAAAAGAAAGACATTTGCTCAACTATGTTCATGCCAGCTTTATTTCTAATAGCCAAAGTCTGGAAATAACCTACATGTCCTTCTACTGAGGAATGGATACAGAAATTGTGGTACATTTACACAATGGAATACTACTCAGCTTTTAAAAACAAGAAAATCACGAATTTTGCAGGCAGATGGATGAAACTAGAAAAGATTATCCTGAGTGAGGTATCCCAGAAGCAGAAAGACATGCATAGTGTATACTCACTTATAAGTGGATATTAGCCATATTATATAGGATAAACATACTAAAATCTATAGACTAAAGAAGCTAAACAATAAGGAGGAGGAGGCTAAGGAAGATGCTTAATTCTCATTCAAAAGGGAAAACAGAATAGATCCTGGAAGTTGTAGAAGAGAAAGAACAGGACTGGAGCCTACCACATAGCTCTAAAAGACTTCACCCAGCCAGGAAGTGAAGCAGATGCATAGACTCACAGCCAAACTTTGGACAGAGCACAGGGAGTCTCATGGAAGAAGGGGGATATACAAGGACCTGGAGGGGATAAGAGCCCCACATGGAGACCAACAAAACCAAAAAACCTGGGCCCAAAAGGGCCTGCAAAGACTGATGCATCAACCAAAGACCAGGCATAGAGAGGACCTAGACCCCCTGCCCAGATGTAGCTCATAGACAGCCTAGTCTTCATGTAGGTCCCCTAATAAAAGGAGAAGAGACAGTCTCTGACATTAACTTGATTGCCTGCTCCTTGATCACATCTCCCTGTTGGGGTGACCTAGCCAGCCCACAGAGAAAGAGGATCTATACAGTCCTAATGGGACTTGATAGGCTAGGGTCAGACAGAAGGGGAGGAGGATTTTCTCTATCAGTGGACTAGGGGAGGGGTGTAGAGGATTAAGAGGGAAGAGGAGTGAGACTGGGAGGAGATGAGGGAGGGGACTATAACTGAGATACAAGGTGAATAAATTGTACAAAAAAATAAAATAATAATAATAATAAAATAAACGAGGTAATACAAATCAACTAAACAAACAAAACAGGCATGGTAGACATTTGAATGTAGAGGTCAAATGTATATGTGACTTGGATATCATTTACAATAGTGTAGAATCTTGAACATTTCGTTCTAGAGAAGCCAAACTGTTCTCATACAGTGAAAAGGAAATTGAGGCTGAGTAATGAGAATAGCTCTGAGATCACTATTTCTCATTCTCATGCCCTCAGTTTGCAAGTATTTTATTGAGAATTTTTTCTTTCTTTGCATTGCTTACCAAGTATTTTTTCTTTATTATTATTATTATTTATTACAATTTCTTCAATTTATATCCCACTGTGGCATCTCCCTCATCTCCTCCCAACCCCACCTTCCCTCCCTCTTCTCCCCCTATACCCCTCCCATAGTTCACTGATAGGGGAGGTCCTCCTCCCCTTCTATTTGACCCTAGCCTATCAGGTCTCATCAGGACTGGTTTAATTGTCTTCCTCTGTGTACTGGCAAGGCTACACCCCTCAGGGAGAGGTGATCAGAGAGCCAGCCACTGAGTTTATGCCAGAGAAAGTCCCTGCTCCCTTTACTAGGGACCCCACTTGGAGACTGAGCCGGGGCTTTAGGTTCTCTCCATGCATTGTCCTGGGCTGAGGTATCAGTCTCTGCAGGGCCCCCCAGGGCTCAGTTTTTAGGGCTCTGTTGGTCTCCTCCAAGTCTTTCTGTCTCCCCCTTCTTTCATAAGATTCCCTGCACTCTGCCAAAGTTTGGCTATGTGTCTCAACCTTTGCTTCCATAATTTGAGAATTTTTACATTTATATTTATGAAGGATATTGGCTTGTGATTCTCTTTTTTTATTGATTCTTTATGTGGTTTAGGTAATAAAGTGACTGTGCCCTTATAAAATGAATTGAGCAATGTTCCTTCTGTTTATGTTTTGTGAAATAATTTTAAGCATATTGGCATTAATTCTTCTTTGAAATTCTGGTAGAATTCTGCATCCTGGGATTTATTTATTTTTTATTTTTTTATTTTTTTGCTTGGGAGACCTTTAGTGACAGGGGTCTATTTAAATTATTTGTCTAATATTGATTTAATTTTGGTAAGTGGTTCCCATCAAGGAAATTGTAAATTTCTTAAATATTTTCCAATTTTGTGGAGCACAGATTTTTAAAGTATGTCCTTATGATCTCCTTGGTGTCTGTTATGTCCCCCTTTTCATTTCTGATTTTGTTAATTATTCTCTTTGCCTTTTATTTAGTTTGAAAAAGGTTTTGTCTATCTTGTTGATTTTATCAAACAACTAACTCATTGCTTTCTTGCTTATTTGTATCATCCTTGTTTCTATTCTCTTGATTTCAGGCCCCATTTGATTATTCCTTGCTTACCCTTTTTCTTCTCTAGAGCTTTCAAGCATGCTGCTAAATTGACAACCTGGCCAATCAAAATGAAGGTAAGAATTGCACTCTGAAGCAATTATGGGTGATCTCCTGCAAGATCAAAAATCCAACATGAATAAAAACCATCTATTTTAAGCTGTTTTGGAGTGATTGTCACAGGCAGAGCAGGAATCAACAACAGATCTATTTGTGTCTACTTGTGTTTAATCCCTGACATTGTTTATGTGGAGGATTTCTTCATTTGGGGTTCCTTGGATAACTCCCAGTGTTGGGAGCACTGGTTACAGGTGCAGACAACACCAGATTTGGCTCAAGGAAGGTTGAATTCTTCATTCCAAAACAGTTTAAAATAGAAAAGTTTTATCCATGTTGGATTTTTGATCTCGCTGAAGGTAACCCATGATTGCTTCAGAGTGTAATTCTTCCCTTCATTTTGGTTGGCCAGGCTGTCTGCAGTGAGTTCTCTTACCTACTTGTGCATCTGCTCAGCCATCTGCAGTGCAAAATTCCGTCAATCATTCTTACCTCAGGGAAACTCTGAGATTTTAGCTTTGGAAAATTTCTGCCCTATAGAAGGATTAAGTAATAAGCAACTGGTAAAAGCACTTTAACATCATGCCTTACTTTAGATGAGTTACTGGATATATGGATTGTAGATTTAGGATTTTGAATTACATGAATAATCTCTTCCAAGTTGTTCATGTGACTGTTGGAGAACGTGACCATGAATTTTTCTTCCTATCACAAATTGTGTTTTCAGTTCTGATCGTGAAGGTGTCGCAGAGCAAATGAACTCACAGCGTCAAGGGGTGTAATCACTGTTTGGTCACTCTGATTTTTCTATTCTGGGTAGTTGTGTTTGCTGGGAATTGGTGGTGGTAGAAAGAACCATAATCTTGGTGGTAATTTAGCAGCTTCTTAGAAAAACCACTGGTTCAATGAGATAGTAAGTCTAGCATGCGGTTATTGATCCTTTTACCAATCCTGAAAACTATACACACCTTTAGCTTCTATTACCTCTTCTGTTACCAAGGCAATGCACACTGAGTAGCTTTACCTGCCTTATGCATGCAATCAACAGATGAGCGCAAAACCCTGTCAATCATTCTTACAGATAAACAGAGTTTAGCTTTGGAAAAATTACTAGCCTTTATAAGGATTAAATAAGATGCAGCTGCTAAAACTACTTTAACATTGTGTCCTACTTTAAAGGAGTTCCTGAAAATATGGGTCTCTTCAGTTACACTCATGTCCTTGTATTAAGTTTGTCTAGCTGTT
The DNA here is from genome assembly GCF_907164565.1 of Psammomys obesus. Classification (NCBI taxonomy): domain Eukaryota; kingdom Metazoa; phylum Chordata; class Mammalia; order Rodentia; family Muridae; genus Psammomys; species Psammomys obesus. The sequence continues at coordinate 11,197,388 of NW_026585580.1, read as the reverse complement.
GAAGATAGCATCCGTAGGGCTATTTTATAACTCTTGATGGTAACTCTCAAAGCCCCTGGGAGTGGATGCAGTCTACTTTTCAATATACACTTTTAGTTTTGGCTTATTTGGGTGTATTTTTATTATTCCCTGCTACCATTGTTGACAGATTGTGGTGATATAAATAGAAACCACTTTCATTGACATGACGTGACCTTCCTTCTCAAGCCTGGCTCTTTTCCCAGTGTCAATGGATAGGGCTGTCATCTGCTTGGTGGCTTATGCCAGAAGCTTCAAAGCTGTTTCAATACCCCCCATTCTCCCCAGCTACAGGCAATCCATCACCTAATCCTATTTAGTTCAGACGTAGTCACTTATATGGCCTTGCTTGTATCTTCTTACCACATCTTCCAATCAATAATGTCCATTGTGTAGGCAGAGTGATAGTCTCAAGAGTTATCTGTTCACATGTGAATTAATCTCACAAATATGTCTTGTGCCTACGATGGATGTGGAGGGCATATAGCAGACAGATATGAAAATAGGAGACACTGTGCTCAGTCTCCTCCTCTAGACTATAGATGCTCTTTGGTTATAAGGTTTCCAGAACCTTTCAAAATCTATCCCTATAGTTTCTCTTCATGTTACCCTTCACTTCTAACCATGTTTGCTCGTATATGTCCTTTAAATGTTCCATTTGGCCTGCCACCTTAGGCCTTTTGCCTGGGTTGTCATGTAGGCTGGGGATACTTTCCAACTCTGTCCTTCTCTCTCATCAGGAAGATGGTTGGCTCTTATGACACGTCATGGTTGGAAATGTGGTCATGTGGTCATAGCATTTTTACTAACACATGGAAGGCACTGCACCTCGCCAGCCTTGCTAGGAAAAAAAATCACCTTCTCTAAAGTGAAGCTTTGAAGAAGATATCAGAAGATGGAAAGATCTCCCATGCTCATGGCTTGGCAGGATTAACATAGTAAAAATGGCCATCTCACCAAAAGCAATCTACAGATTTAATGCAATTCCCATCAGATTGCCAACACAGTTCTTTACAGACCTGGAAAGAAAAATTCTCAACTTCATATGGAATAACAAGAAACCCAGAATTGCTAAAACAATCCTCTACAATAAAAGATCTTCTGGAGGTATTTCCATCCCCGATCTCAAGCTGTACTATAGAGCAACAGTTATAAAAACTGCATGGTACTGGCATAGAAACAGAATGGTGGATCAATGGAATCGAACAGAAGACCCAGAAATAAACCCACACACTTATGGACACCTGATTTTTGACAAAGATGCCAAAACCATACAATGGAAAAAAGATAGCATCTTCAACAAATGGTGCTGGTCTAACTGGATGTCTACATGTAGAAAAATGAAAATAGATCCATACTTATCACCCTGCACAAAACTGAAGTCCAAGTGGATCAAAGACCTCAACATAAAACCAGACACATTAAATTGGCTAGAAAAAAAGTGGGGAATACCCTAGAACTCATTGGTACAGGAGACAACTTCCTGAACAGAACACCAACAGCACAGGCTCTGAGAGCAACAATCAATAAATGGGACCTCATGAAACTGAAAAGCTTCTGTAAAGCAAAGGACACTGTCATCAAAACAAAGCGACTGCCTACAGATTGGGAAAGAATCTTCACCAACCCTTTATCTGACAGAGGACTCATATCCAGTATATATAAAGAACTAAACAAGCTGAAAAGCAGCAGACCAAGTAATCCACTTAAAATTTGGGGAACAGAGCTAAACAGAGAACTCTCTGTAGAGGAATATCGGATGGCAGAGGAGCATTTAAAGAAATGCTCAACCTCATTAGGCATTAGGGAAATGCAAATCAAAACAACCCTGAGATTTCACCTTACACCCATCAGAATGGCCAAGATGAAAAACTCAAGGGACAACACATGCTGGAGAGGTTGTGGAGAAAGGGGAACCCTCCTCCACTGCTGGTGGGAATGTAAATCTGTACAACCACTCTGGAAATCAATCTGGTGCTTTCTCAGACAACTAGGAATAGTGCTTCCTCAAGATCCAGCCATACCACTCCTAGGCATATATCCAAAAGAGGCTCAAGTACACAATAAGGACATTTGCTCAACCATGTTTGTAGCTGCTTTATTTGTAATAGCCAGAAGCTGGAAACAGCCCAGATGCCCCTCAACTGAAGAATGGATGCAGAAATTGTGGTACATCTATACAATGGAGTATTACTCAGCAATGAAAAATAAGGAAATCATGAAATTTGCAGGTAAATGGTGGGACCTGGAAAGGATCATCCTGAGTGAGTTGTCCCAGAAGCAAAAAGACACACACGGTATATACTCACTCATATAAACATACAACATAGGATAAACCCACTAAAATCTGTACATCTAAACAAACTAAGCAAAAGAGAGGACCCTAACTAAAATGTTCAATCCCCATCCTGAAAAGCAAAGAGGATGGACATCAGAAGAAGAAGAAAACAGGAAACAACCTAGGAACCTGCCACAGAGGGCATCTGAAAGCCTCTGCCTGCAGACTATCAAAACAGATGCTGAGCCTGATGGCCAACTGATGGGCAGAGTGAATGGAATTTTATGTAAGAAGTGGGAAATAGCAAGAGCTGGAGTGGACAGGAACTCCACAAGGAGAGCAACAGAACAAGAAAATTTGAACACAGGGAACTTCCCAAAGACTCATACTCCAACCAAGGACTATTCATGGAGATAACCTAGAACCCCTGAACAGGTGTAGCCCATGGCAGTTTAGTGTCCAAGTGGCTTACATAGTGATGGGAAGAGGGACTGCCTCTGACATAATCTGACATAATCTGATTGGCCTGCTCTTTGATCACCTCCCCCTGAGGGGGGAGCAGCCTTACCAGGCCACAGAAGAAGACAATGTAGCCATTCCTGATGTGATCTGATAGACTAAGATCAGAAGGAAGGAGAGGAGGACCTCCCCTATCAGTGGACATGGGGAGGAGCATGCATGAAGAAAGGGGAGGTACGGTGGGATCAGGAGGGGAGGAGGGAGGGGCTTATGGGGGGATACAAAATGAATAAAGTGTAATTAATAATAATAATAATAATAAAAAGAAAAAAAAGAAAAAGAAAAAGCTGTGGGGTTAGAGCCAGCATGGCTGGCAACCTCCAAAGGAGACACAGACGTCTCTTGATCTTCCATCCTTCAGGTCTAAATTCTGATTTTCTCTTAATGAGGTCACCAACATGTTTCAAATGATGACTACTGCTTTCTCCTCCTCGGTCACTGTCCCTTTGCAGCAGTCCAGATAAGCCATACTTACCTCACCACCTTGGTACATAGGCGTAGTTTAGCCAACAAGGCATCCTTTTTTATTTTTGTCCTAATAGAAAACGTCAGTCTTCTTATTGCCTTCACTTCTTATCTATCAACTCTCTGTGATTCAAAGGTTTTTGTAAAATACTTGTATTTTTTTTTTAAATGTTTCCTTTCCTAATTCAAGCAGATAATATGGGTTGTTAAACTGTATCTAGGGAAGGTATGTTTGGAAGTTTCTCAGATCATTTTTGAAAAATACAAACCTACAGAATTGACAAGAATATTAAAAGAGAGGAAAGTACAATTCCTTCCTGTGCTAGATACCCACGATCAGGCAGGTCATCTCAATACATTGAAGAACATGCTCCATGGGGTGTCAGAGGTGATGGTCTCCCGGAGCGCCCTGAAATCCAGGTCTGAACCTTGCATGCTTTTGAGTGGCACTAAAGAAACAGGAGGAAAAGGACAGTGTCATGTGGGTCCAGAAATGGTGGCTTAGATGTGACCATTGCTGAGGGATGGTCAGAGGCAAGAGAAGTTGGTGATGGGGTTGGCCCAATGCTAAAGAATACATGCTTGGGGAAACCACCAACAACTAGTCCATTTACACCTGAAATTCAGCTAGTAGGTGAAACTAAGGTGAATGACAGAAAAATATTTGTATACCTCAGCCAAGTGGAGGATAGTGGTTAAGTTTAGGCTAGAACTGGCTTTGTTGTCTCATGGCTGTGAGGCTTGGATGCCACAATCAATAATAGTAACTCTAGTCCCATATATGAAATAGGGCAGTAGCAGCCTTCTCCTCATAGTTTGAATACACCAGTTCAGGAACCATCCCTCCTGACTTCATTGTCCATGGGAAAATTGCTTTAGGGGATTTTAGGCAGAATTTAATGGCCAGGTCTGGGTAATATAGAAAAAGCGCAAACAGATCCTTGTATGTTGACTATTTCCAGAGCCTTTGATGTATCAGGGGAAATAATTGTGTTTCTCATTTGGACTCAAAGCTAGTGTAGCCTAGTCCATTACTTATAAACATTTGCTTTCTGTTTAGATTCGGAGCATCTAAAATATCTAAAGTGCACGTGAACTACCTTGAAGGCTTAACTCTGTATTAGTGACAAGTTCCCAGGTCAGGGACCGCATTTGGGTAGCCCGGGCCTAGCTCCTGATAGAAGAAAACATGCCAGTGGCAGTGCTGAGAGAGTCTGGAACAGATTGCCAGAGAACCTGTTGTTTTTCCTAGAGAACTTACAGGTTTGATCTGTAATGGTCCGACAGGTATTTTTCAAATACAGTTTTCTCTGGAGGTTGGCCTGACTAAATGACCTGTGGCAGTTTGCTATCCCATCATTCTGTGATTAGATTACAAACCACCGTGTACTCAATGCCATGAACTTTCACATGCCCACATGGTACACGGTAAAGTTTAGAGTCTTAGGTTTTTGCATAAATTTTGATGAGACGGCACATTCCCAGTTCTCTTTTATTTATATTTCTTTCTTTTTTGTTTGTTTGTTTATTATTTATTTTTTTCTATGAGTTTATTAACTGGCTCAGTAGAAGTCACAACGATGTTACATTTTTCTTTGTGATTTTATTTGACAAAAATTGTCATTAAAATTTTACTCCATGCCATTTAATAAAATATCATTTTAGGTATAAAATACCAAGACATGGAAAATATTATGCATACATACTTTCAGTGTTCTAATTGACACAGGGGTAAGATGTCCAAAGAGCAGAAGAGTACTGGGATAGGAGGACAGATACTAAATAAAGAACAGTTTTCTTCTTTGGGCATTTCAGGTCAGGGGAAGCGACTGGTGGACTATTAAAGGTAATACAACATTACCCAGCTGTTCTCAAACTTCTTTCAGCTTCAGAATCACCTGAGTCACAAGGCCGATGAGGTCTCCAGCTGAGATTCTGATGTCAGACCAAAATCACTGTTATGCAAAGCCTTGGTTCCAGATGAGAGGCAGAATGAGAGGCAGAATGAAACAATGAGGGAAGATCCACATCTATGGAGAAGATGCCAACCAAAGAGAGGCTTGCAGTGGATGCGAAGGACGGAGAGGAAGACGGAGAAGGCTTTTTTGAGGCAGTGTTATGAACTAAGGGTTCCTGGGACTCTGTGGATTAAGTGGATACAGAGACAGGTTGAGGTAAGACAGACCAGTGAAGGGAATTGTGTAAGATGTGGACGGAAGAAGCCTAACTTGTTGCGAAAAGAAAAATCTAAGCACTAAGAAGGGGAAGCAGACACAAAGTTCCACCCCTAACCAAGAAGCTGGGAAAGAAAAAATAAGTGTTCTCCACTGGAGTGTCCCTGGGTATATCAACCACACACCAGGGCAGGGACCATGCAAGGGAGAAATTGACCAACAGAAAACAGACTTCATGGTTTTTCGTTTGTTCCTTTTGTGTTGTTGTTATTTTGTGCTATTGTTTTGTGTGGGGGGGGGTGGGGGTTATGACAGGGTTTCTCTGTGTTGCTGTAGCTGTCCTGATTGGCTGCTCTCTGTAGACCTGGCCTCAGTCTCAGAGATATGCCTGTCTCTGCCTTCTGTGTGCTGGGATTAACGGCATGCATTATCATGCCTAGATTTTTTTTTTTGACCGTTGTTTTTTGCTTTTATTTTTTTCCTATAACATTTCTCTTTCTTTTCCTCTTTTTAAATTTAGAGTCTAAACTTTTCCATATACCCTTCTCCTCTCTAAATTCATGGTTTCTTTTGTTACTATGCTATTAACATGCATACATGTATTTGCATGTACCTATATTCCTAAATATAACCTGTAGAGTCCATGTAATGTTACTTGTATGTATGTATCCAGGGATGACTGCTTGGTACTGGATAAGCAGTTGGGGACGATCATCTCTGCGCTCCCAGTTTTCCTTAGTTGCTCCTAGGGTTTTTATGTGTGGTTAAGACCTCATGGACTTTTCTCTGTCCAGTTTAGTATGTCTGCTTGGTGTCAGCCTAAGGAACATCAAGTTGGATGGGTAGGGAGGTGGGGAGGATCTCAGAGGAGCTGAGGAATGGAAAAGAATATAGTCAAAATACATTGTATATCAAAAGGGAAAAGTAAGAAAAGACTGCCACCCATTAGGAAAGTTGATTGCTCTCTAAAAGTTTGAAGCATAGGTGCCGTGGAGACGATTCAGTGGGTAGATGACTGCCATACAATTATGAGAACCTCTCTCCAGACCAGAACCTGTGTGAAACCCGGCTCAGCGGTCACGTGTAATCCCAGCACTCCAACAGCAGAATGGGAGATATAATCAGGAGAAGCCTTAGAAACCCACAGGCCAGTTGCCCTTGAATATGTAGAAAAGAACAAGACAGCCTTTCTCAAACAAACTAAAGGCAGGAACCAAAACATGGGGCTGTCCTCCGACCTCCACATATGTACCATGACACATCATACTGACATAGACACAGACACACACATGGAAGAGGGATGAGGAGAAGGAAGAAAGGAAAGAGAGGGAAGGGGATAGAGCAGATTAGAAATTGTTTTTTTTTTTTTTTTTTTTCAGAAAGGAGGATCAATGGAACCGCATAGAAGACCCAGAAATAAACCCACACACCTATGAATACTTGATTTTTGACAAAGAAGCCAAACCATTCAATGGAAAAAAGACAGCATCTTCAACAAATGGTGCTGGTCCAACTGGATTTCCACATGCAGAAAAATGAAAATAGATCTATATTTATCACCCTGCACAAAACTAAAGTCCAAGTGGATCAAAGACCTCAACATAAAACCAGATACTCTAAATCTGTTAGAAGAAAAAGTGGGGAACAGCCTAGAACTCATTGGCACAGGAGACAACTTCCTGAACAGAACACCAACAGCACAGGCTCTGAGAGCAACAATCAATAAATGGGACCTCATGAAACTGAAAAGCTTCTGTAAAGCAAAGGACACTGTCATCAAAACAAAACGACTGCCTACAGATTGGGAAAGAATCTTCACTAACCCTTTAACTGACAGAGGACTAATATCGAGTATATACAAAGAACTAAAGAAGCTGAAAAGCAGCAAACCAAGTAATCCACTTAAAAAATGGGGAACAGAGCTAAACAGAGAATTCTCGACAGAGGAATATCGAATGGCAGAGAAGCACTTAAAGAAATGCTCATCCTCATTAGCCATCAGGGAAATGCAAATCAAAACGACCCTGAGATATCACCTTACACCCATCAGAATGGCCAAGATGAAAAACTCAAGGGACAACACATGCTGGAGAGGTTGTGGAGAAAGGGGAACCCTCCTCCACTGTTGGTGGGAATGTAAACTGGTACAACCACTCTGGAAATCTATCTGGTGCTTTCTAAGACAATTAGGAATAGTGCTTCCTCAAGATCCAGCTATAACACTGCTAGGTATATACCCAAAGTTTGCTCAAGTACACAAAAGGGATATTTGCTCAACCATGTTTATAGCAGCTTTATTTGTAATAGCCAGAACCTGGAAACAACCCAGATGTCCATCAACGGAGGAATGGGTACAGAAATTGTGGTATTTTTACACTACTCAGCAATCAAAAAGGAGGAAATCATGAAATTTGCAGGCAAATGGTGGGATCTAGAAAAGATCATCCTGAGTGAAATATCCCAGAAGGAGAAAGACAAACACGGTATATACTCACTTATATAGACCTATAAGATATGATAAACATAATGAAATCTGTACACCTAAAAAAGATAATCAAGAGAGTGGGCATGGGGTAAGATTATCAATCCTCATTTAGAAAGACAGATGGGATGTGCATTGAACGCATGACAGGAGTCTACTGAGTGCATTTGAAAGACTCTAACTAGCAGTGTTTTCAAAGCAAAGACTCATGACCAAACCTTTGGCAGAGTACAGGGAATCATAAGAAAGAAGGGGAGTTAGTCTGATGGGGAAAGGATAGGAGTCCACAAGGACCAAATATATCTGGGCACAGGGTCTTTTCTGAGACTGACATTCAACCAAGGACCATGTACGGATGTAACCTAGAACCTCTGCTCAGATGTAGCCTGTGGTAGCTCAGTAACCAACTGGTTTCCCATTGTGAGGGGAACAAGGACTATTTCTAACAGGAACTCAATGACTGGCTCTTTGGCCTCCCCACCCCCCAAGGGAGGAGCAGTCCTGTTAGGCCACAGAGGAGAGCTTTGCAGCCAGTCCTGAAGATACCTGATAAAACAGGATCAGATGAATGGGGAGGAGGTCCCCCCTATCAGTGGACTTGGCAAGGGGCACGGTGGAGATGAGGGAGGGAGGGAAGGACTGGGAGGGAATGAGGGATCGGGACACGGCTGGGATACAGAGTTAATAAAATGTAACTGATAAGAAAAAAAAATTCAAAAAAAAAAGAAATTGTTTTTTTATTTTTTATTTATTTATTTTTCCTTTTTTTGCATTGGGAACTTTTTTTTATTAATTACACTTTATTCATTTTGTATCCCCCTATAAGCCCCTTTCTCCTCTCCTCCCGATCCCACCCTCCCTCCCCTTTCTGCATGCATGCCACTCCCCAAGTCCACTGATAGGGGAGGGTCTCCTCTCCTTTCTGATCTTAGTCTACCAGTTCTCATCAAAAGTGGCTGCATTGTCCTCTTCTGTGGCCTGGTAAGGCTGCTCCCCCCTCAGGGGGAGGTGATCAAAGAGCAGGCCAGTTTTTTTTAATGCTTCTAACAAGTTGGAATTCATTAAACTATGTTCAAGGGAAAAGAAAAAGAAAAAGAAATCTGAATATCTAAATATGCCTGTGAGCAGGTAGGCGACGCAGTGAGGGAAGCGGTGAAGACTTGTGCTCACAGGCTTGGCGTTCATACAGGGTGGTGCTGATTCTTTTACATAAAGAAATGACGTGATTCAACCTGCAAGTCAGAAAGACTGCTGTCATTTTGTGAAGCAGAGAACTAGGTTAGTGTACTGCTGGTGCTATGTGGACACGAAAGCACACAGTTCTGAACCAAGGCTGTGAAAGTAACAGAGCGGAAGGTAAAGAGTCGGTATGCTGGGAGAGCTAGGGCTCCAGTGTCAAAGACACCTATATTTACAACCTTTTCATGTTCAGAATTGCCCATGGCTGAACTTCGTGCCTTGGACCACCTTACTGAACCTCTCTGAAGCTCTTTCCTCATACTTGAAATGACCACAATAATCACCACAACATTCCTAGAACAGCAATTTGTAATATAATTTCATTCCCCACCCCCGGGACTGAGTGATGATTAGATTCAGTTTTGGCGTCATAACTGCAGGGCTAAAATAGTATTACTGGCATCTGGTGGGCAGAAGCCAGGAGTGTTGCTAAACATTCTGTCATGCACAGAGCAGTCCTCACAAGATTGTGAGGACTGGCACAGATTGTCAATGGTGTCAAGGCTCAGAAAACGGCACTAAGGGTCCTGTCATAGATGATGTAGAACCAGAAAGAGAAACAAGAAGCAAACAACCGGGTTGAATTTCAATGGGTTGGCCAAAGACTGGAAGACTAAAGCTGCAAAGTAGATGTTTGGGGTGAGAGGGAAGGGAAGGAAGATGCAAAGAAAGAGAGATAGAAAAGTGGTAAAAGTGGCTGAGGGCAAAAGGGGACAGAATGGGGATCCTGTAGGGGAGAAGACATTGGGTTAGGAATTTCATTGGTGAGCTGTTCCTGTTGCTGGCTTCTAATGCACATGGAATTGGCAGGCAGGCAGGCTCTGAATGGGAGGCTAAGGTAGCTGTGATTGAGAGCTTAACATCATAAATGTTCGACTTTCCCCAGATAGCTCGGCCTCCTGCCTCCTGCTCTTCTCTGTACCCCAAGATTGCCTCTTTGTGCAATCCATTGTCCAAGTACTATAAAGGAAAGAACAATTGCTAATCTACAAGACGTCAAGGCTTTTACAGACCTGTGCTTGAATCAGGGAACTGAACCACAAACCTAGCCGTTTCCCACTTTCTGTTTCAGGGGCAACATGACTAACCTGGCCCCCGATTCTTCAGTTTTGTGTGCATGGCTAATGAAGTCAGGTACCCTCTGGAGTCAGGCCCCGGATAAAGTGTCTTCATTCTGCTTGATGTTCCTTCTAATGCTTTATCCTATATTTGCTATCAAGTTTGATTCTCAATAAAGCTTCATCCACATGGCAAACATTTGAGGACTTCAAATTCCATTCCCAATACCTCTCACATTTCATCCTGATTCTCAGAAGAGTGTCTCCCCTTACTATCTCAAACTCCTTCAAAAGCATGGAAGGCAAGAATCAATCCTCACTCAGAAAGGCAAACAGAAAGGACATTGGAAGAAGGGAAAAAAGGAAACAGGATAGGAGACTACCATAGTTCAGATTCTACTCAGCAGTGTATCAAAGTAGAGGATGAAACTCATAACCAAACTTTGGGCAGAGTGCAGGGAATCTTAAGAAAGAAGGGGGAGACTGAAAGATCTGGAAGGGACAGGAGCGCCACAAGGAGAGCAACAGAACCAAAAAATCTGGGCACAAGTGTCTTTTCTGAGACTGATACTCCAACAAAGGACTATTCATGGAGATAACCTAGAACCCCTGCTCAGATGTAGCCCATGGCAGCTCATTCTCCAAGTGGGTTCCCTACTAAGGGGAACAGGGACTGTCTCTGACATGAACTCAGTGGCTGGCTCTTTGACCACCTCCCCCTGAGGGGGGAGCAGCCTTGCCAGGCCACAGAGGAAGAAAATGCAGCCAGTCCTGATGAGATCTGATAGGCTAGGGTCAGATGGAAGGGGAGGAGGACCTCCCATATCAATGGACTTGGAGAGTGGCATGGGAGGAGATGAGGGAGGAAGGATGGAATTGGGAGGGAAGGAGGGAGGGGACTACAGCTGGGATACAAAGTGAATAAACTGTAATTAATATTAAAAAAAGAAAAATTAAAATAACAACAACAAAATAATTCTTAAACTAATTATTCTTAATCATGCACCATGCCTCTAGCTATTGACTCCTGTCATAGTTGTTCTTCTTTTCCTGGCTGTCTGGCTGTGTATATGTACTTAGCACCTGTAGAGAATCTTATATAGACTTTAGACAATTTCTGTCCCCCACAGAGTAATTTCTTGGCCACCCACTTGCTGTGTGTTCTCAGGAATTAATCATAGAAAAAGGAAGAGAAAGATGAAATAATAAGCATAGAAGGTATATTAGGCATCTGTAAGTACTCATCAAATGCCTTCTTTCAATTTCTTCAGCAATATATTCTGCATCCATAAATTGCCATGAAAACAATTTCATCCATCCCCTTCCCTCCCATTGCTTAAAATGTCAAAAATAAGGAATTTGCTTTTTTTTTTTTTCATTCTTGGAAAAGTGCCGTTACATTTTAAAGATGTGCTGGTTGTTTTTCATTTGTAGAAATCATAAAAGTGAGTGTTTTTAGACAGTGGAATGTGTTGTTGAGATCTTAATGAGTTGCAAATGTGGGGGAAATCCTTAATAGCTCCTTTACACAATAAAAACAACCATGTCTGTATTCATTTGGGAATTTAAAGGAAAGAAAAAGACTTTTGGAGAAAACTTTTTGAGCTTTTGCTCACTCACGTAAGAACAAATGAGTAAAGACACAAGTTGTCTGGCCATTATGAAAGGACAAAACCTCCCCTTAATGTTTAAACATATGCAGAAGTGACTGTTGCTTCATAAATGCAAGATCACATCAAATCTCCAAGAGAACTGAAAGGCTGTGGCAATTTTTCTATGCCCAGTGTACAAAAACAATAGCATTTCATTTAGCTCTGAGAACGATTGTTTTTTAAGAAGCTTCTGGCCCTACTATAGGGACTGACTTTTAGCCCAATTTTTCCAACTGGATTACTTGCTTTTTTTTTTTAAAAAAAAAAAATAATGGGCAGACATCTATCTGCTCATTCAGAATGGTGTCTGAAGCAAGCATAGTGACCTTCTGGAGCTCAGTACCCAAGCCAAGATGCTCATCCTGGGACTATCCCTCGGCAGTCTCACTTAGGCAAAGTCAAAGAGCGGTAAGGGCAGCCATTGGTGTTGGTGTTACCACACTGACCATGCTGATGCATAGCGGAGCGAGCATGACGTGGGAGAAGCCATCCAAGGGACAATTCAAGAGAAGGCTGTGAATTGGGAGGACCTCTTCATTGTTTGCAAGCCGAGGCCCACGCTTTAAAAAGGGAAGTTGCTGAAGGCAGGCTGTCGGGAGACCCTCATGGATCTGAAGCTATCTGAATGTCTTTCTTATCTGCTGGCATAGGAACTTCATCCCAGGAATGTATAATTCCACGAGGATGATGAAAGCAATGTTTTCACCAGTACAACAACATTCATTGGTTCTTGAGAGTCATCGAAGAACTGGGGTGTTGGGGGATAGTGAAAGTCCTGAGTGTCTCCTACTTCAACCCCTTGCATATTGAAAGGCTCTAAATGAGTCTGGGCTGAACATAAATGATCAATCAGGTTGAGTTCAGGTTAGACTGACCTAGTACTGCCATCCAAGGACATCATCCTCAGGGCCTACACCATCCTGGGCTTTTCAGATACATCTTGGTCCGAGCCAGAGAGGACCCTTCACAACTTCAAAGACTCAAAGTTATAGAGACCATTGCAAAGCACAGGGAAACGTTGGGGCAGGTTCTGATTCAATTCCGCATCCTGAGGGATGTGTGGTGGTCCTCGAATCCATGACACCAGTGCTCTCAGTGAGCTTTGACTTCAGGTTGAATGATGAGGAGATAGCAGCCATTCTCAGATTCAGCTGAAACCCAAGAGTCTGTGGCCTGCCTGGGATGGTGAATATTGAGGGACATCCCTACAACGAGGAAAATACTGAAACCCAGTTTCCTGATGAGACTGCATGGTGAATCTATTATTTCCAATGTGCAAATCACTCCTCTTGAGTTTTATTTTTAGCCAAGCTTGTCTAACACCATGTGGTAGTGGCCTTGATGTAGGCTAGAAACTTGACAGTACAATAAATCCTCATATTCAACCAGAGGCAGACTTTTTCACAGAAATAAGATTTGAGGAAGCAAAGGCCATTTTATTTCACTAATTTGATCTGACTAAATGTTTGTCAAACACCAGGAACTCTGATAACACTGGGAAAGCAACAACAAAAATACTAATATTAACTGGAAAAAACCTAAAAATGCACTGTCTGATTTGAGCATCAGTCTGGTGTAGGTAGAAATAGTTTCAGCAGGCCATCGTTTCATTCTGAAAAGTCTTTGGTGTGATTGCTGAAGGCTTTGTCACTGTTTTTCTGCAAGATGGAGGTTTTTAATGAATGCTCACGGAATCTGAAGTTTAGTGCAAGGTTTTCAGCAGCAATGCAGAGTGACAAGAGGAGAGAAAGAGGTTGCCTCCTCACATGTGCTCATGGTGAGTGGATTCAGAAATATAGATCCACACATAAATACAATCTGCCTGGTCTGTGTAATGTTACTTACATATATGTTTTTAGGGCTGACTGCTTGGTAATGGATAGCCAATCAGTATACTATCCTACTCAGAAAATTTATATGGAGCTATCCTATTAGCTATTGATCCAAAATACCTATAGTACATGTAATTCTGTATATAAATATACATATAGTTTAAATGAAATTTTCTGTCATTATCTATTCATCATCTATATGTCTATCTCTTCTACATCTATTTATTTATCTGTGAACTATCTTTCTAACTATCTATGTATCTATCTATCTATTAAAAGATTGTTTTTAATAATTTTAATCATATGGAAGTGTGTGTCCATAGGTTGGTATATACATGTAAATGCAGTGGCCTGAGGAAATCAGAGGAGAGAGGCAGTGGATTCCTTGGAGCTAGAATTGCAGATAGCTGTAAGCTACCTAATGCAGGTTCAGGGAACTGAACTCAGGAGCCCCAGAAAAGCAGCAAGTCCTTTCAATAGCAGAGCCATCTCTCCTGCCCTTAAACTATATTTTAATATACCTCTTTCAGCAGAACCGACTGAGATTTTTCCCCCTCAGTTTTTAAATTTGTGCTTTCCATTGAATGTTTGTTTTGGAAAAAAAATACTTGATTGACAGTAATTTTTTTCTGACATCTGGCATTACTTCTCCACTGTCTTCCAATGTGTACTGTTGTTTTTGTGAGATCGGCTATCAATCCAGTTGTTTTTATCATGCTCAGTTAATCCACTATTACACAGTTAGACATGTATTCCCAGTTTATTTAACAGGCTTCCTGAAGCTGAGATTTCAGGGATATAATCTATTTTGAAAAAAAAAAAATACTACTACTTTTTAAATTGCCTCTCCATATCCTTTCATTTCTCTTCCAGAAACTCTCATTTAAAGAACACTGATCTTCTTAGTTTGTTTTACAAGATTTTAGCTTTTTTTTTTCCTTAATGATTTCTGCCTCTGAGATCTAGTAACTTCCCTTCAGTTCTCCCATTTTCTTTTTAACTGTTGACTTCATTTCTCCAAGCATCTTAGTTCTCCAGGTTGCTGACCACTTATTTTTCATAGTGTCTTAACTTTTCTGCACTGTAATAAGCAGGGTGCTCTTTCATTCTCTTTAGATTATCCTACAGTGGCTTTTGTTCTGAAAACCTAGTTCTTCTACATTCCTGTTGCCTCTCCGTGGTAGGCCTATTCCCAAGTGATTGACACAGTTTTAGAGTAGATTTATAACCATCCTTTGTTGTTTATTGTTAGGAGGAAGCTTGCCTCTTGGAGCCTGGCATGTGGAAGAATCCTTTAGTTGAATTATTAATTTCCTTATACCATGTCGTGCCTAGACACTGCTGCTCCAGGAAGTAGTGCGCTACCTTCTCAGCTTGGAGGTCTTCAGACCACAGAGGTACATGCAATTAAGATTAATGACCTGCTAAATAAAATTACACGGTGTGCATGCATTACACAAGCTCACTTGGTGATGGACAGCTTGGCTGGTAATAGGATCCATGTGCCCTGAAATCAGAAGGAGAGCCATCAGGCAGAAGAGGAAGGGGGCTGGTAGAAAGGAGAGTGCGGGAGAGAACTAACATGAGCACAATTATTAAAACGCTGTAATGCAACACATTACTTTGTATACTAATTTATTCAACTGACTTTAAGAAGAATTGGCAGTTAGTAGTCTAAATTTGGCATTTAAAGTTTTGCGTTTGAACTTATCCCGTCAGACCCGATAATCTCTCTCTTTTTGGTGTAGGTTTTTAAAGTAAACAGGTTTTTAGAAAATTTAAACTGTCATAATGTGTCACAAAAGAAACCTTTGTTAATAAAGACAGAAAGGCTAGAATATACTATAATGAAGGCAAATATGACCAGTATCCTGTCCCAGGCTGATAACCATGTTGACATCTTGATATTTTTAAAGTTGCATTGTCTTGTGTACATATGCGTAGAAAAACAAATTTAGACCATATGCTACATTTTAATTTATAACAATTTTTACTGAAGGTAACGTTTAACACTTCTAATAAAAGTATAATTTTAATTAAAATAATATTAACTTATTTAAGAGAGTTAATATTTATTTCACTTTAGTATAATTACTATTCAAATCATGGCTCAGTGGTAGAGTACAAGCATGGGTTGTTCATGGTCCTAAGAAAACACACACACACACACACACACACACACACTCACACATGCACAAGCACACAGATGCACACAAGCTCTATACGATGTGTTCTATCTCTTCTTTTTTGTCTTTCGTTTATTTCCTGCTTTCTGTTTTGTTTCTATAAGGAAAATTTTGTGTTTTCGTTTGTTTTGAAAGAAAGCGAGAACACTTGATTTTGCAATCCTCCTACTTTCGCCTCCCCAATGCTTGCATTTTAAAAATTCACGTATCTGGATCATAGTCCCTTTCTCCTCTCCTCCTCATCCGGCTCTCTTCCCCTCTGCCCCTCTTTTCCCTTTCTTACTCCTTAGACAAAGGGAGGCCCTCCCCCTACCAACCCACACTGGCACATCTGGTTGAATCAGGACTGAGCACATCTTCTTTCCCTGTGGACTGGTGAGGTTGTCTGGCCAGAAAGAGTCAGAGACACCCCCCCCCCATTCCCCATTCTAGGGAACTCAATTGAAGGCCAAGCTGCCCATTGGCTACATATGTGTAGGGGGCCTACGTCCAGTCCATGCATGGTCCTTGGTTGGTGCATCATCCTCCATAAGCCCTCCTGTGCCCAGGGGAGTTGGCCCTATTGGTCATGTGGAGATCCTGTTCATTCCCTACTCTTCCTCCTGCTCTTCCACAAGATTCTCTGTGCTCTGTCCAGTGTTTGGCTGTGAGTCTCAGCATCTGCTTCAATCTGCTGCTGGGTGATTGAGGTATCAGGGTGACTGTGGCTTCATAGAATGAGATAGAGAATGTTCCTTCTGTTTCTATTCTGTGAAATAGTTTGAAGAGAGTTGGTGATAGCTCTTCTTTGAAAGTCTTGTAGAATTCTGTGCTAAAATCATCTGGCTCTGGGCTCTTTTTTGGTTGGGAGATTTTTGGTGACTACTTCTATTTCCTTAGGGATTACAGGGCTGTTTAAACTATTTACCTGGTCTTGATTTAACTTTGGTAGGTGAAATCTATCAAGAAAAATCATCCATTTCCTTTAGATTTTCCAGTTTTGTGGAATACATGTGATTTGTGCCTTTAATCCTTTCTATATGGTTTATGACATTTATTTGACTTATACATGTTGAGTCATCCGTGTCTCTCCAGGACATCATGGATGGTCTTTTTGATATATGCCTATATTTCATTTGCAAGTATTTTATTGAGGATTTTTCAATCTGGGTTCATCAGGGATATTGACCCATAGTTTTGGTGTGTGTGTGTGTGTGTGTGTGTGTGTGTGTGTGTTCCTTTACCTGGTTTTGCTATCAGATTATTTTAGATTCATAGAAGAAGTTTGGAAGTACTCCTTCAATTTCTTTTTCTTTTTTGAATTATTTAAGAAATATTAGTTATAGATCTTCTTTGAAAGTCTGGTAGAATTCTGCTGTGAATCCATCTGGACCTGGGAATATTTTAGGTGAAATACTTCTTATCACTGTTTTAATCTCCTTATGTTTTAAGAACTCAGTTTCTCTCTATCTATGAGGTTTTTGACCTGTTCTTGCTTTAACTTTGGTGACTTGGATATTCTACCAATTTGTTCGTTTTCTTTCTTTTTCAGAGTTTTCATCTTAATGAAGACGCATTGCAGATCTGTAATAATAAAAACAGTGTGCTGAAGCAAAAACAGGTGTGTAGACCAATGGAACAAAACAGAAGACCTAAATGTGAGTACATGAGAAGTTGTAAGGTAAGTATAGTCATCTGATATTTTCAAAGATGCCAACAATACATATATTAGAGAAGAGACAAGATCTTCAACAGGTCTAGGGAATTGTTAGATGTTCACAAGTAAAAGAATGAAAACGGGCTCTTATCTCTCACTCTCCCCACAAAAGTCAACTCCAAATCGATCAAAGACTTCAATATGAATCCTGAAATAAATTGTTGGTCTAAAAGATTCCCAAGCAATGTAGCCTATTGCTGTTGCCCTTGGCTGTCTCTTAGAAGCTGAAGCTAAGTTCCTACTGCTGAAGACACCATGCACTTTGTTCTTTTCTTTTTTGTTTTTTTTTCCTGAAAATTCTGAGTCATAACTGTGCATGTGTGTGCATCCGCCCACACATATATGTATGAACATGTTCATAGAATAGGTAGGTATTTGTGTGAACATATGCGAATATGTATATTAACATTTTAGTTAAATTTACATTTGGAGAGGTCTTGCCACCAAACACAGTATCTCTTAGCCTGCCTCAAGTACCTGAGGATATGGTTAGAATCGCCTAAGTGCGAGCTGCAGTATGTCTACTTTGTTTATCTTCTGAAAGCACTGGGGTTGGTAATGCTCACTGATTGGCTTCTATTCAGTGACGTTCATTGGGGTTTGCAGCCCTTTGATGACATTAGAAATGACTTCTATACAAGTATGATACGACTCTTGCTGCTAGTCATATTCGATTTCATGCTGTCATGTTCAAAGAGAGGAAGAGTTTTTGTAGATGTTGGATGGAGTTCAACTTTTGCAATACACCAGCAATTTGATCCTTCAGAGCCTCCTCTGTAAACTGAGGCTTATGGTGACCCTAGTTCTGTAGAACCCTAGTTCTGGGAATTGGGGACAGTGTGCAGAAAGCACTTAACATCATCCCTGCTAGATACCGAGGCTTTAAAAAGAAAATCTATGGACTATTTTTGTTTTCATCACATAATGAAATATTATCTATAGAAGGCATTGGGCTATGTCGATGTTGCATTACTGCTCCACAATTACTCTTTGTGGTTATTCGTCATTTATTTGCTATACATATCCACTGATGTCATCCAATAGACAGCCATGGATGCTGGCCTTAAAATACAAGAACGTCACAATGTTTCATCAAATAATGCCACCACTTCTAGAACTGGTTGATGGCTCAATGCCACAAAGAAATTTCTCCCTAAAAAGTGTTTGTGTGTGTGTGTGTGTGTGTGTGTGTGTGTGTGTGTGTGTATGTAGGGTAATGTAGAAGAAAGCTGCTTTAGATATTTCCAGTGTCCCCACTCTTTCATGAGGAACAACACTTTGAGCACAGGTCTTACCTGGTATGTGAATATGACGACTTGCATTCTGATTTTCATAGCATCACTTTTATAGCTCAAAATATGACCTACATTGAACACAAAACAATGCCTGAGAAGTGCTGTCCTTAAAATATTATTCTAAGGGCTGCAGAGGGAGATCAGTGATGTACACTATCTTTTCTTCTGGAGGATCCAGGTTCAATCCCCAACACCTACATGGTGGCTCACAACCATCTTTAACTCCAGATCCAGTGGCTCTCTTGCCCTCTTCTGGCTTTTGTGGGCACCAGGCATGCAAGTAGTCCACATACATGCAATGCAAGCAGAACACTCATACACGGAAAATAAAATAAAAAACATAAATATATAATTATAAGTATTCTAAGGAAAAATTCTTTATGATGGAAATAAAGCTTAGTAATGCTTGAAAATAATGGTGTTCAAATAGTGCCAATGAAACTACTTTCACCATGGTTTGTGGAGAGCAAATGGAGAAGTACTGGGTCATAAAGAGCTCAGGAAACACATTATGGTGTCCTTTAGAATGAGAACATGTATATCTTTGACCTTCGCAATTTTTGTAACAATCTCAAATTATTCTTTGTGCATTTAACAGTGATAAACTACTGGCCGAGGGGATGACCACAACACTACTGGCCACACTGACAAAGGGCAGACTCAGACCACATTAATTAGGCCTGCACCATATGTCACTGGGGGTTCAGGAAGGGTCAAAACTTGCTGAGCCTTTTGCTCCCTGAGAGGGCAGAGCTAATTGCGGCTAAGAAGTATATCATTCCGGCTTGAATTCAGTCCCTAAAAGGAAAGTGCTTATCTTTTTTTTCTCCCCAGAAAATAAAGTATACTATGTATCTTAGGGTTTTTTATTGCTTTGAAGACATCGTGGCCACAGCAACTGTTACAAAGGAAAACATTTAATTGGAGCTGGCTTGCAGGCTCAGAAGTTTAGTTCAGTATTGGCAATGTGTGAAGCATGGTGACATGCAGGCAGAAATGGTGCCATGGTTATCATGGAAAAATGGTTTTACTCTGATATTTTCATATACATACATGCCATATTTTATCTCTAGTCAATCCCCTATGGATACTGCTATATGCCATCTTTCATAGCCCCCTCTATACACACATCTATCCATCTATCTATCTATCTATCTATCTATCTATCTATCTATCTATCTATCTATCATCTATCTATCTATCATCTATCTATCCATCTATAACACAAACATTTGTTTGTTTTTGTTTTTTTGAGACAGGGTTTCTCTGTGTAGCCTTGGCTGTGCTGGACTCACTTTGGAGATCAGGCTGGCCTCACAGAGGCTGGCTCACAGAGCTCCACCTGCCTCCGCCTCCCCAGTGCTGGGATTACAGGCATGCACCACCACGCCCAGTTATATATGTATTTTTAAATTTCCTTTGTTCCATTTTCTTCTCACTGTAGTGTTCTTCCTCCCCTAAAACTTTCATGTCACGTATACAGACACACACACACACACACACACACACACACACACACACACACACATACACTTTGTCTTTCTGAGTCTGCCTTATTTTACTAAACATAATGATTTCCAACACTGCCATTATTCTGAAACCATCAATCTCATTTTTCTTTATGGCTGAATAAAGTATGTTGTGCATATGTGCCACCTTTTATTTAAACATTCATTTCTTCATGTATACCTAGGCTTGTTACTAAACAAGATGACAATGGATGATGGCTAAAGACATTGAACACCTTTTCAGGTACTTTTTGACCATTTGCATTTCTTTGTTTGAGAAGGAAGAAATTCTTCAGTTCATTAGCCTACATATTGTTCGGAATTCTCTATAGGTTCTGGATATCAATTTCCTGTCAGATGTGCAGTTGGCAATTATTATCTCCTATCAGCTTTCTCTTGACTCCAGTGATCTTTCTTTGGTGAAAACCCCTTTTCTTCTTTTTTATGTATCACCAACATTTATTGATTTAATTCCAATCCTAATTGTTGTACTAGAGGTGTGGGCTTTTGGAGGGTGATTAGATTTTTGGGGACTCATAGAGTTTTAACAACAACGACAGCTACAACCACCACCACCACCACCACCAACCATCTTCTGCAATGGGAGGACAAAGTGAAAAGACATTCTACCATGTAACGAAAAGCTAGCCCTGACCAGACTTGGAATGTGCCTTCACTCTATACTTCCCATTCTAGAGCCATGGGAAACACCTCATTTCTGTTACTCCTTTTTATGTGAGAGGAAGGTGTCCTAATTGGACTAAAATATATACCATTTCTCTCTCAAAATTCATGTCAATAGCACACAAAGTAGGCATAGTTGCAAAGAAAACTGTCAAATGAAAAGTCACAGGAAAGTATAAGAATGTTAAAAAATTCATAAAATACACCTCATCTGATGTATGATTGTTCTCTCTCTCTCTCTCTCTCTGTGTGTGTATAAACCCTTTTTATTTTCATGAAATACTATTTGTCATTTTTTGTGGGTGACTTCTCATGCCAATGGACTCCTTTCCAAAAAGTCTTTGCTTATGGCTGTGTATTGGAGTGTTTTACCCACGTTCCCTCTATCAGTATCAGTGTCAGTTATCTTCAGGTGTTGATTCACTTTGAATTGGTCTTTGTGAGGAATAAAAGGTGAGGCTTTGGTTTCACTAGTCTACATGTGTACACTCATGCTTCCCAGCACTGTTTACTGAAAGGGCTTTTCTCTAATGTATTTTTTGACATGTTTGTGAAAGACTAGATGGAAGCAGTTCTGTGGGTTTAATTATGGGCCCTTTATCCTACTCTACTGGTCTTTTCCCCAATGACATTTCACAGAAGAAATTATAAGATTTTATAGTGAGATTCAGTTTTATTTTTTAAAGTCACCCTCAAATGAGTATCAAGTTTTCTAAACAATGGTATATATCAAAATTTGGTATTAGTGACATTAAGTTAATCATTCCTTTTCATTTTTACCTTTATTTTTAACTTGATCTTAATTTTTTTCTGCTACCATTTAAACATCAATTTTATTACTCTTGGCATTATACCATATGCTATTTCCAACAAGTCTTTGATGTTGATGTGGCTGACATTATCTTTATATTACAAATGACAAAAAAGTGATATTTAGAATTGTTAAGTGCCTTTCCTAAGACTCAAACTTAGAGTGGATCCACAATATTGGCTAAGGTCTTTTGACCTTCTGTTCTTTCCATTGTACCAATGATGTTTTAGAAAGTACTTCTAGCATAAAAAAGTATTTTAAAAATCTTTTAAAGAATCTTAAAAATACTTTAGCCGTGGATTTTTGTCTTTCAAAATATTTTAACAACATCCCAGTTGCTGGGAGTACAGCCATCCACCAACACACCCAATTGTATGTGATACTGGGGAACCATATCAATGTCTCAGGCAGACAAGGCAAATGCTTATCAGCTGAACTGTATCTTTTGTCTCATATTGGACTTTAAAACTGTAATATGAAGACAGACAAATTTAATAGAATTTTAGAAAAAACACATCTTGAGGTTCAGACTATGAATCATTATGTGTAGGAAATAGAAATTTCTCTAGCTTTTGTGCAGACAGCAGATTAGAAGAGAATGGCAAAATGAAGCAAAGCAGTAAGATAATTATCCTAGATTTTCCCTAAGTATCCCTGACTGTGTAGAGCGAAAATAACACTTGGATTCTGTGCTGAGGGTTTTTTTAAAAATAGATATCCAATAGATACCCAACATTTTTTCAAGTAAAGAAGCCTCTTTTCCAATTGAACATATACTTTAAGGATCATTGTATCACAATAATCCACAGCAAATGTGTTTCTAAGATGACTAGAGCACAGTATTCATAAAAATGAGACATTGCATTCATAGCTACTATGATTTTCATTACAAAGAGTGAGACATATACAAAAATCCTACTACTTTTTTTACCTCCAGTTTATTATTGTGTTTATTGTAGCTACTCATCTACTTATCCTATTTATTTAAAATGACTTATGTATAATGGTTAGTATGTATGTGAGCATACTAGCCCAGAACCTAATTGACCTGTACCAGCTACAATAGAAAACCCAGTTTTTGAAGATAGAGAAGTTATTGGGAGCAAGATTTCAATATATTATTGTTACTCTAAACTAGTGGCTTCATCAGCTTTGTAACATACAAAACACCTCAACTTCGATAGCTCATACTAACATTTGACTTAATGAATGTTGTAAAACGTGGAAATGGTAGTTTATGTCTCTCTCATATTCATGTCTCTCTTCCCCAGCTTTGGATTGTAATGGCCAATAAGACCTAGTCCAATTTGAGAATACATTCCAAATCTCTATTGTGTCAAATCTGGAATGAGAATTGAAGTTATTAACTAAAGTGAGGCACATGACCAAAGCTAATATTAATGAAGGAAAGATGAACGAAACTCTGGAAGTGAGGGGGAGAAAACTATTTCTAAAAAATAACCCAAATTTCCAGAAATACAGGAATTTAAGTTTGTCTTGCATGTAACAGCATAGAGAAGAGTGACACCGTATGTAATATGACATGGCGCGTGGTTCCATTTCTCACAGTGCTTTGGCTTCTAGAGGGAGCCAAGGATGAAGCAGAGAACAGCTGTCATGTCCCAGAATTCTTTTCACCCTCTTATATCCCTGGGGAAGAGCACTGTTGGTATAATGTGGTGCAAAGGGATTCATAGTCTTGCAGGAAAAGAGTTCTGGTAAAGCTACTGGAGACTTATGGGCTGGATTCCAGGTGACAGTTGCCGCCTCTGAGACCACTTGTGAGTGGGAAACAAGTTTCTTGGGGGTACATGCTTCAGAAGAAGTATAACAAATGACATGAAGCACCTGAGATTGTACTTAGTGTGGACACTATGTTCAACATGCCTCTGTTTCTATAATTTCATTGATCAGTTCTAGAGGCCAGGTCCTGTATGTCCGCGTCTCACTTAGCACCAGGCAGTCTTGCTCTTCTGAGGCAATGGCATGAGTAAGACATCTGCCTTTGAAATGAAGAGGTGTATGTTCTCTGAGCTAGCCTTGAGCCTTCAACCTCGAGCCAGGAATTTCTCCTCTGGGTCTTTTCTCCACCCTCTGGAACTGTACCTGGCATATAATAAATGCTTAATGAAACTGTTTTGGGTGAATGAATAATCCATATTTAAAACTTCATCTGTCCCTAAAATTCTATAATAAAGTTGACTCGAGGAAGGGAATTACGTGACAAAATTATTTATTTATTTATTTATTTATTTATTTATTTATTTATTTATTTATTTATAAAATATATTCATTTTGTACCCCAGCTATAGCCCATTACCTCATCCCCTTCCAATCCCACTCTCCCTCTTTCTTCTCTACCCATGCCCTTCCTCCAGCCCACTGATGGGGAGGTCTTCTTTCCCTTCCCTCTGACCATAGCCTATCAGGTCTCATCAGGACTGGCTGCATTGTCTTCCTCTATTGCTTGGTAAGGCTACTCCCCACTTAGGTGGAGGTGATCAAAGAGCCAGTCACTGAGTTCACGTCAGAGACAGCCCCTGTTCCCCTTACTAGGGTACCCACTTGGAGACTGAACTGCCGAGTTTGTCTGTGACTAAGTTTTTTTTAATTAAAATGAATTAAACATTAATTTGAATAGTACATTATCGGATTTTCATATTCTTCATTTCAAATTCATATTCTTTTCTTTCCATGAAAAATATGAATTTGAATAAAATTAAATCCTAGGGAAAACATTTGCTGAGCAAAATGATGTGTATAACTCTTTATGTAACTTGTAATTCCTTTTTAATAGCAAAAAAAGACCATAAAGAGAACCATCATTTAAACTCTTCACATTGACAAAACCCCCAAACATCTTTCAGAACTTTCAGGTTTTACTCTACTGGTGAATCACAGTGTCACATGACTTCTCAGTGGCTCTGTTGGATGTGAATGACTTTCACAGGCTCCTTATTTACTCTCATTTTTGGTTGTGAGCCTAACGTTTAATGGCAGAGCCATCTCTCCAACCCATTTTATTTACTCTTAATTAAGAAAAAAATATTCCTGTATCAACAAAAATCTGTTTACTTCCAAAATAGAGGCATTTTCTTTTTCATCATTTTACCCCAGACAAATGGTCTGGAAGCCATATTTTGCTATAGAAACTGAAGAGGAATACACAAAAACATCTTGGTGTCTTAATTTAAGTGTCAGGAGGAATGGAGGAAACCAGATAATCATGGTACTTTCTTTAGGAATCCCTATTAGGTAAGTAAGGAGTATTAAGCAGTACTACTGTCTCTATTGCTCCCTTAGGTAGCACGGTTTTTCACCATCCTTAAGAAACTACATACATAGGATAAGCAAACCAAAATCTGTACACCTAAAGAAGCTAAGCGAGAAGGAGGAACCTGGATAAGATGATTAATCCTCACTCAGAAAGACAAACGGGATGGACATTGGAAGAAGGAGAAAACAGGAAACAGGACAGAAGCCTCTGAAAGACTCTACCCAGCAGTGTATCAAAGCAGATCCTGAGACTCATAAACAAACTTTGGGCAGAGTGCAGGGAATCTTAGGAAAGAAGGGGGAGATAGGAAATCTTAGAGAGGACAGGAGCTCCACAAGAAGAGCAACAGAACCAAAAAAATCTGGTCCCAGGGATCTTTTCTGAGACTGATACTCCAACCAAGGACCATTCATGGATATAACCTAGAACCCCTGCTCAGATGTAACCCATGGCAGCTCAGTCTCCAAATGGGTGTCCTAGTAAGGGGAACAGGGACTGTCTCTGACATGAACTCAGTGACTGGCTCTTTGATCACTTCCCCCTGAAGGGGGAGCAGCCTTTCCAGACCACAGAGGAGGACAATGAAGCCAGTCCTGATGATACCTGATAAGCTAGGGTCAGATGGAAGGGGAGGAGGACCTCCTCTATCAGTGGACTTGGAGAGGGGCATGAGAGGAGATGAGGGAGGGAGGGTAGGATTGGAAGAGAATGAGGGAGGGTGCTACAGCTAGGATACAAAGTGAATAAACTATAATTAATATAAAAATAAAATTTAATCAAAAAACTAAAGACTTTTAAAGAGGTAAAGCAAGATGTAGCCTCTCTCCCTCCCTCCCTCCCTCTCTCCCTTCCTCCTTTCTACCCTCCCTGTTTTTCTCTTTCTTTCTCTCTCTCTCCCACCTGTTTTCTCCCTCCCCTGTACTGAAGAACATGAAAAAAACAATTCCGTTATAGCCTCCAGTCCTATAGGACATTTAAGTTATCATAAGCAATTGGTTTATGGTACTTAGTACTTGGGGCTTGGAGTCAGAGATATGTGTGCTAAATCTAAGCATCCCCTTTGGGACATTTGCTTAACCTATCCCTTGCTCATTTTCCTCATGTGTAAAGTGGAATTTAGGATTACAACTGTTGTGAAGATTGAGTTATATTAGAACTTTACAGTGATACCTAACATGGAGTATCAATATATATGACAAAAGAGTTGGGGTGTGGAGAAAGAGAGGTATCATGATGGATATATGCAAGAAGCCAGTTGACAGAGAGACTACAGGAAACCCTTCTCCATCTGATCTACCATGACAGAGCATGCATAATGAAGACCTGTGATATGCAAATCTGGAAGAAGGTTAGATCTATATAAATTACATATAAAGGATCAGTGGTACCATGGTTTTTGAGCATCTCTCATATCACTAGCCTATTTCCATCCTCTATGTGACTTTTTTCCTTAATTAATTATCTCTATTTTGATCACTATCCATATGCTTCTGGTTCAATTTATTGTACTAGAACACAGAGAATCTTACTGGCTGCTACTTGGACTCAGATCTGCAACTGTAATCATCATGCCAATAACATTTCTCTTGGCTCATGATTGTATGTCTGTTGTTTGAATCTAGACAACCTTGTGGTTACAAAGCTCATCAGCCTCTTTCACTTTGCCTTTGCACCTGACTTGTTCCATTTCTAGAAACATCCATTTGGATTTGGGGACAAACTGTAAACTCTTTAATAAAAGTTGTTCATCAGGCAGGGAGAAAATTCTAACCTATTTAAAGATGTTCCCATCTTTTCCTGGGTTTGGTGTGTTTTGTGTTTTTCTCTGGGCAGCAAACTCGGTTTGAAATTGTAAAAAGACCTATGAAACTTTGATCTTACATTAGGATCATTTTGGATGCATCCAATTTGCATGCTAAAAGTCACTTTTCAGAAACACAAGGCCATCAGTTGGAAAAAAAAAAACATTTCTACAATTCAGTGTCAATAAAGAATGCCCTGCAGCAGGAATGAAAGGCACACTTAGAGAATACCTCCAATAAGAACCATGATAAGATTTCCCTTAGAATTGAATTCACCATAGGGCAATGCTCCTTTGCACCATCTTCGTGTTCTTTTCATTAACTTCTCATGTGTTTGGGCATCCTTCATTAAGATGGCTCATCCCTTTCTGGAGAATCAAAGCAGAAATGTAAACTTTTGGGCCATCAATAATCTATTTACTGTAGAATGTCTTCATTTTGCTTTAATGACTGCAGGGAAGGGGGTGAGAAAGGAGAGTGTTGAGGAGAAACGTAACATTGAAAATTTTGATGTGTCACAAGTCAGAGCGGGTATTTCTCCTTAGAAATTTGCAAATGTCTTGCTTGAAAAGCATCCTCCATGGTTTAGATGATTTATTAGCAGACAGTCAGTGGGATATGAATAAATTGCCTAGATGTTTTGTTGAAAGGGTGCACCTCCTCCATCTGTTATCAGAAATGTTGGGGGACCTGCCAGAGTAACCACAAGTTAACAGAGAAGTGGGGGTGTTACCCCTTAAGATTTTTAGTCTCATTAATAAAAAAAAAATAAGAATTACTTTAAAGGGAAGCCTGAGGATAATTTTATTAGAGTTTAAAAGAAAAAAGAAAAAAACTAACACAGGCAAGCTGTAAGTCTCCCCAGCTGCCAGAGGAGCGGGATGGAGAAAGAGTAAGCCTTTTGATCTTAGCCAGCATCGAAGTCAGCCACAAGGTGGGGAGGGGAGCTTCAGAGAAGAAATGAGAAAGCCCCTAAGTACCAGCAAAAGCGTTCTTAGGTGCTGGGCAGCGTCAGGAAGAAAGATAGGGAAGAGAAGAAAAAGGAAAAGTTATCTAACAGAATCTCATGGAAACTCACAGGGGCCGTATTATATAAGAAGGAAAGTATGTTATGTTATTACAGGGATAATTCTTCTTCCTATCAGTACTGGTTGGTACACCATGTCAACTTGACACAGCTGGAGTCATCAGAGAGGAAGGAGCCTCAGTTGAGAAAACGTCGCTATGAGATCCAGCTGTAAGGCCTTTTCTCAATTAGTGATTAATGGGGGAGGGCCAAGCCATGGTGGGTGGTGCCATCCCTGGGCTGTTAATCCTTGGTTCTATAATAAAGCAAGTTGAGCGAGCCATGGTGAGCAAGCCAGCAAGCAGCACCCCTCCATGGCCTCTACATCAGCTCCTGTCTTCAGGACCCAGCCCTGCTTGTGTGCCTGTCTTGACTTCTTCCAATGACGGACTATGTGATCTGGAAGTGTAAGCCAAAAAACCATCTTTCCTCCCCAACTTGCTTTTTTGGTCTTGGTCTTTTGTTGCAGTAATAGAAACCTTGAGTGAGACTCTATCTCTTTAGCATAGCTTAAGGCACATCTTCCTGAAGGGTTGTCTTGCCTTCCTGAGGGGTGGTCCCTCAAGCATGTTGTTGACCTTTCCAACTGGAATGTTAGGTCTCTACATTGGGCTAGTTGGTCCCAGTTGGTGGTGCTGCTGAGGGAGGTCATGGAACTTTAGGATATGAAGCTTTGTTTGTGGCTCTGTGTGTGTGTGTTTGTCTGTGTCTCTGTGTGTGTACTGATGGAGAGGGTTTGAGAGTCTATAGTCTCATTCCACTTCCATCTTGCTCTCTCTTCACCCTGTGTGTGAATGGAAACGTGACCTCTCAGCTTCCCTGATCTCCTCCCTGATACCATCCATGTTCCTCCTGCCATTAGTGACTCCTTTGGAACTCTAAGCTCATGTAAATGCTTTTGTCTTTATGTTGCTTCTGGTCATGGTAT
The DNA here is from genome assembly GCF_907164565.1 of Psammomys obesus. Classification (NCBI taxonomy): domain Eukaryota; kingdom Metazoa; phylum Chordata; class Mammalia; order Rodentia; family Muridae; genus Psammomys; species Psammomys obesus. The sequence goes on along the minus strand of NW_026585580.1, from coordinate 11,168,418 downwards.
TGCAGGAACAGAATTAACTAATACAACAAAAGAAACATAATATCCTTATCGGCAGGTGTCTGGTAGAAGGCAAAGCTGTTTGTGTTCCTATATTCTTATGCATTCACTTATTCTGTTAATCCCAGATGGAAATACTGTATGGCTGTGTTGCTGTGGGGTACTGCTCCTGTGACATTTTCACCCCAGGGAACACGATACAAAAAGTGGAAAGAGCTATTCCATCCCGTCTTGGTAACATCTAGAGATAATCTGTCTTTCTAGGCCAGCCAGGGCTACATAGTGAGAGTCTGTCCAAATCAAAACAACATAAAAACTAAATGAAATAAAGGCAATCGTTCTGTTCCCCCCATTTTCACAGTCAGAGCAACTCTCCTCTGGGCCGGGAAAAGCTCCTGTGCCAGCCTCTTTGCCTGCCCCGCACTTCAGGACAGCAAGAGTGACTGCTGATTTATGAGGGCTGTCTTGAGCATGCTGTCCCTGTCCCTTTCAGTATGACACTGCCACTCAGGTGCCTCTTCTTCCAGTTAGGACAGAAGCTTCCGTTCTTTTATTTTTAAACACATGTAAGTATATTTAAATAAAAATAAACCCATCTATTTCTAAAAACCTGTAAAAATACGATCAATTATGAGAGGCAAAGCAAGTGAAAACTCCCAGTTTAGATGATCTACAACTCCTAAAGCCTCCCCCTGTGTATGTGAATGTGTGTGAGTGTATGCTGTATATGAGTGTGTGATTGTGTGTAGGTGTGTGTATCAGTGTGAGTACGAGTGTGAGTGTACATGATTGTGTGTGAGTGCCTGTGTGTGTGTCCAATCATTTATGCTGACATCCTTCCAAACTTAGTGGCATTAAGTGAGTAACTACTTTATATGAGGTTATGACTTCGTGGGCCAATAGTTCGGGCTGACTGGTTAGATGATTCCTTGACTATTATTTGGTGCCCACTGAGCTTACTTGCTAACATCTAGCAAATGGCCAGCCTGGTCTAGTGGGGTCTAAGGCTGGCTCAGTTTTCTGCCTGCTGCGTAGACTATACTGCCTCTGCTGAACCTTTCCTTCACTGGGTACTGCCAGGGTCTCTGCATGAAGTCTTCAGCAGGCGGCCAGCAGACAGATAGCCCCGGGCCACTGTAAACGTTTTGCTAGTTCCTTCACCGGCTGGTCTGTGATCCTCAGGGAGGACATTCTACGATTCTTGCCTCTGCTTTTCAGGTGTCTTTCAGTGTGACCTGTCTGGAGCTGAGCAGTCTTCTCAGCCCGCCATCTAACCATGGCGAACTGGGATGCAGTGGCGGCTTTACCTCTGGAACTGTCGCCATCTGTCTAAGGTAATAAGATCCCTTTATAAGCTTTTTGGGTTTCTTAGGTATCAATTTATAACAGTCTCCTCCACACACAAGCCACTACAATATTTTTCTTAGTGCTTCTATATTTGACACATATGAAGCCGCTCTTGGCTGATGACTGTAAGATTCTGGAATGCTCTGTCGAAAGGTGAGAACACCCGAGGAGAACATGCTTTCTCTTTGCAGTCCTCTAACACACCTGGAAGTGCTCCCTAGTGGCCTTGCAGCCACCACGTCTTCAGAGCATGACCTTTAACTTGTGCTTATATTATTCTAAATGTGATTTTCCCCCTCCAAGCCATTTCTTTGAGACTCTGCTGCTGGAAAGAGTAGAGATAAAGAAGCACCTTGCTGTGGTCTGCAGAAGAAATGCCCCTCGCAGGCACCTGTATTTGAACACCTGGTCCTAGGTTAGTGGTGCTTTTGGGGCAGGTTACAACCTTAAGAAGGTACAGCCTTCGTGGAGAAGTGTGTCTCTAGGGGTGGGTTTTGAGGTGTTCCCTCTCTCCCCCTCCTGTGTGCAAGTGGAATGGAATGTCTTTGCTTCTGGTTCCTGCTGCCATGCCAAGTCTCCCCACAATGCTGGACTCTGTCTGCTTTGAACCATAGCAAAAATGCCCCCTCTTTTGCTTTAAGTTGCTTTTGATCATGGCGTTTTATCACAGCAATGGAAAACTAACTGATATACAGCTTTCATTTTCAAACCAAGTTGAGCCCTGACTTCATGTTTTCTCTAAATTCTACTGGAAAACGGAACAATATTTTAGGTTGATCACTCTTTCCTAATATGTTGCCAAAGGCTTCCAGCAGCAAGCTGGCACCTTCTATGTTCTGCCTGGGAAATTTCACAGCTGGGTCTGTGAGTTCTACAATTATCCTTTCCACGTGACAGCCAGTCAGTGTGGCTAGCCTCTCTACCATGCATAGTAATGACTCCCTTGCCTCTTTCAAACCCTTGCCAACATTCTCCACAAGCTACCGAACTTCTGTTCATGGTCCAGGCCCAGGGCCAGTGGATCCCACTTTTTATTTGTTTTTCCCTGGGTCAGGCTCCCATTTTCAGATGCTGATTTCTTGCATATGTCACATATTTAATGAATAATTACTAATACCGACTCTTGTCTTCTCCCACACCTTGACACATTTTCTATAATATACACATAAAAACTTAAATCTCCTCTTTCAGTCTTACTTCCGAGCCTTCTTCCAATAGTGCAACATGTTCCCAATATGCTGAGAGAGGTAAGACTCACATGTTAAAGAATCCCTAAATCAGATAAACTTGTTTAGAAGTAGACTAAATCCTCGGTATTGCTTTCTTCAATCTCATTTAATGCTACAACATGATGTGAAAATAATTGGAAATAAAACACAAGGAAATTTAAAAACAGGGAAAATGTCAAAGGCAAATACTGTTTTACTTCTTATTCTAGTTTACATAGAACTTGGCTTGTTTTCTAAATAAATTTACCATGGTATGCATTCTTAGCATGGGCTATGGGCTTTTGGAATGAAGAGGAAGGCTCTCCACGTTTGACACCTAATAGATGGGGAAATGAGAGATTCATAGGTAAACATAATGTCTCAAATAATATTCAGGGTAGCAGACACTGTTTTATTTCAGTAAGTTTTGGCTAGCTTTCTGAATCCATTACTACTAACGCAGCGATAATTACAGGGTCATAATGTGAGGATTAGGGAGGAACAGGAGGGGAAGGAAAAGAAAGAACACACATATTTTTAAAATGGAGCTGGAAAGAGGACTCAGTTGTTAAGGGCACCCACTACTGTCTGAAGGACCTGGGTTCAATTTCCAGCACCCACATAGTGGGTCACAACTGCCTGTAGCTGCAGTTCCGGGATCCAGCATCCTTTTCTGACTTTCAGGGTATTGCATGTACTTGGTCACAGGCAAAATACTCAGACACTTAAAAACAGAGTCTTTAAAAAGTCCCATAAATTTAAATTTTTTTTTTACAGCATTAGAGATTGAACTCAGGGCCCCGATTATGATAGGCAAACAGTTTGCCTCTAAGTTATGTCTGTAGCCACTAGCTCTTTGAGGCAAGGTCTTGTTATATAATCTGGGCCAGCTTCAAACTCACCATGTAGCCCAGGCTGAGTTTTGATTATAATTTTTTTTTTGTTTCCATCTCTCAAGTGACTATATTACTGCTGTTTTCTTTCAGATTACCCATTCTTAAACTTCCCAGGAAAGTCGGGGTGCCCGTTGTGGTCCTTCATGGTCTGGCAGTAATTTGCCTTTATGTTCTATTTGACCAAACGATTTCAGTTGCTTTAAACTGCTTTGCAGTTTATGGCTGCCCTGTGGATTTGTAATCACAAGAACTTTCTAATACAGAGCTTTGAGCAGGTTGCTTCTGCCTCCTTGGTACCATTTTTAGGAATCTCTACAGATCCCTGACAGTAATTTCTGAGCCCTTAAAAGGCTTTCCTATGGAAGAAACATTAATGCATTGTCTGTGCCTGAACTCAGCACAATTTGAAATAAAACTATCAATTTTTACTGTATGCTACTCCCCAAGTGTGAGTGGCCAGCTCGCTGTTTGGCATTTAATGAGGGCTTATGCCATTGTGAAAGGTTTCAAAGGAGGCATTCAAAATTCATATGGAAACTGATCTCTCCTTTTTCTAATCAAAGATTTGGAGAAGTTGAGTTGGCGTTTTGGATATCACTGGAAAGACCCTTCTGCAAGCTTCAAGTGTCCCTGTCTTGTGCCGCATGAGTAATGAGGATGATTTTTAGGAAAATGACCCCCGTGGGGAGCCACACTTCTTCTATAGCTTTTGTGTGCCTTATTCCTGAGAAATATCTACATAGCTGTAAACAGTGGCCATCTGGCTGTGGCTGTGAAGAGAAGAGAGCAGCAGAAACTGCTCTGTTTGAAGCTGAGATTTTCGATGCTCTTTGATGAGGTGTCGCAACTTGCTTCTCCAGTTCCCCGCTAAGCATGCACGGGCACTTCCTCCAGGCATATCAGATTCCACAAGACTCATCAGGAGGGGTGGAGGGGACCCAGAGAGTGGCCAGTGGGAAAAGGCAGTGGCCCTTCATCCCCCTACCGCAGAGCTGCTCACCCAAAGCAGAACAAACGTGGGCGGGAAGAAATGTGCAGAGGAGAGAAATTTTCAATTTTAGATTACATGTATGTACATGCCCCCCCCCCGTGTGTGTGTGTGTGTGTGTGTGTGTGTGTGTGTGTGTGTGCGCGCGCATATATGTGTATATGAGCATGATGTTTTGGGGTACAATTAATTTTTTTTTCTGGTTTTACCTTCAGATATAACATATCAGTTTAACTGCTACAGTGTTTTGTTTCTGTTTTTAAAAATGTTGCTTCAGAGAGAAGGGGAGAGGTCAGGGATCTGCAGATAATGAGGGCAGAATCTTCTCTTCTGTAGACCTCACGTTAACTTCTAGAGGCTGTGTCTGATTAAATTTCAGCTAAAGTGTGGGAAGAGTGTCTTGGGGGTTGGCTCAAAGGTTAAGAGGGCTTGTTTCTCTTCAGAGGATCTGAGTTCATTTCCCAGCCCCAGGAGATGTGACACCCTCTTCTGACCTCTGTTTGTACCTGGTCCCTCCCCCATCACATGGGAACAGGGACAGTGACAAACTTCTCATGCTCCAGTTACCCAGCGTCCATGTCAGAGGAGCAGCCATACACAAACAATGGAAAGTAATAGCCAGTTCATCCCTTCAGAGACTGAGGAGGCTTGTGCTTTGTAAAGCTCTTCACTGCTGCCATTCCCATCCACTGACTACTCAGAAGATTCCTCTGGCTGAACTCAGCTAATTACAAAAAAAAAAAAAAAAAAAAAAAAAAAAAATCAAGAAGTAGAAAAGTAGGTGCAGAGTTATTTTTATTCCTTTAAAAAATGTTCTCAACTTTCTGGAATGGTCTTGGGGCTTTTCCTTTAATCACATACAACTTTTCTCAAATGAAAGAGAAACTGTGTTGATGTACAACAAATCACTATGTACACACACTTTGCTCTGTTGTCTTTTTAGCCCCCGGTGGTGCAGTTTATAAGGTGGCCTCTTTTTAAGGGAAGTTTCAAGAATATTATTATTCCTTAGTTTTAATATAACCATGTCTTACTGATTTCATTTGAAATCTAACTTCACAGTCATCTAATACAATCTCTACGCTCACATATGTAGTTTTTAAAGGTCCTGTCCCACCTCCTACCTCCTCCCAGAGATGCGGCAGCACAGCATATTTCTGTGGCTACAGTGTTTGACTACAACAGGCCACTCCTATGACCGTGATGTTTGGACATGACTTCCAAGCTGGAAGCCTGGATTAGGGCTAAGCTTCAAAGTGAACTGATCCAATCTGGTCTTTTTGTCATAAGGTTGGAGTCAGAATTCAGAAATGCACATTTCTCCAGTTGCTTTAAGTGAGGTACAACACGAGTTTTGGAATAGAGGTGGCTGTAGTGGGCTGGTCATTTTAAGTGACAGTTTTTTAAGAAAGAGAAAAAAATAAAACAACTATTTTGAGAGGTTAAAAATAACAAGACTGTAGGTAGACAGCAAGGAAGTGCGGCAGAAGCCAGCACAGAGTTGTCTCCGTTACTGGTGGGACGGATTCCTCAAAGGGTCCAGGTATTGGGTGACAACAATGGCAGGTCTTAGGTCTTACAGTGTAACCCCATAATAATATTTCGTTTGCTTATTTTGTGTTCCCCTTTGGGCTAAAGAGTTTCTGTTATTTGCAACCCAAAGCAAGATTTGTTGAGCTATTTATCCACTTGCAAAACAGATGTTGATGGTTCAACAAATTCTTTGGCTTGCATGGCCAGCAGCCGATTCCCTTAAAGGCGTACTACTGCCATCCACCCAGTACCCTTTGAAGAACATTCTGATCATATACTCAGACTTTCACATTGCTATTTGTATCTGTGGCTTGACTCCTTTGTAAAGCACACTCACCTAAAGTATATAATTACAAGAAAAAAAGGATTTCTAAAGAATCTATCATGAGTCATATTAATATTTAGCCCTGCAACCCAAGCTCTCTTAGTCTCTTGCTGTCAGCATAGCACTCAGTTACATAACACCTGTAAAGATCCAGTTCTTGTGTAAACCATATGCACTTTCTTCTTGTAAATCTATTTTATTTTATGTGTATTATGAGTGTTTTGTCTGAATGCATGTCTATGCACCAAGTGTGTGCTTGGTGCTTACAGAGGTCAGAAGAGGGAATCAGATCCCCTGACACTGGAGTTACAGATAGTTGTGGGCCACCATGTAAGGGCTAGGCATCAAACTCAGGTCCCCCACAAGCACAGTAGGTGCTCTTAATGGCTGAGCCAGCGTTCTAGCCCCTGTAAATCATATGAGAATGAGAGATTAATAGCAAGTCTAGATTAATCAAACTTGGAAGGAAAATTTCGAGTCACAGTATAAACAACTGTGGATTATCTAGCTACATATACCAGCACTCCTTTGAAAACATGAGTCTGGTTTTACTAGTTGGCCCATGTAAGCTACCTGGTGACCACACTTCACAATGTCTTTTCTAACACCACTACTCTTACACAGTCCCTGCTATAAGCTAGACACGGTTTTAAGCAGTTTATATCTATGATCTCTATACTCAAAGTCAATACAAGATTAATTCTTCACAAGAATTTGTGAGATATGAACCATAGTTGTTCTCTATTAAAATTTGGATTATTTCATTTTCTAATCACTTTTATATTAATATAATCAGTGTAATACTCATCACCAATGGTGATAAAGAGCTCTGAAAGAAACAAAATGAAAATGAGAAAGATAACAGGAAATTGAGTTACTAAAGTGGTTGTGGAATGTTCCTCGGCAGAGGTGATATTTCAGCCACGTTTGGTAGAATGAGAAAAAGAGGTACAAGGGGTCACTTTAGACAAAGAAGTAGGATTTTCAGGATTTGAGTTAATAATGCAGGGAGTTTATGTTCACCTGTATTGGAACCCAGAATTGAGAAAGACTTTGGTGTACTGGAACACCTCAGGTGAGGCTAATGTGGATCTCTTTTATAGCAAATATCTCCACAGATCCCTTTAGCCAGACTGAAATGAAATTCACATGTACTTACATACCTTTGTGCTGGTAAGCTTTTGGACTCTGCCAGTCAAAAACCTTTGGGCATTCCTGTGAGTCATTTCCTTGATGGATGATTGATGTAGGAGAACTCAGGGCATTGTGGGCAGTGACACCCGTGGGCAGGTGGTCCTGGATTGTGTAAGAAAGCAAGCAGAGCAAGTGAGGAAGCAAGCAAGCATCCCTCCATTGTCTCGGCTTCAATTCTTAATTCCAGGTTTCAGACTTGACGTCCTGATTTACCTTCTTTTGACAATGGACAGCAACCTGTAAGCCAGATAAACCCTTTCTCCCCAAATTGCTTTTGGTGAAAGTGTTTTACAACAGCAACAGAGAAACAAACTAATATCTCCTTTAAATGTGTGTTTGTGATGGATGTCCTAACCAGAATACAAAGAGGGAAGTTAGAGGAGAGAGATATATTGTCAATTAATAAGAATTTGTATATGAGCCGGGCCTGGTGGCCCATGCCTTTCATCTCAGCACTTAGGAAGGCAAAGGCAGGTGGATATCTGTGAATTTAAGGCCAGTCTGGTCTACAAAGTGAGTCCAGGACAGCAAAGACTACACAGAGAAACCCTGTCTTGAAAAAAAAAATCAACATGTAAACTCTTGGTCAATTGTGTTCTAGAAGATATAATGAAGGTTTTAGATGAGGATAGCTCTGTGGTTCACAACCTGTATGTCATGACTATCTGGGGTCAAATGACACTCTCACAGGGATCACCATAGGAAAACACAGGTGTTCACATTATGATTCGTGATAGTAACAAAATTACAGGTATAAATAACAATGACAATAATTTTATGATTCGGGGTCACCACAACATGAGGAACTGTATTAGAGGGTCACAGCTTTGGGAAGGTTGTTATGGATGAACACCGGATCAGCTTGAACAATGCAGATGGATTCAGCTGTGTTGGCTGGTTTCTCACATTTCATGGTTGAATTTCTATTGGTCTGCTGTTCTCCCATGGTGAGTGACTTTTATAAACTCCTGAACAAAATGAAGCCCCACTTTCTAGACTGACCCAGAAGATATATGTGCTGGACACAGTGGCCTACACCTGCAGTCCCAGAATTCTACAAAGTCGAGGCAGAAGAATCATGAGTAGAGTTCAACCTGGGCTGCCGTAGCCAAACTCTAGAACACCAAAGACCCCAAACACCAAGTAGCAAAGTCATTCAAATTGATTTCTTTTTTTATATAGGATAGAATTAGTCTTAAGTACTAATGAACCTCAAAAGGATGTATGGTGGGGTATTCTAAAATCAGGTAGTAGAAGGGTTCTTTATTGTGTTGGCTCCATATTAAATGTCAGCAGTGGCTTTTAACCATGGTGAATACACACACACACACACACACACACACACACACACACACACACACACATATATATATATATATATATATATATATATTTATTTATTTCTAGGAAATGCCCTTCCTCAGTTAGAATAGCTGAAACTGAGCACTGTAATAAACCAGAAGAAGCATTGAAAAAATGGATTGAGAAATGAGCAGGGTTGGGCCATCCAGGGATGTAGTAGTCCAGGGATATTCAAAGAGACATAGGTTCTTTTTCCCAGGATCTCTTTAATCTTTGTAACTTGATTTTGTTTATATAACTAATAGAAATATACTTATTTTTCTAAATCGTCTGTAGGACCATACTAAGAAACACCATCTCCCATTTGGGTCTCGAAATTATAAAACACTCCTGTATTTGCTTGCTTCAGCTCAGGCTATTGAAAATGTGAAGGTTATTAAAGTTGAGTAAGAACTTAAGGACCTTATAGAAAGATGAGGAGGAAAAATAATCATAAGAAAATGCCAAATAAAGGGAAGTTTCAGCTGGATTAAACTGGTCAGCACAAGTTATTTGGAAAAGGCACATCTTGATGCCATTTAGAATGTTGAGTAGGTAAATTCTGAACAACTGAATAGAGATGCTATAAATATAGGCTATAAGTAAATTTCTCTATTTTTGTTAGAGAGCTTGTTTAGATTACTAGTTTCTAGTGCTTGGTTTTGTCTATCTGGCACTCAAAATGAGTGCTTGATTTAAGTTCAAGGTTCCCAGGAAAAAGCCATGGGTTCGGTACTAAGGGTGTTTCCAAAGGAACAGAATCATAAACCCCAGTTTTCTGAATTGGTGCTGTGGCTTTTGGAGCCGATTCTATGACCTCATTATGTTTGACAGCGTTAATGGTTAGTAACATTCAATACCAAAGAAAGTTTTAATAGTACATGGTATGACCTAACAATAGAAATATGCAGAATACCACCATTTGTGTACTCCCGTTCAATCACTTATAAGAAGTTAAGAATAGTCACACCTTAACATTTAGTTTTTGTCAAGCTCCTTATATATAGGAGTATTGGCTGGTGTGGTGGTTAGTACCATCAGTTTGACGGAGTCTAGAGTCACCCAGGCGGCGCCCTCTGAATACAGCTGTTGGGATTATCTTGATTATGTTAAACTATATGAGAAGACCGATCTTAATTGTGGGTGGACCATTTCCTGGGTGAGAGATAGTGAGCTACCAGGCATTTACACCTCCCTGTACCCTGACTATCAGTGTGATGTGACTGACTGGCTCCTGCTGCCTTGACGTCCTCACCATCAACAGCTTCTGCCTTGAACATAAGCATAACGAACCCCTTTCTTGCCTGGATTGCTTCTGTCAGAGTATTTCACTGCAGTAATGGAAGAGAAAACTTCCTGGACAAAGCAGGAAATAGGAAAGATCAGCTTAGGGATTCAAATTCAACAAAGTGCAGGGTTGCAAAGGTTGAGGGGGTGGATTATCACAACTTAGTGGCCTACAACCTAAGGGGTACTTATATCAGGTGGGACAGAGGGGTGAAGAATTTCAGAGAATTACTCCAAAGATTAGAAAAATAAAGGCACAGGACTAATACCAGAAAGCATAAGGGTAGGGGCAAGCTTTGTTCACCTTTGAAAATCTCACTACTGCTTGCCTTGCTACCTTTTTACTGGTATAAGCTTAATAAAGGTTGGTCAAATTGGGCCACTTTCTTGATGACAGGGCATTTCTTTCCCTGCTAAGGCTTGAACGTCAAGAGAACTGATATCTGAGAAATGAGCTGTGGTAGAGCATTCTGGTGGACTAATAAGGTGAGTTTATTTATATCAATTTGCTTACTCCAGAATAAACACTTCTTAGGTGGAAGAGTTTTTTTTTTTTTTTTTTTTAATTTTATAGCTGGCTTAAGGCTGAGGACATAGATATTCTTCCTTCCTGTGAACTTTTGCAATCTAGATGGCATCACTTCTAATTTTTCTTCCCTTCAGTTAAGCAAAATAATATTAACCAAATCATGTGGCTAGCATGAGAAATATTTTAATACAGATATTGCCACCCTAGAGCACACCTTGGGTGATGAGCGAATATAATCCCCAACTCAGGAGGAGGGAGAGAACTGAGAACAGCATCAGGAAGAAGAGAGACCTGCAACCTCCCTGTGAACAGTTCCGATAACGACCGCAGTATCAACAGGAGGAGCAAGACCTCAATAGCCCTCTACCATCACGCCATGCCTACGGTAGCACTTCGGCATACAAACCGGAAGGAGCTGAGGCTCAGGGGCGTCCTGGGCTTGCACCGAGTGGCAGTTTACCTTCTCGAGGGTGATGCACAGTGCCTTGTCTGTGAGTACGCTGTCCCTGTACAGGGTCTGCCGAAGGAAGTGTCTTTCGGTACATCACTGCGTAGTCTATGCTGAAGGAACCATTTGTTCTTAACCTTCTGCTCAATGGCGTTCTCTTATTAGACGGAACTAGCTTTGAGAAAAGGAAGTCTCAGAGGAAGGCCTTCACGGAAGTTGTGAATGTGAGCCACATCTCATTTGATATCCTGTACCAAATAACACGGTGACAAAGAGTGAAGATGCTTCCGTTTATAGAAAAACTCCCAGTTTGATTATACATTGTCAGGACAGAGGACAACAAGTCTTGACCAGGATAATGTATTCTCTTTGCCCCAACTGTTACATCAAGCTTAGCCTTGTCTCACAACCTCCTAAATGTTTTGAAACATGGCTAGTTACATTCCTGAAAATGAAATGGTGTCAGTTACTTGCATGCAAGAACTCAGGGAAACTTCCATGGTTCTAATCAAATATTCACAAAAGGAAAGAAACATTTTTATCTCAATTCGCATGCTGGTCTCTTTCATCGAGTTACTGTGGAGGATCTCCTGATTGCTGATTAGAACTGAATTAAGAATTTAAATTTCTCCCTTCAATGCTACCAGTAAGATCCTTTGACAGTATTTCAGCCACGCCTCACGGCACATGCTCCACGTGGCAGAATCCACCCTTAGAGGGCAAACTGAACTTTACATTTTAAACAGTGGATTTGTTTTTTGATTCTTGAGCTTTGCCTGGGGCGTCCTCTATAATTAATCACCCCACAGGTTTAAAAGACTTCTGTTCAATCCTCTTGGATTTGTTAAAGAAAGGAAAGTTTTCATATGAAAAAAGTCCTTATCTGGTGTCACTTCATATAGATTTTACCCTTTAAATCCACTTTCTTTTAAAATCCAGTGAGTGTCTCAAACTAGAAAGATGAAAAGCCTGAATATTTCCACCATCCATCAACCCTGGCAGATGGAGAACACAATACAGTAAAGGAAAAGAATATCCATTTAATATTTTTTTCATTCTCCATTCTGATCACACACACGTCTACACTGAGTGAGACCACACAGCACGAAGTCTGATATCATGGCAATGTTTTCAGGAAGCAATAATTGAATATTCCCCGTTAAGAAGGTCCATAAAAGAATCATATTAAGGCCAATACAAACAGCAAACCTTGCAAAAGCTAGTTCTAAAAGAGAGGTGAAGATTTGTTTCAATAACGATCTTTCTGATCATAGGATGATTTTGAGAATCTTGTGGGCTGAATTCACCTCAGCTAGCTGTTCTCAACCTGTAGGTAGGGAACCCTTTGGCAGTGTGTGTATGTGTGTGTGTGTGTGTGTGAGAGAGAGAGAGAGAGAGAGAGAGAGAGAGAGAGAACGAGAGAGAGAGGTTGAATGATCCTGTACAGGGGTGGCATAAGACCATCAGAAAACAGGTATTTGCATTACAATTCATAACAATAGCAGAATTGCAGATATGAAGTAGCAACAAAAACAATGTTATATTTGGGGCCACCACAACATGAGAAACTCTATTAAAAGATCACAGCATTAGGAAAGTTGAGATCCATTGGATAGCTCACTACTGAATTCATCCAATTCAAGTCAATCATCTCTAGGTATTTATCCCTAGTCCTGAGAGAATACCTAAGAGGCAAACTAATTATCCTGAATCACTTAATTAATAGGTAATTCTTACAAAGAGGCTAAACACCTGAAACCCTTTCCCAGGCTGGTCCAGCCCAATCCATGTGCTAATTTCACTCAGTGAGAATTTGGCCAAACTCTATGTTGCTACAAATAATACTGAGTGCATATAATTCAAAAGCAGAAATGAAAAAGACACCGTTTGTCTTTAATCACAAAGGCAGTTTTAGAAGGCTCTCAGGCCCAGGGGTTAGGGCTCCCTTCCTACCTGCAGTCAGGGGTTCTGACTCCGCCCCTGGCCTGCCTCCCTCCTCAGCTGCTCTGCCACTTTGTTCTGGTCTTTCCTGACAAAGTCCCGTTTTTTTTGCTCTTAAGCACTGAATGATTTTTCATCTGTTTACCCCCTTGCTGCGTTTCTCCCTCATTCAAATTCTCAGGCCTGTCTGTCATCTGTTTGTCATCTGGCTGTGTAGATGGGCAGATTTGCCTCTCTCCCATGAGTGACCCATTCAGCCAGCTTAAGTTTTATAGGCTCTGGTTAAGGAGTTTCTCAGTTTTTTTCCCCATCTGAAAAATACAAGGAGGCCCATTTTAGCTAAGTGAGTTTATTTTCTTATACTCTTTGGTCAAATGGTGAATGTTACTACCTATGTAGTAGTCATTTAAATAAAGAATCTGAATTTCTATTATTTCAGGGGTGGTGTGTGTGTGTGTGTGTGTGTGTGTGTACATTACTGTACTTTCCTCTGGTCAACAGTGACTCTAAATCAGTAGTACTCAAATTTCACCTGGGGAAAAAGAAAACAGTATAGTTTTTCCAGGGGTTTGCTGGACCTATCTTCATTTCATGCACTGGGAGGTCTGGGTGTACCGTGGAGTTCTTAATTCAAAGTTCCCAGGTCAAGGACATAGCTTAGGACCTGTTGATTCAGAGATAAGACAGGGAAGGGGTTAATGCATTGGCTTCAGAGTCAATTGTTATTATTATTACTGTTGTTTTTGTTTTTGTTGTTATTATTATTGTCATCATCATCATACTATTTGTCATTTAAACCAATTTTTAACTTCATTCTTTTGTCATATTCTTTCCCTTCCCCAAGTCTTTCCAGATCTTCCCCTACTCCCTACCCAACTCAACTTTAAGTTCTTTCTCAAAAAACAAACAGAAACCCAATCCCACTACAAATCCAAGAAAATAATAAAAAAAACACAACCCAAAAAGCAAAAGGAAAACAAAACACCAAACTTTAACCAGATGAAAGCACACACACACACAAAACTGTGGAACCCATTATCTATTGGTCAGTTACTCATGAACGTAAAGCCTGCCTGGAGTGGCTGAGAAAGCCTGTGTCGCTCTATCAGAGACAACTGATTTTCTCTTGAGTCAGTTGTAACCCCTGCCTTCTTTCTTTTGCAACTGCAGCCTCTCTTCTGCTCTCTTACCTGTAGGTTCTGCACTGTTGGGACAGTTTATCAAGTATCCCTCACAGCTTCTTAAGAGGCAGAAGGGAAAAGCGGTTGATTTACGGATCTGAAAGGACCCTGGTTGTGCTGGGCAGTTTTGTTGTTACCACTTTTTATTTCTTCTCTAGAAGTCAATTCTTAGTGCTTCAATTGAATCATGAAAGGTCTTAAAATTTTTTTCTTTTATTAATTTTTTTGTTTTTTATTATTATCATTTATTACAATTTATTCAATTTGTATCCCCGCTGTAGCCCCCCATCTCCTCCCAATCCTACCCTCCTTCCCTCTTCTCCCCCTATGCCCCTCCTCTAGTCCACTGATAGGGGAGATCCTCCTCCCCTTCTAATTTGACCCTAGCCTATAAGGTCTCATCAGGAGTAGTTGCATTGTCTTCGTCTGTGGCCTGGCAAGGCTGCACCCCCAGGGGGAGGTGATCAAAGAGCCTGCCACTGAGTTCATGTCAGAGAAAGCTTCTGCTCCCCTTACTAGGAATCCCACTTGGAGACTGAGTCTATGGGCTAAGGCATGAAATTTTATGAGAGAAGGGGAAGATAGAAAGACTTGGAGGGGACAGGAGCTCCAAAAGGAGACCAACAGAGTAAAAAAAAACCCTGAGCCCTGGGGCCCTGCAGAGACTGACATTCCAACCAAGGACAATGTATGGAGAGGACTTAAAACCATGGCTCAGATGAAGGGTCTTTTAAGCATCCATTTAAGGAAAATATGTGCCTGATTAGAGAATAAAATACTTGGGAAGAATTTCCACAAAGTAGCAATTCTAAAATTTGTCTAGACATATACAACAGAAACCAAAAGAATTTTGGAAGCAAGCTCCTTTTTTAATGATTATAAACAAGATATAAAGATATAAAGTTGCAATAGTCAAAACAACATGCTATTGACTTAGAAAAAGGCAAAAGGCTTAAAGGAATAGGCTGAAAAATTCCATCAGACATAGGCATATTTATGAATTTATCTATCCATCTGAAGAAAAATACATGTAAATGGAGACACAGAAATTCAAGTTTGTGAAAAATATGAACTACTAAACTGTGTTGGGAACATTAGTTATTTTGATTCATGCTTTATATCACATAAAATAATTTCTAGAGTTTTCAAAATATAAAATATATTAAAAGAAAAAAAACCCTGCTATATTTCTGTGAATAAAAAGATGGTATACTTAATTAAAGATGGCTGAATGTATGGCCCACGCTTAGAACATGGATTTTAAAAAGACAGTGATCATGCTAAAATTTGTATACCCAAGGAAGCTAGGATCCTGGGTAAGATGATCAATGTTCATTCAGAAAGGCAAATGAAATGGATATCAGAAGAGGGAGAAAGAAGGGAACAAGACAGGAGCCTATCACAGAGGACCTCTAAAAGACTTCACCCAGCAGGGTATCAAAACACATGCTGAGATGCATAGCCAAACTTTGGGCAGAGTGCAAGGACTCTTATGAAAGAAGGGGAGGATATAATGACCTGGAGGCAACAGGAGCTCCACAAAGGGAGCAACAGAACCAAAAAAATCTGGGCACAGGGATCTTTTCTGAGACAGATACTCCAAACAAGGACCATGCATGGAGATAACTTAGAACCTCTGCACAGAAGTAGCCCAAGGCAGCTCAGTATCCAAGAGGGTTCCCCAATAATAGGACCAGGGACCGTCTCTGACATGAACTCATGGGCTGGGTCTTGGATCACCTCTACCTGACTGGGAGCAGCCCTGCCAGGCCATAGAGGAAGACAAAGAAGCCAGTCATGTTGAGACCTGATAGACTAAGGTCAGATGGAAGGGAAAGAAGACCTCCTCTATCATTGGACTGGGGGAGGGGTATAGGAGAAGAAGAGGGACAAAGGGTGGGATTGGGAGGGGACAGGGGCGGGGGCTACAGCTGAGATATAAAGTGACTAAACTGTAATTAATGAAAGAAAAAAGAAAAAACACCACAGTGATCAAAGATATCTTTGTAGACAAGGAAATCTGAGTCTGGATTCTCAATGAGACAATACTGGGTCAGTGCTAAATACCCTGGTTAGCTGATAATGATATGTCATCGCAAGTGGGTACCTTTTGTTTTTAATGAACACATGGGATATAATCAGCGACGAAGGATGTTAATATATTTCAAGTAACCTTCAAAAAGCTTTATTATGAAGCATATATGTACTAAGGTCTCATAGAAAGATAAGGGAAATTTGGGGTGTCACCCACCGATTTAGGTGAAGGCGATAGAGTTAACAAAACTCTTATTTTAGTATCTACAGCTTCGTATTTTTTATAAGTAGAGGAATAAAAAACAAGTGAAAAATCCCTGTCAAATAATTAAGCCACCATTTTATATGAGCAGGATCTACATGTGCATATATATATGCAGGCCAGCAGCTTTTTATTGACAAGCAATGCTTCTATATGGTACACAAGAGATTCTTTCTACATTAAGTTGTCAAGGGACACATCAGTCTAAACCCTCATTTTTCACTGGTTCTACTTAGGTCTTAACTACCATCTTCTTGCCCTCACTTATACCTGGTACTGTGCTACCATGCTCAGTGTTTTACAACTTTAAAAATTACTATAGAATTAACATGTGCAACACCAAGTGATTTGAAAATTGATGATAGCTAGGTATGTTTACTCACATTAAGCTACAGAAAGTCAAAATCTGTATGTTGATTTCCCATATGTTGGCAACAGATGAAATAGCTCTCAAAGCACAACATTCCAGTGGATATTAAACTTTCCATAAGCACCCTGCCACAATGGTCTTCTTGAGAGAGAAACTAAAGAGAACTTACAGGTGTTAAAATCAAGATGCTCTTTCTTCTGTTGACTTATAAAGCTTCAAAAAGGTATTTGCATATAAACGCATAAAGAAAAATACAGAACTAGAGTTAAAATTTATTTTCTCTGAGTGTGTATTAATATAATGCCAATGAAAGGCAAAGATGTCTTTCCGAATACCCTGTGAATGTATTGCTTGAAACATCCATCTGTAGTCACTAAATACTTATCAAAGTGTAGCTGTGTAAGAAGCAGAGAAACAAGTATCAATGGAGTTTCCTAATTATCCTCTAGTGTGTACATACACTTGCATTCTTTAGATAGTCTTTCGTCTTAAGAGGAAAGATTGTATTTGTTCTTTAGGGAGGTCAATGAAAGCAAATGGGAGCATTTATGTATGGTTCAATTCATTTATTTTATTAATTATTTGCCTTTCTGCAGATGAATGTCACAAAAAACATATACAGAAACTTTAAAAGAGAGGAATAATGTAAAACAACAAATTTAGAAGACTTGTAGGGAGCACATGGATAATTTAATTTTTGTTGTCTACAGAGGGATGATATTTTATTCCCTGATCTTGCTTTCTTAGAAGGTGACTAAATACAGCGTGAAGCTTTGAGGGAGCAGCTGTAAGCCTTCATATCCCACTTTACTTGCCAAATATTTTATGACCAAACAGATGTGCAGGCAACTCACACCTGCTCACGCCCCAGAAGCTGTGCTTCAGTCAAATACTTGGAAATAACTTGTGCCTGTAAGATAGAAAATGTCCTAAAGAATTTTGAAGGCTGGACAATGAAGGTGTCGGCAGCTCCCGACCAAGGGCACAGCTGAGACATATGGCCACATTTTCATGCTTTCATGGGACTCCAGGGAGCACTGGATAACCAATCAATGAAAACCTATTAGATGAGAAAGTGAGGCCAGAGAATGTGAAGGCAACAATGAGGGGCTTTCTCTGCAGATGCTTCTCTTTCACTGCTGTTCAGGAAGACTGAGGATGGCAATAGCCTTGCTGATACACTAACAGCAGGCACGGTGTGTTTTGAAAGTCAAAGTTGCATTCAGAGAAGATGAAAGGCAACATCCTTGACATTAACTGTTTTGATTACTCTTAAAATATTTTTTGTTTGGTTTATGCCATATATCACAACTTAGAGAGAAGGCCAGTGCTCTCTCTACAATGGTATAATAAGGAGAGACGGAGCCCATTCTAAAACCCACAGCCCTCAAAGCCACCCTGTGTAAAGAAAATGCATTTACTGAGTGATGGGCATGATATCTGCAGTGTTGTGCCAGGCTCTGGTGCTTTTCCTCTCTCATGTGACCTCCTTATATTTCTTCCTGGTGAAAGAAGGCTCTTTGGAATTGGCTAGACTGTATTGAGGCATGCTTGAAAGCAGCACAATTATGTTTCATTACATTCTTTGCAGACATAACAATTTATTGTTGTTAATAGAAACCCAAATATATCTGTTGCACATGCTTTTTATGAACGGCAGACACCAAACTCTCAGTGGTCCCTCAGTCTCACAGCTTATTATCTCTGTATTGGTCCCAATTCTATGCTGTTAAGGATTTCACATCTTTTAGATTCAATTGTGTTTTCCTCTTAAACTCTTAGATGTGCCAGTATGTTTTAATCTCTAACTTTTTTATTAATATATAAAACACATCAGAAAATCAAACACATAAGTTTGAATATTCTGAAGAACATCATATAAATATATCCAGTAACTGTAACACAGACAGGAAATGTTGTATCACTCTGATCCCTTTGGGATTCTACCCACAACTTCTGTAAATAACCACATTCTTCATTTTCAGAAGATTAGCATAATTTTATCTGTCTTGAAAACTTTTGAATGTTTCTCTCTAGCTACATTTTAAAATTTTCTATGCTACAGAGTATTCCACAGAACTGCTTCTTCTGCTCTAAGGCTGGGACTTAATTCTTTTTTTAACTGTTGATTGGCTCTTTGTGAATTTCACATCATGCACACCAATCCCACTAACCTCCTCCTCCCCCTTCACCCTTGCAACCTCCCTTCCAATAGTGCAAAAAAAAAAATCTCATTGAGGAAGCTGTAGTGTGTCACAGTGTGTCCCACAGTATGCCCTTTTGTCCCTACATCTTTGCTTGCAAATGTTCATTGCAATCACTCATTGGTCTGGCACAAGGCCTCTGGCTTCTGCTACTCTGTCAATACTGGATCCTCGCTGGGACTCCTCTCAGATATCCTGTGGTTCCCCACCCTGTTGCCAGCACATGCCTGCCTTTGTTTTGTGTTTCACCTATTGAGAACTCTCTGTTTAGTTCTGTATCCTATATTTTAATTGGGTTGTTTGTGTTTTTTATTTTCAGGTTCTTTTCTTCTTTCTATATTTTAGATACTAATCCTCTATTAGAAATATAATTTATAAAAAATTTTTCCTATTATTTAGGCTATTGTTTGGCAGTAATGATGGTGTCTTTTGCCACAGAGAAGCTTTTCAGCATCCCAAAGTCCCATTTATTAATTGTTGATTTGAGTGCCTGTGCTATTTAAACACATATCCTATGTAAAAGCTCTTTTTCTGTGCCAATGAGTTCAAACTACTCTCCACTTTGTCTTCTATCATATTCAAGGTACCTACTCTCATTTTGGGGTCCTTAATCCATTTGGACTTAAGTTTAGTGCAGGGTGATACATGTGGATCTATTTTCATTCTTCTACGTGTAGCCTTTCTCTTTGAACAGCATCATTTCTTGACGATGACGCCGTTTCTCCACACTGTTATTTTTTTTTCTTTTTGGCTTTGTCAAAATCATATGATCATGCATATACGGATCTTCAATTTTTTCCATTGTCTGTTTTTTATGCCAATACTATCCTGTTTTTATTATTATATCTCTAGCACAAGTTGAAATCTGGGATGATGATACCTCCAATAGTTGTTTTATTATTTAGAATTGTTTTAGCTATCCTGGATTTTCTGTTTCCATATGAAGTTGAAGATTGATTTTTCAATTTCTGTGAAGTGTTCTGTTGGAATTTTGATGAGGATTGCATTGAACCTGTAGATTGCTTTTGGTAGAATGGACATTTTTACAATATTAACTCGTAATATCCTCAAGTCAGTGGATGGCAAAAAGGAATTGAAATGTTCCAGGAGAAAAGGGTGTAATGGAAGTTTTGGTTTCTATGTATATTATGAAAATATGCTTTTTAAAAAAACTCACAAGTGTGGGATTTTAGTTGGGCTATACTTTGTCCATATCTGTTAACTGTCACATGTGGGACATGACCTTTGCCAGCTGATAACAGCCTTCCAGGTGCCACATGGACAGGGGTATGGTCTAGGACTTTGAGGGTAAAATATGAGGCTGAGTGGCGTTATGGAGTGGCGTTCGTTGTTGGTGTGTAGTGTGGAGCAGTTTGGAGAGACCAGAGACCAGAGAAAGTGTGGCGGTTTGGAGCAGACAGATAGAGAGAAATGCTTAGGGGCTCAGCAGCAAGGAGGAATTTGCTAGCTGCATCTGCAGTTGATGGGGATTGGTATAGAGCCCTAAAATGACCCTTTGACCCTAAGTAGCCAGGAGAAGAAAAGGGGTTTGGGCTCCCTCTACCAACTAAACTTTTCTCTCTTCAACATAAGGTTGGGGAGTTGCTGGAAAGGAGGTAGAGGTCTAAACACCCCAAATAAAGTAGAGTAAAGAAAAAGACTGCTACAGGTGGCTTTCTACTACAGAAGGACCTTGGGAAAGAGCTAGTCAGATCATGTCTATACCAAGAGGTGGTATCTCTAGGGAATGGAGATATGGTGGGAGGAAGGGTTCCTGTAAGCTGGCTTCAGTAGGACTAAGACTAAGTCTGGAGGTACATGGATGTTAGGGATTAGGAGATCCTGACTCTGCACCAAGAAGTGGAGTCCTGGTAAATGGAGGTGGGTTAGAAGGAGGGGCTCTTGTCAGCAGGCTGCCCAGAACTAAGCAAGAGTAATGGTGGACAGTGTGGTTAGTGAGATTTGCCTACTGGATCCCTAGCCTCCTGAGAGTCTCTGGTAGAAAGTGTGTCTGGGAATCAGTGGCTGAAACAAAAGAATGAAGATGGGGCTAGAAAAGAAAGCTGTTCATAGGAAAGACATAGCTGAGTCTGTACCAAGAGGTGAAATTTGCAATGAATGGAGGTGGGATGGGAAGGAGGCCTTCTGAAAGTGGCTGCTCCAGGACTGGCAATGGAACTGCAGATGTTGTAATGGAGGAAAAGAAAAGTGATGAAATTTGCCTACCTGATTCCCAGCCCATTGCTGCTACTGGGGTCCTAAAGGGGGCACCTTTACTTATTGTTGGCAAAACTGTAGACCAGTGAAGCCACTAAAAGTTATCAGTGTGGAACTTTAAACTAAAAATTGAACTTACAGGGGCTGGGGAAATTGCTCAATTGTTAAAAGCACTTGTTACTATTCCAGGGGACCTGGTTCCATTCCTAACCTCACTGTGGTGGCTCACAACTGTCTTCAACTTTAGTTCCAGTGGATCTCACAATTTCTCTGCCCTATGCAGGCATAATACATGCATGTGGTATAAAGAAATACATGTAAACAAAACACCCATGCATGTAAAATAAAATATACTCAAACTTTCACATGATCCAGCTCTACCATTCCTTGATACCTATCCAAAGGACTCTCTATCCTTTGACAGAAATACCTGCACATCTGTGTTCACTGGGACTATTCACAATACCTAGGAAATGGAATAAGCCTAGATGTCCATCAACTGTTGAATGTATCATGAAAGTGCAGTACATCTACATAGTGGGATTTTATCCATCTGTGATACAATGAAATTGTTTAATTGGCAGGATATTGGTAAAACTGGAAAATATACTGAGTGAGATAACTCAAGCTGAAAGAGAAATGATTTTATTATTTCTCCTATGTGGGTCTTAGCTTCAAATGTGTGATTTTCTATAAAACTTTCTATGGATTGGGTTGACTGTGGAGGCAAGGAAGTAAGAAAAGAATACAGTGGCCAGCAAGTGAGTGAAAGGATATTAAATATTTGAGGGTGTGAAGTTGGGGGGAGGTAGTGGAGTAGAGTGCAGGGGTGGAGAAAACATGGGAGTAGGGAAGGTTAATGCAAGCTAAGGATGCATGAAGCCATACAGAAACCCACTTTATAAACTAAAAATGAATACCAACTATTGCCATCACTTTTGGTTGCTTCTTAGAGCCACATGGTATGGCCCTATTGCTGGCCATACCACACATGATGGCTACAGGACACAGAAAAATAAAGTTAGAACTAAGTTGAAACCTCTCTCTCTCTTGGCTTGACTTCATGTTTCTAGAAGGCTCTATGTCAGCTTCATTCGTATTTTAGGCCATGCTGGCTGAAATAACAACTGACCTGCCAGGTAATGTATACTCCCTGGTGCGACAGAATCACAATTATATTGGGACTACTAACAACTTTGTGATTTTATTGGAGGTCTCCTTCATGCAAAGGAGATATACATCCGGTACTATAAACCTGGTCAAAAGCCTACAGTTGTAGAGGTAATGGGCCCACGGGTAAAACATAGTATCATTGGTTCCCTAAACAGACATTTTTCCAAATGTCTTTCTATATATTTATTGTTAGGTTCATGAAGTAGTGTTGCTGTCAGCCTGGACCATAAAAAAAGCTCCTTTTTGCAAAGGAGATAGTTGATGCAGAGATTCATACCTAGTCAAAGAACTGAGATGAAGTGGCTGTTGAGAACTCAGCCATAAATGGGATACCTTCCTGCACCTAAGGCCCAGAGAACATCATATAAAAGGGGACAGAAAGATCGTATATCTGGAGGTTCCTCCATGCAATTATAAACACATGTTATGATGGGTATCTGCACAAAATTAAGCCATTAAACTTTCCATCATGGATGGAGAAGGCACCCATGCGGTACCATATCTTCCTGAGGAGCTACTGACTGTTAATAGCGTCTGTGGGTGTGTGTCATTTTCTTTGATACTGTAACCATCTGGAAGAAGAGATTTAGAGAGAAAGATGTGGCGACAACAGAAATTAATGGCAGGTAAATATAAGCACAACATATTGTGTGCATGTATGAATTTGTCTAAAAATAAAAAATAAAGACTAGAACTATTAGAAAAGAAGAAAGATTTTTAGCATACCAATGAATGATGAAATAAAAGATAATGCTATAATTTAGGTAAAGGCTGATAATATCTGAACTAACAATTTCAGTGGGCCAGAAATAAAAAGATGAATGAGAAAGCTACTTATGAGTAAGCGATTTGAAGTTGATGGCTTAAGTAGACACTGGGCCATGGCCAGGGTGACTTACAGGCATCTTCATGGCACAATGCATGAAGATGATAACTATAAGAACTTCATTAAATGAGCACAAGTATGTTTCCAAGTTGCTTCTATTGATTTTGGCAGTAAAAATAAAATACTAATGATAAAATAACAGAGAATACTACTTATTTTATCCATCATGTTTTATCAACTCTTTGAGAAGTCAGAATAGGCCCTGGGCTAATCGGCTGGTGTACATTCTAAGAATTAGATCCATTGATTTGGAAGTTTCAAAGAGACAAACCCGATAGACATGTCTTTGTTCTGTAGAGCTGACATGACTTGGGCTTGTTGTGGGATGTTTTGGTTGTTTCTTCATGTGTGACAAAAGATAATAATTTCTATTTTGAAGATTCAAAAGGATCAAGTGTATCAATCATTTATCAATAACCAAGACATAGCAATTTTAGGTAAGGGACATTAGTTTTGTTACATCTAGTGTTTTGTTACATTTTGGTACAAAGATGCCAAAAAATGGAATTTGGGGGTTGGAGAGATGCCCCAATGATTAAACTCACATTGCAGAGAACATGAGTTCAGGCTCACAGCTGTCTGGCTTTGGTTCGAGGGGATCAGATGCCATTTTCCAGCCTGCTTTGGCACTTGCACTCACATGTACATATCCCGTATAGACATAACCAACCAATTTATCAATATTTGTGTGCTAAGATTGGCATTGTATTCGTCTTATTTAGCAGAGTTAACCTCTAGCTAGCCATTCTCCACATGTGGTTTCTGATTGAAAACAGATGTGAGCACACTTAGCTCTTGCTACAAATATATTCCAATGTTACCCAACAAACCTGTCCTAATGTTTTACTGATTATCCTATGCTGGTTTTCAGGGCTTCAAAGTTTATGCCAAGATGGAATTTCTGTTGATAAGATTATCTACATCTTCCTCTTGACTTTTGAGACATAAACTTCCAATTGACTTGGAATTAAAATTGTACAGAATGCGTATGAGAAGCTACAGCTTCAGTTTTGTGGAGTGGAGATGACTGTTATTCACCGTCTGTACCTCACATCTGTACAGAACACAAAAAGGCCTAGTACCACACCAGCGCCCAAACCCTGAAGTGCTTGTGGTACTCTGTCAAAGCCATGACTCTCCATCCTGCTAAGTGTGTGTGAGCATGAGCGTGTGGTTCAAGTGTGCACATGTAGTGTGTGTGTGTGTGTTTGTGCATGCATGTGTGTGTTCGTGTTCATATTCAGAGACGACAAGAAAGACCATTCGCTCTTGTTTTGAAGGATGTAGATTGTACAATATAGTCTGAGGAAACTTGTGAGAATGAAGTGTTGAACACAATGCAGATTTCTACATAAGCGAGATCAGGATGGATTTTGGGAGATGCTTGTAGAGAGCCTTTTATATCTGCAGCTCTTTACTTCCAAGGAACCCACCCCCTATCATGGCCTGTCATTTTCCTCCCTTCATCACATCCAAACCCTCCATTATTCTGTTTTCTATGCAGTAATACAATAAAAATAAAGATATGGTATCAGATTCAGCTAGTATTATTGTGAAATAATATTCAGTACCTACACAAGTTGGTGGCAATACATACTCTGATTTACTGATTTTTTTTTTCTGATGCAGAAAAATGACTTGAGATTAGATCTCTATTGAAACACCACACTCATGCAGCCAAATTCTCACTGCCTTGGTCATACTCTCCGATTACAGTGTCGCACAATGGCACTTTGGGCTTTTAAGTGTAGACAGAAAGGACATCTTTTTAAAACCACCTAGGTCTGATTCAGGTAGTGTTTGCATTTTTTTGTGAGTTTTGTTATTGTTGTTTTGGTTTTTTTGAGGCTTGAGGAAGAAAAGAGTGTTTCAGGACTCTCTCTACATGGAATAATTTTGCTGATGATGTGGAAGGCTCACGCAGATATGAAGTAGCTACCGTGTCTTGTTACACTCCAAAGGCTGAGTAGAAATGTTTTTATCACTAAAGCACAAAAAAGGTGGACAAGACACATAATCGGAGTCCAAAAATGGGAAATCTTGGGGGTGCTCGGCTTCCATTCAAATACTTGTCTCCTGAGCCCCAACCTAATAGTATCAGCACAGGACATAATGCTCAGACTGCAATAAAATACACTGGAAAAATTACTCCTGAACCAGCACCCCAAGCTGCAATATCCACTGTGCATTTTACAATTCTTTACACGAGATGTGAAAATTATCATGTAAAATGAATGAAATCCCAGAGAGCCTGTTTACGGAGGTTAAGTGCAGTCTCTTCATGCTGGATTTACTGGCAGCGAAGGATGAGCCAGATATTGTTGAAAGAGACTCAGGAGCAGGTTGACATCCAGGTCTATTGGTACCTAGAATAGGAGTGTGGTCGACTACTGTGCTGTTGGCACTCTCCTTGGAACAGGGCTCTGGTCATATTGCCATCCGCACGCCCGAGCAGTTGGCAAAACCAGCTGGAAACAGGGTACAGGCATCAGGATGAGAAGTGCTGGGTCAATAGGAGCAAGTCAGTTGGAACAAGCTTCGACCATTGGAGCAAGCTTCGACCATCGGAGCAAGCTTCGACCATTGCCTATGTGCACTGAGTCCTGCCTGTAACTAAACCTGTCTTCTAGTCTCTTCTTTCTCTGCCTCCAGAGAAATCCATGCTTTCCTATAAATACACATTTCTGCAAAAATCGAGGAAAGGACACAAAAACTGAACACACTGATTCTGTTTTATTTAGCACTGCTTTTTATGTAGGTTCTGGTTTTGGTGGATGTGTCTGTTTTGATTTGTTGGCTATTCTTTTTTTTTTTTTTTTTTTGCTCAAATTTGTTTTTAGCTTTAAGCTTTTGCTTTATGGCATTGTACGTTAAAACCTGGAAAGAAGAAACACATGGGATTTTTTTTTTTTTTTAAGAGAGTGGCAATACGAATTCTCAAATATTTGACAAAATGCTTTAGACCTGTGAGAGTCAGTGTGTTTTAGTGACAGAGATGATTATATGTCATTTGAATTGCTCTTTTCATGGGTACATATTTTTTTCTGCTAAAGACCTGTCTTTATCTGAAAGTGCAGAAGCATTTTTTCTGTATGCATGTGACATGTATGTATGTATGATTTCCCGATACGTTTTGTCAAAAAGTGCAGAAGCATTTTTTCTGTTTGCATGTGACATGTATGTATGTATGATTTCCCGATACGTTTTGTCAAAAAGTGCAGAAGCATTCTTGCTGTATCCGTACATTGATGCATGTGTTGATGCATGAATTTCCTGAGGTGATTTGGGTTTTAGAACATCATTGAGGATTTCCACAAGTCTCAGGGATGTTTAAAATAGGATCACTGCTTTAAACTCGGATACATTTATTTGATGTTAACCACATCAGAAGGTATTTTGTTTTAATTAATTTTTTGTTTATTATTATTATTTTTGGGTTTTTTGTTTATTATTATTATTTACAATTTATTCACTTTGTATCCTGGCTGTAGTCCCCCTCCCTTCCTCTTCCCCCACTATGCCCCTAGTCCACTGATAGGGGAGGTTCTTTTTCCCAACTGTCTGTCCCTAGCCCATCAGGTCTCATCAGGACTGTCTGGATCCTCTTTTTCTGTGGCCTAGTAAGGTCACTCACCAGGGGGAATCAATCAAAGAGCAGGCAACCAAGTTCATGCCAGTGACTGCCCCTGCTCTCCTTACTAGGGAACCCACATGAACACTGAGCTGTCCATGGGCTACATCTGAGCAGGGGGTCTAAGTCCTCTTCATGCATGGTCCTTGGTTGATTCATCAGTCTCTGTAGGCCCCCTTGGGTCCAGATTTTTTGGTTCTGTTGCTCTCCTTGTGGAGCTCCTGTCCCCTCCAGGTCTTTCTATCTCTTCCTTTTTTCATAAGATTTCTTGCACACTCTGTCCAAAGTTTGGCTATGAGTCTCAGCATCTGCTTTGATCTCCTGCTGAGTAGAGTCTTTCAGAGGCCCTCTTTGGAAGATGCCTGTCCTGTTCCATGTCTTCTCCTACCTCCAATGTCTATCTTGTTTGCCCTTCTTAATGAGGATTCATTCAGGGTCCTCCTTGTTGTTTAGCTTCTTTAGGACTGTAGATTTTGATGTGTTTATCCTATATTATATGGCTAATATAATAGCCATCCTACCAAAAGCAATCCACAGATTCAATGCAATTCCCATCAAAATACTAATACAATTATTTACAGACTTTGGAAGAACAATTCTCAATTTTATATGGAAAAACAAAAACCTAGAATAGCTAAAGCAACTCTGTACAATAAAAGATCTTCTGGAGGTATCTCCACCCCTGATCTCAAGCTATAGAACAACAGTAATAAAAACGGCATGGTACTGGCCTAGAAGCAGACTGGTGGGTTGATGGAATTGAACCAAAGATTTGGAAATAAACCCACACACCTACGGGTACTTAATTTTTGACAAAGAAATAAGGTGGCATTCTCTACATGAAGGTGAGAGCATGTCCCTGAGGTGAAAAGCACCAAGAAGGCTCAGTGAAAGCGAATCTCCACTCACACCCAGAACCAAAGCGTCCCTCTAAAACCACTCAGTCTCTTTTCTGCTTGTATCGTATGTTGTATCCATTTACCTGTATTGAGGTAACCTTTTACATTGAATGAAAATTACCCCTCACCCCACACCCTTTCATTCAGCTACTACCAAGGGCTGAACCCAGGGTCTTGTATATGCTGCACAGTGATATATCACAAGCTATTCTCCAGACCTCTTAGTTTGAAGACAAGGCCTCAAGAACTTTCTCAGGGCTGGCCTCAAACTCAACAATTCCCCTGCCTCAGCCTCAGGAGTACCTGGGAGTACAGATGTGTGCCAAGAGTTGGGGATATTTGTGTATACTCTTCACGCAGGTGCATGCCTAAACTGTCGCGTTATTTTCCTTAGGTCTTTGTTGAAATGTCACCTTGTTACCTAGCTTCTATGATCTATCCCTCTTCTCTTGTGGTTCCCTCCTCCTACTTGACTTCTCTTCACAGGACTTGCCTATACATACAAGCCCCTGGAGAGTCTACATTTGTTACTTGTGTCCTAGTTACAACAGCAACAGGCATGCGGTTAGTGACCACTAAGCAGGCACAAAACGAATATGTCATTTTGTACATTTGAGAGCAGATTGTGTAGGAGAAATCTAAGGAGCGAAGTTGCCATGTTAAAGAGCATTTGTGATTTAACCATACATTACCAAATTGTTTTCCCCAGAAGTTGTAGAAACTTACACCCACTTCCCCCTCTGATTAAAAAAAAAAAAAGTTTCTGATATTCTCCAAGTTGAAAAAAAAAAAACCCTTTTTCATTTTACTTTAATGGAATTTATACGTGAGTGGTGTGCACACTTCCAAATCTTTAGCTGCTTACAATGACTGGTGATTAATGTTTCCCTTGAAACCTTCTCGAACACCCACAGATGGTTCCAGAAGCTGTGTCCTGGTTGTGCACCGGGCTCTCTCTGTAGGCGCTTAGAGCTTCCCGACTGTGTAAGTGGTCTCTTTGCTATTTACCATGACATCTACTATTTACCTGTGCTGGGTAAAACATTTTTTTAAATCATTTTGCTCCCTGACGATCGTCCCCGAGTTATCATCTGCCATTGATTAATCACTACAGAAATTCCTGCTGCCTGAAGGAAGCCTCTTCTATTCAAATAACCCTCATCACCTTTCCTTATAAAAAATTGTCCCCCACCACTGTTGTAGAGCAACTGAGAAGCAAGGATAGAGGTACATTTTAATAGACGTTCTTGCCTTTAAGTCTCTTGCACAGTAACACTTGCATATTTTCCTCTTTACCTGATGCTCCACATTAGACAATCCAGAATGGAAGAACCAGACAGCGCATCTTACTACAATGAAGGGAGAAGGGCTAGGTCTTTAGTATATAATTTGGCCTAATTTAAAAAGGTGGACTCAGTGTTTTATACTGTTTACTTAACCCTAGCCCAGGAGTACTTTTGATTTCCTCTTAGACTCATTTGTTTGGATGACCATGCTTTCACTGAAAAACCACCATGGGAGTTTCCTGTTTGCACTTGTCAGATTAGCTTGCCAGATGAACTGCAAATGTGTAAAACACCAGATCCTCACAGTAAGAGAACATAGTTTTCCTGAGATGCTTTGCAGCGCTGGGACCTCCTGCCCACTGTAAATCTTAGCATACGGACACTTGTGTAGAACTTTCTGCCAGAAACAATGGAAGGTTGCAGGGAACCATGGAGTTGGCCTGGCCTTGCTGTCTTGATAGGCATGTGTCATAGGTTTTTTCAGGTTGGAGTCCATGGCTCCTGGGTCACAGTGTGTCTTCCATTTCCTGAGAGAGTGGGTCGCTCCCTCAGGTAATGAAACAATCAGGATCAGGATGCCCTGTGTTTCTCAGTACGTTCCCTCAGCAGTCAAGGAAGCTTGAAGGGACAATTGATCTTGGACATTAGTCTTATGTACCCTGGGTATCTTTCAAACTTCATTGTATCCTGGCAAGTACAATGGTATTGATCCTGGCAATTGCCACCATACTCTGATCCTGAGAAGGGTATAAAAAATCTGATTGCTCTTGCTGGGTGTTGGTGATACACGCTTTTGATCCCAGCATTCTGGAGTCAGAGGGAGGTGGAGTTCTGTGAGTTAGAGACCAGCCTGCTCTATGGAGAGCTCTGGGACATCCAGGGGCTACACAGAGAAACCTTGTCTTGGAAAAAAAAAGTGAGTGCTCTCAATAAAATTGCCACAGCTTAGGTTTTGCTGTGGCCCCTCTAAACAGCCTGGTTTCATTCCTCATGGTTATATCAGGTGACCTTGGCCAGGCAAGTAGGGGCAGCAGTTTGTTTACAGGAGGTGTGGGTCATTTATGTTTTAATAAAATTACTTCCTTAGTTTTTGAGATTATAACATAAATTGCATCATCTCTCCCCATTTCTATTTCCTCCCTCCCAATCTTCCAATATATCCTTTCTTGATCTTTTTTCAAATTCATGTCTTCTCTTTTATTAATTGCTGTTACATACATATCTATATTATATATATTACTTATATATGATATATAAATCATGCATATATTATAATATATATTCCTAAATACATAAAACAACCTGTTCAGCCTCTATAATGTTATTTATATGTATGTTTAAGGGCTGACCATTTGCTGTTGGTCATAGTTGTGTTTTTGTGTAGGGCCGAGACCTCCTGGGTACCTCATGCCATGTTAGCATGCTTATTGTTATTGTCCTTATTCAGCTCATGTTTAGGCAGTCATGTTGGTAAGAGTGTAGTTTCTGACATTCTTTTTTGTTTGTTTGTTTGTTTTTCAAGACAGGGTTTCTCTGTGTAGCCTTGGCTGTCCTGGACTCCCTTTGTAGACCACACTAATCTTGAGCTTACAGAGATTAATTTGCCTCTGCCTCCCTGATGCTGGAATTATAGGTATGCGCTGCCATGCCTGGGTTGTGTCTGACATTCTTTTTTTTTTTAATTTAAAATTTTTATATAATTTATTCACTTTACATCCCGATTGTAGACCCCTCCCTCATCGCCTACCAGTCCCACCCTCCCTTCTGCTTCTTTCCTACTCCCCTTCCCTAGTTCTCAGAAAGGGGGAACCCTCTTCCCCTACCATCTGACCCCAGGCTATCAAGTCTAATTAGGACTGCCTGTATCCTCTTCCTCTATGGCCTGACAAGCCCCCCTAACCCACTACCACCAGGGGGAAGTGATTAAAGAGCATGTAACAGAGTCCATGTCAGAGATAGCCCTTGCTCCCCTTACTAAGGAACCCACATGGAGACTGAGCTGCCTATGGGCTACTTCTGAACAGGAGGTCTAGGTCCTCTTCATGTGTGATCCTTGGTTGGTGCATCACTCTCTGGGTCTAGATTTATTATCTCTGTTGGTCTTCTTCCAAGCTCCTGTCTGCTCTGGGTCTTTCTGTTCCCCCATTCTTTCCTATGACTTCCTGAACTCTGCCCAAAGTTTGGCTGTGAATCTTAGCATCTGCTTCCATCCCCTGCTGGGTGGAGTCTTTCAGAGGGCCTCTATGTTAAGCTCCTGACCTGTTCCCTCTCTTCAACCACTTCTGGTGTCTATTCTGTTTGTCCTCTTGAATGAGAATTAAACATCTTCCCTAGGTCTTCCTTGTTTTTTTAGTGTTTTTAGGTCTGTGGATTTTAGTGTGGTTATCCTGTATTATATGGCTAATATCTGCTTATAAATGAGTATGTACTATGCATGTCTTTCTGATTCGGGGTTACCTCACTCTACAGAGCAAAATGACAGTCTACAGACTGGGAAAAGATCTTCATCAACCCTATATCACACAGAGGGCTAATATCCAAAATTAAACTTCCACAAACCAAATAATCTAATTAAAATGGGGTACAGAGCTAAACAGAGAATTTTTAACAGAGGAATATCAAAGGTGGAGAAATATTTAAAGAAATGCTCTATATCCTTAGTCATCAGGGAAATGCAAATCAATACAACTCTAAGATTCCATCTTACACCCATTAGAGTGGCTAAGATAAAAATCTTAGTGTCAGCACATGCTGGTGAGGATGTGGAGAAAGGGGAACACTCCTCCATTGCTGGTGGAATTGTAAATTTGCACAACCAATTTGGAAACCAGTCTGACACTCAGAAAATTGGGAATAGCAGAAAATTGGGAATAGGTCTACCTCAAGACCCAGCTATACTATTTCTGGACACATACCCAAAAGATCCTTCAACACACAACAAGGAGATTTGCTCAACTATGTTCATAGCAGTTTTATTTGTAATAGCAAGAATTTGGAAATAACCTAGATGGCCCTCAACTGAAGAATGGATACAGAAATTGTGGTACATATACCCAATGGAATACTACTCAGCTATTAAAAGCAAGGGGATCATAAAGTTTCTGACATTCTTAAGAGACATAATCTCAGAGCAAACTCCCTGATCCTCTGGCTCTTAAAATCTTTCTGATCCTTTTTATGTAATGCAATGTGCCTTATGTTCAGGCATTATTTACTTTGTACAATGGTTTCAAAAATTTCATGTGTATTACAGTAAGCATGTTGGACAAAGAATATTGAACAAAGCTATAACAAAGATGATTGTTATATATCCTGCAAACATGTATTTATATTTCTCATGTATGGGACGGGTTGAAACAGGGGGAGGGGATTCCCCTTTTCTGGGGAGAAAGGTAGGGAAAATAGGAAGGAGAGAAAGGGGAGACTGGGTGGAAAAGAGGGAGCACCATTGGGATGTAAAATAAATAACCCAAAATAAAATAAAAATTAAAAAAAAAATAAAGCAGGCCTCTTAGAATAACACCCCCTCTCCCCCAAAGAAAATTGGACAAAGAATATTGGAAAAAGATATAACAAAGATAATTGATATATATCCTGCAAACTTATGTCATATAACTTAAGATTTATTTTTATATTCATTTAGTTTTCTGTTTCCACACATGCATGGTACCAGAGACCAACTTTCAGGAGTTGATTTTTTTCTCCCACCATGTGCGATCTGTGAATCAAACTCAGGTCATCAGGCTGAGCCATCTTGCAGTAGTCTTATTTCTAATAAATCCAATACATGGTGCTTGAGCTTCTAATCATGGACCTTCTGAACTTGGGCATGGTGCATACATTAAAATCTGTGGTAATTTGTAGACATTGTCTTTACTTCTTCATTTAGTGGGAAACGATGAAAGTCACAATTTAGAATATAGAGGTGATACTTAACAATATCTAAATATTAAACCAAAAATAGCAATATGTTGAACAAAATAGAATTAGTGGTCACAGGGACTTGTTCCCCCCCCCCCAAATTCACAAGCTAGAACTAGAGTGTAGATTTTCTGATCAAGGGCAAAGGAAGTAATGAAGATTTTTACCTTATGCTGAATAGCATTAGGATGAGTTTGCGCTAATATTCTTGTTGAGTAGGACTGCATGAGGTTTTTTTTTTTTTTTTTTTTTTTTTTTTTTAATAAGCAGCAGCCACAGGGCCTGATGATTACAAAAAGCTCCAGTAGCTGAGGGAAGAAACACAGAATCCCTGACGTGCTATGGACGGCTGCATTGTAGGCATGTAATGTAGAAACCTCTCCATGCTGAGACTTCTTACGTGGGGTGGTCAGTGCTGCGGTAAAGTTTGTAAAATAAGCATATCAACTAAACAACTTTCATTATTACATCTGCGGGGAGCCTCGGTGTGAAAGCTTTTTACATCAAGGGTAATTTCAGATCCCAAAAGCCCGAGTATGGAAACTCAACCATGCAATGACAAAGTTCTGGAAAAGAAATGTGAGCTTGGGGACCCATGAAGTTTTACATGCACTTTACTTAAATATGAATTATTAAATGATATTTTCATTTCATAAGATAAATATTTTATGTGGAAAAGTTAGTGCCTCTTCAGAAGCTTTTGGATCTGTTCTTTCTCCCTGTCACTCATGGTGCATTTTAAGTGCAGTAAAGGTATCTGACCACACGGCTATAGTCTTAGACCTGCCTTCCGCTTTGCAGGCAATAGGTCTGAAATAATTTGCAGTTTTGTTCTTGCCTTCCTTCTGTCGTAGTCTGACACCGAATGCAGTTCCCCACGTTTCAGGTGAACCCAAATCCCCACAAATCTTAAGGCTTGTGTGGAAAGTCCCAGGTGTATCTGGTAACTGCGGAGATGACACAGTGGGCGAGGGAATTTGCCACTGTGCCTGACAACTTGTGTTCAATTATTCGGACCCACAAGGTAAAAAGAGAGAACTTACTCTTGTAAGCTGTCCTTTGGCCTCGCTGTGGTTGCCAATGGCATTCATGTTCCACCCCCACAATAAATAAATTAAAAGGCATGATTTCTTTTTCTTAAGACATCTTGGGGAAACAGAGGCATTTCCTCACTGACACTAACAGGTGGAGGGATGCCTGTTCTTACTTTGTCTTTCTCGGTTGACTTGCAGCTTCACTTTTTGGCCTTTTTACATCTGCAAACACCATAAAAACCGTAAAAACAAAACAAAATTGCACTCACACTCACATGTTCATACACCCACATCACACTCACACACAATCACACAACATAACACATTCAAAGACACTCACATAAACATAGCCACACACATAATCACACTCACAGTAACACCCAGACGTTCACAAATGCACTGACACACATATGTACACTCACAAAGCACACATATAGAGCCCACACTTACACATACATTTATATACACGCAGTCACACAATTCACACTCACACACACTCACAGTCATATAACCACAGATGCATACAGACACATATACTCACAAGCACGATGACACACACAATAACATGCTTAGCCCACAATCACACACACACAACCACACACACATTCAAATACAATTAAAAATGCTCCCGCTCACCTATACACTCTCATCCCCAGTCCTGTGCACAGTCACACACTTAGACTCATATACACACAGACTCACACACGCCGTTAAACACATACACACTCACGAACACACACTCAGGGGCTCTAGGTATTGCATAGACCACACACCTACTCTAATCTGAAGGGGAATATAAGTGGACCTACCAAAAATCAAAACAAAAAACCTCCCAGATGGAAAAGAAAAGAGTCCAGGGATCTGGGGCGTGGCTCAGTGGTGCGGAGTGTGTTTACTGTGCGTGCGATCCTGAATTTAATTTCCTGCACCACCCAAACCAACTGGCCAAACAACAAACAAAAAACCCACCAACTGAAACCAGGTAACAGCCAAACCACAACCACCACCTCCCTCCCATACATACAAGAGAGGAGAGAGAGACCAAGAGAGAGGGGTGAAAGACCCTAAGAGAGAGAGAGGAAGACACTGAGAGAGCCTAAGAGGCTAATGTAAGAGACTAATGGAATAACCAGGGTTTTGTAAAAACCCAAGCTGAATCCAGCTGATGCTTATATTGCCTGTCTGAATAAACTCGCATCTCCTCTATCTATTAAAATACAAACTAGCAAATAGAGTTTAAATAGTTCATGTACTATGCGTGCACATTTACATATTATTATGTATGTACTTTGCAGATTTTGGTTCAAAGTCTTACAGTGAGGAAAACGCTGCGGTTGCTTTCCAAAGGGGCAATGGTCTGCAGCCACACACAGGGCCTCAGCGCGGGAACAAGAGCAGCAATTTAGCGAAAGCAAAATTCTAGCGCTTGGCTTCTAATAAGCATCTTGGGAAAGGTATCCAGGAGGCATAAACAAGTGTAAGTGGCTGAAACTAAGCTATTTCTGAAGGTTATGGTTTTGAATTTCCCAAGCATGTAGCTGGAGCGCTTGGCAGCTAATGTGCTAGGGAAATATGTAGTCAGCATTTTACACAACCTCTAACTTTTAGCCGGTGTTTTCGTTCACGAATCTCGCAGTAACAATGCCTGGCAATATATTACAAATAACAAGGATGAGTTGCCTCAGATGAGTCAGTTTCTTTCCTTTTAATTTTACACTTAAAATAGCTGAGTTTAGCAGGTACATGCAAACATTCTCACTTAGGTACCTACACAAAATATAGTGGGAGGCCATCCTTAGCTACATAGTAACTTTGAGGCCACTTTAGGCTCTGTAAGACCAGGCTTAGTTAATCTAAATTTCTTTCGAGAGCCTTAACTTCTTAAGCCATTCTGTTGAATTTATCTGTTTCAAGTGTGGCATTAAAAGAAAGTTGATGTCCCTGTGTCTTCCTTGATTACGGTTCACTTCATTTACTAAGTCAAGGTCCCTTGATGAACTCTGATTCAGCTAGTCTGGCTAGCCAGCTTTCCTTGAAGATCAGCTGTCTGAACTTATAATGTAGGTCAGCATGTCCAGTATCATATGACACTGAATTGAACCCATGGATTCATGCCTGCTCTGCCAACACTGCCAACTGAGCTACATGCATTCCTAATCCATCTTTAAAGTTTGTTTACTCGATTTTTATTTGTGTGTATGCATGTCTTTGTGTGTGTGTGCTTGCGTGTGTGGCAGTCAGAGGACAACTCTTTTTTGAATTTTTATTTTTTTATATTAATCACAGGTTATTTACTTTGTATCCCAGCTGTAGCCCCCTCCCCCATTCCCTCCCAATACCTCCTCCCCTCTCATCTCCTCCCTGCCCCTCTCTAAGTCTTCCTCCCCTTCCATCTGACCTAGCCTATCAGGTCTCATCAGGACTGGCTGCATTGTAGAGGACAACTCTTGGGAGTAGTTCTCCCTTGCCACCTTGTAAGTTCTGAGGATTGAACGTAGGTCGTCAGACCTGAGGACAAGTACCTCTCCTCAACAAGACGTTTTGTTGGTCCTAATAACATACTACAGATTAGTATTAATGTGAATAAAACAATGCTCATGACACTGTCAAAAACTTGAAATGCGCAATAAACCCATGTACCATTTCCCTCACATGTCTTGCCAACCACTTCCTCCCTAAAGCATACAGCAGTTTAAATTCTGGCGCTGGTAAGGGGTGAGACTAAGAGCCCATTAATTAACACTGGCATGTTTCCACACAAAGGTGAAGTGCCTGCACTGAGAGCCTTTCCTAGATGGTGGGCAGATCCGGAAGTCTCGGGCTGTGAACTGGTGCTGCATTTGGCTTGGCTCTCGGGCTGGAGTGGCCCCATTGGTGAGTCTCCTGTGCTTTCTGCCCTGGAGAAGGCATGGCTTTGGCTTCTCATGAGCTTCCATACTGCTCCTTCCTCTTTGCCTTCCTGTCTCTGCTCCTCTGCTCTTTGTTCTTTTGTCATAAATCAATGAGTGATGCTCATGTCAGCAGGGAGATAGATGCCAGCAACAAGTCTGGCTATGGCTCATCCCCACTGTGCGTACTTGTGTGTCATTTAGATGACCTAAAAGTGGCGACTTCAGACCAGAACAGCATGCTGTGATGTTCACCAAACCCATCACACTGGAGAATTTCTGGGGCCCAATGGAGTCCATTGATGTTTCAATAATACATAATAATAATACATAATACACAATAATACATAATAATACAGAGCTGGGCAACCCAAAGGCAAATGCAAAGAACTTGCCTTGGCACACGTCTAGGTACAGTAGCCAAAGAAAGGTGTTATTCAGTATGCTTGCTTAATTTACAGTGAAGAAATAGTGGCCTCCAGGTCATACCCACCTTGTGTTGGCCTCCAACACTGCCAAAGATCTGACTATCATGTCAACAAATCCCAAAATGGAAAGAAGATGACATTCAGTAGAATAATGTTACAGTACTAAGAAAGACCAAAGGCATACAGAATCAACCCCCACCCCCAAGTTTACTTTTCAGAGGGGTGCGGCATGAAGCCAGTGGGAAGCAGGGTCAAACAGTGATCTGTTAGCTTTTTAGAAAATCCAGCCTCAGCCCTGGGTTTCTTTCAGAAGATCTGCATTTGCAGACCTTTTCTTGCTTCAGATTATCTGGATGTGTGAGGAGCATTTGCGGACTTGACTTTCTTTGTGCTGGTTGGTGTGTGCTCTTCTAGTGGCATTGTGCCTCCAGCAGCATATGAATTTAGTAGGCGGCCCTAAAGGATAAAGAAACTCTCTTTTCAGCTAAGTAATGGAAAGAGGTCTGTGGGGATCAGAGGAGGGAGTGGTAGTTAGAAGAACACAGGATTCTCTACTAGCTTATACTACATTCTTTATTTAAAGAGAAGAATAAGCAATATTGTAAAGATAGGAATAAAGCGAGAGGTAAATGCAATATTTATGTTTACACTGAGACTTTATCCTATGGTGCATCATTAATAGTTTGAATTATCCTTTAATTTGTTCTTATATTGAAATGATTATTATTTAATATGTGTTAAGCTTCCCAATATGCTTTCTATAACTGTTCTATAAGTAATCAAATTATTGTCTCAGGAGCTTGAGATCTAATGGCACAGAGGATACATGTTGTTGGAGCTCAAATATAGAACTGAAGTAAAAGTGAACAGTAAAGCATGGAAATGCACTAGGCTGAAATTTCAATCTTCCTTTTTCGAAGTGCTTTACATGTGAAAGTTAAGCTACAGAGGCTTAATGAAAGGAGTAACCTGTGAGAGCAATAAGAGGAGATGAATTATGCAGCATCCCATAAATAGAGTACTATAGGATGACCACACAGAGGCGAGGCAAAGAGAGCTCTGTCTAACATCTCCTGAAATATGTAGGCAAATATTTCCTCACTTTTAAAGATGAGAGTGAAAAATTCTAGAGAGAAAAAGAATGAACTCTCCAAAGACTTGCCCTGGCACCTTTAGCGAAGCTGACGCATCTAATTGTTCATTTCTTTAAAGTTTTTTTTTTTTTTAACTAGTGCTTTAAGTATTTTATAGAATGTGTTTCAAGCAATTATCTTCCTAACTCTTCCCAGATCCCATCCCCTCTTGCACACCCACACAACTTTGTACCTTTGCCCTCATTAAGGCCAGTTCGTGATGGCCAAACATTCTTGGATGTCTGGCCTTCCGCTTGAACACAGTTGATCTATGAGTGGCCACTTCCCGCCAGAGGCTATCAGTTTCTCCTAGCTCCTTGGCAGGAGGGAGGATTTTGTGCCTAACTCCCCCTTTCATGATGGGATTTGGTATGGCTTGAGCTTTCGCAAGTCTTGTTGTGAGTTCATATCCGCAACTGCCCTGCTGTGCCTGAAAGATAAGTGTTTCTTTTAGTTATCCTTGGCTTCTGGATTGAACATTCTTTTTGCCCCCTCTTCTTCAATGATCTTTGAGCCTTGGAAGGAGGAGGTAGGGATCATATGTTCCATCTGAGGTGGTCTTCTTCCCTCTACCTTGTCCAGCTGCGGGTCTCTGTCTATTACCATCTACTGCAGACAGAAGTTCTCTAATGAAGGTTAAAGGATATGTTAATCTATGAGGATAATGGTAGTAAACCATTGGTTACTCCCACGATGCTTCATGACACTGTTGCACAGTGGGCTTGTTTTGCCAGGCTAGTCATATTGTAACTCACAGAGTTCAGAGCTGGGCACAATTGGCGATTACTTTTCTCTGCTTTCAGTAGACATAACACACTTGAGCGCTGTGAAAGCTCCTTAGTAGGGATGAAGCTTTCATGTGAGTACCAGCTTGATTTCATCATGTTTTATGATTCAAGTATTTGGTGTCTTCAGCAACAGGGTTCTCGCTATCAGATCTGGCCAGTAACTAATACAGTTGGCAATATCCAGTAATGTATGGAGGTCTATGTGCTCTCACTGGTTACCAGCCTCTAAAGAAGTAACCTATTCCTGGAATTAGGCTTTTTTTTAAAAAAAATAATTTTTATTGCTGTTACATTACCTAGCATCCATACATAATTCCCTTAGAAAGCAGTAATGAAGTGCCAAATGGATAACTAATGGGAACATGAAGAAGCATGGAACATCAGCTAACATGCATATCTGTACCAATCAAGCTATGTTGTGGGGTGTACGGTTTATTGCTGATTATCGTACTTCGTTACATCTCTACCAGATAGGTGAAAATGCTGCTTTGGATACAGACATGAGGTGTTTTATATTTCTTCTCTTCTATTAAGCATTTTAACATTACCATTGTTAAAATTTGTTGACAAGACAGGACACATTGTGGGTACATCTTTTAGCAATGGAATTGTACTCAGAAGCCTGATCCATGAGAATCAAGGGTTCAAATGTAACTTTGACTAATTACTGACATCCAAGCTGGCATTAGGCTGTATATTTGTTTATCCCCAGTGTCTAGTAGAGACACTTTGCTTTATTATAGGACAGCTCCATCTTAATGGTCTTCCACTCTTATATATTTACATATATATGTATATAGAATCATATATACATAAATATATATGTGTATATAGAATATGTATATATATATAAATATATATGTATATATATAGCAATAGTTTTCCACATGACTTTTGTGAGAAACCCTTAGTGTTTTTATTCCTTTCTGTATTCCCTCTTTTGCTCTGTGAAGCCCTTCCCTATCCCAATTTGACTCCCCCTTTATTTCCCTTTATACCAGTGTATTCTACCTCCCTTCTCTCAAAAGGCCTCTCCATGGCCTTTTATTAATTTTCTGACCTTGGTGTGTATTCCAAATGAGCACACATACCCGAAGAATTAAAGCAAAATTGCATTTATCTTACACAATTATGAGAACATACTAAGCCTGAACAATGGGACAACATGGTTATCAAGCTCCCTTAGTGAAGTGCATGTGCAGGGAGGATTTGGAAGGATTCAGTTTGATGTGGAGGTTGGCAGATGCCTCTATGGTAGTGCCTTAAGAGTCAGTGGACTTGGGGAGGGGCATGCATGCAGAGGGTGGAGGAAGGGAGGGATTGAGACGGGAGGAGGGAGGGAACCACAGGGGAGATACAAAGTGAATAAAGTGTAATTAGTAAAGAAAAAAATAAATAAATAAGAGTCTATATATTTATATTTTGAATTGTATAAGAATTTGGTAGTTTTGAGAGTATTGTAGAACCATGCTGGACTTTTGAATTGCTCAGCAGACCTTTATGAATATGGTAACTGATGAGTAAATAATTATGGAAAAATTAAGGATACTATGAATGGTAGAAGAATTAGAGCTAAAATACACCACTGACCTTAAATTTAAAACAACACTGCTTTTCTTTCTTGTGACTTTGTAATTCTTTAAGTGAGATTTGCAGAGCAAAGCAGAAGCCAGTTTCCTGATCTGATGCTTCCAATGTGTAAGAAACAATGAAAGGTGTATTATGTTGCACAGTTTCCCTTCTTCCCTGGTGCTTTCTCTTTTCTTCATTTACACATTCATATCACCCTCTGGCCTTCTGTTCTTTACATCGTATCCATGACGGTTTAAAAATGTGTTTCTGATTAAATATTTTTACATGGTTTCTCTTTTAACTGAAAGAAAATACTTGCTAATAGATGGCCCGAGTTTTAAAATTCTGCTTGGGTTTTTATGCTTGTCACTACTTTGCTTGGAATGCGTTGCCATATTCTCTTCAAAGTGACCAAACTATGATGTCCTTAGTAGGGCCAACATGAAAATCTCAATGGACGTCCCTACAAAACCACACACATTTGGGTATTTAACGTACAGGGCTGCCAAAAGCGTTAGACATAGTGATTTTTAGTTCCAAAGCTTTTGGAAATAAAGATGGTTTGGAAAGTGATGGTTTGTCACCAAAGAGAAACATTTTTATGTCTCATGCTGTCTTGGGAGGGTGCCATTCCTTTTGAAACAAGAGCCACCCAGGGTCTGTGTTGGTTCAATAAGCACATGCCATTCATTTTATCTCCCTTAGTATGTTGTCACCTCGACAAGCAGAGTTTTCCAGCTCGAATGAGCATCCTCAGGACTGGAAGACATGACCTTCCCTTCAAGGTCAATTGCAGTTCAGTTGACAGGGATGAAGCTATTACACCTGAGTTGCAAATTTGTGTTCTGCTCTGATCCATTTTGTGCCATTAATGTGGGGTTTGGCATTCTGTCAGACAAAGAGAGGCTACATTCAGGGAGACAGACATGAAAAATGACCCAGAGAGAAATGGAATTTTTCTAACAAAGAGATACATCAATGTGAGAACTTATTAAAAACATACCATTTATAATGCACAAATTGTGCTCATTGCCACAGCCATCACTGTTATTCTAAGCTCCCTCTCTAGGCTTTCAGGGCAGAGCAGTGTCCTCAGACAGCCTCTGTTTTAAATGATGGATCTTTATTTTTATGTCACTACTGTAGTGTTTGTTTGTCTGCTTAGTTCAAAGGGCTGCACCTCTGTTCATTCCTGTTTGCACCAATTTTCCCTCTAGCTTGTCTCTTCTAAGGTGGTTATAGGAGTTATTATTTTTCTTTTTTTTTTTCAAAATAAGATACAAAGAAATTACCTTTCTGCTTTGAGAAATTTAAAACTTGCACAAAAGTACTTTTCTTTTTAAATGATCCTTATGAAACATCTGTAACCATTGATTTTGCTTTCAGTAAGACCACTTTGACAGCTTGCGTTTTCTTGGCTAAGCATCCTGTGCATTTGTATAATATTCGAGAAGAGGACCAGTTATTTCTTGGTGGACATGTATGGACACATGCTCAGTTTTTGTTAACATTTGGCTTCTTTTTCTGGGTACAGATAACTGAATGTGCTCAACCAACACACCGATAGTTATGAGCAAAGTGCGATAGAGCCTGACCACGCTGTTCTCTATCAGGAATGGTGCTGTTGAACTTGAAGGCAGCGTCTGTGCTAGTGACCACGTGACAGGCTGTCAGGAAGACTGTGGGAGAAAGCACCGGGCAAACTTTAAAGTTTTAAGAACATCTTTCAGTTTTCAGCCAGAACATAGCAATACATACTACATATTTATGGCATCTTGAAATGTGCTTTTCTTTGGTTCCTCCCTCTGCTTCCTACTGTCTTCCTGTCCCATCCTTTCTTGCATCCTTTCCATTCCAGCATTCACCAAGTCCACAATGTCAGTTTTCTTTTTTGCATATATGTACCACATTTTAATTTCAACTCATCTAATAGACATATGGGCTGGTTCAATTTTCTTGCTATTACAAATAGAGCAGCGCTAAATACAGATATTTAGCTACTTCTGGATGTAGAATACGGGCTCTTTGGGTAGTATGCCCAGGAATAGTATAGCTGGGTTATAAGATAGTTCTATTTTAGTCTTCAATAAATGTTTTAGATGATTACCATGATGGCTATACTAGTTGACACTGACACCAAAATAAAATAAAAAGGTTATACTTACGTCTCTGCCAGCATTGTTGTCATTTTTTTTTTCTTGATCTCAGCCATTATGACTAAAGTGAGGTAGAATCTCAGAGTAGTTTTAAGTTGCATTTTACTGATGGCTAAACATGTTTAACACTTTCAAAAATATTTACTGACCATTTCTGTTTCTTCTTGGGAACTGCTTGTTTAGTTTACTGGTCCTTTTATTGATGGGCAGTTTTGTTTTTTGTTGTTCAGTTTTATGATTCCTTATGTATTATAGGCATTAACTCCATTCTAAAATATAGCTGGCAAAGATTTTCTCCTGTTTTTTTAGGTTTTCTATTCAGTCTGTCGATAGTATCCGTTGGTGTGCAGAATTTTTTTTTTTTAATTCGTATAACCCTATTTATCAATCTAGAGTTGTTTTTTTGGTGCTTTATTCAGAAGGGTATTTTTTTTTTGCAGTTGTATTCTGAATGATTTTCCCTACACAATTTCAGCATTTTTCATGTAACATTAAGAGCTTTGATCCAGTTTGAGTTGATTTTTATGAAAACTAAGACATTTGGTCCTAATTTCGTTGTTCTATGGTGTGCATTCAGTTTTGTTGGTACCATCTGCTGAATGGACTTTTGTTTTCCCAATGTATATTTTGATGCCTTTGTGAAAAATTATCTTGCCATATATGTTTGGGTTTATTTCTGGACCCTCTAGTATGTTCCATTGGGTCTACATTCTGTTTTTGTATCAATATTGTGCTGTATTTGTCACTGTGGTTCTACAGCATAATTTGAGGTCAAATATGGTGATATTGTAGCAGACTTATTTCTGTTTAGGATTGCTTTTGAAAATCTATAGTCTTTTATGTTTCCATATGATTTTTAGGATTGTTTTTCTGGTTCTGTGAAAAGTAGCACTAGAATTTTGATGGAGATTGCACTGAATCTCTACACCGGTTTTGGTGCAGTGTTAGTTTTTGCCATCTTGACACAAACTAGAGTCATCTGGGGAGAAGGCACCTTGAGGAGGACATATCTGTTGGCATTTTCTCGGTTAGT
Source organism: Psammomys obesus (assembly GCF_907164565.1). NCBI lineage: Eukaryota > Metazoa > Chordata > Mammalia > Rodentia > Muridae > Psammomys > Psammomys obesus. Next base: position 11,124,288 of record NW_026585580.1, on the reverse strand, counting down.
GATTGATGATTTGTCTCCATTGGCTTGGTACTGTGCAAACCTGGGCAGGCAGACCTTGGCTGATTGTGAAAGCAAGCTGAAACCAGGAGAAAGCAAGCCAGTGAGTAGGATTCCTCCTTGGTCTCTGCCTTAGTTCTTGCATCCAGTTTCCTGCCTTGGCTTTCTCAGATGCTAGACTATAATCTGCAGCGTAAAATAAACCCTTTCCTCTATGCGTTGCTTTTGGTCATGGTGTTTCTCAAAGCAGCAAAACGTCAGCTAGGACATGTAATACCTCCGCGGTATTAATTCTGCAGTCCAGGAGCATGAGAGATCTCACTCTCATCCAGAATCTTCCCTAATTTCCCTTTGCCAGCATCTTAGCATTTTCATTGTACAAGTTTTTAATCTCCTCAGCTAAGTTTATTTTATGTATGTTTTAAAGCCATTGTTTGTGGGATGTGTTTCCACTCTCCTCCAGGCATGCTCTGATTATATTTAGCTCTGATTATATTTCTAGCACTGTGAGCTGTGCTCCGGCTCTCACAGAGCCTGGCTCTCGGTCTTTCACTCCTCTCCATTTGTGGGGACCGACTCAGGCTAGCAGCTTGGCATTGTGGGGTTCTTTTCTAAGAAAGTCTCATCTAGTCTTGTTTCTGTTTTCTACAACTCCTTATTTTATTGCTGTATTTTTTGCTTTTAACTTGGCTTTTTTTCTTTTTCCAAAAACATCCATTTTTGCAGATGTTGCTTCTAAGTAACCATCTTAGCTCCTTCCTTAAAAACAGCATCTCCAGCCCACAGTAGCAGCAGCAAGGCGGGTCAGCTCATGCCTCCTTCCCTCTGCAGACTCTTCATTTTTGCCCAACTTTCAGTTTCAGGTTAGGTCTGTGCTTGCAGAGGAAGACAACCAATAGCAGCTGGTCTCAGTGGAACACCTGCTTCCCGGAGCTCAGGCACAGAGTTAGATGTGTTCTATGGATCTGTGGTTATTACGGTCTAAAAGTTTGCGCCCCCAAAATGTACATATGTCAAAATCCCAGGAAAGGGGACTCGTCTGCTACTGTGTTAAAAGTGAGACTCTTGTGAACGGGGTTTGTGCCCTGTGAGTGAAAACAAAAGAACTGGTTTGCCTTTTAGACAATGAGAAGATGTAGGTACATGGTGCTGTCTTAAGTACCAGGAAACCAGTCTTAATCAGACACCAAATTTGCTGGCTCTGTGATTAAGAACTTCCTGACATCAGTGACTGGGAGAAACGCATGGCTATTTTGTAAGTTATGAAGTCAAGATGCTTTGTTACAGCAGTTGGAACAAAATAACATATGTTTGAGTTAATCGTAGGTATGATCCAATAAACAGCAACTACTTTTAATAATTATTTTATTATTCAACATGTGTGGATGTTTTACCTGCCTGTAATGCCTGTGTACCACATGCATGGAGTGTAGTGCCCAAGAAGGCCAGAAGAGGGTGATGAATGCCCTGGAACGGGAGTCAACAGATGATTAAGAACTGCCACGTGGATGCTGGACCATGAACCCCAGTTTTCTGAGTCATGTTTCCTGTCCCTGGAAAAAATATATTTAGTTTATTCTATACACAAGTTACGTTACGTTATAACTTAGCCACACACATTTAAAGGAAGATGTTGTAATCTTTTTCAAAGAAGCATTTGTATGAAATGTTTTCTTAAAATTCTAACTTAAAAAAAAAAACTGTTTTTATTCTGAGAGCTCATGACGCAGTTTTTTAAATGAACTTATGAAGCCCATAGTTTCTCTTTGAGATACAAAAGGAAAGCTTCAGAATATCCTTTTTCCTCAGTCTTAATTAAAACAACATCAAGTTTTACTTTGCTGGTAATTTAAGGCTCAGGCATTCGCTTCTGGGATAACATTTTATTCCTTGCCAACTGGTTTCATTCACACACTTCAAAGTAAAAGAGATCACTAAAAACAAAATACTTTAACATTGTGGCAGTATTTTTAAAAAGCTATGAATTTTATTGGTTAATAAAGTCCTCGCAATAAAGAACTTGGGTATCTTGCCTTCAGTTCTCTTCCTTTCTTTTAAGTTTCTTTTTAATTAATTTGTTTATGAAATATTATTGGACTGTATGTCATGATGGTGTTAGGGATTATTTTCTTGACTTTCTACTCTTCAGCTTCCTTGTCTGTATTTGACTCAATTCCAATCTCATATCTACTTTCTTACATTTGATTGAAAGGCTTAGGATAAAAGTATGAATGACGATGCTTTTAGTTTTCAAGGTTTTCACAGGTTATGTACATATGTGCACACATATCGTGATTTCTTTGTGGTCATGTATTACTTTACAATTAGAATAGCCATTTAATGTAATTACAAGAGATATTGGATATAAAAGTATGTTGAATACCAGCCTGTTAAGTTGGCAAAATTACATTTTATTTTTAGTACCTAGTCAAGAAAGAAAATTCTCTTAATTATAAATGAATTTCAAACTGATGAAAGTTAAAATATTTCTTTAGATATAATTTTTGTATTCAAAATACTGTCAAAGCTTAGACTCTTAAGTATGTTCTGTTTAAATACTTACAATGGACAGGAATAGTCTCAACAAAGTGGAGGAATGAACAGTGAGATGCTGAATAAATCTGATGTGCACTGGTGATCTCCAAATATTTTGTCACTCATTTATCTTCTACCCCTGAGGTCCTGTGTGCTTATGCTCTAGACCACGGCTTCCTGAAATTTTCACTCCTCTGCATACAAGAAATTTTCACATGACCCTGGCTATAGAGGTACGCAAAATAGGTATACCAGCCAAACATTTGTTAAGTACGTAAAGAAATTTATGTTAAAACAATTCTTTGGTATAATTTATTACATATGCAAGCAAATCTGCATACTGACAAGATGGCTGTGCTTGTATAGCTTTTTTGTTTGTTTGTTTTTATTTTTCGAGACAGTTTCTGTGTGTAGCCTTGGTTGTCCTGGACTCGCTTTGTAGACCAGGCTGGCCTCGAACTCACAGAGATCTACCTGTTTCTGCCTCCTGAGTGCTGGGGTTACAGACAAGCAGCAGCAGCATAGATTCTTAGCCACAAGAGTGAAAGCAAACAGGCAAAAGGAGTGTCCTTTCTCCTGTGTCCTCTTGGACTGCCACCAGAAGGTGCTGTCCACATTCAGGGCATGTCCGACCAATTCAAATAATCTTCCAAGAAATTATGTTGTCTACTAGTTGATTCTGAATTCAGTCAAGTTGATCACTAAGATGAACCATCACAAAACCCATATAAGGGTCTTAATTGCATTTCATGTTCAGTTAACTGGAATATGTTTGTATAATATAAACATTTATTTGCATTTACTTATGCTAAAACAATCAACAGCCGTAAGTTAAAATTCACATCCTCTTAGCATTTGGCAAAGAGGAAAACTGTAAGCACTACAGCAGTATGCTTTGAGGGTGACTTCATGTATACACAATAGTTCAACTTGCTTCAAGAGGCATGTATGACTTTAAATATGGATCATTATAGGCAAATCACTTTCTTTCTCATGTGGTTTACAGCATCTCAGGGAAGGCAAATCACTGAGCATTTGCATGTGATTGCCACTGACTAAAGTCACCAGCCATTGTCCACCCTTCAGCTTCCTACCTACTCTCCATGTTAATGCTTCAAGCCTGAGACAAAGATTTGTCAGAAATAAATCCAGTAAATATTAAGGAGAGGAAGCGGTTTCATGGGGGCGGGACATTGCGTTTTCTCTATGCTTATAAATGAAGATTTTATTCATTTCTTGCTCTTTCTCTCCAGGGTAGAGTGCAAACAGCCATTTTGCTGCTTCCCTGTCCCTGCCCTTGTGCATAGGCTTGACTGGATGAGCCTTTCTGCTCATTTGGGAACGCACAAGGCAAGGCAAACTTCCCTAATGATGATTGCCATTTCAGAGGGGCTCGTTGCTAGACTGCTGTTAAAAGTTGGGGAGTTGCTGCTACCCTTGAGGAGGGGGCAGGCAGCTGTGCTATCAGGCCACCAGCTTGGCCCTCCCACCCCTTCTTGCCTCCAGCTGCAGTAGACTGTAATTCAGTAGAATCCAAATCCTTGGGTGCTTGGAGCAGCCAGGCAGCAGGCCCAGAGGCCCTTTCAAATCAGGGTTTTTATAGTTATTTTAATCCACAGGAGACGCCAGTGTTTCTCTGCTTCACAGAGGCAGGCAAAACTGTACAAGCAGGCTGGTAGGACTGTCTGGCAGAGGAACTCGAGCCTTGCTCTCTTATGAAAAAAAAAATGAGAGCAAATTCACCTCTATTGTTCATTTTGCTAATCTGATATTTTCACTGCTCGGGGATGGATTCAGGAAGGAAATGATATAATAAATAAATGATGGTGAAAGTTGGTACAGACACACACCAATTTTGTGTAGCAAATCTGTAGCCAGCACACGGTAGATCATGTGGCTTTTTCTCAACAGAATAAATATTAGCAGTCACACTCTCTTGCTGTTGGGAGAGGCTGAACATTGAATCATTGGTGGTGACAGGGGCTCAGCTTTACCAGGTCATCCAGATACAGCTTAGCTCCAGTTAACACATAAGGCTGAGGAGTATATGTACCACGTAGCCAAGGAAGAACTGTCTGAGTCGGACCCTGGTTAGTTAGACTTCCTGGATGCAAATTCTGCCCCATCATTTATTATGTATGAGCATTTGAGCATATTTTAAGTGTTTTTTTTTTCATACTCCTGAGTTCAAAAAAGATGAGGAGAGTATCTCTAATGCAAACTAGATGAATAAACCAATGGGAAGAGGACAAAGATGCAATTCAAAGGTAAGTCTAGACCTGCACCACCATGGCACAGGGGCTGCTGGAAATGCAGGTTTATTAGTCATGTCCATCACTGGCTGTATTAGAATCACTTTCAGCAGAATGTCTGGGACATTAAATAATTGAGACATATGATTGTTACATGAATGCTGATCCTGAGATTTCCAGATGGCTTGCCTCCCCAGTAAGCTGGATCACTGAGGTCTGGGCACCATGGCTGATTTTCATCTTCTATTAAGGCTGTAAGCCTGTGGAAGACAGTTTGTTCTTTCTGACACTGGGCTCTGATTATTCTTAATTTTTGGTGGCCAAAGACGATGGCTTTGTGAGCCATTTTCTGCGTTATCCTTGGCCTACGTTCTGATGTTCAGTGGTTCCTTCGCCTTTTGATCCTGGTTTTTATGGCGAGGGCCATCTAATTTGACCCATGTCTTTATTAGTGTCAGCTTGATTAAATGCTTTGCATTTCACACCTTATCCTGATGCTTTTGTGCAGCCAAAGCAAGATCCTTTAGGGAGAAGGTTTTTTTTTATAATTATTTTTTTATATTAATCATAGGTTATTTATTTTGTATCCCAGCCATAGCCCCCTCCCTCATTCCCTCCCAATCCCACCCTCCCTCCCTCATCTCCTCCCTGCCCCTTTCCAAGTCCACTGATAGGCGAGGTCCTCCTTTGGTTCCATCTGACCCTGGCTTATCAGGTATCTTCAGGAATGTCTGCAATGTCCTCCTCTGTGGCCTAGCAAGGCTGCTCCTCCCTTGGCAGTGGGGTGGGGTGGGGTGGGGTGGGGAAGTCAAAGAACCAGCCATTGAGTTCATAGGGAGAAGTTCTTTTTTTTTAACACACTTCAAGTGTCCTTTCCTTTTGCTTCAGCTTGAACTTCTTGCAGAAAACTGAGCATGCCCAGATACATTCCTGTCTTTCATTTTAACCTTTTGAACAGGTGTTCCATAACCTTGGCCACGTATGCCCCAGAATGTGTCTGGCATCTTTCCTTGCAGAACAACAAGCAGTACATACTAAAAAATGCTTTGGGAGATAACCCCCGTGCTCTTCTTTCTGCTGTAAATCTCTTTCCTCATTTCTTGATGGAGCTTGTTTTTGGCTTTACACCTATCAAGATGTGCACCTGTCACTTTGGTTACACTCGCAGTTCATCTGGAAGGTTCTGTAGTCAATTGCTCTTCCTGAACAAAACAAGAAGAGTATAAGGAACATATTAAAAGAAATGAAAAGATTATTTAAGATTGCCCTCTTAGGCTCCACATTGCACCTAAACATTTGATTTTTAGAGTTGTGTCCAAGAGGCAATTTTCTAACAGAGATTTTATAGCAGAGAAGGGAAAGAGCTCAGCCTTCAAGGGATACAAAGGTCAACAAAGCAACATTTCTGTATTTATTGCTCGGGTGTGACATTAAGACCTCTTAGCAGTCAACATTCTTTCGGATTTAGGAAAGAGCTTATCACCACGCCTGCTTGCTTTATTTCACATCAAATGGTCTTTAGTAAAGTGGCATAGAAACAGAGACTTTCATGTCAAGCTTATCACAACTCCATGGCGCTTGGCCAGCAATGCAATGAGAATAGATGGCAGCGGAATGCCAGAGCCGGTGGTGTGTGGTGAAGTGAAGGGACAGGACTGTATGTGAAATGGACAGAAGAAAAGCTTCCAGGTCATGCTGGCACTTAAAGTGGCAGGGCAACCTGTCAGAGATGAGAATTCATAGAAAAAAGCCTTGTGCCCAGAGTCAAACTGGCAAAGGGGAGATATTAGCTATATGTAAACTGTGAAATTACTATGACTCACAAACTATTTTGGTCGTGGATGCCCTAGCTGCTCGGATTGACTGCTCAACCAGCCTTTTACAGTTACTGGTTGCTTCCTTTTCATATGGCATTATGCAGGCAGTACAAAGCTTAAACCCCTGGTTATTTATTTCCACGAATTGACAGTATGGATATAGGTACATGAGAACACAGGATCATTTAGCACAGGAAGGTCAAAGGTTTTAATAATGTGACAGATAAGGAATTGCTCGTGTTCCATCTAGTCATCATTATCTATGCATAGCAACATGCAGATGATGTCATCATGAGCTATGCAGCAGCATGCAGATGATGTCATCATTAGCTACGTGCAGTAGCAGGCAGATGATGTCATCCCTAGCTATGCAGCATGCAGATAATGTCATCATTAGCTATGTAGCATGCAGATGATGTCATCCTTAGCTATGCATAGCAGCAGGCAGATGATGTCATCATTAGCTATGTGCAGCAGCATGCAGATGATGTCATCATTAGCTACGTGCAGTAGCATGCAGATGATGTCATCCTTAGCTATGCATAGCAGCAGGCAGATGATGTCATCATTAGCTACGTGCAGCATCAGGCAGGTCACACTATGTTGACTTGTGCAGTTTGCTGTCTCATTCCTACAGCCTCAAGGCACTCTGCCGAGGCTGGGCCTGCCTGTACCACAGTGAACAGAACAGTGTACACTCTGCCTACAGGCGTATGTGTAGGGAAGAAAGCCCAGAAGGCATTGCGATGTGTTTGGTTAGCCCTTCAAAGCATACCGGTGAGAAGTATTCCATTCTTCTTGAAGATAGACTTCTCCCACCTCACTACTTGCCACGAAGTTTAGTTTTAATCTTCTGTGTACGTTGATGTTTTTATAAGAAACCAAGTAAATACCATTTCTACTATCATATATATATTTTTTCTTGATTTGTGGTTTTGTGTGGTGTCAATGTGTATACACACTGGTTTTGTGTGTTTGTGTGTGTATGTGGATGCATGTGTATTATCTAGTGCTTTTTCTTTCTGTTAAAGTATTTATTGCTTGATATGTATAACTTCTCAATAAAGATTGCATAGCTTAGAAATTGTTACACCTCCTCCCGACTAATAAATTTGTTGTATTCAGATATTTCCTTATGGTTAATCTTGATGGAGAGTGCCTAGTCTATCAACCTCATTGAGATTATTAAATACACCTGTGTGAAAATACAATCGGAGGCTGAGAGGAAATGAGAAAGCGGAATTCTCTGGAGGGCAGATGAGAGTCACCCTACACAGCATCATTATGAGTCACTAAGAGCAATAAAAGTCCAAGTCACACCGAGACTCTCTACATCCACAAACAGGAAAGTTTTCCAACAGTGTGCAGCACCTTGGTATTAAGAAGGTTGTTTGGGAAGATTGTGAATATCCTAGCTCTAGAAATGACAGAGTGGTGTTTTAAAGGTTATTTTAAGCACTTAATGAGTGTTTGGTTACTACATGGGCTCCTAAAAGCCCATCTAAAACTAGCTGCTGTACTGGCATGTTAGATAAAACACCAGAAGCATGCATACACAAAGACTACTAGATATAAAAAACTGATTTATGAGCACCATTATGTATATAAAGCTTCTTGGTGGGTGTGATAAGACTGTGGCAGGAGTGAGTTTGTGTTGGGGTTGAGAACATGCTACCCAAGATCCAAGATGGTGGTGTGGACCCCTCAAGGTATCTGAACAGCAGCTCAGCAGTGAGAGCAGAGTGATTGGCAGGCCATACTGTGGACTCCAAAACCCTGACGTCTGTTTTTCAGGGAAAGGTGAGGGTTTATCTTCAGGCCACCTAACTAATGCTGGGAAAAATTCCAGAGCTCTAGCCGGCAGTGCCGCAGCCGTAGGCCAACCACCCAAGCCCACCTTATTTGGATACCTTTCTTGTACTGGTGGCTCCTGGCTCTGACCTTGGATGCTCGCTCTCAATGTCTGTGGGTGAGGCTCCAAACCTGGGCACCTACTCTCACCATCCCATGAATAACTTCTGTGCACTGGTGCCTCACAGCCCCAATCTCCACGCTCACCATCCCTTGGAGAGGATACCTTCTGGTACCTGGTACACGTGGCTACAAAATTAGGGCCCACTATCATCATCCTGAGCATGCAGCTCCAGTTCTGGACCACCTGATGCACAGGACCCACAGAAGCAACCCCAGACACTGCTCTAAGCCTCAGCCTGTCTCCCTAAGGAGACCAACAGGACCTCTGAGCTCACAGGTTCTCTAAAAAGGCTGCACCCAGCAAGCACAGGGCCTAAGCTAAATGCCTGGGCTCACTAACCTCAGACCAAGAAAGCCAGTGGCAGGGCAGCTGACTCGAGAACTTCCACCTATGAAAGGAGGATTGCTGAGCTCCTGAGGAATCCAAGTAGTCCCCAGGATCAAACATCTGAGGAGAGATATGGCCAATTCCGTGATAATCACCTATCAGTTCAAGATCATTCCCACTTATCTGAGAAGGGCTCCTGCAGAAACATCTAGCTTTCTGCCCAGGGCTCTTCCTGAATCCCTGATAACTCCAGTAGGCTCTTTTCAACATAGTTCTTGAAGTCCTAGCTAGAGCAATAAGACACTTAAAGAATTCAAGGGATACATGTTGGAAAGAAGAAGTCAAAGTATTACTTTCACAGATGATATGATAGTATATAAAGACTATCATAAAAATTTAGAAAGACCCCTAAATTCTAGCAGGGAACTTCTACATCTGATAAACACCTTCAGCAAAGTGGCTGGATACAAAATTAACTCAAAATAATTAGTAGCTCTTCTGTATACAAAAGACCAATGGGCTAAGAAATAAATTAGGGAAACAACACCTTCATAATAGTCACAAAACCCATAAGGTATCTTGGTGTAACTCTAACCAAGCAGTGAAAGACTTGTGTGTAAAAAAAAAAAAAAAAAACTTAAAATCTCTGCAGAAAGAAATTAAAGAGTGTATCAGAAGATGGAAAGCTCTCCCATGCTTATGGTTCAGTAGGATTAAAATAGTAAAAATGGCCATCCAGCCAAAAGCAATCTGCAGATTCAATGCAACTCCCATCAAAATACCCACACTATTCTTTACAGAACAACTCTCAACTTCATATGGAAAAACAAATCCAGAATAGCTAAAACAATTCTCTACAATAAAATATCTCTACCCCTGATCTGAAACTGTACCATAGAGGAACAGTAATAAAAAAAACTTCATGGCACTGGCATAGAAACAGACTGGTGGATCAAAGGAATTGAACTGAAGAACGAGAAACTGAATCGAAAGACACCTATGAACACCTGATTTTTGACAAAGAAGCCAAAACCAGTGGAAAGCCAGTGGAAAAAAGATAACATTTTTAACAAATGGTATTGGTCTAACTGGATGTCTACATATAGAAAAATGCAAATAGATGCCTATTTATCACTCTGCATAAAACTAAAGTCCAAGTGCATCAAAGACCTCAATATAAAACCAGATACACTAAATCTATTAGAAGAAAAAATGCGGAAGAATCATGAACTCACTGGCACAGGAGACAACTTTCTGAACAGAAAACCAACAGCTCAGAATCTAAGATTAACAATCAATAAATGGAACCTCCTGAAACTGAAAAGATTCTGTAAAGCAAAGGACACTGTCAGTAGAACAAAATGACAGCCTAACATTGGGAAAAGATCTTCACTAACCCTACATCTGACAGTGAGCTAATATCCAGAATATATAAAGAATTCGAGAAATTAAATAACAACAAACCAAATAATCCAATTTAAAAAATGGGATACAGAGCTAAACAGAATTAGTAACAGAGGAATATCAAATGGCAGAGAAACAAAGAAATTCTCAACATCCTTAGTCATTAGGGAAGTACAAATCAAAATAACTCTGAGATTCCATCTTACACCAATCAGAATGGCCAAGATCAAAAACTCAAGTGATAACACATGCTGATGAGGATGTGGAGAATGGGGAACCCTCCTCCCTTGCTGGTGAGAGTATAAGAGTATAAACTTGTACAACCATTGTGGAAATAAATCTGACACTTTCTCAGAAAATTGGAAATAGGGCTACCTCAAGACCCAGCTATACCTCTCCTGGGCATATACCTGAAAGATGCTCCACCATATTACAAGGACATTTGCTCAAATATGTTCGTAGCAGCCTTATTTGTAATAGCCAGAAACTGCAAACGACTTTTAATAATACACATTGTATCTGCTGCCAATTGGATCTCTTATTTTCTCCTTCACACATTACTATGTGATATCTTGGTTTTGAAGATGCTATTCTTTGTAGTCTGTCTTTGTTATAATACTATTTTTTTTCAGTGACTTCCTTTGCCTGTCTCTTACACATAATTATGCTCAAATTCTCTGCACCTTATCTATTTCTTTATGTTCATTCCTATGTCAAGATAATTAAGTAACAGGTGATTATTGAGTTCCTATAATAAGCAGGACAGTGAAGCCCTAGGTGACAAGGAGGAAACAGATGAAGAAGGACCATTGCTGCAAAACCTCAAAGATGAGCCTCTTGTGAGATTGAACAGGTACTTTACTTTCTCTCCTCTACCGAGGAGAATCTTGAATCATATACTAAGATCCTTTGCTTAGACTTCCAGTCAGTACTGCGTGATCAGTGTAAAAAACCACCCAAACTTTCCTTTTCCTGCGAACTTACTCTTTCCCTGTGTTCCCTTTGTGTATTTAGTAGCACTGCTTGAGCCTTCCACATCAGCATCTACTTAGCTGCTAAGTGATGTTTGTTCTGCCTCTGCTCGATCTACGAAGTCCACGTCCATTTCTCCTGTCTTAGTAAAGGCCCTGCTGGCTCCTCCAGCACGAGTACAGTAGTTTCTTGTGTTCACGTCTCTTCCTATTCACATCGTTTGCTGTCTCAGTCCCTGTTTTCTGTCATCATAGCACACTGTCTTTCCTGGTGTGGTCCCAGGAAGTCTTTCTTTTTTTTTTTGTTTTTTGTTTTTTGTTTTTTCCTGACTCAGCATTCTTTTTTTTTTTTAATTGTATTTTTTTCTTATCAGTTACATTTTATTAACTCTGTATTCCAGCCGTGTCCCGATCCCTCATTCCCTCCCAGTCCCTCCCTCCCTCCCTCATCTCCACCGTGCCCCTTGCCAAGTCCACTGATAGGGGGGACCTCCTCCCCATTCATCTGATCCTGTTTTATCAGGTATCTTCAGGACTGGCTGCAAAGCTCTCCTCTGTGGCCTAACAGGACTGCTCCTCCCTTGGGGGGTGGGGAGGCCAAAGAGCCAGTCATTGAGTTCCTGTTAGAAATAGTCCTTGTTCTCCTCACTATGGGAAACCAATTGGTTACTGAGCTACCACAGGCTACATCTGAGCAGAGGTTCTAGGTTACTTTCATACATGGTCCTTGGTTGCATGTCAGTCTCAGAAAGCACCCTGTGCCCAGATATATTTGGTCCTTGTGGAGCTCCTATCCTTTCCCCATCAGACTAACTCCCCTTCTTTCTTATGATTCCCTGTACTCTGCCAAAGGTTTGGTCATGAGTCTTTGCTTTGAAAACACTGCTAGTTAGAGTCTTTCAAATGCGCTCAGTAGACTCCTGTCATATGTTCAATGCACATCCCATCTGTCTTTCTAAATGAGGATTGATAATCTTACCCCATGTTCGCTCTCTTGATTATCTTTTTTAGGTGTATTGATTTCATTATGTTTATCATATCTTATAGGTCTATATAAGTGAGTATATACCGTGTCTGTCTTTCTCCTTCTGGGATATTTCACTCAGGATGATCTTTTCTAGATCCCACCATTTGCCTGCAAATTTCATGATTTCCTCCTTTTTGATTGCTGAGTAGTATTCCATTGTGTAAAAATACCACAATTTCTGTACCCATTCCTCCGTTGATGGACATCTGGGTTGTTTCCAGGTTCTGGCTATTACAAATAAAGCTGCTATAAACATGGTTGAGCAAATATCCCTTTTGTGTACTTGAGCAAACTTTGGGTATATACTTAGCAGTGGTATAGCTGGGTCTTGAGGAAGCACTATTCCTAATTGTCTTAGAAAGCACCAGATAGATTTCCAGAGTGGTTGAACCAGTTTACATTCCCACCAGCAGTGGAGGAGGGTTCCCCTTTCTCTACAACCTCTCCAGCATGTGTTGTCCCTTGAGTTTTTCATCTTGGCCATTCTGATGGGTGTAAGGTGATATCTCAGGCTCATTTTGATTTGCATTTCCCTGATGGCTAATGAGGATGAGCATTTCTTTAAGTGTTTCTCTGCCATTCGATATTCCTCTACAGAGAATTCTCTGTTTAGCTCTGTTCCCCATTTTTTAAGTGGATTACTTGGTTTGCTGCTTTTCAGCTTCTTTAGTTCTTTGTATATATTCGATATTAGTCCTCTGTCAGATAAAGGGTTAGTGAAGATTCTTTCCCAATCTGTAGGCAGGCGTTTTGTTTTGATGATAGTGTCCTTTGCTTTACAGAAGCTTTTCAGTTTCATGAGGTCCCATTTATTGATTGTTGCTCTTAGAGCCTGTGCTGTTGGTGTTCTGTTCAGGAGGTTGTCTCCTGTGCCAATGAGTTCTAGGCTTTTCCTCACTTTTTCTTCTAAAAGATTTAGAGTATCTGGTTTTATGTTGAGGTCTTTGATCCACTTGGACTTTAGTTTTGTGCAGGGTGATAAATATAGATCTATTTTCATTTTTCTGCATGTGGAAATCCAGTTGGACCAGCACCATTTGTTGAAGATGCTGTCTTTTTTCCATTGAATGTTTTTGGCTTCTTTGTCAAAAATCGAGTATTCATAGGTGTGTGGGTTTATTTCTGGGTCTTCTATGCGGTTCCATTGATCTTCCTTTTTGTTTCTATGCCAATACCATGCAGTTTTTATTACTATTGCTCTGTAGTACAACTTGAGATCGGGGATGGAGATACCTCCACATGATCTGTTGTTGTACAGGATTGTTTTGGAGATTCTGGGTTTTTTGTTTCTCCATATGAAGCTGAGAATCTTTTTTTCAAGGTCTGTAAAGAATTGAGTTGGTATTTTGATGGGAATTGCATTGAATCTGTAGATTGCTTTTGGCAGGATGGCCATTTTCACAATGTTAATCCTACCAATCCATGAACACGGGAGATCTTTCCATCTTCTGAGATCTTCTTCAATTTCTTTCTTCAGAGACTTGAAGTTTTTCTCAAACAGGTCTTTCACTTGCTTGGTTAGAGTCACCCCAAGGTACTTTTTGTGGTTAGTGGCTATTGTGAAGGGTGTTGTTTCCCTAATTTCTTTCTCGGCCCTTTTGTCTTTGGTATACAGGAGGGCTTCTGATTTTTTTGAGTTGATTTTGTATCCTGCCACTTTGCTGAAGGTGTTTATCAACTGGAGGAGTTCTCTGGTTGAATTCTTGGGGTCGCTCATATATACTATCATATCATCTGTGAATAGTGACACTTTGACCTCTTCCTTTCCAATTTGTATCCCCTTGATCTCCTTTAGTTGTCTTATTGCTCTGGCTAGGACTTCAAGTACTATGTTGAAGAGGTAGGGAGAGGGTGGGCAGCCTTGTCTTGTCCCTGATTTCAGTGGGATTGATTTAAGTTTCTCTCCATTGAGTTTGATGTTGGCTATAGGCTTGCTGTATATTGCCTTTACTATGTTTAGATATGTGCCTTGTATTCCTGATCTCTCCAAGACTTTAAACATGAATGGGTGTTGGACTTTGTCAAATGCTTTTTCAGCATCTAAGGAGATGATCATGTGGTTTTTCTCCTTCAGTTTGTTTATGTGGTGGATTACATTGATGGATTTCCGTATGTTGAACCACCCTTGCATGCCTGGGATGAAGCCTACTTGGTCGTGGTGGATGATATCTTTGATGTGTTCTTGGATTCGGTTTGCAAGTATTTTATTGAGTATTTTTGCATCAATGTTCATAAGAGAGATAGGTCTGAAGTTCTCTTTTCTTGTTGGGTCTTTGTGTGGTTTAGGTATCAGGGTGACTGTTGCTTCATAGAATGAGTTTGGTAATGTACCTTCTATTTCTATCTTGTTTGAGGAGAATTGGTGTGAGCACTTCATTGAAGGTCTGGTAGAATTCCGCGCTGAAACCATCTGGCCCAGGGCTTTTTTTGGAGGGGAGACTGTGAATGACTGCTTCAATTTCCTTGGGGGATATAGGGCTGTTCAGTCTTTCTACCTGATCTTGACTTAATGTTGGAAGATGGAATCTATCAAGAAAATTGTCCATTTCATTTAGGTTTTCAAATTTTGTGGCATATAGGCTTTTGTAGTATGACCTAATGGTTGTTTGAATTTCCTCTGTGTCTGTAGTTATGTCACCCTTTTCATCTCTGATTTTGTTGATTTGGATAGATTCTCTCTGCTTTTTAGTTAGCTTGGCTAAGGGTTTGTCTATCTTGTTGATTTTCTCAAAGAACCAGCTTTTTGTTTCATTGATTCTTTGAATAGTTTTATTTGTTTCTAATTGATTGATTTCAGCCCTGTGTTTGATTATTTACAGCTGTCTGCTCCTCTTGGGTGTATCTGCTTCTTTTTTTTCTAGGGTTTTCAGTTGGGCCATTAAGTTGTTTGTATGCGATGTTACGAATTTCTTCTTGCAGGCACTTAGTGCTATAAATTTTCCCCTGAGCACTGCTTTCAATGTGTCCCATAAATTTGGATATGTTGTGCCTTCATTGTCATTGAATTCTAGGAAGTCTTTAATTTCTTTCTTTATTTCTTCCTTAACCCAGCTGTCATTGAGTAACAAGTTGTTCAGTTTCCATGTGCGTGTAGGCTGTTTGTTATTTCTGTTGTTGTTGAGATCCAGCTTAAGTCCATGGTGGTCAGATAGAATACAAGGGATTATTTCAATCTTTTTGTATCTGTTGAGGCTTTCTTTATGACCAACTATATGGTCTATTTTGGAGAAGGTTCCATGTGGTGCTGAAAAGAAGGTATACTCTTTTGAGTTTGGATGAAAAGATCTGTAGACGTCTATTAGGTCCATTTGATTTAGGGTCTCTATAAGTGTTTTTATTTCCCTATTTGTTTTCTGTCTAGTTGATCTGTCCCTTGGTGAGAGTGGAGTGTTGAAGTCTCCCACTATTAGGGTTTTAGGATCAATGTGTGATTTAAGCTTTAATATTGTTTCATTTATGAATGTAGGTGCTCTTGTATTTGGGGCATAGATATTCAAAATTGTGATGTCCTCTTGGTGGATTTTTCCTTTGATGAGAATATAGTGGCCGTCCTTATCTTTTTTGATTAACTTGGGTTGAAAGTCTATTTTATTAGATATTAGGATGGCTACTCCCGCTTGTTTTCTGGAACCATTTGCTTGAAAGACATTTTTCCAGCCCTTTACTCTGAGGTAGTGTTTATCTTTGTTGCATAGGTGTGTTTCTTGGATGCAACAGAATGATGGATCCTGTTTCCCCAACCATTCTGTTAGTCTGTGTCTTTTACTTGGGGAGTTGAGTCCGTTGATGCTGATAGAAACTAGTGACCAACAATTGTTACTTACTTTAGATGTGGTGTTGGTGGTGTCACTGAGTTTCATTGCTTGTATTCTTTTGGTTTTTTTGTTGTGTAGTTATCTATTTCCTCTGTTTCCTTCGATGTAGTTGTTTTCTTTGGTTTGGAGTTTCCCTTCTAGTAACTTCTGTAGAGCTGGGTTACTATGTAGATATTGTTTAAATTTGGTTTTGTCTTGGAATATCTTGAATTCTCCGTCTATGTTGATTGAAAGTTTTGCTGGGTATAGTATTCTGGGTTGGAATCTGTGGTCCCTTGAGGACTGTATGATTTCTGTCCAGGCCCTTCTGGCTTTCATAGTTTCTGTTGAGAAATCTGGTGTGATTCTGATAGGTCTACCTTCATATGTTACTTGGCCTTTTTCCCTTGCTGCTTTTAGAATTTTTTCTTTGTTTTGTAGGTTCAGTGTTTTGACTAAGATGTGACGTGATGAATTTCTTTTCTGGTCTAG
The DNA here is from genome assembly GCF_907164565.1 of Psammomys obesus. NCBI lineage: Eukaryota > Metazoa > Chordata > Mammalia > Rodentia > Muridae > Psammomys > Psammomys obesus. The sequence continues at coordinate 11,107,697 of NW_026585580.1, read as the reverse complement.
TCTACTTGGTGTTCTGTAGGCCTCTTGTATGTTTATGGCCATCTCCTTCTTTAAGTTGGGAAAGTTTTCTTCTATAATTTTCTTGAAAATATTTTCCGGACCTTTGAGCCTGATGTCTTCTTTTTCTTCTACTCCTATTATTCTTAGGTTTTGTCTTTTCATGGTGTCCTTGATTTCTTGGATGTTTTGTGTTTGGAACTTTTCTGATTTTATTTTTTCTTTGAGAGACGTGTCAATTTCCGCAAGTGTATCTTCGGCTCCTGAGATTCTTCCATCTCTTGTATTCTGTTGGTGATGCTTACCTTTGTAGTTCCTGATCTTTTCTCTATGTTCTCCAGCTCCTGGTTTTTCTCTATTTGTGTTTTCTTTATTGATTCTAATTCTGTTTTCATGTCTTGCACCATTTCCTTCATCTGTTTGAATGTGGACTCCTACTTTTCAATGATAGCTTCTATTTTTTTGTCCATTTCCTCTCTATGTATCACTAATTGTGCCTCTACTTCTTTGGGTATAATTGCCTGTATTTCTATGAGAGCTTTGTTTATTTCTTCTTTATTCGCCTTCATTTGTGTGGACATTTCTTTGAGAGCTTTGTGCATTTCTTCTCTGTTTGCCTCAATTTTCGTGGTCATTTCTCTGAGTGCACGATTTGTTTCCTCTTGGTTAGTCTCAATTTCTTTGGTTATTTCTCTGAGGGCTTTGTTCATTTCATTTCTATGGTCCTCTAATAGCTGGAGAAACATAGTTTTGAGCTCGTTTTCTTGTATATCTAGTGAATTGAAGTGTCCATTGTTTTGTGGGGTTGCTGGTGAGGTCCTTATGTCCTGATTTTTGTTGGGAGTGTTCTTACGTCTGCCTCTAGCCATCTGGTTATTTATAATCCTCACTGGTTGTTCCTCGAGATTGTAGTTTGGGCTATGATCCTCTCTTTCTGTTTTCTGGACTGTTTTTTCAGGAAGATGAGAGAGATTCACTGCTTTGGGAGTGTGCACTGTGTTTTCAGTTTTGCCTAAGTAAAGAATGTGACGCTGGCGCTATTCGCGTGCGCTTTTAGCGGGTGCAGTGTGCATGCGTGGATTCTCTGACTATTGCAGTGGCCTGCAAGCCACTATTACGCAGTTCTGACTGAGATCCAGGGATTGTTTGCCTGGATTACACTGGTGGACCTGCAAGGCAGAAGCTTCAATGTTGGGGTTGCTATCCCAAGAATCCCTATGACGCCCACACTAGGGGTGCGGGTGGCAGGGATCTCATCTGGTTGCTTCTGTGGAGAGGCCCTGGGTCTGAGGCAAACTCTCCCTAGAAGGCTCACTCACTCTCTTGCAGGACCAGTTGGAATGCACAGGGGTTCCCCTTGCTCACTACCCTCTGATTTGATCCTGCTGCAGAAGTGCACGGGTAGGCTAACAGTCAGCTCTGTGACACTGTGGCCACAGGACTCGGTGTCCACCTTTTCTGTGTGCTGCCTCTTTGTCCTTTCCCTCTGCCAGGAGGGGTTATGTTGACTGGTCCCTGGGTGGCACAGGAAAGAGTTAGGTTGAGTGTACTCAATCCCAGATCCCAGGCCCAGATCTCTCTGCCAGAAGCAGCCTAGCGGTAGAATCTATGTTTGCTGATCCCAAGAGAGTACCGGGTAGGGTTGAGTGTCCTCAGATCTAGAGCTTGGGTTTCTCTGCTAGGGGCTGCTGGAGAGAGGGTGCTGTGTCCTTGGCAGGCTGCCTCTCTGTCCTTCCCCTCTGACCTTCTCCTCTGCTAGGGCAAGCTTATGGAGGTGCTCTCAGGGTAGTGCCAGCAGGGATTGGGGCTTCTCAGTCGGATCCTGAGCCCTGAGCCGGCGGCGTTTCTCTGCCGGGGGGTGGGGTGGCGGGGGCGCCGGTGATAGAACTTGCTGCTAGACCTTATTTCACTGGACCCAGGATAATCTCAGGACGTGTAGAATGACCCCAGTCCCAGATCCCGAGCTGTAGTTGTTTGCTAGGAGCGGCCGGCAGCACTGGAGTTCCAGCACTGTGAAGCTGCTGTGCGCCTTTTTATCCTTCTGCTCCACTGTGGCAGGGTGATGGCGGCGTTTGGGGGAGTGCTCGAAAGGATTGGATTTTCTCAGCCCTGATCTCGGGTTGGGGTACAGACAATGTCGTCTGTGGCAGATTCTGCTGGACACCTCCTGCCTCCTCTGAAGAGGGAGTAGGGATTTTGAACTGGGCGCACAGCTGAGATCCGTGTGCAGTGCGGGCGCTCAATTGTGATGGCGGTGGGTACCTGCGGTTTGAGAGACCTTCCAGGAAAAGACTGGGTGACCGGTGAGCAGTCTGGCAACTTTCCTTCCCCGTGGAGTTTTTTTTGCAACTGGGACTCTCAGCCTTAGGCCCCCTTGTGCCCACCAATCAGCCTGGGAAATTGATTGTGACAAGCAGGCTTGCGGCACCGGCCCGGAGACCCAAAACCCGCGTTGCTGGGTTCTCTTCCGGGTTCTGGCTGGGCAGCCGAGAGTGGACCCAACCACTTCCCACGCCGTGGGAGCCTCCCCTCACCTGGGAAACATGATCTATCACTGTTGTTTTAGGGCCCAGAGTTCAGTCTCCTGGTCGCTGTACGGAGTGTGTTGTCCTGCTTCTCAGACATGGTGTTCTCCCGGTGCCGCCATCTTGCCCCCCCCCCAGGAAGTCTTTCATCTCACCACTTTCCCTGTGCACCCAGTCCCCAAGCTACATGAAATCTAGAGACATGTGCCTGCATTTTACAAACCTGTTGGTCCCTGGGCTGGGATTAGCTTTCTCCCTTCTTTGTCCTGATGAACCTCAATTGCTGCATCTTCGTTCTTGTTGTCCACTAGAGAGGCCTCTCAGTTAAATGTACAGTGGGATGTGGCGCATTTCCTTTATAGTGCTCTCTGCACAGTCGCTCATGTTTCAGGAGCAGGTTCCATGGCTGCTATACAGTAGATGGCGGGAACCTTCCTTTCCCTTTTAGCTGCTGGGTACAAAAGTACAGCAACTTTTACATCTAAGGTTCTCTTTGAGAGTCGCACTTACTTCAGCCTCAGCACAAGCCTGGGCTGGCAAATATTAGTTATATTTACTTGATGAAAAAATATAATTGCAAAATGTAAATTTTAACTTTCTTGGCCTTTTAGTTAGCTAAGAGTTTTAGTACAAAAAGAAAATTCAATTTTTCATATTTCTAGACTTTTTTCTTGAAATACTCTTTCATGTACCACTTAATACCTGAAAAAATTCTAGTGCAGTGCAGCAGTTATATTCCATTGCTGTGACCCATTTCCTGAAAAACGGCAATGGAAGAATTTATTTTGGCTCAAAGCTTAAGAGGGTAGAGCCCATCAATGGGTGGGAAAAGCCTCATGGAGCTCACAATGGCAGAAGCACGTTCTTGGAAATCCCCAGACATGATTAGGCCATGAAACAGGAGCAAGAAGTGCCAGCATTCAGCTGGCTCATCTGGGGACCAACGTCTGTTATTCTTCCTCAATTACATCTCTGGAAACACCCTCACAGACAAGCACAAAGGCATGCTTCCTATATAATTCCAAATCCAGTCAAGTCGCCGGCAAAGACTAACCATTCCGGTTGTTAACCTCACGTGTCTCCACAGACAGGCTGAAGGAATCCAGAGCAAACTGAGACTCTGCAAAGTGTGCTGCTTTAGATCCTATGGCCACAGAGGTTCTAATGCTGCACTTTAGACTGTAATGAAGAAGAGATTTTGCGTGATTATCCCTCCACCCAGGTTTTCAGGAAGACAAATGATAGGAAGGCTTATATTTAATTCTATTTATGTGTTCATCCATAAGCTCGTTATATATCTATTACCACCATTTCATGGTAGAGTTATTGATTTTAGTTATTATTCAAAGCTTCGGGAATTGCTTTAAGTTCAAGGTATTGTAGGGTGTTATGGAATAAGTTTATTATTGTAGCAGAGTGCTTAGCTGTAATTCCCGATAATCTGATCATCTCCACAGGGTGTCTTTGAAAATACTTCGACTAATTACAGCTTGGAATGATGAAAGCACTGGAGGACAGAAATTTAGTACTCCTTTCAGAGATCAGGTTGCTTCTAGACATGCTTCCACACCAGTCTTGGATTTAATGGTCTATTCAATAGATTATTCTTTGCAAAGAACTTAATCTAAGATTGTGAAAAAAAAAAAAAAACAATAGGAAGAAAGATGTGGTGTTTCTCTGAATAAATATTTAAATATAAAACTACTCATAATAGAGAAAAACAACAGTAAGATTTGGAGAACATGGTAAAGTGACTCTGAACATTAAAACTATTTTTAGTAGCTTGGGTAATTCATGTCAGTGGTGAGCTCACAGAGAGACAGCTTTTCAGTGTCACCCACAACACCCTGAGGAGTTAGTTCTCTTAATAGTTCAGGGGCAGTGATTTTAGTCACATTGGTTATTTGTAGCTTTGATGCAGGAAAAAATTTCTGGACAATCCATTGTGAAATGGAGTTGGAGATTTTATTGAATATATATTTAATTTAATTTGATTATTATTTTTTACAATTTATTCACTTTGCAGTCCCCCCCCTTATCTGCTCCTGGCCCCACACTCTCCCTCTCCACCCTCCCCCCATCACCCTCCACTAGTCCACTGAAAAGTGGGAATCCTCCTTCCCTCAGTTTTAACCCTAGGCTATCAAGTCTCATCAGGACTGCCTGGATCCTCTCCTATGATCTGGTAAGGCCGCCTCACCAGGGGGAAGCGATCAAAGAGCAGACAACTAAGTTCATGTCAGAGACAGCTCCTGCTCCCCTTATTAGGAGACTGACTTTGAGACTGAGCTGCCCATGGGCTACATCTGAAAGGGGTTTCTAGGTCCTCTCCATGCAGAATCTGAAAACAGCCTAGATATTCCTCAACTAAGGAATGGATATAGAAATTGTGGTATACTTACACAGTGGAGAGTACTCAGCTATTAAAAAAAAAAAACAAGGAAATCATGAAATTCACAGGCAAATAATGAAGGGAACTAGAGGGGATCATCCTGAGTGAGGTATCCCAGAAGCAGAAAGACACACATATATACTCACTTCTAAGTGGATATTAGACATACAATATAAGATAAACATGCTAAAATTTACAGACCTAAATAATCTATTTTAACAGTTAGAAACAGAGATACTCAAGAAAGGAACAAAAGCCCATCTAAGAGCCTGCATGTGAGCTTCTCAAATAAGGGTAACACGTATAAGAAGACACACTCAGCTGTGCGTACCAGCTCCTTTAATGACCGTTTGAGTGGTTCTCCTGTCACAGCTCCCTGCACAGAGGCCATGCTAATCTCTGTAATTGTTCTGATTTTAGTATTTGTGCTGCTGAAGCCAGGACTCAAGTTACATCTCACAATGTTTTTAAGGAACCTTTCCTGCCTTTCTCGCCATTTTTGAAGAGTAAAATTATGTTGGGTGGCTCCCACAGTGCCTTGGATGAAATTATAATTTGATAAATTGAGACTAAGACCCACATAATATTTAGTTCATCTTTTCCTTGCAAATGGGGTTGGTGGTGGGAGTCACAGTCAGTTGCAGGAAGCAGTTGCTAATTATAGTGGGACCCTGGCTTTCCTGAAGGCAAGAAGCTTCCATGAGATTCCAGCAGGCCAGTCTCGGTGGTGGCAAGGTCCATCAGAGGAGATAAGGAGTCAGCAAGGAGGTGTGAGACAGGCAAAGGGATCAGGAGGAGTTTTTCAGCCTGACTGGCAGTCTGGGTGCTTCTTTGTGTATACAGAACATAGGAGACAGGGATGGATGCATGTTAACCCAAAACATAGATCACATCCCTTTTGTCCCCAACACGTTTTTTAACTTCTGCTTAGCCATAAGTTCACTGATCATTGATAAACAGAACAGAACCATCTTTTACAGTCATTTTCCCTCGTCCACCACACAACCCAACCTTTAGCAACATTGTAGTTTCAAGGGCATGTTTTGCCAAAGCATGACAGCCCATTCTCAGGCTGGTAGTTCTTGCGGTTTCAAGGGCACTAGACAGAAATAAAATCTTCAAGACAGCCTGGGCAGATTGTCATGTCCCGAACAGTATATTATTAACTTTTAATAGTTAGAGTGCTAATTGTCATTCGGCCCAGGAAAGTCTTCAGGCCAAATTTGCTGCAGTTATTATTCAATTTCGGCCATACTATAATGTTCATATCCTATATATTTGTAGAATATATTTATTTATATGCAAAATCTTGGTATTTTTTGTTTCTTAGTCATAGGACACCATAGTGGTCCTGTATGAATTGATTCTTTTCTAAGAAATGAAGGTCTTAATACTTTATTCTTTTATCATTTATCCACACCATTCTTTGTCCATCAGCATTAGGAAGAGGCTTTTAATCTGACCTGCTACCAACTTCTCCAGCCTACTGAATATTGTTTAACTTTTTAAGTTTGCTTTGTTCTGATTATCTTGTTCCTGAGTAAGTGCAGGGGCAAAGGTGCCAAGAGCATCTTTGAGACAGAGCCTCATGAGAAGGTCTCTGGCATACTTATTTGAGCCATGACCTCCATGGCATAAGGAAGCCCTTCAAGTAGGGCTAGATAAGGGCATCTCCCTAAAGGCAGGAGGGGTTATGGTCAGGACAACCTGGGGAAGCTTAGAAGTAGTGTTCCCGGGAGAAGTTGTAAGTGACTCATAAGAAAATTTCCATTAATTCAATATCTTCAAGTTGTACAAATAGTAAGAGTCTCCCCTACCAAGCACGTGACATGGGAGACTCTGCCACAGATTGTATCACTCTGCTCAGCTTTGCTGGATCTTTGTCAAGCAGCTGTGCTGCCTTTATGACTTTCACCATTCCCGTTAGATATGGCTGTGCCATCTGGGTAAGGGGCTTTATTCTCACATCTCCACGGTGTTCTCTGCCTTTCTATCCCATTTCTATTATATTTAAGAATAACCTGCTCTCCTTTCAGTTTCTGCAGAAAGAACAGGAGGTTCTTTAGATAACTTGTTTTTATCACTAGGCATCAAACTTAAGATTAGACACACAGCAAGGCCAGGGTTCTCCGTTCTGAACCTTTAAATAGTTTGAATGGTCTTGTTTAATTTTTCAGATGATCTTAAAATTGCTTTATGTTCTAGACAGACCTTGAACCTGATATTCTTCCTCAGTCCTCCCAGGGAGCTGTTCGTCCAGGCCTGTGCCACAATGCCTGTCTTAAATGCTGCTTTCTAACAAGCACTGATATTTTTTAAAGTCACATAATTTATTTATTTGTGTAATCACGTTATAGCCTGATCCCATCTCCTCCCTTCTCCCTCTCCAGTACCACCCCCGTGTTCCCTTCTCCCTCTTCTTCTTCTCAGATAAGGGGGGGGGTCTCCACAGGGTACCAACCCATCCTGGCACCTCAAGTCCTAGCAGGACTAAGTGCATCCTTTCCCACTGAGGCCAGACAAGGCAGCCCAGCTAGGAGAAAGATATCTAGAGGCAGGCAAAAGAGTCAGAGATGGCCCCTATTCCCCTTTTTAGGGGACCTACATGATGACCAAGCTGCACATCTGCTACATATGTCTAGGTCCAGCCCATGTAAGCTCTTTGGTTGGTATTTAAGTCTCTGTGAGACCCCCATGGGCCCAGGTTAGTTTACTCCATAGGTCTTGTGGAGTCCTTGACTCCTCTGGCTCCCTCAATCCTTCTTCCCACTCTTCCATAAAACTCCCTGAGCTTGGCCTTTTGTTTGGCTGTTGGTCTCTGCATCTGTTTTCAGCACAGGATAACCATGTCACAATTCACAGACCGAAAGAAGTCAATAAGGGCCCAAGGGAGGATGCTTGAGTCTCACTCAGAAGAGGAAATAAAATAGACAACTGAAGCTGGAGAGAGGGTAATGAGTGGGAGAGAGGATGGGAAGGATAATGGGGGTGGGATCAGGTGTGTGGAGAGCAAGGGATGACCTGGAGAGAAAATAACATGGAAATCAGTAGGGAGACATCTCTGGGACTTGGGAGGCTCCTGGGAGTTTATGGGGTGAAGTTAGCTGAGACTCCTAGCAGCAGGGGATAGGGAGCCTGAAGTCACCACCCCCATGGACAGGAGGTACTTCCAGTAGAGGGAGGGGCCACCAACCCACCCACAAAAATTGTCCTGCCTTCAAGAAGCATCTGATGGAAGCACTGAGTTTTTATAGCTGTAGAATGACTGAATGCAGCCAGCTATTTGGGCATAGAATTTTCATTTCAATGTAGAACACTGATAGCTTCTATTATGGAAGGCTGGATTAAGTATGATATTTCTTAAAACTTCTAGACACATTTGTATCAATGCCTTAATCTACTTTGTTTAATTTATTCAGAAATAAAAGCAATATCTCCTGTCTTCTAGTGAAAGGGTATACTTTCAAAACAAGGAAGTGAATTAAAAAGCACAGAGAAATTTGTTAAGTGTAAATTTCTTACTACTGTAAACTCTTGAGTTCATATTTAATAATGATAAGTTACTCAATCAACAGTTGTTCCATGTGTGAATGTATTTATATATAAATCACTTGTTTGCTTGGATCTAACACTGATAGGGTGTAATTGATCTTTAAAAGTTTTATGAAGAATCACCGACTGTGAAATTAAAGGCAGTTGAATTGTCTGACTTAGCTTTTCCATTGAGCAGACACTTGTGTTTCTGGTAGTAGAAGCTTTGTTTTATATCTATTATTGACTAGCCCATTAATTACCTATGTCTGACAGTAATGTCATGTTACCTTCTAGTTTATATCAAGAAGACTTACCACACTTTCCTAATATGCTAAACTGCGAGCTACAGTGTTTTCCTAGCCCTCTGCCCAATTTTAATGTCATTATTAGAGTGGGATATTATGACATTTGATTCAGAATTTTATTCCTAAATAACAAGTGTATTGAATAACATTACCATGTGTGATTCAACATGCAAAATATCTAGCAAGCCGGTTTTACTTTGCATTTTACAATCTAGAGCAAGCTGTCCTTTCAAATTCTACCTCCTGCTTATTCACAAATATTGTCACTACCTTTGATAAACAGAAGAGTTGTCATTAACTGGATGATGCTAAGTAGTTAATTCTTGTAACTAAAATATCTGGGAAATACCACATGTTTATATATTTATTTCATCTACCAAATTCACAGGTTCTTGAATGCATCTGTATGAGTTTCCTGTTTTTTGCTATGAAATTTATCATAATGGATAAGATGGTGTAATACTATCTTTGTATTTGCAAGGGCCCATGGTTCAACCCTCAGTACCCTCTCTCCTGCCCACATCACAAATTTAATGGCTATGAATCACACAGATTTGATAATTTACATCTGAAGACCAGACGTTCCAGTGAGTTCCACAGGCTAAAGTCTAGACATTGGTAAGATTTCTCCTTGAGACATTAAGAAAGAATCCAGTTCCTTACTTTTTCTAGCTTCTTGAGGCACCTGAATTCCTTGGCACAGAGTCCATTCCTTCATCAATAATAATACCACTTCATTGTCTGCTTTTATCCCATCTGACCTACAAAGGGAGTCTAGGATAATCTCATCATAAGTCATTTGGTTTAAGCACATCTCCAAAATCTCTTTTGTGAAGTAGAAGTCCTCACAATCACTCCTGCGTCTTATATTATTTTTGAAAGACTCAAATGACAAAGCATAGAGTCATACAGTATGACATAAAAAAGCAATGCTGACTATAAGAAAAAGCAGATGGATGGAGTCTGGGAGATATCAGAGGCAAGATCTGGGTAGCATCATTCAGGGTGTACTTGACTTCCCAAGTAGTGAGTTGCAATACATACAGCTAATAAGAGAGGACTATTAGAGATTCTATGTTCAGAGCCTGTATTGAGATTGGTTAACTGGTCAGTTGCTCCCTTCTGTATTGCGTCAAATGAAAATGTTCTCCATAGGCTCTCACACTGCACATTTGTTCACCTGTTGGTGGCATTGGTGAGATATACAGCCTTCTTGGAAGAAGTATAGCACTGGGGTTGGGCTTGAGAGTGTATGGACTTGTCCACTTCTCGTTTTCCTTCTCTCTCTGCTTTGTGTTTTTGGTTAAAAATGTGATCTGAGCTTCCTGCTCCTGTACCATGTCTGTTTCTTGCTGCCATGCCTCCCATAATGTAATGGACCATTACTCCACTGGAACAATAAGCCAAAACAAACCCTTTCTTCCATAAGTGGCTTTTGGTTCTGATGTTTTTTTCTCAATGAAAGAAAAGTAAATAATACACGAGTTGGTACCAGGAGAAAGGGGTAATTGCTGTGAAGAATCTGATCATATTTTTTTGAATGAATGGGAAAACTTTGGATCTTTGAATGAAGTGAGCAGTCAAATACTATCACCAAAACTCATTGAGCCATTCTAGAAGGAGTGTGAAAGACGGCATTGTTGTGAGTAATCAACATTCCAGGAGGACTCATGGGTCAAGAACTTTCAGAAGGGAGCAATACATGGGCTAGAGGCCATGCATGATATTTTGACAAGGAAGCATTCTGTAGTCTGCCTTATAGTTTGAGAATTTATGTGAGGCCAAATTAAAGACTAACTTACTAATATTTGGGTGGAAGAAATTTCAAGACAGCATACCATTAGGTCTCTGACATGGTTATTGCTGATAGATAATGTTTCTATAGAGGCATACAATAGAAAAGAACAAGTTGGACAGAAAGAAATACAAAAGAAACTGAAAAACAGGCACCAGGAAGCTCAATATTATCACTATAGATTGTGCTGAGAGGCTGTAAATGTTGATATTAGGGAGACGTTTTCTACTCCATTCTGGAACAATAAGAAATGTACTCGGAGGACAAGACCCCACCCAGCCAAGATCAATCTTTGCAAGGAGAAATCTCCTAAAAAGCAGCTGAATAAGAAACGTCTGCTAATGTGATTCAAAGAGTCAAGGGTCTTTTCCAGTTCGGCAGTCTCAGACTTTGGAGGCACGAGCAATGGAAGAGTCAGAGAGTTGTGGATCCTTTTACCATAGCTTCGCAGAGACTCTGAAACAGACAGTGTATTACAAAGGAGTCCCCAAGTGAAGGTCCTGAGAGGGCAGCGGGCCGTGACAGACCATTGTAAGAAGCTGTGAAGGTGAAGCCAGTGTTGAGGTAGAGATCCCAAAGTGCTGGAGATGCCAGTGTTGTGAGACATCTGCCAGGAAGAGCTGCAGATGGAGATGTATGCTGCAGGGAGCAAAGCTGGAGGAATGGAGCCACCTAACCTTTGAAATTAGAGTCTAGACATTAGAACTTCAGGATTTGAAGATTTTTTTTTTCTGCTACATTTTAATCTTGCTTTGGTCTAATATTTTCTCACCATGTCTCTATTTCTCTCCTCTGGAATGGCAATGTATGTTTTATGACATTGTACCATGGAAGTAGATAACTCAATTTTAAAATTTTATTTTGCAGAACTTTACAGTTTAGGGATTGCTTTGAGTCACAGAAGAGGCTTTGAACTTTTAAATTGGGTTGAGGCAAAATGACTATGGGGCCTTTAAAGTTGGGCTGCATCAGTTTTTCATTATGATATGGCCACAAGGCTATGAGGGCCAGGGACTAGAATGAGGTGTTTTGAATGAGAAATGTCCCCGAATAAGGTCACGTATCTGAATACTTGATCTTTAGCTGGTATTGTTTGGAGAGGGTGTCCTACCTTACTGGAGGAAGAATGCACTCGGGGGTGGGATTTGAGAATTTACATCCTCACCCCTCTCCCAGTTCATTCTCTGGTTTGTGTTTGCTTTTAACGATGTATTCTCGTAGCTTCCTGTTCCTGCCTCCATGCCTGTCACCTGCAAATTTACCACCAAAATGGACTTTTAGCCCTTTAAAACTGTCAGCCAAAATAAACACTTTCTTCCATAAATTGCTCTTGGTAATGGCATTTTATCACAGAGAAACAAAACAAATAATACACCTCTCTTTTCCTTGCTTGTCACATCCCATCAGTCAACAAGTCTTGATCATTTTCTTCTCTAATTTTTGAAATCATCTATTGCTTTGAGAGCTACAAATACTAGCACAGTCCAAGCCACCCATAACGTCTTGTTTATCTTTGTCTATATACATTGGATTGGTTTTAAGTGTCTAGATTTGCCTTCTTCCAATTCATTGTCCAAACAGAAATAAGAACATAACTAGACATCAGATTACAAATCATATTATTACCCTATTTAAAACCCTCAGGAATCCACGTCTACTTCCACATTCATACATTTTACCCCCTTTTACTTCTACCTAAAGTTTCCAGTTGTGTTCAGTCTCTTTTAGGTTCCTCAGACAGAATATGTTACTTATTATTGTCAGGCTTCCATATGAGTTTTCACCTTTGTTCTGAGTATTTTTTCTCTGTTTGTTAAGTTAATTCCAATATCCCTTTCACTTTCCATTCACTATAAACATTTATTCCCTCTTCCGGGAGGTCCTAGAAGGCATCTAAATAGGCTAAGTCTTTCTGATACTCAGCTCCATGTACCTGCATTCTCCTGTCATTGTTCTCATCATCCAAGCAATGATTCTGTGGTTTTGAGCAGTAGGTTTTCCCTAAGTTATGATGGAGACTATGCATTATTTGTCCACTGGTGCATCACTAATCAAGAGACAAGTATGTGAGATATTTATTAAATATTTACTACATAGGGGAATTAATGAATCCTGAAATTTTCAGACTGAATGTATGGCTGCTTTGGAAATCATTTTGGTAGTTACTTAATAAAAAAAATTAAACATCTGGTTCTCACATGACCTAACAATTATGTTTCTGTGTACGTACCCATGAGAAAATAGAAACATAGCACATACAGAAATTTGCATGAACAATTGCTTATAGTGTCATTAATAACAGACTCTAATTAGAAGTTACCAAATGTTCACCACTTATGAGTAAGCAAACAAATGTACTATATCTGTATAATAGAATATTAGGAAAATGAAAGGAAAGTAATAGTGATATAAAATAAATAAACATCAAAAATGTTGAGTGGAAAAAGTTAGTCACAGATCTCACTTATTATATAATTTCATTTACGTGAAACGTTCTGAACAGAGAATTTTGTAGAGACAAATGTTTAGGAAAACATTTCTCGGAGCCAAGAAGGTTGATAAGAAATGGAGGGTGACAGGAGATGGGCACAGAAGTTCCCAGGTGACATCATTGTTCTCTGGTGGTGACTGCACACTCTGTAAACACACTAAAAACTACCTAGTTACGCAAGCTGAGAACTGTGACTTACTGTGGACATAAAGCTCTTATTATAAAGGAAAGGTGACTGGAAACCAGCCAGCATCTAACTTGGAAAGAGAGCTGCTGTGTAGCCAGAAAAGAATGCTGAAGTCAAGAAACATTATTAGTTAAAGGATGGCCTGTCTATGGCCTCATCTACTGCTTTGTGCATTGACTGACGTGTCTGCTCAATTAGTTCACGTATGCTTTTCCTCAAATGACCACTTCACTTTGGTATGCAACAGAAAATCTTTGATATATTTTGCTGCATAAATAATTTAAAAAGAAGTGAACTTATGTTGAATTTTGCAAAATTAATATTTATTACTGATTCTTTAGGGACACCCTTCAATGAAACCTCTTCTCCTACTTTGTCTTCTCCCAAACCACCTCCACTAATAGATTAAGAGGTCAGAAATTTTGCTATTATTTTTCACCATCTGTCCAGTATCAACCCAGTAATGAAAGCACATTCCTTATTCCTTTATATTAGGTTTGGTCTGTTGGACTACACAAAGTACCTATCATGTCTGTTGATAAGTTTGCTATCTTCTGTCCTAGCCAACATAAAACTGACGATCCTCACTGAGAGAATGTGAGGTGGCATTAGGATTTGCCCAAGTGTTTCTTTCAGGGTTGATAACCGTGTCAGCCGGGTAGGAAATTATTCGGTCTAGTTTCATATGGTACAGGGTAGGGTTGCCTGCTAATTGGCATCTCCTTCCCTGTCACTGCCAGAGGGTCCATTAACAGCAATTGTGACCACCTCATTTGTTCTCACATCTTATTACTGCATTGCTGCCCTCTCTTAGCTAGAATGGTAGGATACTCTGAGTATCTTATTCTATAAAGCCTTCTGGATGATTTGTGGTTGTTGATTGAAGGACTGAAACTTCTTCTGGCTGCCCTCCATCTGGGGACTGAGAAACTAGCCACCAACTTCTTGGTTTGTGTTTAACAGATGACATTCTTAGCCTCGTTGTAGGCATAGCTAGCCTCAACACATGAATAATTCTCTCTGTGGTGACATAAGGGAGAAACTACCAAACTATTCTGTAATTTGCAGTAAGTCTTTTCAATAGAGCTACTGGAATTTGTGACAACATTGAAAAACAATTTGCCAGTGGCAGGTCAGAGCTTTGAAATGTGCAAGTGCTAATGTTGCCTCTGTTTAGTTTTTTTTTTTTTTCTATGTAGAGCATGGAAATACTTCTTTGTTGTAGGAGATTTTTCAGCACAGCCAAGTGGCAATTAAAGAGCCTAATGAGAGAAATGACTCATCTGCAAGTGTCAGAATCTTTGATTCATTGCAGCTGCCGTGTCTCAGAGGGTCTGGAATGAAGTCTACCCTCTCCATTACTTGCCCCGTGCCACTTCTGCCTTCTCAGCATCCACCATATTCAGGAGGCATCCGTGCCCTGTCTTCATCTGTCCGAGTGGGTACTCCAGCATGAAGGAAGCTCAGCTTTATCTCTCTAATGCATCTTGCTGTCTTTGGCACATTTGTTGTTTGTTGTTGGTGCCAGGGCTCAGCTGTTACATGACAGGCTTTGATCGAGTGAAGAAATTGTTATTTTTCCTTCATGAAATATCTATCACACTTTGTGCCTCTCTCTTCAAAAGGAAAATGGAAGGCTGCTTCATAATAGTTACAATCAGGAATAAGAAAAACACAGTAGAGGAAATGAATGTCATTTTGTTCATTTTGGATGAATTGTCAGAAGAAAAATTCATTGTCTTTTTGCAATGCTCATTTAGTGGAGAGCATATTCTAGATTGCTCAGAAATCTTATTTTCTGAGCATACAATATTATTAATACACCCAATAGATCTTAGTTTTTAAAATTCCATAGAAAAAAATCACACATGAAAGGAGGAACAGAGAGAGGGAGAGGGAGAAAGAAGGAGGGAGAGGAAGAGAGAGAGAGAGAGAGAAAGAGAGAGTCTTTCCCAGCTTTCCTCCTTTCTAGGGGAGGGAACCATTATGGGCCGTGGAGCTCTTTGTGGGAACCCAGAGGATTGTTTGCATTTGAGTACAAACTGAAATTTCCTGTGGTCTGTGGTGGGTCTGCAATCTTGGGTTCAGAGTTGAGGATTTGTTGTCTAAAGACCCTTGACTCTGCTTCTTTCAAAAGTACAAATTAGAATTGGTAGAACTGACCACAAGATAGTGATAATCTCTCTGACATCCTCATAAGACGAAGCAAGAAATTTAGGAAGTTGAATATCCTTTGTTTCAGAACTGTCTAGTTAAACCTTTTCTGTTTTACATCATTATATAAAATATACACCAGCACCAAACTGAAAATTATCATAAGAAAAATTTAATTTTATAAAGGTTTTAGAATGGGTTTTAAATTATATTTGTTATTATTTAATGTATTATTCTCACAGGCAACTTTAGTTACCCCCCTACTTCTTCCAGTGCTACCACCCCACTTCCACTCTACCCCAGACACACCTTTCCTCCATTTCCCTTAAGGGCAGGCCTCCAAGGGATACCAACTGAGCATAGCATAACAAGCTACAATAAGCCTAGGCACAGCCCTCATATCAAGGCTGGATGAGTAGATTTTAAAGGGCTGAAACTAATTAATATATATATATTTTGAAACAAAACCAACCAACTCTAAAAGACAAGGAAGCAATTCCTACCTTGGTTTTTTCTGTATAAACTGAGGACATGATCACTCCAAGGTATGGTAAGGGGAAGGTTTTTATTGTAGATATGAGGGAGAGTGCAGCCAGAGACATCTGAAAGAGTCCAGAGAAGAAAGAAAAGAAGGCTAACCATGGTCAGATGACTGGACTGGGCCACAAGAAGAGGAACAGGGAGGAGTGAGAAAGAAAAACAAAGTGAAAGCAAGCAATGGAGACCAAAAGAGAGGGGCAACAGAGGGGACCATGGGAGGAAGACAAAACAGAGAATATGGCCAAAATGAAATGGCAGGGTTATATTGGCATGAAAAGTTGGGGGATGGGAAGCCTATTAGCTGGAGAGGTTGAGGGTAGGGGGCTGGGTGACGAGAGCTGAATAAAGCCATAGGTGCTTGTGATGCTGAGGAAGCCTGGAGGTCAGTGTGTACTGTGGTGTGTTGGTAGGCACCACAGACAGCCATTTGTCCTGAGTTTCTTTTTGACCTGACACTGTCCTTATTCTCTCTTAGGATTTACTAACAGTGGCATTGAGGATATAAGCTTGTAGCCAGCTGACCCTGTTACCTTTACTAAAGCACGCAATCAGTGAAAGAGAAAGACAAAATCTGAGAGAGGAAGGAAGCAGGATCTTTCTCCCAATGAAGGACGGAGGCGAGTGCTCTGTGGTAGGAGTTTCTCTGCCCCCTTCCTTGCAAACCACTTCTGCATAGGTGGAGAGTTTTCAAGGGACAGAGCATGTCAGGTCAGGGGGAGGCTTCACACGTGGCAAGGGACAATCAAAGATTCCATTTCACAGCCCTCACCTCCCATCATGCCACACTCAGGGAATGTTGATGTGCTCTCCATTGCTCTCCAGGTGTGCTGTATATCCAGTGTGTTGCCACAGAGTGTGACCGTACCCTGTAACTAATATTTTATTAAGATGCGACAATGTTGTCATTTCTGTAGTAAATACTGTCACTAAGAGCTCTGTGAGAGGTGGCGTAAGCAGCGTGTTTGATCAGTGTGATACAGTTTACTTATTTTATAACTGGTATTAGTAAAAGGGGGTATGCTTACTGGAACATGTGAGAACTTTTGCACCATGAGGTTATAAAATTAGGTTATAGTCGGGCCAGTAGGCAGCTTTATTTTAATAGCTACACATGTTGAATCCTACAAGGGGTCACAAGCTTTTGGCATGCTGTTGCAATAATAACTATTTCAATGTTATTTTCCATGACTTTGATGAGTTTTATATTTAGTTCTTTCAAGTATGCTGCCAAATTTCTTTTTTTTTTTTTAGTTTTATTTTTTTCTTATCAGTTACATTTTATTAACTCTGTATCCCAGCCTTGTCCCGATCCCTCCTTCCCTCCCAGTCCCTCCCTCCCTCCCTCAGTCCCTCCCTTATCTCCACCGTGCCCCTTTCCAAGTCCACTGATAGGGGGGACCTCCTCCCCATTCATCTGATCCTGTTTTATCAGGTATCTTCAGGACTGGCTGCAAAGCTCTCCTCTGTGGCCTAACAGGACTGCTCCTCCCTTGGGGGGTGGGGAGGCCAAAGAGCCAGTCTTTGAGTTCCTGTTAGAAACAGTCCTTGTTCCCCTCACTATGGGAAACCAATTGGTTACTGAGCTACCACAGGCTACATCTGAGCAGAGGTTCTAGGTTATATCCATACATGGTCCTTGGTTGAATGTCAGTCTCAGAAAAGACCCTGTGCCCAGATATATTTGGTCCTTGTGGAGCTCCTATCCTTTCTCCATCAGACTAACTCCCCTTCTTTCTTATGATTTCCTGTACTCTGCCAGAGGTTTGATCATGAGTCTTTGCTTTGAAAACACTGCTAGTTAGAGTCTTTCAGATGCGCTCAGTAGACTCCTGTCATGCATTCAATGCACATCCCATCTGTCTTTCTAAATGAGGATTGATCATCTTACCCCATGTCCACTCTCTTGATTATCTTTTATAGGTGTACAGATTTCATTATGTTTATCATATCTTATAGGTCTATATAAGTGAGTATATATCGTGTTTGTCTTTCTCCTTCTGGGATATTTCACTCAGGATGATTTTTTCTAGATCCCACCATTTGCCTGCAAATTTCATGATTTCCTCCTTTTTGATTGTTGAGTAGTATTCCATTGTGTAAAAATACCACAATTTCTGTACCCATTCCTCCGTTGATGGACATCTGGGTTGTTTCCAGGTTCTGGCTATTACAAATAAAGCTGCTATAAACATGGTTGAGCAAATATCCCTTTTGTGTACTTGAGCAAACTTTGGGTATATACCTAGCAGTGGTATAGCTGGGTCTTGAGGACGCACTATTCCTAATTGTCTTAGAAAGCACCAGATAGATTTCCAGAGTGGTTGAACCAGTTTACATTCCCACCAGCAGTGGAGGAGGGTTCCCCTTTCTCCACAACCTCTCCAGCATGTGTTGTCCCTTGAGTTTTTCATCTTGGCCATTCTGATGGGTGTAAGGTGATATCTCAGGGTCGTTTTGATTTGCATTTCCCTGATGGCTAATGAGGATGAGCATTTCTTTAAGTGTTTCTCTGCCATTCGATATTCCTCTACAGAGAATTCTCTGTTTAGCTCTGTTCCCCATTTTTTAATTGGATTACTTGGTTTGCTGCTTTTCAGCTTCTTTAGTTCTTTGTATATACTCGATATTAGTCCTCTGTCAGATAAAGGGTTAGTGAAGATTCTTTCCCAATCTGTAGGCAGCCGTTTTGTTTTGATGACAGTGTCCTTTGCTTTACAGAAGCTTTTCAGTTTCATGAGGTCCCATTTATTGATTGTTGCTCTTAGAGCCTGTGCTGTTGGTGTTCTGTTCAGGAAGTTGTCTCCTGTGCCAATGAGTTCTAGGCTGTTCCCCACTTTTTCTTCTAAAAGATTTAGAGTATCTGGTTTTATGTTGAGGTCTTTGATCCACTTGGACTTTAGTTTTGTGCAGGGTGATAAATATAGATCTAGTTTCATTTTTCTGCATGTGGACATCCAGTTGGACCAGCACCATTTGTTGAAGATGCTGTCTTTTTTCCATTGAATGTTTTTGGCTTCTTTGTCAAAAATCGAGTATTCATAGGTGTGTGGGTTTATTTCTGGGTCTTCTATGCGGTTCCATTGATCCTCCTTTCTGTTTTTATGCCAATACCATGCAGTTTTTATTACTATTGCTCTGTAGTACAACTTGAGATCGGGGATGGAGATACCTCCACATGATCTGTTGTTGTACAGGATTGTTTTGGAGATTCTGGGTTTTTTGTTGCTCCATATGAAGCTGAGAATCTTTTTTTCAAGGTCTGTAAAGAATTGAGTTGGTATTTTGATGGGAATTGCATTGAATCTGTAGATTGCTTTTGGCAGGATGGCCATTTTCACAATGTTAATCCTACCAATCCATGA
>NW_026585580.1:11060034-11088405 GCF_907164565.1 Psammomys obesus | reverse complement strand
GTCTTTGTGTGGTTTAGGTATCAGGGTGACTGTTGCTTCATAGAATGAGTTTGGTAATGTACCTTCTATTTCTATCTTGTGGAATAGTTTGAGGAGAATTGGTGTGAGCACTTCTTTGAAGGTCTGGTAGAATTCCAAGCTGAAACCATCTGGCCCAGGGCTTTTTTTGGAGGGGAGACTGTGAATGACTGCTTCAATTTCCTTGGGGGATATAGGGCTGTTCAGTCTTTCTACCTGATCTTGACTTAATGTTGGAAGATGGAATCTATCAAGAAAATTGTCCATTTCATTTAGGTTTTCAAATTTTGTGGCATATAGGCTTTTGTAGTATGACCTAATGGTTGTTTGAATTTTCTCAGTGTCTGTAGTTATGTCACCCTTTTCATCTCTGATTTTGTTGATTTGGATAGATTCTCTCTGCTTTTTAGTTAGTTTGGCTAAGGGTTTGTCTATCTTGTTGATTTTCTCAAAGAACCAGCTTTTTGTTTCATTGATTCTTTGAATAGTTTTATTTGTTTCTAATTGATTGATTTCAGCCCTGCGTTTGATTATTTCCAGCCGTCTGCTCCTCTTGGGTGTATCTGCTTCTTTTTTTTCTAGGGTTTTCAGTTGGGCCATTACGTTGTTTGTATGTGATGTTACGAATTTCTTCTTGCAGGCACTTAGTACTATAAATTTTCCCCTGAGCACTGCTTTCAATGTGTCCCATAAATTTGCGTATGTTGTGCCTTCATTTTCATTGAATTCTAGGAAGTCTTTAATTTCTTTCTTTATTTCTTCCTTAACCCAGCTGTCGTTGAGTAACAAGTTGTTCAGTTTCCATGTGCATGTAGGCTGTTTGTTATTTCTGTTGTTGAGGTCCAGCTTAAGTCCATGGTGGTCAGATAGAATACAAGGGATTATTTCAATCTTTTTGAATCTGTTGAGGCTTGCTTTATGACCAACTATATGGTCTATTTTGGAGAAGGTTCCATGAGGTGCTGAAAAGAAGGTATACTCTTTTGAGTTTGGATGAAAAGATCTGTAGACGTCTATTAGGTCCATTTGATTTAGGGTCTCTGTAAGTGTTTTTATTTCCCTATTTGTTTTCTGTCTAGTTGATCTGTCCCTTGGTGAGAGTGGAGTGTTGAAGTCTCCCACTATTAGGGTTTTAGGATCAATGTGTGATTTAAGCTTTAATATTGTTTCATTTATGAATGTAGGTGCTCTTGTATTTGGGGCATAGATATTCAAAATTGTGATGTCCTCTTGGTGGATTTTTCCTTTGATGAGAATATAGTGGCCGTCCTTATCTTTTTTGATTAACTTGGGTTGAAAGTCTATTTTATTAGATATTAGGATGGCTACTCCCGCTTGTTTTCTGGAACCATTTGCTTGAAAGACATTTTTCCAGCCCTTTACTCTGAGGTAGTGTTTATCTTTGTTGCATAGGTGTGTTTCTTGGATGCAACAGAATGATGGATCCTGTTTCCCCAACCATTCTGTTAGTCTGTGTCTTTTACTTGGGGAGTTGAGTCCGTTGATGCTGATAGAAACTAGTGACCAACAATTGTTACTTACTTTAGATGTGGTGTTGGTGGTGTCACTGAGTTTCATTGCTTGTATTCTTTTGGTTTTTTTGTTGTGTAGTTATCTATTTCCTCTGTTTCCTTCGATGTAGTTGTTTTCTTTGGTTTGGAGTTTCCCTTCTAGTAACTTCTGTAGAGCTGGGTTACTATGTAGATATTGTTTAAATTTGGTTTTGTCTTGGAATATCTTGAATTCTCCGTCTATGTTGATTGAAAGTTTTGCTGGGTATAGTATTCTGGGTTGGAATCTGTGGTCCCTTGAGGACTGTATGATTTCTGTCCAGGCCCTTCTGGCTTTCATAGTTTCTGTTGAGAAATCTGGTTGTGATTCTGATAGGTCTACCTTCATATGTTACTTGGCCTTTTTCCCTTGCTGCTTTTAGAATTTTTTCTTTGTTTTGTAGGTTCAGTGTTTTGACTAAGATGTGACGTGATGAATTTCTTTTCTGGTCTAGTCTACTTGGTGTTCTGTAGGCCTCTTGTATGTTTATGGCCATCTCCTTCTTTAAGTTGGGAAAGTTTTCTTCTATAATTTTCTTGAAAATATTTTCTGGACCTTTGAGCCTGATGTCTTCTTTTTCTTCTACTCCTATTATTCTTAGGTTTTGTCTTTTCATGGTGTCCTTGATTTCTTGGATGTTTTGTGTTTGGAACTTTTCTGATTTTATTTTTTCTTTGAGAGACGTGTCAATTTCCGCAAGTGTATCTTCGGCTCCTGAGATTCTTCCATCTCTTGTATTCTGTTGGTGATGCTTACCTTTGTAGTTCCTGATCTTTTCTCTATGTTCTTCAGCTCCTGGTTTTTCTCTATCTGTGTTTTTTTTATTGATTCTAATTCTGTTTTCATGTCTTGCACCATTTCCTTCATCTGTTTGAATGTGGACTCCTACTTTTTAATGATAGCTTCTATTTTTTTGTCCGTTTCCTCTCTATGTATCACTAATTGTGCCTCTACTTCTTTGGGTATAATTGCCTGTATTTCTACGAGAGCTTTGTTTATTTCTTCTTTATTTGCCTTCATTTGTGTGGACATTTCTTTGAGAGCTTTGTGCATTTCTTCTGTTTGCCTCAATTTTCGTGGTCATTTCTATGAGAGCACGATTTGTTTCCTCTTGGTTAGTCTCAATTTCTTTGGTTATTTCTCTGAGGGCTTTGTTCATTTCATCTCTATGGGCCTCTAATAGCTGGAGAAACATAGTTTTGAGCTCGTTTTTTTGTATATCTAGTGAATTGAAGTGTTCATTGTTTTGTGGGGTTGCTGGTGAGGTCATTATGTCCTGATTTTTGTTGGGAGTGTTCTTACGTCTGCCTCTAGCCATGTGGTTATTTATAATCCTCACTGTTTGTTCCTCGAGATTGTAGTTCAGGCTATGATCCTCTCTTTCTGTTTTCTGGTCTGTTTTTTCAGGAAGATGAGAGAGGTTCACTGGTTTGGGAGTGTGCACTGTGGTTTCAGTTTTGCCTAAGTAAGGAATGTGACGCTGGCGCTATTTGCGTGTGCTTTTAGGGGGCGCAGTGTGCATGCGTGGATTCTCTGACTATTGCAGTGGCCTGCAAGCCACTATTACGCAGTTCTTATTGAGATCCAGGGATTGTTTGTCTGGATTATACTGGTGGACCTGCAAGGCAGAGGCTTCAATGTTGGGGTCGCTATCCCAAGAATCCCTATGATGCCCACACTGGGGTGTGGGTGGCAGGGATCTCGTCTGGTTGCTTCTGTGGAGAGGCCTTGGGTCTGGGGCAAACTTTCCCTAGAAGGCTCACTCACTCTCTTGCAGGACCAGTTGGAATTCACAGGGGTTTCCCTTGCTCACTACTCTCTGATTTGGTCCTGCTGCAGAAGTGCACGGGTACGCTAACAGTCAGCTCTGTGACACTGTGGCCACAGGACTCGGTGTCCACCTTTCCTGTGTGCTGCCTCTTTGTTCTTTCCCTCTGCCAGGAGGGGTTATGTTGATTGGTCCCTGGGTGGCGTGGGAAAGAGTTAGGGTGAGTGTACTCAATCCCAGATCCCGGGCCTAGATCTCTCTGCCAGAAGCAGCCTGGTGGTAGAATCTATGTTTGCTTATCCCAAGAGAGTACCAGGTAGGGTTGAGTGTCCTCAGATCCAGAGCTTGGGTTTCTCTGCTAGGGGCCACTGGGTGAGCTGGAGAGAGGGTGCTGTGTCCTTGGCAGGCTGCCTCTCTGACCTTCCCCTCTGACCTTCCGCTCTGCTAAGGCAAGCTTATGGAGGTGCTCTCAGGGGAGTGCCAGCAGGGGTTGGGGTTTCTCAGTCGGATCCTGAGCAGGCGTTTCTCTGCCAGGGGTTGGGGGGGCGCCGGTGATAGGAACTTGCTGCTAGACCTTATTGCGCTGGACCCAGGAGAATCTGAGGACGTGTAGAATGACCACAGTCCCAGATCCCGAGCTGTAGTTTGTTTGCTAGGAGCAGCCAGCAGCACTGGGGTGCCGGCACTGTGAAGCCGCTGTGCGCCTCTTTATCCTTCTGCTCAGCTGTGGCAGGGTTATGGTGTCGTTTGGGGGAGTGCCCGAAATGATTGGATTTTCTCAGCCCCGACCTCGGGTTGGGGTACAGACAATGTGGTCTGTGGCAGATTCTGCTGATCGCCTTTTGCCTCCTCCCAAGTGGGAGTAAGGATTTTGAGCTGGGCACGCAGCTGCTCTCTGTGTGCGGCGGGAGCTCAGTTGTGATGGTGGTGGGTACCCGTGGTCAGGGAGACCTTCCAGGGAAAGACTGGGTGACCCGTGAGCAGTCTGGCAACTTTCCTTCCCCGTGGGTTTTTTTTTTTTGCGACTGGGACTCCCAATTTCAGGCACCCTTGTGCCCACCGACCAGCCTGGGAAAGTGATCGGGACATGCAGGCTTTCGGTACCAGCCTGGAGACCCAAAGCCCGCATTAGCCGGGTTCTCTTCAGGGTTCTGGCTGGGCAGCTGAGAGTGGACCCGACCAATTCCCACACCGTGGGAGCCTCCCCTCACTTGGGAAACAGGATAGCTGTTGTTTTAGGGCCCAGAGTTCAGTCTCCTGGTCACTGCTCAAAGTGTGTTGTCCAGCTTCTCAGACATGGTGTTCTCTGGGTGCTGCCATCTTGGCCCCCCTCCCAAAAGTCAACTGCCAAATTTCTATAGCTCAAAAGTTTGGCAAATTCTGAAAGGTTGAAAATTTCAGTTTTGGGAGTAATTATAATATTGACAAAACAGTGTGAGGTACTTGGATGTTCAGTAGTTGATTCAGTGCCATCTTGTCAATGGAAGTGAAGCATCTCAACTGCATCACATAATTACTTCCTGTCTATCATCAAGTGGTGAGGGCCTTAAGGTCAAGCCACCTTTAAGTCACAGTGACTATTGCAAGCTGTCGTTTGAGGTGAAATGCTTCTTCAGACTTTGTCAACAAAGAGACATCAAACTTGAATGTATCCAGAAAGTCTGTGCATCGGCGAGTGTAATGTTAACCATTGTGGTGTGGATGTGGGCCTGTGGACCCTTGGCACATAGGACATTTGTGCCAGACGAGGTCTCTGGAATGCAGGAAATGATCAAGGATGCAATCAGCTTCAGGGAACCCTGTCCAGACTTTGCCCTTAAGGAAGACATTATCTTTATTACCTTGGGGTTTAAACAACTCTCTGGTGAGGCAGGGAGACCTAGTTATCCTGGAGAGAGGAAATAAATCTGTTTCCTTAGCAGGAGAGTGACACTCTCTAGGTTTGGTGGCTGTTTGTAACACAGATGTCCTTAGCAAAACAGCAGTGGAGAGATCTGCCTAAGGAATTGGACTCAGTGTCATGGGGAACAGAGAGAGACCATAAAATTTGAATCTGGGCTTGAGTTGTGCTGTACCCTGAATATTCTTGGTTGGCTTATCAATTGCCATATTCTTGTGTATGGAAACACTGAAGAATTTAAATTAGATGTTGCATTTAAAGGACTTAGAGCTATACTTAACCCATAACAAAACCATGTGAAAAAATCAGGACCATGGACAGCGGTGAGGATGGCCTGTAGCAGCAGTAGCTTAAAAATTAAGGGGTCTTCGCGGACAGGAGGTGAGAGACTTTGGTGCACCCAGTCCTAGATAGGATTAAAAAAAAAATCAAACCCCTCCCCTCAAGGCTCATGGATCTATCTGTAAAACAAGGCTGAGAGACTGTTAGAGTCTGAGATGGCAGATGACTCCAAGGAACTAGCATCTTCCAGACATGACCGAACTGACTGATGCACATACAAACTCACAGAGACTGTGGCATCATGATCAACACCTGAAAATGTTCAAACCAGGCAAAATCCAGTACTGAGAAGGGGAAGAGGATGTGAAGCGCCACATTTAACTGAGAAGATATCTGTACCTGATACCTGAAGGATAAAAAATATTCAGTTTTTCCCAACAAATTATGTCACTGGGTATATCAACCACACCTCCTCAGCACAAGACCATGTCAACAAGTAGTCATTCAATCCTAAATGGACTCTATGATTTTGGTCCTTTATATTATTTACTCTAATATTTTTTCTTTTCTTTTTTTTTTTTTTTTTGTTTCTTGAGAGAAAAGAACATGAAGTTGAGTGGAAGGGAGTTGGGGAGTATCTGGGAAGAGTTGAGGGAGGAAAAATACTATGATCAAAACACACTATATGGATTTAACAACAACAAAAGAATCGAGGGCTTTCTTTTCCTATACAACAAAAATGCAAGGCACCAAGAGCTGGTTCAGTTACTCACAAATCCTGCCAGGAATAGGCTTCTGCTGCTTCCTTCACATTGGCTCTTGTTGTTATGGTAACAAATGGGCACGGTTTCTCTAGGCCCAAATTTCCATCCAGGAAGGCAGCAAACTCAAGCCTGCTGCTCACAGCTCTGTTCCTTTTACTCTAGAAGGATCATGTTTTTAGGGATTTGATCGACATATGAAATCTCAGGTCTGGATGATATGGCTACTCTGACCTGGAAGACTAAATTTTTAGTTACATGTACAGTTGCCAATGTCACAATTCTGTTAAAGAAGTAAGAAGATGATACTAGCCAATTGACTGGTGGTGTTTGCCGCAGGCATCATCTCAGTACTCAAGCTGTTCAGGCTTTAATATAGGCCTTCGGTGAGCAATAAAACATGACTTTTCTGGCAGTCACAGACTTTATTCAGTGTGTGCTTTTTAATAGGCATTCATATTCAAAATCTAAAAGGTTAATTCTACTTGATCTAGTGGTCAAAGGACAGATACATCCCCAGACACTGAATAGCTCATTTGGTGAACTTTAAAATAAAAGAGAATTAACATATTGTGGTTAATAAGCCTACTGGAAGGTTTATTAACCCGAACAGTGGCAGTCTGATTACCTTACATTGTGGTTTCCTCTTCTACACTAATAATAGGTGTTGTGGCATCTTCAGCTGCCTCTCTGCATTGTACATTCAGCATCTGCTTCCATCTTCATCTTACCAGGAGTTGGTCAGGTGGACATCACATCAGTCTGCACGTATTGGTGGGTGTGAGTTTCCACTTAGTTCAAAGATATTTGTCTTAGCCATTTTTCTCTTGTATAAGTACAACTAAAAGGTAAGTCAAAGAATTTTATAGTCATATATATTAAAATAAAAGTCATTTATTTTAAAGAGTGAAGACCATGTCATTGTGAGCCTCCATCATGCTTAAGGGAATTGCTAGTCCTTTACTGTCGCTACTGTTGAAATTTACCCTTTTTACTCAAACATCTGCTTTGACCATAAGCACCTAGCCTGTCAAATTGTACCCATTTCCTCTTGTTTGAATTAATTTAATTATGAAACAGAATGTCAGCTTCTTAGCCTTTTCAAAGACATTGGAGATGTCAAGAGTGAGAACATTATGAAACTAATACCTTCTGTACAAAGCAGAGGGCAAACAACTGCTTTCTGTGACCAGTTACAATCTGTTGTTGTATCTTCCTTTCCTTCTTTCTTCCTACTCTTAGCTTGCCAGACCACCTAAGGACCAAGTGTGACATACAAGCTAAATCTTCATTACTGTCACTCAAGAAAACACAGATCCCCCTCATCAGAAGTCACTGATATTCATTGATAGTAGAACCATACTATTTAAAATATTTTAATAATACACTACTGGGTAGGTGTTTATTTATAGCATAGTAGCATATTTTCTACCAAGCTAATGATTTACATTATAAGATATATGCAGAATAGATACTTTTGAAGAGTGAGATAAAATGGGACTAGCAGATGCTCAGAGTAAATTTTTTTGTGTCACAGGATATCATCTGGCCCAAACTTAGGGACTGAATTTAGGGAAAAAAAGGACACTCCCTTACATGAAAGACATCTACACTTTTAGAAATCGTAATTCGTTTTACTCTGAGCCTACTTAAGCCCCAGGGAGTTTAATTCATTGCATCCTCCCAAAATAAGGGTTGAAATAAAAGTTGAAAACATTAGACCTTAAGATAAAATCAGTTTTCTAAAACTATGTAGAAAATACACTGTGATCAATGCCAAATTCCCTTGACCATAACATTTTCCTTCAAGATCATGATTTATTAACCATCTTTTGCTGGTGAAATAGAGTCTTTTAATTTGAGATCTTACTTGAAATGCCAAGGCCGCCCTTCAGGAAACAGCATACAGCTGAGGTGTAGAGAGCAATGGCCTGGAACTCAAGGCACTTTTAAACTATTTTCTCAAATTTGTGTGTCATACTTGTGCAGGGTCTGTGCAAATTTTCTTTGTATCATTCCATTTTTATAGTATATACACTGTCAAAGTGAGTACAAATTATTTTCTAAGAATAATTTAAGCACATATCCTTCATCATGTCCCAAGACCCTTAACCTTGAGCTAACAGATTCTGTAAGTGGCTGTAGACAGCTTATATTGCTAAAATTTTTATATGGAACATTTATCCTCATTTCTGGCCATGGTAGTCATTTAGCAGACAGAAACCTCACCAAGTATTTTTCCAGAAAGAATTTAATACAAGGAATTGTTAGCAGCTTGGCCCAGAGCAGGCTTTATTTGCTTTGTAAGTCACAGTCCATCATCAAGGGAGCCCAAGGTAGGGTCTCAGAGCAGGAACAGGAACTGAAGGAGAGATGTTGGAGGAGTGCTGCTTACTGGCTTGTTCTTCATGGTTTGCACAGCAGGCTTTCTCATAGAACCCAGGACCACTGTCCATCATGGGCTGAGTCTTCTTCAGAAGTCGTTATTCAAGAAAATGCCCCCACAGACATGTCCATCAGCCAATCTGATGGAGGCAATTCCTACACTGAGGTTTCCTTTTTTCCTGGTGACTCTAAGTAGATCGACTTGACAAAAACCAACCAGTAGCCCAAGGAGTAAACAAGCAGATGTATGTAACACACCTAGTGTGATGTGTGAATTATAATATGACGGTTGCTTGTTGATCCAGGAATCAGCCTAAGAGGAATGCCTGGATGAGATTCCTGCCCCAAAAGCATGATCCAGCCATCCTGCTGCATACTTGAAATGATAAAAGTAATTGGCCAGTAAAAATTATTTTTTAATTACTATCAAGGTGGAAAGTGAACAATTATGTAGTTGCTACATAAGTGCTGCTTTTTAAAATGAATAATTTGAAATTATTTTATCTCTCTGAGCCACTGTCTCTGCCGATTAAATGAAAAGGAATGGAGATGTACTTGATTAAAAAAAAAACTAAGGAGAACAAACAAAAGGAGATAAGGAATGTTAAGAAAAATTTCCTATAATAATCAATAATGATTTTTGCTTTGGGCACAGAGAGTGTCATGTACGCTCTACCCAGTGAGGTCAGCTGTAGCAAAATCAGGTTGATATTTTCAACTACAGACACTGCTGATTTCAAAGAGGCTCAGGCTCACCTTCTTTGATGACTGAAGTCACCATGGCGTTTTCCAGCTGTGCAGATCCCTCAGGTACCACCTGAGACAAGTTTCAATGTCGCGCGCGGCCTTTGCCGATAAGGACGACGCGACAACCGAGGATTTCTTCAGCGGCAAGTTTATTGTACAGCTCTTTCTTGCAGATGGTGAAGGACCCAAACCCCGGGTTGTGCTCTGCTTAAATAGCCAGCAGTGCGACCTGTCCGTCTGTAATTGGTGCTCTGTTCAAGTCTTCATAAGCATATGGCTGGCAATTGGAGTGCAGCCTAAACCCTCATTAGCATAAAGCTGCGCATGCGTAAACTGCAGGGCGGCGCAGGCAAGAAGCGCGAAAATGCTGGCAAGAAGAACCAGGAAGCAGGAAGCCGGTGCCATCTTGTAATGGCGGGAGCGGCTCCCGACATTTCAAGTTGCAATAGTGCAGGAATACACTCAGATGTCTATCCCAATAGTCTCCTTCTGTGCATGGTGCAGCCATCCACCCTTGAGAATGGCCAACGTCAACAGAACTGAAGTAGAATTTCAAGATTCTTGAAAAATCTCAACCCTTTCTCTCATATTTTTTATTTCATTGTTCAACAATTTCTCAGGTCCAAATCTTAAGTTGTTTTTGACTTAAAATCTTTTTTTTTTTTTTTACACATTGCACTTCCACTCTGTCCTGTCTTAGTTTCATGCCCTGTTGCTGTGATAAAATACCCTGACAAACACAATTTAGGAGAGAGAAGGATTATCTGGATAACCATTGCTTCTTACAGTCTAATGCTGCAGTGCAGTTACGGTGCAGGAACTGGAAGGAGCTGGTCATATCAGCAATCCAGGACAGAGAGTGAATAATTGCATGTGCACCTGTGCTTAGCTCATTTTCCCTTTCTTATACAGCCTGGGCCCAAAGTCTAAAGAATGGTGCCATTCACCTTTAGGCTGGATTGCTTTACATAACTTAATATGTGGGTTGAATGAGAATGGTCCCATGGACATATATTTTATGCTTAGTCTCTCCCTCTGTGGATCAGGATGTAAGGCTTTCTGCTACCACGATGATAGCCTTCTGAAATTGTAAGCAATTCTACAAGTAATTTTTTATATGAGTTTCCTTACTCATGGTATCTCTTTATAGCAATAGGATAGTGACCAAAATATCAAGATAGTACCACACAGACATGCCCACAGGCCAGCCTTAGCTAGACAGTTCTATATTGACACTTCGTTCTCATGTGATTCTAGATTGTGTCTAGTTGACCATTGCACCCCAGTGTGGATTTCATAGCTTAAAAACTGTTGTTCTCTTACTTGCTTTCATCTCCCAGAGCTATAGTAGCCTCTAACTGGTTGTTCTCTGCCATTTAGGCCTTCAGATCTTCACTACAGAACAATCATGGGCATAGGTTAAAGAATAAACTATTCCTCTACTTTTACACAATCAGATGTGCAATAAAATTCATTACCCTTAAAATAATACCTGGGTGAGTATATAATCTTTAATTGTACTTTATGTATCTAATGTGTAATTTTTATAACATAAACAACAATTGGATTTTACATTTTTGCTTTTATGTGAAATGCAGTTTTGCAAATACCAGTAAAGAAAGTGTTTCTTGGTAAAGCATTACTTCTTTTAATCATTCAATTTGATTCACAAATGCTGATGCGGTTTGACTCTCTGTATTGCAAGTTCATTAGCAGACAATACTCAATTTTGCTGGATGACATTATAATAGAGTAGGAATGGTCATGTTTTAAACCACAGGACATAGACTTCAGTTTACTTGACAATGAATTATCTAGTAGCTTTGGCCAGTTGACTTAAACTTTTTGCCTGATCAAACACACACACACACACACACACACACACACACACACACACACACACCCCAACCCCAAAACAAAACAAAAACAAAGAAAATAGTAACAGCTGATTTCTATGTAGAATTTTCATGAAGATCAAATGAAAATATTTGTGAAGAGTAAATCACTCAGTGACAGAATTACACAACAGATAAACTATGGATCATAAAACTTGTAGATGGATTTATAAACAATTCTGAAACACTTACTGAAATAATGTAAGGGCTCACCTGGATATTGCCTATAGCACATCATGCCATGTGCTATGATAATAAATATTTACATAGATAGAAGATGATGGCTGGGTTACTGGATGTCATCTGCCACCTGAATAGAAATTAAACTGAGGAGTATGGACTTGGAGCATCTCTGCTCATCAGTGGAGACAACTGTCTATTGCTTAGAGCAAAACTCCCTGTTTAAGAACACAGGCTTTCACAGATACTGAGGACAGTTGGGAGAACAGTTGGAGTGTGGATAGTAACTCTGCCAGTTTGAGTGAGGAGAGACATTAAATGTGGTAGCACTTTTGAGAAAACTACAGGATGAAGTAGATCAATGGTTCTCAACCTTCTTAATGTTACAATCTTTTAATACAGCTCCTCACGTTGTGGTGACCACCAGCCATAAAAGTTGCCACTTTATAAGTCTAAATTTGCTACTGTTATGAATAATAATGTAAATATATGTGTTTTATGGTGATTTCTTGGGGGTGTCAACCCACAAGTTGAGAACTGCTGACCTAGAGGAAGGTAAGGGAGGGCTTCAAATTATTGTGTTTGAGTCCCATTACATAGTTTTAGGTGACATGTTAATCACAATTCATTACTATAAGGAATACCTAAGACAACCAGCTTGTAAAGGGAAAATGCTATTTTGGCTCACAGTTTTGGATGTCCTAGTCTATACTGGCTTGCCCTGTTGCTTTTGTGGAAAGGTAACAGTGTGCAATAGAAGAGGAGACTTCAAGGTTTTGCTGTCCTTTAAGGAAATGTCCCCAGTGACAAATCCTCCCACATCCCAACAGTGTCTCCCTGGATACCTGGCTGCAATACAGGGTGATTTAAGAGCCAAACTATAGCAGTTGTCATCAATGCCATTGACAGACTGGACTCGGAAGTCAGAGTTGTTCAAGATCTCTCAACTAGTAAGGGACTGACCTGGGACTGAAATTCTGATTCATTGGCCTCTTTATATTAGATCCTGTTCAATGCCAATGAGCTGCTGTGTACTAGATAATTTGGATTTGCTTATATTAAAGATTGTCAGAGAAATGTTCATGGGTGTTGATAAAGCCTTTGATTCCAGGGAATAATATTATTAAGAGAACCAAGTCCCAGGGCTCTGTGAAGCCACTTTCTTTGGTAGAAGAGGGAAATTGGATTTACTGCTGAGCCTATCTGATTATCACAATTTTTTTCCAGTCAGATATTTTCTTGGTAAAGAAATATTTTGCTACTTTGAATAGTGCCTTTACAATATCCCAAAGAACCTTACTGTATCACTGAACACTAATTTAGAAAATCACGGTTTTCTGATGGTTCCATCCAGGCCTAGGCAAATGGCAGAGCTGCCTATAATTCTTGACCTGCTTCAGGAAGTCAGCGACAATATTTGACAAGGACACTACTTCATTAACATTTTTCTTGGCTTCAAGTCACAAAACAGAGCACATGATTTCACTGAGCTCTTTTGTGTCATATGTAAGTTCCTCTAAAATACTTCAGGACAAGATGTGTGTTGGGGAAAATATCAGATTTGGTCAAATCTCAGCCTTTTAAATTCCACTTTTCTTTTGACAGACTCACATTTTCTAAAGCACTTTGGACGAGTAATAAGGCTCTCCTTTGCCTTTTGTTGGCTGCATGTTTTTATTGGAAAAAAAACCCTTTTACTACTGAAAGAACTCAGACTTGTTTCAATTTACACTTAGTTATGGAAATAAAATCTAAGCTTATGGACAGTTGAAATGTTTTATACTTAGGCTGTGTCATATAAAACAAATCAGTAAAACCCATTATCTATGTAACAATTATGTTCATTTAAGTTATTTGAAAAGAAAACTATGCAATATGTCTTAGTATGGAAAAAATTACTGTATATATGCATATATTCACATATACATGCCATATCTACACATACATGCCATATCTACATATGAATGCTATGTATAAATATATGTGCTATATAGACATATATGATATGTATATACACACTGTGTATGGCATGGCATCTATATCTATACATATATATGCATGCATGTATACATATATATGCCATGTATATACAAGGAGTGTATAACTATTCTGTATTATCTGGAGCCAGTAATTCTAAAATAAGTTAATTATTAATGGGCTACTCATCATATTTTAAACTATGCATAAGACCTGGAAATTTGCATCTGTTTCATGTGTCTTCTGGTGTCACTGTAACACACTTCATACCACAGTTCAGGAGATGGCGTTTTAGAGGAAGCTGAAGCACTGTTTAGATATGGCATACGAATGAACGGTTGGATAGTTTTTTTATATTTACATTTTCTACCATAAGTGTTAATTTTATGATTCGGCTACGTGAGCCAGCTGCATCATCTGTTTGAAATCAAGACAGAGGATACCCCACTGTCCTTAGGGGCAAGCGCATCTTCTGTCTTAGAAACGCTTGGTAGATTTCAGAGTGCTCATCTAGCAGTTTGCTTTAGAAATTGTTTATCACAGCTTCTTTACCATGTAAAAGCATCTTATAGTTTTCAGAGTGCAACGTGTTACATGTGTTAGGTCTGTGCTTTAGCTGTTTAGTTTGTCTTCGCAAACTGCTTCAAACTGAAGGATTACCCTTGCAGCTGTGGGCTGCTGAGAGCCTCGCTGGGGGACATGGTTCTTCACAGGGCGTCTTCCTTTAGCAGCTTAGCCGGTATTATTTTAGGGGGGGCAGTCAGGCCCTTAGGAGCAGGTTCTAGTCCCCCTGCTGTCATGCTTGTAAAGATCCCATGGACCAAGAGCACATGCGACAGCCACACATGCTGGAGGAATTTTTCATGGGTGTGAAGACTGGAGAAATGTTCCTAGGGTCTTCTGATGTGTTTCCCACACCTCTGCCCTTTGCCTTAGTAATCATAGCCCTTATCTTTATCAGATGTCATCATTACCTGGAGGAAATGGGTGAGGAGCCAAAGGGAAGTGTAGCATATGGCTTCTGAGTAGTGATAGATCTATTTTTATCTAAATATCACCAAACTACTGGGAAACAAGAGTATAATCCCTTACACAGTTTGTGATAGGACTTGGGAGCAGGTCAGTTGGGTGATTTTGGTTTGGAGTCTCTCAGGAGACTTCAGTTAAGGTGCTAAGAAATACACGTGCTGTGGAAGGTCACCAGAACTGGATGAACTCGGATGGCTCACTCCCATCGCTGTTTGATGACCGTCCCAGGTGTGTGGAGGAAGCTTTTGTTCTTTACCATTTAGATCTTTTTTACAGGACCTCGCCAGAGGGAGTGAGGCTTATGCTAGTACAACTAGCTTTCACCAAGCTGAGTGAGTAAAAGTGTGTGTGTGGGGCGGTGCAGGGGAAGGAGAGGGAAGAGCAAAATGTCTTCATGCCTAGGCTTTTGAGGTTACATATCACAACACCTCTAGACATTTTGGTCATACAGAGCGACACCAGGGTTGGAGTGGAACTACACAGGGTATATAGGGTAGAAGGAAGGGACCATGGGGCCATCTTGGAGCTGCCTACCAAACTGATTCTAACAAAACACTCCTGTTTCTTCTTACTTTGAGTATCAAATATTACTTAATATTCTAAGCAGTTATGTGTGGCAAGGTTTCCAAATTAAAAAAAATTTTTTTTTCCTAAAAGTGTCACTGCAGTGTAGCTAGATTCAAGTCTGTTTATTCTTTATTTCCATTAGGAAGAGGAATAAAAGTCAATTGATTCAAAGTTATGACAATATTTACTGAGAATTCTGTTCTCTAGCCTGTTAGGAGGGTCGTAATGGTCTGGAAACATGTTAGAGAACACAGCCTGAAACAGAAGCACCACTGTCTTCTTCGTATTCACTGAGGAAATAACCACAGATTATTGTCACACACTCGTCTTTTTATAAACAGACTATAAAAGGCAGAGTGCGAGCCACACGTGGTATGGGAGTGGGTTCCTCTGCTGGCCAGCCTCGCTGCTGTTTTCCTGCTGTACCTGCGCTACTGTCTATCTTTGATATGCCCAATATGTGTTTGATTGCAAAAGAGAAAGCCATATCCCATGTAAAGGTTTGGGCCACTGTAAAATTTGAACATTTGATCTGAGTACAAGCTGCGTTGGCTGTCAGTCTGAGACACATGAGCTCAGGTCCCACTTTGTCCTTCTCCTGGCCATGTATTTTTCTGTTTTGTAAAAGGCAGCTATTTAGTTGTAATGTGAATCTGATGTTTAATGTACAGGCTGTTATTGTATATAACAGACAAAAAGCTCATAGTAAGCTTGATACATGGAATTACTAGTAAATAGATTTTTTTCATTTTTAAATTTGTTATTAATTACACTTTATTCATTTTGTATCCCCCCATAAGCCCCTCCCTCCTCCCCTCCTGATCCCACCCTCCCTCCCCTTTCTGCATGCATGCCCCTCCCCAAGTCCACTGATAGGGGAGGTTCTCCTCTCATTTCTGATCTTAGTCTATCAGTTCTCGTCAAAAGTGGCTGCATTGTCCTCTTCTGTGGCCTGGTAGGGCTGCTCCCCCCTCAGGGGTAGGTAATCAAACAGCAGGCCAATCAGATTATGTCAGAGGCAGTCCCTCTTTCCATTACTAGGTAACCCACTTGGACACTGACCTGCCATGGGCTACATCTGTGCAGGGGTTCTAGGTTACGAAACAGTAATAAGATTTTTTTAGATTTTTATAAGTGTTAGTAGTTTTGGTGGGTGGCTAGAATGTCTCCTAAGACATCTTTAAGATGTGTGTGTGTGTGTGTGTGTGTGTGTGTGTGTGTGTGTGTATGCACATTTACATGTGTATCTAAGGTTTAGGGTATTAGGTTATTAAATGTGTTAGCACTAAGAAAGCATATTTTCTCTTGAATATCTCTTTTTCCAATGATTTATTTATTTTTATTTTATGTTCATTGGTGTTTTGCCTGCATGTATATTTGTGTGAAGGTCTCAAAACCCCTGGAAACAGAGTTATAGACAACTGTGAGCTGCCATGTGGGTACTGGGAATTGAACCCAGGTCCTCTGGAAAAGCAGTATGCATTCTTGACGACTGATCTATCTCTCTAATCCTTTAGTGTCTCTTATACTGAAAAATTCCTTTTAGTAGCTTGAGTTGTGTTAATATAGGGAAGTAACTAGAAAGCATTTCTTTGTCTGTTTCCCAGCAAGTCAATCATTTATCCAACATTTAAAAAATACATTATGTGAACATTTAAACTGCAAAGACTGAGGTATGTTAATTTTTCACCTTCAAGGTTTTCACAAATTGAATGAAGAGAGACAAATGAACAAACAGCCAAGCTCGGGTGACAGTCACCATTACTTGTGATGAATCTGCTCCCAGCTGATTGTGGCAGGAGAGATTTGCTGAGGAAGAAGTGTGAGATCCCTTCAGAGGGTCTGAATGGGTTGACACTTTATCTGCTCCTTAAGACATGGGTGATTTCTTGGGTGACCAAGGAAAAATCTGGGGATGTTATGAAGAGGCAGGATGCTCTGGGCAGAGAAGGAAGACAGAAAGGGAACTGAAGAACTTGATGTTCATTCTGAGGAACCTCCTCAGTTAGCCTGGCAGAGCAGGACACTGGGGACGGGCAGCATCCAAACAAGGCCGGAAAAGCAAGCCAGATGAATCTTAATGATGACCATGCTATATAGATAACTGTGAGTGTTCCCTGAGGATATCAGTGATGCATTAGAAGATTTTTTTTTTTAAAGAGATGAGATTGGCATTTGCACTCTATTGACAGTGTGGAATCTAGACTGGGAGGATGAGAAGGGGACAGAAGAGAATTGGTGGAAGATGCTGCAGTCCTCTAGAGAGGGGAGGAAGAGGCGGAACTGACACATCTCTGGAGGATGGAGGAAGATCTTCCAGACTGTGTGTGGGGTAATTCACACGGTTCATAGCAAGCCTTGATGGAGGTATTATCAAGGCATGGGGAGGGCAGCAATGGGAAAAGGAGGAAGGCCTCTGAAGGAAGAAAGGTTTTATTTTGGTTCACAGTTCTAGGAGAGCACAGTCCATCACGGTGGGCAGGTCATGGTAGCAGGAGCTTGAAGCATC
Source organism: Psammomys obesus (assembly GCF_907164565.1). NCBI lineage: Eukaryota > Metazoa > Chordata > Mammalia > Rodentia > Muridae > Psammomys > Psammomys obesus. The sequence goes on along the minus strand of NW_026585580.1, from coordinate 11,070,836 downwards.
TGGTGACATTGCATTTCACAGTCAGGAAGCAGAGGGGAATGAATGCTTCATGTTTCAGATTTCTTTCTTTCTTTCTTTCTTTCTTTCTTTCTTTCTTTCTTTCTTTCTTTCTTTCTTTCTTCCTTCCTTCCTTCCTTCCTTCCTTTTCTTTCTTTCTTTTTTTTTTATTATGTATACAATGTTCTGTTCCTGCAGGCCAGAAGAGAGCACCAGATCGCATTATAGATGATTGGGAACCACCATGTAGTTCCTGGGAATTGAACTCAGGACCTGTGGAAGAGCAGTCAGTGAGTGCTCTTAACCTCTGAGCCATCTCTCTAGCTCCATCTTTCTCCTTTTTATATAGACCAGGGCTCAAATATAGAGAATGGTCTTTTAGGGTATGTGTTCTCATCACACCTAACTCAATCAAATCAAGAAAATGCCTCTCAGGGCTGACTGAAGGCTAACCTAATCCAGATAATTCCTCACAGGGCTTCCTAAGCACTTGTCTCCCAGGTAATTCCAGATTCACCAAGTTGACCATCAGGATGCTGGAGGCTTTCAGGCCTTCTCTGTGAGCAAGCAGCAGAGTGTACACAGTCGCAAACTGCTCTGAAGGGAGCAGGCTCTGGACAGAGCTCTGAAACCAGGCAGGTTGCCTGTGACACCTTCACGCAACTTCTGACCCTAAAGACATAGGCGTGGTGGTGGCTGCTTCTGCCTAATACAACTGCCTTTTTTTAGTCCCACCTGCCACTACTTTTTGTACTTATCTTTTATGCCAGATACACCAGACCCTGCTCAGCTGATGAAGATTTCATCCTATTTCATGTACCCATCATGCTGTTCTTACAGTTTTAAAGGGCTTATGCTTCTCTTCTGTTTCAATTTTTAACTCGACTGGTCTAGTCACGCTTCATCAAAATTCCACTCAGTCACCACCTCCTTTAGGAAGAGAGTTGGCCTGGGTTTCCTGTCATCATATATATATATATTATAACTTTATTATTCATACAAATAAATTTGCCTGTTGACTATATACAATGTACCTGTAGATAATTAACCTGTGGATATCAATTGTAAGTATATTATAGTTATTTTATGCCTTCTCTCGTCAACAAGCAATAAAATTTTTAAAGACTTTTTCCATGTTATCAACTTGTAGCTTTACCATCCCTTATACACACACATATTGTTTTAAAAAATGTATGTATTCATTATATTTAAGGATTTTTGAATCATGCCCATTCTATTTCTATTTTTTTTCCAAGCAGAATCTTACTATCAGCATTTATCTAGGCTTCCTTAATTGGTAGGCTTAATTAATCTCCCAGCTTCAGAATCCAGAGGAGCTGAGACTACAGGCATTTACCACCAGTGCTAGGATTGTTCTTTAATTTCTAAGTTTATTTCTCTTTCTTTTCCTTGCTAGCAAGGGCTGCTTGTTTGCAAGTCAATTCTCTGTGGACTGCTTATTTCCAGAGCACAGAATACAGAGACATTGATGGTCTTTGCTGAACTGTCTTTGTAAAAACCTGTTTACACAAATAGCCCTGGAAGATAGTCATGGTGGTTTGAATAAAAATGGTTCCCATAGACTAATGAGGAGTTTCAGTTAGGAGGTGTGGTCTTGCTGGAGTAGGTTTGGCCTTGTTGGAGGAAGTGTGTCACTGGGGGCAGGCTTTGAGGTTTCAAATGCTCAATCCAGGCCTAGTGTCTCTTTCTGCTCCTGCTGCTTTTAGATCTGGATGTAGAGCTCTCAGCTACCTCTCCAGCACCATGTCTGCCTGTGTGCTGCCATGCTTCCTGCCATGATGATGACAGACTACACCTGTGAACTGTAAGCCAGCCCCAATTAAATGTGTCCTTTATGAGAATTGCATTGTGCCATCTATTCACAGCAATAAAACCCTCACTAAGGCAGGCATGGCTACCATCATTTAGAATAAGGAAAGCATCCTCTTCCAGAACAGATGTTCAGCAATGCTGGTCCGAGTCCTTCTGAAAAGATGCTGAGCCCTTCCAGGCTTAGAGGGCCTTGCCTGTGACACAAACCTCATGGGGCTAGGGCAATGAGTTGAGCCTTGTAAACATGAAGCATATGGTATTTGCCAAGTGGTGACAAAGCTTATTGTGTCCAACTTGGTGAATTTAGCTTTCTGCCAGTTGTCCTTGAAGTACGGCAGAATCACTTCTCTGCTTTCAAGCTGGCTCACATTTAAAACTCTGTCTTGCCACCGTTTACCTCTCAGAACTTATTGCTATTGTTGGTGTTATTTTTGGAAGAGAATGTTTACTTAGTGCTATTGGCTAAAGTTTGGGTGGGGATATTTAAATCTTATTTACTTATTGTTACTGTGTGTGTATATGATGTAAGTGAGTGTGTTAGTGTGTGTGTGTGTGTGTGTGTGTGTGTGTGTGTGTGTGTGTATGTGGGCACTTGTACCACAGCATGTGCTGATGGAGGTCAGAGAACAACTTTTCAGAAGTTGGTTCTTTCCTTTCACTGTGCGTTCATCAGCCTGAGCTCAAGTCATCAGGCTTGTGTAGCTGCTGAGCCATCTTTGGGCCGTCTGGTCTAAATCTTGCTTGCACAGTTTGTCTTAGTTGTTGCATAATCTTGAGTAGGTTGTTATTCCCAAGTTTGTAGATGTCATGCTCTAACTTTGAATAAATAAATTGCTGAGGCTGCACCATCAGGAAATAGTGGAGTTGGCTGGTGATCAAACCCAAGTCTGGAAATTCCAGTTACCTTGCACCTCGCTGTGTTAGCTCAACGTAGAGCCCTTCCCAGAAACTACAAACTCATAGCTGGACCTATTCCCTAATTAAATGAGCACATTCTCAAGCTCATTTGGGGATAGGAGATATTTTGGAGCATGGAAGACTTCTCTACCATCCGCAAACCTGAGCACAGGAGAGAAGGCTCTGTGTGTACATCAACCTGGTAGATGGGAATAAGATGTCTGCACCAGATACAATCTCTACTCTCAAAGACCTGGTAGTCTTGTTCGGGAGGTGAGATTCACCCATAGGAAGCAATTAGGTATGATAGCAATTAAATTCCACATTGAGTGGTTCAAGCAGCAAGTAGAATAAATTGCTGGTTGAGGGAGGCATATCAGCATGACTTGCATTTACTGGAAGAGATTTGTGGGCAGAGGGGGGCTAGAGCAGAGCCTGGAGAATGGGAAAGTGAGGTAAAAGCCCTAAGGAAAAATCCTAGGAGAGAGGAATGTTCTTGCTTTTAGTCTCCAAAAACAAAAGAACATTTTCTTTCTCTGTTTGTTTTTTTTTGTTGTTGTTGTTCATGTAGATATAAAAGAAAATCAACACACACACACACACACACACACACACACACACACACACACAAATCCCACCACAATATCTTTCCATTTGCATTTGACTCAGAGCCTCTGTCCTTCATCCTGGCATGGATGCTGCTCCAAGCTCCTGGCATTCCTGACTTGATGGGATCCCTGCTGCGCAGTCTACTTGAAGCCTACCTTTTTTAGACCACTTGAAAGTTTTTCAATTTATTCAGCAGAATATATCAGCCTGTCAGCTCCGGAGAGCTGATGCCTGCAGAAGATATATCTTTCCTCTGCAGGTGGCACTGGCTGCCAATTTTTCTTTGGCGTGAGCTCTTGTTCAGAGGCGGCCCTGTGCGGTTTCAACAGCAGTTACGTTAGAGTTGATCTCCAGTCCCATCTCCTGCTCTATCTGGGTAATGGCTAACCTGCTGTGTGCGAGTGGAGAGAGAGCGGAGAGAGAGCGGAGAGAGATACCTATTGTGTTCTTTCTTTGCTCTGTGATTAGCAAATTACTTTTTGCTTAAACTGGGTCATCCAGTTGCTTTTTTTTCTTGCCTCAGCAATTTATCTGCCTCTATCATTTCCTGGATGTTGATATCAATGTCACTTTGCTTCAGATGCCTTGTCCCTGGAGTCCTTGGAGTCCCTGCTATCTGTCTTCCCTTTGATTATCTGCCATCCACTGAGCAGAATGGCTTCAGGCTCCTCCTGCTGTCTGCCCTCATCAAGTAGAGCAATCCAGCTCAGCTGAAGGCCTTCCTGGCTGGGCCTCAGGGAGCAGACAGAATAGCTTCCTCTGGGGTTGCCCAAGCCCTCTGGAAGGCTCACCATTTACTCCCGGTAACAAAGGACCAAGCCGAAAGGCAAATATATACCCGCCACTGTCGGTTTTATTTGCTGGAATCTAGTGGCATTGGCTTCAAAAGTAGTAATGACAGAGGAAAGATCTGTCTCTTGGGTTTCTTTTATTTTCCTATTTTCCACTCTTTCAAATGTGAATTTCTTGTTTATTTCCCCTGTTCAGCATGTTACTGGGAGAGAATTTGTTTAACTTCAACCACATGGATTATAATTCTAGCTGGACTCCTTTCTCGTCTTATACAATGTTTAATTCGTATTTTACTTATGTGTCTGTGGATGCCTGTGCCTGTGTCTATGGGTACCCATGGAGGCCGGCCGGAAGAAGAGATCAAAGCCCCTGGAGCTGGGTTTATAGGCAATTGTGAACTCTCTGTCTTGGATGCTAGAAACAGAACCTGAGTTCTCTGGAAGAACAGTGTATGCTTTTAATCACTGAGCAATTCCTCCTGCTTCTCAAACTGATTCTTTTTTTTTAAATTTATTTTTATTTTATTAATTACACTTTATTCACTTTGTAACCCCCCCATAAGCTCCTCCCTCCTCCCCTCCCGATCCCACCCTCCATTCCCCTTCTTCACGCATGCCCCTCCCCAAGTCCACTGATAGTGGAAGTCCTCCTCTCCTTCCTTCTGATCTTAGTCTATCAGATCTCATCAGGAGTGGCTGCATTGTCATCTTCTGTGGCCTGGTAAGGCTGCTCCCCCCTCAGGAAGAGGTGATCAAAGAGCAGGCCAATCAGGTTATGTCACAGGCAGTCCCTCTTCCCATTACTATGTAACCCACTTGGACACTAAATTGCCCTGGGCTACATCTGTGCAGGGGTTCTAGGTTATCTCCATGAATAGTCCTTGGTTGGAGTATGAATCTCTGGGAAGACCCCTGTGTTAAAATTTTCTTGTTCTGTTGCTCTCCTTGTGGGGTTCCTGTCCTCTCCAGATCTTACTATTTCCCACTTCTTACATAAGATTCCATGCACTCTGTCCAATAGTTGGCCATAGGTTTCAGCGTCTGCTTTGATAGTCTGCAGGGCAGAGCCTTTCAGAGGCCCTCTGTGGCATGTTCCTAAGTTGTTTCCTGTTTTCTTCTTCTTCTGATGTCCATCCTCTTTGCCTTTTGGGATGGGGATTGAGCATTTTAGTTAGGGTCCTCTCTCTTGATTAATTTCTTTAGATGTACAGATTTTAGTAGGTTTATCCTATATTATATGTCTATATGAGTGCATTTATACCGTGCGTGTCTTTCTGCTTCTGGGACAGCTCACTCAAGATGATCCTTTCCAGGTCCCACCATTTACCTGCAAATTTTATGATTTCCTTATTTTTCATTGCAGAATAATACTCCATTGTGTAGATATACCACAATTTCTGCATCCATTCTTCAGTTGAGGGGCATCTGGGCTGTTTCTAGCTTCTGGCTATTACAAATAAAGCTGCTACAAACATGGTTGAGCAAATGTCCTTATTGTGTACTTGAGCCTCTTTTGGATATATGCCTAGGAGTGGTATGGCTGGATCTTGAGGAAACGCTATTCCTAGTTGTCTGAGAAAGCACCAGATTGCTTTCCAGAGTGGTTGTACAAGTTTACATTCCCACCAGCAGTGGAAGAGTGTTCCCCTTTCTCCACAACCTCTCCAGCATGTGTTGTCACTTAGAGCAACAGTTATAAAAACTGCCTGGTACTGGCATAGAAACAGGTGGATCAATGGAACCGAACAGAAGACCCAGAAATAAACGCACACACTTATGGACACCTGATCTTTGACAAAGATGCCAAAACCATACAATGGAAAAAAGATAGCATCTTCAACAAATGGTGCTGGTCCAACTGGATGTCTACATGTAGAAAAATGCAAATAGATCCATACTTATCACCCTGCACAAAACTAAAGTCCAAGTGGATCAAAGACCTCAACATAAAACCAGACACATTAAATCGGCTAGAATAAAAAGTGGGGAAGAACCTTAAACTCATTGGCACAGGAGACAACTTCCTGAACAGAACACCAACAGTACAGGCTCTAAGAGCAACAATCAATAAACGGGACCTCATGAAACTGAAAAGCTTCTGTAAAGCAAAGGACACCGTCATCAAAACAAAATGACTGCCTACAGATTGGGAAAGAATCTTCACCAACCCTTTATCTGACAGAGGACTAATCTCCAGTATATATAAAGAACTAAAGAAGTTGAAAAGCAGCAAATCAAGTAATCCAATTTAAAAATGGGGAACAGAGCTAAACAGAGAACTCTCTGTAGAGGAATATTGAATGGCAGAGAAGCACTTAAAGAAATGCTCAACTTCATTAGCCATTAGGGAAATGCAAATCAAAACGACCCTGAGATTTCACCTTACACCCATCAGAATGGCCAAGATCAAAAACTCAAGTGACAACTCAAACTGATTCTTGAAGGATACTAAATTCTAGCAATGGAGAGGTTAGAAAAGCCACCAAGTTTGAGGGAGGACTCTTGGGCACCAGAGACATATGGCTTTTCATGCTATTTATAGGTGTCTTGTAAAATCAGCAGTGGGAAAAATCTAGCTTCTGGTGGCCCATTCTGTTTTTAAATAAATAACAGTATTAATGAGGGTTGTATACTATTAATAAAGCAGCTTAGGGAAGGACTGGAGAATTATGGTAGCTAATGGTCTGAAGAGCATTTACCATAAACCTGATTTTATGACACATTTTGGAAGAGTGCTCTAAGCATAAATATTCACTCTTTGATGACACATTGCTCATAAAAGTCTGTTCCCAAGAACATCTTTAGTCTACCTTATAAAACTACAGAAGACAAGAAAGGATAGCTTTCATGGAGAGGGCAGTTCCTGTAGGCGTTTGCTATCATTTTAATAGGAACCCTCAATCAAATTATTTCTACTAAAGGTTTACCCTTAGGAAGATTCATAATAAAATGTTAAGGTCAACTCACTTAGAATCCTTAAACTCTATGAAAGAATGAGACATCCAATCAGTTGGTAAATGTGTTTCTGGATTTCATTTGCTGCTTCTAGAATTATAGTGTTTAGCCCTTTCATGTCATCATGCTTAATTGAACATGGCAGAGTTTCTCCTTTCTTTTGTTCAAAGACATCAGCTGACTCTTCCCCAGCGATGCTGCTGTTGGTAAGATCTCCTTTACTCAGAAACCATGGACAAGGTCATTGTTTCTGACAGAGCTAGTAAAACAGACATGTTTTCCTTCCAATAATTTCATAGGAAATTTTCAATTTTAATTTTAATATTTGACTGTGTTGGGAATCAATCCATGGCATGCTATGTAAGAGTTCTACCATGGAGTTTCTTTCACCCCTCTGAATTGTCCTGGCTGTCCTTAAACCAGGCATGGACAGGAAAAGCTCATGAAACTGTTCCTCATAGCTCTCAAAAGCAAGTCCTGTTAGTTTGAACTAGGCAATAAAGAAATCTTATAATGATCTTTGAAGATAAAAAAGACATTTAAAGAATTTAACCTTCCCTGAACTCAGATATTCAGAGTGAAATTTTATAAATGCCATCGTTTGTTTTGTGTGTGTCCACAGAACATAGAGCAAACTCATATTCAGAAGTATAAAAGCAGGAAAATGTATCCAATAGCATATGTACATTAATGTGGATTTTTGATATATGTAATATCTCTTTGCCAGTTTTTAGGTCAGTGGTTTATAACTTATTTTTATAACGTATTTTAAATAATACCTTATCATTATTGGTCCTGTTGGTCCTGGACCAACAAAATTGGTCCTGTTGTGTCTGGAAGACATTGTTATCTTAGAGTCATCCATTCCCTCTGGCCCTTATAATCTTTCTGCCTTCTTTCCGTTTAGCTCCCCAATCCCTGAAGGAAGGGGTTTGATAAAGACAGTTCATTTAGGTTGGGGGTTCCAAAATTTCTCACTGTCTTCACATTGTCTAGTTGTGGATATTTGGGTTAGTTCCCACCACTGCAAGAAGACATTTCTGATGACAGCTGGGTGAGGCGCTGACCTACGGGTACAGCACAGTATTGTTAGGAGTTATTTATTTTTTTTTAAATCTTTTATTTTTTTTTATTAATTACACTTTATTCATTTTGTATCCCCCCATGAGCCCCTCCCTCCTCCCCTGCCGATCCCACCCTCCCTCCCCTTTCTGCATGCATGCCACTCCCCAAGTCCACTGATAGGGGAGGTTCTCCTCTTCTTTCTGATCTTAGTCTATCAGTTCTCATCAAAAGTGGCTGCATTGTCATCTTCTGTGGCCTGGTAAGGCTGCTCCCCCCTCAGGGGGAAGTGATCAACGAGCAGGCCAATCAGATTATGTCAGAGGCAGTCCCTCTTCCCATTACTATGGAACCCACTTGGACACTGAACTGCCATGGGCTACACCTGTGCAGGGGTTCCAGGTCATCTCCACAAATAGTCCTTGGTTGGAGTATGAGTCTCTGGGAAGTTCCCTGTGTTCAAATTATCTTGTTCTGTTGCTCTGCTTGTGGAGTTCCCGTTCCCTCCAGCTCTTACTATTTCCCACTTCTTACATAAAATTCCATTCACTCTGCCCATCAGTTGGCCATCAGGCTCAGCATCTGCTTTGACAGTCTATACTGCAGAAGCTTTCAGAAGCCCTCTGTGGCAGGTTTCAAGGTTGTTTCCTGTTTTCTTCTGGCTTTCAAGGCCCTCTGTAGCGGGTTGTTTCCTATTTTCGTATTCTTCTGATGTCCATCCTCTTTGCCTTTCAGGATGGGGATTGAACATTTTAGTTAGGGTCCTCTCTTTTGCTTAGTTTGTTTAGATGTACAGCTTTTAGTGGGTTTATTCTATATTGTATGTTTATATGAGTGAGTATATACCGTGAGTGTCTTTTTGCTTCTGGGTCAACTCACTCAGGATGATCCTTTCCAGGTCCCACCATTTACCTGCAAATTTCATGATTTCCTTATTTTTCATTGCTGAGTAATACTCCATTGTATAGATGTACCACAGTTTCCGCATCCATTCTTCAGTTGAGGGGCATCTGGGTTGTTTCCAGCTTCTGGCTATTACAAATAAAGCTGCTACAAACATGGTTGAACAAATGTCCTTGTTGTGTACTTGCGCCTCTTTTGGGTATATGCCTAGGAGTGGTATGGCTGGATCTTGAGGAAGCGCTATTCCTAGTTGTCTGAGAAAACGCCAGATTGATTTCCAGAGTGGTTGCACCAGTTCACATTCCCACCAGCAGTGGAGAAGGGTTCCCCTTTCTCCACAACCTCTCCAGCAAGTGTTGTCCCTTGAGATTTTCATCTTGGCCATTCTGATGGGTGTAAGGTGAAATCTCAGGGTTGTTTTGATTTGCATTTCCCTAATGGCTAATGAGGTTGAGCATTTCTTTAAGTGCTTCTCTGCCATTCGATATTCCTCTGCAGAGAATTCTCTCTTTAGCTCTGTTCCCCATTTTTTAAGTGGATTACTTGGTTTGTTGCTTTTCAGCTTGTTTAGTTCTTTATATATATTGGATATGAGTCCTCTGTCAGATAGAGGGTTGGTGATGATTCTTTCCCAATCTGTAGGCAGTCGCTTTGTTTTGATGATGGTGTCCTTTGCTTTACAGAAGCTTTTCAATTTCATGAGGTCCCATTTATTGATTGTTGCTCTTAGAGCCTGTGCTGTTGGTGTTCTGTTCAGGAAGTTTTCTCCTGTACCAATGAGTTCTAGGGTATTCCCCACTTTTTTTTCTAGCCGATTTAATATGTCTGGTTTTATGTTGAGGTCTTTGATCCACTTGGACTTCAGTTTTGTGTAGGGTGATAAGTGTGGATCTATTTGCATTTTTCTACATGTAGACATCCAGTTGGACCAGCACCATTTGTTAAAGATGCTATCTTTTTTCCATTGTATGGTTTTGGCATCTTTGTCAAAAATCAGGTGTCCATAAGTGTGTGGGTTTATTTCTGGGTCTTCTGTTTGATTCCATTGATCCACCATTCTGTTTCTATGCCAGTACCAGGCAGTTTTTATAACTGTTGCTCTATAGTACAGCTTGAGATCAGGGATGGAGATACCTCCAGAAGATCTTTTATTGTAGAGGATTGTTTTAGCAATTCTCGGTTTCTTGTTATTCCATACGAAGTTGAGAATTTTTCTTTCCAGGTCTGTAAAGAATTGTGTTGGCAATTTGGTGGGAATTGCATTAAATCTGTAGATTGCTTTTGGTAAGATGGCCATTTTTACTATGTTAATCCTGCCAAGCCATGAGCATGGGAGATCTTTCCATTCTCATATCTTCCTCTAATTCTTTCTTCAGAGACTTGAAATTTTTTTCATACAAGTCTTTGACTTGCTTGGTTAGGGTTACGCCAAGGTACTTTATGTCATTTGTGGCTATTGTGAATGGTGTTGTTTCTCTAATTTCTTTCTCAGCCCTTTTGTCTTTTGTATACAGGAGTGCTACTGATTTTTTTGAGTTAATTTTATATCCGGCCACTTTGCTGAAGGTGTTTATCAGCTGTAGGAGTTCCCTGGTAGAGTTTTTGGGGTCACTCATATATACTATCATATCATCTGCAAATAGTGATAATTTGACTTCTTCCTTTCCCATCTGTATCCCCTTGATCTCCTTCGACTGTCTTATTGCTCTAGCAAGGACTTCCAGCACTATGTTGAAGAGATATGGAGACAGTGGG
>NW_026585580.1:10782287-11055034 GCF_907164565.1 Psammomys obesus | reverse complement strand
TTTTGTTTACGTATCCATTCTGTTAATCTGTGTCTTTTTACTGGAGATATTGTAGCCCCATCTTCATCCCTTCACAATTTCACTCTCCCTCTCACCCTCCCTCATCTCTTCCTATGCCCATTCCCTAGTCCACTGATAGTGCAGGAACTCCTCCTCTTCCATCTGACCCTGGCCTATCAGGTCTCATCAGGACTGTCTTTCATAATCTTCCTCTGTGGCTTGGTAAGGCTGCTCCCCCTTCAGGGGGGAGGTGATCAAATAGCAGTCCACTGAGTTCATGTTAGAGAGAGCCCCTGGTCTCTTTACTAGGGATCCCATTTGGAGACTGAGCTGCCATGGGCTACATCTGTGCAGGGGTTCTAGGTTATCTCCATGATTGGTCCTTGGTTGGAGTATCACTCTCAGAAAAGACCCCTAGGCCCAGATTTTTTTGATCCTGTAGCTCTCCTTGTGGAGCTCCAGACCCTTCCAGCTCTTTCTATCTTCCCTTCTTTCATTAGATTCCCTGAACTCTGCCCAAAGTTTGTCTATGAGTCTCAGGATCTGCTTTAATACCCTGCTGGGTAGAATCTTTCAGAGGTCCTTTGTGGTAGGCTCCTGTCTTGTTCCTTGTTTTCACTTTCTTTCAATGTCTATCCCATTTGCCTTTCTGAATGAAGATTGAGCATCTTACCCAGGGTCCTCCTTCTTGCTTAGCTTCTCTAGGTGTACAGATTTTAGTAAGACTATCCTATATTATATGTCTAATATCAACTTATAAATGAGTATATTCCATGTGAGCCTTTGTGCTTCTTACTCAGGATGATCTTTTCTAGTTCCCACCATTTGCCTGCAAATTTCATGATTTCCTTGTTTTTAATTGCTGAATAGTATTCCATTGTGCAAATGTACCACAATTTCTGTATCCATTCCTCAATTGAGGGACATCTAGGTTGTTTTCAGATTCTGGCTATTACAAATAAAGCTGCTATGAACATGGCTGAGCAAATGCCCTTATTGTATACTTGAGCATCTTTTCGATATATGCCTAGGAGTGGTATGGCTGGATCTTGAGGAAGCACTATTCCTAATTGTCTGAGAAAGTGCCAGATTGATTTCCAAAGTGTTTGTACAAGTTTACATTCCCACCGGCAATGGAGTAGGGTCCCCCTTTCTTCACATTCTCTCTAGCATGTGTTCTCACTCGAGTTTTTGATCTTAGCCATTCTGATGGGTGTAAGGTGAAATCTCAGGGTTGTTTTGATTTGCATTTCCCTGATGACTAAGGATGTTGAGCATTTCTTTAAGTGTTTCTCTGCCATTTGATATTCCTCTATTGAGAATTCTCTGTTTAGCTCTGTACTCCATTTTTAAATTGGATTACTTGATTTGTTGCTTTTTAAACTTTTTTAGTTATTTATATATTCTAGATATTAGCCCTCTGTCAGATATCAGGTTGGTGAAGATCCTTTTACAATCTGTAGGCTGTCATTTTGTTCTGATGACAGTGTCCTTTGCCTAACAGAAACTCTTCAGTTTCATGAGGTCCCATTAATTGATTGTTGATCTGTGCTATTGGTGTTCTGTTCACGAAGTTGTCTCCTGTGCCAATGAGTTTAAGGCTCTTCCCCACTTTTTCTTCTAACCGATTTAGTGTGTCTGGCTTTATATTGAGGTCTTTGCTCCACTTGGACTTTAATTTTGTGCAGATAAGTAGGGATCTATTTGCATTTTCTACATGTAGACATCTAGTTAGACCAGCACCATTTGTTGAAGATGCCATCTTTTTTTCCATTGTCTGATTTTGGCATCTTTGTCAAAAATCAGATGTTCATAAGTGTGTGGGTTTATTTCTGTTCAATTCCATTGATCCACCTGACTGTTTCTATGCCAGTACCACGCAGTTTATATTACTGTTGCTCTATAGTACAGCTTGAGATCAGGAATAGAGATACCTTCAGAAGATCTTTTATTGTAGAGTATTGTTTTAGTGATTCTGTGTTTCTAGTTATTATATATGAAGTTAAGAATTTTTCTTTCAAGGTAAGGTCTGTAAAGAATTGTGTTGGTAATTTGATGGGAATTGCACTGAATCTGTAGATTGCTTTTGGTTAGATGGCCATTTTTACTATGTTAATCCTGCCAAGCCATGAACATGGGAGATCTTTTCATCTTCTGATATCCTCTTCTGTTTCTTTCTTCAGAGACTGGAAGTTTTTTGCATACAAGTCTTTTACTTACTTGGTTACGTTCACACCAAGGTACTTTATGTTTTTTTGTGGCAATTGTGAAGGGTGTTTTTTTCCCTAATTTCTTTTTCAGCCCATTTGTCTTCTGTATACAGGAGGGCTATTGATTTTTTAGAGTTAATTTTGTAGCCAGTCACTTTGCTGAAGGTGTTTATCAGCTGTAGGAATTCCCTGGTAGAATTGTTGGGGTCACTCATGAATACTATCATATCATATCATATCATATCATATCATATCATATCATATCATATCATATCATATCATTATTATCATAATCTGCAAATAGTGATTCTTCAACTTCTTCCTTTCCAATTTGCATTCCCTTGATCTCCTTCAACTGTCTTAATTCTCTAGCAAGGACTTTAAGAACTAAGTTGAAGAGAAATGGCGAGAGTGGCAGCCTTGCCTTATCCCTGGTTTCAGTGGGATTGATTTAAGTTTCTCTCCTTTTAGTTTGATGTTGGCCATAGGCTTGCTGTATATTGTCTTTACTATGTTTAGGTAAGTGCCTTGTATTCTTGATCTCTCCAGGACTTTAAACATGAATGGATGTTGGATTTTGTCGAATGCTTTTTCAGCATCTAAGGAGATTATCATGTGGTTTTTTTCAGTTTGTTTATGTGGTGGATTACAGTGGTGAATTTCCATATGTTGAACTACCTCTGCATACCAAGTAGGATGAAGCCTACTTGGTCATGGTAGATGATATCTTTGATGTGTTCTTGTATTCGGTTTGCAAGTATTTTGTTGAGTATTTTTGCATCAATGTTCATTAGGGAGATTGGCTTGAAATTCTCTTCCTTTGTTGGGTCTTTGTGAGGTTTACATTCCAAGGTGACTGTGGCTTCATAGAATGAGTTTGGTAATGTTCCTTCTGTTTCTATTTTGTAGAATAGTTTGAAAAGTATTGGTGTCAGCTCTTCTTTGAACCTCTGGTAGAATTCTGCACTGAAACCATCTGGCCCTGGGCATTTTTTGAATGGGAGACTTTTGATGACAGCTTCTATTTCCTTAGGGAATATAGGACTATTTAATTGATTTATCTGGTCTTGATTCAGCATTGGTAAGTAGAATTGATTCAGAAAATTGTCCATTTCATTTAGATTTTCAAATTTTGTGGTGTATAGCCTTTTGTAGTAAGACCTAATGATTGTTTGGATTTCCTTGGTGTCTGCTCTATGTCCCCTTTTCATTTCTGATTTTGTTGATTTGGATAGTGTCTCTCTGCCTTTTAGTTAGTTTTGCTAAGGGTTTGTCTATCTTGTTGATTTTCTCAGAGAACCAGCTCTTGGTTTCATTGATTCTTTGAATTGCTTTATTTGTTTCAAATTTATTGATTTTAGCCCTGAGTTTGATTATTCCAAACTGTCTACTCCTCTTAGATGTGTCTGCTTCTTTTTTTTCCCCTAGGGCTTTCAGGTAAGCCATTAAGTTACTTGTATGAGATGTTTCAAATTTCCTCTTGAAGGTACTTAGTGCTATGAACTTTCCTCTTAGCACTGTTTTCATTGTGTCCCACAAGTTTGGGTATGTTTTGTCTTCATTTTCATTGAATTCTAGGAAGTCTTTAATTTCTTTCTTTCTTTCTTCCTTGACCCAGCTTTCATTGGTTAGCAAGTTGTTCAGTTTCTATGTGAATGTAAGCTTTTTCTATTTCTGTGTTATTGAGGTCCAGCTTTAGTACATCTTGGTCAGATAGGATACAATGTATTATTTCCATCTTCTTGTATCCATTGAGGCTTGCTTTGTGACCAACTATATGGTCTATTTTGGAGAAGGTTCCATGAGGTGATGAGAAGAAGGTAAATTCTTTCGTGTTTGGGTGAAAGATTCTGTAGATGTCTGTTAGGTCCATTTGATTCATGACCTCTGTTAAAGTCATTCCTTCTTTGTTTAATTTCTGTTTAGTTGACCTGTCCTTTGTTGAGAGTGGGGTGTTGAAGTCTCCCACTATTAATGTGTGGGGATCTATGTGTTGTTTAAGTATGTTAATGTTTCCTTTTCAAATGTTGGTGCCCTCGTATTTGGGGCATAGATATACAGAATTGTGATGTTTTCTTGGTGGAAGTTTTCTTTGATGAGTTTGAAGTGACCTTCCCCAATTCTTATGATTAATTTTGGTTGAAAATATATTTTATTAGATTTTAGAATGGCTACTCCTGCTTGCTTCTTGGGTCCATTTGCTTGGAAAACCATTTTACCGCCTTTTACTCTCAGGTAATGTCTATCCTTGTAATTTAGGTGTGTTTCTTGTAAGCAACAGACTGTTGGGTCTTTTTTATGTATCCATTTTGTTAGTCTGTGTCTTTTTGTTGGAGAAGTGAGTACGTTGATGTTGAGAGAGATTAATGACCAGTGGCTGTTAGATGCTTTGATTTTGCTGTTGGTTGTTATAGTATGTTTTTGTGCTTGGCTACTTTTAGTTTTGCTGTAGTGAGGTTATTTATTTCCTGTGTCTTCCTGAATGTGGTTAGCTTTCCTGGATTGTATTTTTCCTTCTAGTATCTTCTGTAATGCTGGATTTGTGGGTAGGTATTGTTTAAATTTGTTTTTGCCATTGAAAGTCTTGTTTTCTCCATCTATGATGACTGGGAGTTTTGCTGGCTATAGTAGCCTGGGCTGACATCTCTGTTCTCTTAGGGTCTGCATGATATCCATCCAGGCCCTTCTGGCTTTTATAGTCTCTGTTGAGAAGTCAGGTGTTATTCTGATGAGTCTGCTATTATATTTTACTTGACCTTTTTCCCTTGAAGCTTTTACAATTTTTTTCTTTGTTCTGTATACTTACTGTTTTGATTATGTGTGGCAGGAGGATTTTTTTTTTTCTGATTGAATTTATTAGATGTTTCTGTAGGCTTCTTGTATGTTTATAGGCCTCTCCTTTAAGTTGGGGAAATTTTCTTCTATTATTTTGTTGAAAATACTTTCTGGGCCTTGGAGACTTGAATCTTCTTTATCCTCTATTCTTCTTATTCTTAAGTTTTGTCTTTCCATGTTGTCTTGTATTTCTTGGATGGTTTGTGTTAGGAATTTTTTAGATTTAACATTTTCTTTGACGAATACACTGATTTCTTCCATTTTGTCTTATACACCTGAGATTCTTTCTTCCATCTCTTCTAGTCTGTTGGTTATATTTACCTCTGGAGTTCCTGTTTTCTTCCCTAAGTTCTTCTTCTCCATGATTTCCTCCTTTTGTGTTTTCTTTTATTTTTCCAATTCTCTCTTCAGATCTTGAACTATTTTGTTGATTTCCTTTACCTGTCTGACTGCATTTTCCTATTTTTCTTCCATTCCTTCATCTGTTTGTTTGAATATTCCTCTGTTTCTTTTATTTCTTTCAGTGACTTGATTATTTCCTCTCTGAAGGCCACAAACTGGTTGCATTTTCCTGTATTTCTTTATGGATAGACATCCTCTGTTTGACTTTATTTTCTTCTACTTCTTTATGGATGGCCATAATCTGTTTGACTTTATCTTCCTCCAATTCTTTGCACATTTTATTTGTTTCCTCCATTAACCTCTTCATAAGCATAGATATAAGGTCATCTTCTTGGATTTCACTTATGATAAGGTGTCCAGGGCTGCTTGCCCCTGGATATCTGGGTTCTAGAGATGCCATATTGTTTTTGTTTTTTTGATTTTGTTTTTACAATGGCCTTTACCCATCTGACTGTCTCAGGTGTTGGCTCTTAGTTTCTGGTACTTTCTGGAATCCTGGGGTGGGGAGAATCCCTTTGGCAGGAAGATGATTGTTCCTGAAGAAGACCTCCTCAGCTTTTTGGGTATGGTCACCGAATGGCTGGTGCTTTTTAGAGATTGCCACAGCTCACCTCAAATGTATGGACCTCTGTTGGTAGTCAGGGAGGCTCTACTCTCACCAGGAGAAGTCCTAGAGACAGCTG
The DNA here is from genome assembly GCF_907164565.1 of Psammomys obesus. Taxonomy (NCBI): domain Eukaryota; kingdom Metazoa; phylum Chordata; class Mammalia; order Rodentia; family Muridae; genus Psammomys; species Psammomys obesus. The sequence continues at coordinate 11,048,904 of NW_026585580.1, read as the reverse complement.
CCCTGCCATTGGGTTACTTGCATTGAGTTTAGTGGGCTGCTGCTACTGCTTTACACTGTGCTTACTGGGCATAGCTCTTTTGAAGAAGCAGGGAGCTCTGCGGTGTGCTCCTGTGGTTGGATCTGATGTTTCCCCACCATGGGGTTTCCTCCCAACAGGAATTCCCAGTCTGTGGTGTTTTGGGGTCCGCAGTTTAGTTTGGGATGGTGAGTAGAACAAACAGGTGCAGGCAAGTGGCTCTGTGCTGGTGACTGGGAACCTGTAAGAACCCGGGAACTTTTCTGGAGACCTGTTTTTGGGGGGGGAATTCAGCTGAGTGCCCTGAGTCGAACCTGCTTTTTCCCTCACATTTGGATTTCCTCCTGACAGAGAAACTCAGTCTCTGGTGCCCTGGGGCCCAAAGTTCTGTCTGGGACCATGAGTCAGGCTTCCAGACAGGTCTCTGGGCTGGTGGCTGAACACCCGCGGGACCCCAGGACATTTTCCAGGGATTGTCTGGATGACCTGAGGTTGGTCCCGATTGCTTCCTTCACTGTGGGTTTTCTTTCTACTGGAAATCCCAGTCTCTGGTGTTGTAGGGCCCACAGTTTGGTCTGGGACGGTGATCAGAGCACACAGGCGTGTGGCTCTAGGCTGGCAACTGAACATCTACCGGGACCCTGGAACTCTGCTGAGGTTTATCTGGGTGACCTAGAATAGATGTGATTGCTTCCCATACATGGGGTTTCCTCTTACTTGGGAAACGCAATCTATGGTGTTTTAGGGCCCAGAGTTTGGTCTGTTGGTAGCTGTTCAGTCACTGCTGTCCTGCTCATCAGACACAGTGTTCTCTCAGCACCACCATCTTGGATTCCCTATAGCGAGATCTTGAAGCAGATTCTACCCACTGTCTTAGGGAAATGCCACACTGATTTCCAAGGTGAGTGTACAAGGTGGCACTCACATCACCAGTGAGTAAATGTCTCCTATTCCCCACATCCTCTCCAGCAGGAGCCTCCTTTTTTTGGGCAATTCTGATTGGTATAGGGTGAAATCTCAAAGCAGGTTTGATTGGCATTTTCCTGATGACTGAAGATGTTGCACATTTTTAAAGTGTTTCTAGGTCATTGTGTTTCATCATTTAAGACTTCTCTGCTTAGTTCTGTACCCCCATTTTTAATTGTGTTATTTGTTTTTCAATGTCCAGTTATTTTATAATTCTTTATATATTTTAGAGAACTAAATATCACATGTGCATGTGGAAAAGTACTTTTCCCAGCATGTGGCCTGCTGCTTTGCCCAAATGATTGGCAAATGAAGCCCAAAAGCTTTTTCAATTCATGAATTCTCAGTTATTAATTTTGTTCTTAGTGCCTGTGCTTTCAATGCCCTGTCCAGAAAGCTTTTTCCTTGTCAATTATTTTAAGACTATTCTTCCTCATTTTAAGACTTTAAGACTATTCCTCTTCCTTATTTAGTCTTATAAGGAAAAAATCTTATAAAAGTGAATGCCATTTTTGCCATTTATGGGCCCTTCAAGTTAACATTGCTAGGATCAGATTTAGTTGATGTAAGATCACTTTAGATTACTTGTTTCCTTTACAAGAATTTTGTAGCTAAAAATAAATAACACCCCATCAATCTTCATGGCTAGTCATACTTCAAATACAATATCTACTTAACTATAGGCGAACAAATAGTGAAGGTGTCACTTAAAATTTCTTTCTATTATGAGGCCACACCCTCTGTTTAAGACACATCATCTCTTACATCTGCTGCTGACTATATCAAGAATGGATAAAGCTGGGACTGTTCACTTGAATGTTAAAGTCTAGGAAATAGTGGCAAAGCTTAAATCTTATTATAAAGATAAGGTAAAGAAAAATGTTAACATTTTTTTCACCTCATGTTAGCTGTTTTGAGTACTCCCAGAGAGTAGCAAAGATCTGGATGAGTGCTATTTTCTCTTATAACTTAGAAAAGTTTCCATCTGTAAATTAAAGACTAAATATTTAAAAGCAGCAATCAATCTCATTATCATCTGAAGAGCTTTTTTTCTTTTTTCTCCTTTTTAATTAAAATTTTTCATTCAATATATTTTGATTATATATTTTTCTCTCTCCCAATTCTTCTTAGTTCTTCCTACTTCCTTACCCAGTCTACTGCATGTTCTCTCTCTTCTTATCAATCCCCCAAAACCCCAAAACAATAAAATCTCAAACAAGAAAAGCACAGACAGAAAAATGAAAGTCAAAACAAACAAAACAGAGAAAACTAATAAGACAAAAAATAAACAAACAAAAACAAAATAAAAAACACACAAAAACAAACATGGAGGCCAGTTTGTGTTGGTCAACTACTCCTAGGCACAGAGCCTGCCTGGGGCATGGTTGATACCCAGCGTTACTCAATTGATGAAAACTATTTTCCCCTTTCCCAGCAGTTATCAAATATGAGAATAACTTCCTGGCTAGGGATGGAACTTTGTGTCCACTTCCTCTTCTCTATGCTGGGGTTTTGTCTGGTTTGAACTTGTAGCCACTTCTTTTAGTAAAATGAGAAATGATCTGTAAGATCTGGCTGTAGGGCATTTTCTTAACTAGTGATTGGTTGGGGAGGGCCCAACCAATAAAGCAGGGTGAGCAAATCATGCTGAGCAAGCCGGTATGTAGTACCCATCCACGGCCTCTGCATCAGCTCCTGCCTTCAGGTTCCTGTCTGAGTTCCCATCCTGACTTCAGAGCCCAGTGATGGGCTCTGATGTGGAAGCATAATACAGCCCTTTTCTCTCTGAGTTGCTTTGGTTGTAGTGTCTCATAGTAGCAATAGTAATTCTAACTAGGAAAAGGTTATTTTGAAGAATGAGAGCATCTAAAACAAATCTTCTGATATGTCCTACTTTTATATTGGTTAAAACGTTGCTTATATATAAATGTAGAAATTACTATTTCATATAGAGAATTAGAATTAGTCTCTTTGTAAATAACTGTTTAAAACTGACTACAATATATTTTACATTAGAAGAGGGAGCAACAAATATGAAATGTTTAGCTTTTTTCTCTAAGTATTTTGTTTTTCCCCGTCTTTTAAAACATAATGCTTAAAGACCACAGCTTTTTCTTATAGAGATATCAAAATACACCCCAGTGTTATTTGCAACAATTGTTGGAAGAAATATCTTCCAATTGTGATTTACAAATGTCTAAGGTATGTTCCAACTCTTCAAGTTTATTTGTATAAAAGGAACTAACCATCAGGAGGTGTAACTTTTTAAGACTAAAGTTTGTTAAACATTTTCTCTCTCTTTGTGTTATTGTGTGAAGTCAGCATGAGTATTTGGGAATAGGTACAATAAAACTCTCATCCTCCAGAAATTCTGATGATAGATCACTTTCTTCTTTTTGGCTTATGAGTTTTAGACATTGGTTGTTAGATGTATTCTATTCACGGATTATATATCCCCCAGACATCAAGCAGATTTTGAATTCCCTTATAGCGTGTGTTTTCTTTCTTTTTATTTGTCAAAGTGCTGCTCAGCTTTTGTTCCTCTGGCATTAAAAAATGTATCAAAATCTATTAATGCTTTCTATGACCTTCCAGTAGATGAAGGTAAGGAAATCATGTGGTATTTTTTTTTTTTACCTCCGAAAATCAATTCAAATTATTCTTAGTAAAGCACTGAGTGAACTGCTGTGTGGTGAGAGTGAACACTTGGCTTTCCTGAGATGAAGCATAATGAATGGGCAGATACTGATCAGTGGTGAAAGTCAGAGGTGCCTGTGAGTTCTCATTGTGGATTGTGTTAGAAATAGGGAGGAAATTAAGGTAATAGAGTGGCTTCCTGTCTTTAGCTAATATTTCTCTGTACTTTAGATTACAGTATTTGGAGGCTCTCTTCACTATTAACACTTAAACCATTAGCTTCCAAACATGACTGCCTGTCGAAATCATGATGGACAAAGACAGAATCAATCATTTAAATGTCTCTGTGTGGCTATAATAATAAGCCAGAGTTGGAAATAACTATGGAGATGGTCAAGTCTCTAAGTTACTATAGCAATTAGAGAGGATGGAAAGAAGCTGACTTAAAGGTGGAATTTCAGGCAATCAGCGTTGAAACAAGCAGTAGAGAAAATGTCCTTCATTGTGCCTGCTTACTGCTATGTTCCTGGCTGAAGCAATGTGACGACTTTCCCAGGTGACAAATCCTGGCAGATTTCGTGAGAGGGTGCTGTGAGAAGGCAGTCAGGAAAAGAACTAACACACAACACACATGGGATTGTTGGAGTGTGAGCTTGCCTGAAGCAAGGTGTTCAGTGGTGTGGAGATTAAGAAGCATGGATAATTAAGCTGATGAATACAAGGGGAATCATTTAATTTAATCAGAATTTGTTGTACTTAAGCTAAAATGTATTTTTTTTTAAAGTTTGTTTTCACATTCGTCAGAGTTTGGCAAATCTTTCAGAAAAGGGGAAGGAAAAATTGTAGGAGCCAGAGGGGTCAAGACACCACAGGAAAACCCACAGAATCAACTAACCAGGACTCACTGGGGCTCACAGAGCCTGTATGGACCTGTATGGGTCTGACCTAGGCCCTGGATGCATGTTATCATTGTGTAACTTAGTTTTCTTGCGGGCCTCCTAAAAGAGGGAGCAGGGTCTGCCTGTGACTCTGTCACCCGCTTTTGTGACCCTTTCCTCTTACTGTGTTGTCTCATCTAGCCTTAATACAAGGAGAGATGCTTAATCTTATTACGACTTAATATGCTATGTTTGGTTGCTATCCCTGGGAGGCCTGGCCTTTTCTGAAGAAATGGAGGAGGAATGTATTAGTGCGTGTTTGTGTGTGTGTGTGTGGGAGGAGGTAATAGGGGAGAGACTGGGAGGAGAGGAGGGAGGGAAAACTTCAGTCAGAATGTAATATATGAAAGAAGAATAATTAAATAAAATTTAAAAATTTTTATTTTGAATCGGTTTTAAAAACTAAACACACAAAAACTTACGTATTTCTTCCCATATCTTCCTTTCGTGCTGTCTTAAACTTAAGGCTCACTCTCTCATCCCCTCTGTCAGCCCTGCTATAAATATCTATGGATTCTTTAATCGAAACCGTCTTTGTTTTACGTGTTACATGTGTGTGCCTGCTTGCCTGTATGTGTAGCATGTGCACACGGTGCTCATGGAGGGCAGAAGAGGGCTCTCGATTCCCTGGACAGCTCAAAACTTCTAACTCCAGCTCCAGGGAATCGAGAGCCCTCTTCTGCCCTCCATGAGCACCATGTGCTCGAAGCCAAACTACAAGAACAGAAAACACCCCTGAGCCCTGAACAATCTTTCTAGCCACTTATGCGTTCTTGCTGCAGCAGATTGTGATTCCAAAGCGGGCTCTAGCTCCCACCCAACCTGCTTTTACAACAGCATTTTACTACCCCCTCACCAAGCCGTGAAATCCGTTTCTCATTCTCTGGCATCTGATTTGTGCAGTGTTCAAGGCTCTACAGGAATTAACTCCACAAGCCTTACGGCAGCTACATAAGGAAGTGCCACCGTCACCCTCATACTATAAATGAGAAGGCCATCAAGGCAACTGTTATTACAGTGCTCCTAGTAATAACACCCATGAGGTGACAATTACAGTTAGATACAGCCGAACTTCAGTTCATGCACAGAGAAGACAATACATAACAGGAAATGCTATTAGTATTTGAAATGGGGTTTTTTTTTGTCCTTTTAATTTTTACATTTCCCTTTCTTATTTTACATGGGAAAGATAAGCCTCAGGATGAGCTTATTTCCCATCTTTTCTAATTATTTAAAAAAGAATTATTTTATTTTAATTATGCACATTTGTGTGTGTGTGTGTGTGTGTGTGTGTGTGTGTGTGTGTGGCTATGTGCGCGTGGAGGCAGTGTCTATGTAGGCTAGGAGAGGGGTCTCTTCCCCTGGACATGAAGTCATAGATGGTTGGAGCCACTCAGCGTGAGTGCTGAGAACAGAACTCAGCTCTGCTCTAAGAGCATCACACATCTCTTTGGCCTGACCTTTATTTTTTCTAATTCCTAAGCATATATCTCCATTATTTCTAAATATTCTTTTTCCTTTCATCTTATAGCTTTACTATATTTTAATTTCAGTCCCGAGTTTTGTTTCTAGACTTTGTGTATGATCTTCCATTTTTTTCAATCTAAAATTCACAGTGAATTCCTAAGATTCCCCCGTACCTCCTACAGTACCAGGTGTTAAACGTAAGACTCAATGTATCAAGGCACGGACTCCACCAACAATGCACGTTTGCAATCTCCAGCCCTTAACCTCAGTAATTAAACATTTCTGCCTTCGCAGTGAGTTCTCAGCTCAGATGCAATGTCATAATTTTAGCTCTTAATATCTAATTCTATTGTATCTGAATCTTAATATGTTTTCAGCCCTCTCCCCCCTAATCCCCTATAGTTCTAATGTGGGATACTTCTGGTAAGTGAGATTGAACCTTATGCTGTATTTTTTTTTAATGCATTATAACATGTAGTTTGGGGGTTGTACATAGAAATTTTAAGTTATTTATTAGTCTAGCATATGGATTCATCATGACATCTTCATATGTATGTGCCATTCTTTTTTTTCTTTCTTTTTTAAAAAATTTATTTATTTTGTAGATGTACCACAATTTCTGCATCCATTCTTCAGTTGAGGGGCATCTGGGCTGTTTCCAGCTTCTGGCTATTACAAATAAGGCTGCTACAAACATGGTTGAGCAAATGCCCTTATTGTCTATTTGAGCCTCTTTTGGGTATATGCCTAGGAGTGGTATGGCTGGATCTTGAGGAAGCGCTATTCCTAGTTGTCTGAGAAAGCGCCAGATTGATTTCCAGAGTGGTTGTACAAGTTTACATTCCCACCAGCAGTGGAGGAGGGTTCCCCTTTCTCCACAACCTCTCCAGCATGTGTTGTCACTTGAGTTTTTCATCTTGGCCATTCTGATGGGTGTAAGGTGAAATCTCAGGGTTGTTTTGATTTGCATTTCCCTAATGGCTAATGAGGTTGAGCATTTCTTTAAGTGTTTCTCTGCCATTCAATATTCCTCTACAGAGAGTTCTCTGTTTAGCTCTGTTCCCCATTTTTTAATTGGATTACTTGGTTTGCTGGTTTTCAGCTTCTTTAGTTCTTTATATATGCTGGATATTAGCCCTCTGTCAGATAGAGGGTTGGTGAAGATTTTTCCCCAATCTGTAGGCAGTCGTTTTGTTTTGATGATGGTGTCCTTTGCTTTACAGAAGCTTTCCAGTTTCATGAGGTCCCATTTATTGATTGTTGATCTTAGAGCCTGTGCTGTTGGTGTTCTGTTCAGGAAGTTGTCCCCTGTGCCAATGAGTTCCAGGGTATTCCCCACTTTTTCTTCTATCCGATTTAATGTGTCTGGATTTATGTTGAAGTCTTTGATCCACTTGGACTTCAGTTTTGTGCAGGGTGATAAGTATGGATCTATTTGTATTTTTCTACATGTAGACATCCAGTTAGACCAGCACCATTTGTTGAAGATGCTTTCCTTTTTCCATTGTATGGTTTTGGCATCTTTGTTAAAGATCAGGTGTCCATAAGTGTGTGGGTATATTTCTGGGTCTTCTGTTTGGTTCCATCGATCCACCTGACTGTTTCTATGCCAGTACCTGGCAGTTTTTTTATAACTGTTGCTCTATAGTACAGCTTGAGATCTACACAATGGAGTATTACTCAGCAATGAAAAATAAGGAAATCATGAAATTTGCAGGTAAATGGTGGGACCTGGAAAGGATCATCCTGGGTGAGCTGTCCCAGAAGCAGAAAGACACACATGGTATATACTCACTCATATAGACTTATAGGATAAAGCTACTAAAATCTGTACAACTGAAGAAACTAATAAAGAGAGAGGACCCTGACTAAAACGCTCAATCCCCATCCTGAAAGGCAAAGAGGATGGACATCAGAAGAAGAAGAAAGCAGGAAACAACCTAGGAACCTACCACAGAGGGCATCTGAAAGCCAGAAGAAGAAAACAGGAAACAACCTAGGAATCTGCCACAGAGGGCCTCTGAAAGCCTCTGCCCTGCAGACTATCAAAGCAGATACTGAGATTTTATGGCCAAGTGTGGGCAGAGTGCATGGAATCTTATGTAAGAAGTGGGAAATAGTAGGTTATAGAGAGGACAGGAACCCCATAAGGAGAGCAACAGAACCAGAAAATTTGAACACAGGGGTCTTCCCAGAGACCCATACTCCAACCAAGTACCAGGCATGGAGATAACCTAGAACCCCTGCATAGATGTAATCCATGGCAGTTTAGTGTCTAAGTGGGTTACATAGTAATGGGAAGAGGGACTGCCTCCGACACAAACTGATTGGCCTGCTCTTTCATCACCTCCCCCTGAGGGGAGAGCAGTCTTACCAGGCCACAGAAGATGACAATGCAGCCACTTCTGATGTGATCTGATAGACTAAGATCAGAAGGAAGGAGAGGAGGACCTCCCCTATCAGTGGACTTGGGGAGGGGCATTCGTGAAGAAGGGGGAGAAAGGGTGGGATCAGGAGGGGAGGATGGAGAGGCTTATGGGGGGAAAAATATTATTTGGGAATAAAGTGTAATTAATAAAATAAAATTAAATTAAAAAATTATTTATTTATTATGTGTATCTTCTGCCTGCATGTATACCTACATGCCAGAAGAAGGCACAAGATCTCATTATAGATGGTTGTGAGTCACCATGTGGTTTCTGGGAATTGAACTCAGGACCTTCAGAAGGGCCGCCAGTGCTCTTAATCTCTGATCCATCTCGACAGCCCTCAATCTTTTTTCTTATTCATTACTCTTCCTTACTACCCCCTTTTGGCCAATTCCTTTTTCCAGCTAGTTCTCTTCCCCCCAGTTAGATTTTCTGCCTTCTTTTTTTAAAATTCTTTATTAATTACACTTTATTCACTTTATATCCCTCCTGTGGTTCCCTCCCTCCTCCCGTCCCAATCCCTCCCTTCCTCCACCCTCTGCATGAATGCCCTGCCCAAGTCCACTGATAGGGGAGATCTTCTTTTCCTTTCTTCTGATCCTAGTCAATTAGGTCTCATCAGGAGTGGCTGCATTGTCTTCTTCTGTGGCCTGGTAATGCTGCTTCCCCCTCAGGAGGAGGTAATTAAAGATCAGGCCAATCAGTTCATGTCAGAGACAGTCCCTGCTCCTATTACAATGGAACCCACTTGGATACTGAACTGCCATGGGCTACATCTGTGCAGGGGTCTTAGGTTATCTCCATGCATAGTCCTTGGTTAGAGTATCAGCCTCAGGAAAGACCCCTGTGCTCAGATTTTTTGGTTCTGTTGCTCTCCTTGTGGAGTTCCTGTCCTCTCCAGATCATACTGTTTCCCACTTTTTTCATAAGATTCCCTGCACTGTGCTCAAAGGTTGCCCATCAGTCTGAGCATCTGCATTGATAGTCTGCAGGGCAGAGCCTTTCAGAGGTCCTCTGTGTCAGGCTCCTGACTTGTTCCCTCTTTTCTCCTTCTGATGTCCATACTCTTTGCCTTTCTGGATAGGAATTGAGCATTTTAGCAAGAGTCCTTCCTCTTGATTACTTTTTTTAGGTGTACAGATTTTAGTACGTTTATCCTATATTATATTTCTAAATGAGTGAGTATATACCGTGTGCATCTTTCTGCTTCTGGGATAGCTCAGTCAGGATGATCTTTTCCAATTCCCACCATTTACCTGCAAATTTCATGATTTCCTTTTTTTTTTTTTATTGCTGAGTAATATTCCATTGTGTAGATATACCACAATTTATGTATCTATTCCTCCACTGAGGGGCATCTGGGCTGTTTCCAGCTTCTGGCTATTACAAATAAGGCTGCTACAAACATGGTTGAGCAAATGTCCTCCATCCCTGATCTCAAGCTGTACTATAGAACAACAATACTAAAAACTGCATGGTACTGGCATAGAAACCGACTGGTGGATCAATGGAATAGGCTAGAAGACCCTGACATAAATCCACACACACCTGATTTTTGACAAAGATGCCAAAACCATTCAATGGAAAAAAAGACAGCATCTTCAACAAATGGTGCTGCTCTAACTGGATGTCTACATGTAGAAAAATGCAAATAGATCCATACTTATCACCCTGCACAAAACTAAAGTCCAAGTGGATCAAAGACCTCAACATAAAACCAGACACATTAAACTGCTTAGAAGAAAAAGTGGGGAAGAGCCTTGAACTTACTGGCACAGGAGACAACTTCCTGAACAGAACACCAACAGCACAGGCCCTAAGATCAACAATCAATAAATGGGATCTCATGAAACTGAAAAGCTTCTCTAAAGCAAAGGACACTGTCGTCAGAGCAAAATGACAGCCTACAGATTGGGAAAGGATCTTCACCAACCCTCTATCTGACAGAGGGCTAATATCCAGTATATATAAAAAACTAAAGAAGTTAAACATCAAAAAATAAAGTAATCCAATTAAAAAATGGGAAACAGAGCTAAACAGAGAATTCTCTGTAGAGGAATATGGAATGGCAGAGAAACACTTAAAGAAATGCTCAACCTCATTGGCCATCAGGGAAATGCAAATCAAAATGACCCTGAGATTTCACCTTACACCCATCAGAATGGCCAAGATGAAAAACTCAAGTGACAACACATGCTGGAGAGGTTGTGGAGAAAGGGGAACCCTCCTCCACTTCTGGTTGGAATGTCAACTTGTACAACCACTCTGGAAAGCAATCTGGCACTTTTTCAGACAACTAGGAATAGTGCTTCCTCAAGATCCTGCTATACCACTCCTAGGCATATATCCAAAAGAAGCTCAAGTACACAATAAGGACATTTGATTTTCTGCCTTCTTATCACTTGTATCCGATCACCTTATTTTTCACTTCCCTTAAGCATGCTTCTTTGTCTTCTTCTGTTGTCTATCCTCTTTGCCTTTCAGGATGGGGATTGAGCATTTTAGTCAGGGTCTTCTCTCTTAGTTTCTTTAGATGTACAGATGTTAGTAGGTTTATCTTATGTTATATGTGTATATGAGTGAGTATATACCATGTGTGTCTTTCTGCTTCTGGGACGGCTCACTAAGGATGATCCTTTCCAGGTCCCACCATTCACCTGCAAATTTCATGATTTCCTTATTTTTCATTGTAGAGTAATACTTTATTGTGTAGGTGTACCACAATTTCTGCATCCATTCTTCAGTTGAGGGGCATCTGAGCTGTTTCCAGCTTCTGGCTATTACAAATAGAGCTGCTACAAACATGACTGAGCAAATGTCCTTTTTGTGTACTTGAGCCTCTTTTGGATATATGCCTAGGAGTGGTATGGCTGGATCTTGAGGAAGCGCTATTCCTAGTTGTCTAAGAAAGCGCCAAATTGATTTCCAAAGTATACAGGTTTATATTCCCACCAACAATGGAGAAGGGTTCCCTTTCTCCACAACAGAAGAAGAAGAAAACAGGAAACAACCTAGAATCCTGCTACAGAGGGCCTCTGAAAGGCTCTGCCGTGCAGACTATCAAAGTAGACGCTGAGACTTATGGTCAACAGTTGGGCAGAGTGCATGGAATCTTATGTAAGAAGTGGGAAATAGTAAGATCTGGAGAGGACAGGAACCCCACAAGGAGAGCAACAGAACCAGAAAATTTGAACACAGGGGTCTTTCCAGAGACTCATACTCCAACCAAGTCCCAGGCATGGGGATAACTGAGAACCTCTGCTCAGATGTAGCCCATGGCAGTTTAGTGTCCAAGTGGGTTATATAGTAATGGGAAGAGGGACTGCCTCTGACATGAACTGATTGGCCTGCTCTTTGAACACCTCCCCCTGAGTGAGGAGCAGCCTTACCAGGCCACAGAAGATGACAATGCAGCTACTCCTGATGTGATCTGATAGAATAAGATCAGAAGGAAGGAGAGGAAGACCTCCCCTATCAGTGTACTTGGAGAGGGGCATGTGTGAAGAAGGGGGAGTAAGGGTGGGACTGGGAGGAGGTGGCTTATGAGGGGATACAAAGTGAATAAAGTGTAAAAATAAAATAAAATAAAAATTTAAAAAAAGTGAAAAAAAGAATGCTTCTTTGTTTCTCATGATCCTCTTCCTAGTTTCAACTTGCTATGCTTTGTTACTATGATTCTGTATTTGAAAGAAAAAAACAGCATTTGTTTCTCTTTTTTGGAATCTAGTTTATTTTGTTTAACATAAGGATTTGCATGTGCAAATATTTTCCTTTAAGTCTCATCACTTCATTTTCTTTATGTATCTGGAAAGGTTCAATGTCTTAGCTAATGAAACAGTGCGTTATCAGATACAGATGTGCAAGAATGGATAATGACCTCGAGTTCTTTGGGTGTGTACCCAAGAGTGGTATGGTGGGGTTAAACTATTTTTAGATTTTTGAGGAACCTCCACACTGATTCCCATAGTTGGTGCACAAATTCAAATCCTCACCAATGAACCAGGTTTCCTCTTTCACCATATTATTTTTTTAATTGAAATATTTGATATTTAATGATTAAGTTAAAAAAGAAAGAAGTTAATTCTTTTATCATCTCATTGACTATAAGTTACATCAACTGAAAGCTATATTGTAACAGAGTTAACATATTTTCTTAATTGTGTTAGATTCCATATCCGCCTATTAACATTTCTATTCAATTTTCCCTTTATCAAGAGCTTTCTGACCGAATTTAAGGCCACTCACACACCATATTCTTTTTTTTTGTTTTATTATTATTATTATTATTATTATTTTTATTAATTACACTTTATTCATTTTGTATCCCCCCATAAGCCCCTCTCTCCTCCCCTGCCGATCCCACCCTCCCTCCCCTTTCTGCATGCATGCCACTCCCCAAGTCCACTGATAAGGGAGGTTCTCCTCTTCTTTCTGATCTTAGTCTATCAGTTCTCATCAAAAGTGGCTGCATTGTCCTCTACTGTGGCCTGGTAAGGCTGCTCCCCCCTCAGGGGGAAGTGATCAACGAGCAGGCCAATCAGATTATGTCAGAGGCAGTCCCTCTTCCCATTACTATGGAACCCACTTGGACACTGAACTGCCATGGGCTACACCTGTGCAGGGGTTCCAGGTCATCTCCACGAATAGTCCTTGGTTGGAGTATGAGTCTCTGGGAAGTTCCCTGTGTTCAAATTATCTTGTTCTGTTGCTCTGCTTGTGGAGTTCCCGTTCCCTCCAGCTCTTACTATTTCCCACTTCTTACATAAAATTCCATTCACTCTGCCCATCAGTTGGCCATCAGGCTCAGCATCTGCTTTGACAGTCTATACTGCAGAAGCTTTCAGAGGCCCTCTGTGGCAGGTTTCAAGGTTGTTTCCTGTTTTCTTCTGGCTTTCAGAGGCCCTCTGTAGCGGGTTCCGATGTTGTTTCCTATTTTCGTTTTCTTCTGATGTCCATCCTCTTTGCCTTTCAGGATGGGGATTGAACATTTTAGTTAGGGTCCTCTCTTTTGCTTAGTTTGTTTAGATGTACAGCTTTTAGTGGGTTTATTCTATATTGTATGTTTATATGAGTGAGTATATACCGTGAGTGTCTTTTTGCTTCTGGGTCAACTCACTCAGGATGATCCTTTCCAGGTCCCACCATTTACCTGCAAATTTCATGATTTCCTTATTTTTCATTGCTGAGTAATACTCCATTGTATAGATGTACCACAGTTTCCGCATCCATTCTTCAGTTGAGGGGCATCTGGGTTGTTTCCAGCTTCTGGCTATTACAAATAAAGCTGCTACAAACATGGTTGAACAAATGTCCTTTTTGTGTACTTGTGCCTCTTTTGGGTATATGCCTAGGAGTGGTATGGCTGGATCTTGAGGAAGCGCTATTCCTAGTTGTCTGAGAAAGCGCCAGATTGATTTCCAGAGTGGTTGTACCAGTTTACATTCCCACCAGCAGTGGAGGAGGGTTCCCCTTTCTCCACAACCTCTCCAGCATGTGTTGTCCCTTGAGTTTTTCATCTTGGCCATTCTGATGGGTGTAAGGTGAAATCTCAGGGTTGTTTTGATTTGCATTTCCCTAATGGCTAATGAGGTTGAGCATTTCTGTAAGTGCTTCTCTGCCATTCGATATTCCTCTGCAGAGAATTCTCTCTTTAGCTCTGTTCCCCATTTTTTAAGTGGATTACTTGGTTTGTTGCTTTTCAGCTTGTTTAGTTCTTTATATATATTGGATATGAGTCCTCTGTCAGATAGAGGGTTGGTGATGATTCTTTCCCAATCTGTAGGCAGTTGCTTTGTTTTGATGACGGTGTCCTTTGCTTTACAGAAGCTTTTCAATTTCATGAGGTCCCATTTATTGATTGTTGCTCTTAGAGCCTGTGCTGTTGGTGTTCTGTTCAGGAAGTTTTCTCCTGTACCAATGAGTTCTAGGGTATTCCCCACTTTTTTTTTCTAGCCGATTTAATGTGTCTGGTTTTATGTTGAGGTCTTTGATCCACTTGGACTTCAGTTTTGTGTAGGGTGATAAGTGTGGATCTATTTGCATTTTTCTACATGTAGACATCCAGTTGGACCAGCACCATTTGTTAAAGATGCTATCTTTTTTCCATTGTATGGTTTTGGCATCTTTGTCAAAAATCAGGTGTCCGTAAGTGTGTGGGTTTATTTCTGGGTCTTCTGTTCGATTCCATTGATCCACCATTCTGTTTCTATGCCAGTGCCATGCAGTTTTTATAACTGTTGCTCTATAGTACAGCTTGAGATCAGGGATGGATATACCTCCAGAAGATCTTTTATTGTAGAGGATTGTTTTAGCAATTCTCGGTTTCTTGTTATTCCATACGAAGTTGAGAATTTTTCTTTCCAGGTCTGTAAAGAATTGTGTTGGCAATTTGATGGGAATTGCATTAAATCTGTAGATTGCTTTTGGTAAGATGGCCATTTTTACTATGTTAATCCTGCCAAGCCATGAGCATGGGAGATCTTTCCATTCTCATATCTTCCTCTAATTCTTTCTTCAGAGACTTGAAATTTTTTTCATACAAGTCTTTGACTTGCTTGGTTAGGGTTACGCCAAGGTACTTTATGTCATTTGTGGCTATTGTGAATGGTGTTGTTTCTCTAATTTCTTTCTCAGCCCTTTTGTCTTTTGTATACAGGAGTGCTACTGATTTTTTTGAGTTAATTTTGTATCCGGCCACTTTGCTGAAGGTGTTTATCAGCTGTAGGAGTTCCCTGGTAGAGTTTTTGGGGTCACTCATATATACTATCATATCATCTGCAAATAGTGATAATTTGACTTCTTCCTTTCCCATCTGTATCCCTTTCATCTCCTTCGACTGTCTTATTGCTTTAGCAAGGACTTCCAGCACTATGTTGAAGAGATATGGAGACAGTGGGCAGCCTTGTCTTGTCCCTGATTTCAGTGGGATTGCTTTAAGTTTCTCTCCGTTCAGTTTGATGTTGGCTATAGGCTTGCTGTATATCGCCTTTACTATGTTTAGATATGTGCCTTGTATCCCTGATCTCTCCAGTACTTTAAACATGAATGGATGTTGGATTTTGTCAAATGCTTTTTCAGCATCTAGGGAGATTATCATGTGGTTTTTTTCTTTCAGTTTGTTAATATGGTGGATCACATTGATGGATTTCCGTATATTGAACCACCCCTGCATACCTGGGATGAAGCCTACTTGGTCATAGTGGATAATATCTTTGATGTGTTCTTGGATCCGGTTTGCAAGTATTTTGTTAAGTATTTTTGCATCAATGTTCATAAGGGAGATTGGCCTGAAATTCTCTTTCTTTGTTGAGTCTTTGTGAGGTTTAGGTACCAAGGTGATTGTGGCTTCATAGAATGAGTTTGGTAATGTTCCTTCTGTTTCTATTTTGTGGAATAGTTTGAAGAGAATTGGAGTTAGCTCTTCTTTGAAGGTCTGGTAGAATTCTGCGCTGAAGCCATCTGGTCCTGGGCTTTTTTTGGATGGGAGACTTTTGATGACTGCTTCTATTTCTTTGGGGGATATAGGACTATTTAGTTGATTTACCTGGTCCTGATTCAGCTTTGGTGAGTCAAATCGATCAAGAAAATTGTCCATTTCATTTAGATTTTCAAATTTTGTGGCATATAGACTTTTGAAGTAAGTCCTAAGGATTGTTTGGATTTCCTCAGTGTCTGTAGTTATGTCCCCCCTTTCATTTCTGATTTTGTTGATTTGGGTGGTGTCTCTCTGCCTTTTAGTTAGCTTGGCTAAGGGTTTGTCGATCTTGTTGATTTTCTCAAAGAACCAGCTCTTGGTTTCATTGATTCTTTGAATTGTTTTATTTGTTTCTAATTGATTGATTTCAGCCCTGAGTTTGATTATTTCCAGCCGTCTACTCCTTTTTGGTGTGTCTGCTTCTTCTTTTTCTAGGGTTTTTAAGTGGGCCATTAAGTTGCTTGAATGAGCTGTCTCGAATTTCTTCTTGAAGGCACTTAGTGCTATGAACTTTCCTCTTAGCACTGCTTTCATTGTGTCCCACAAGTTAGGGTATGTTGTGTCTTCATTTTCATGGAGTTCTAGAAAGGCTTTAATTTCTTTCTTTATTTCTTCCCTGACGCAGCTGTCATTTAGTAACAAGTTGTTCAGTTTCCATGAGTGTGTAGGCTTTTTGCTATTTCTGTTGTTGTTGAAGTCCAGCTTTATTCCATGGTGATCAGACAGGATACAAGGGATTATTTCAGTCTTCTTGTATCTGTTGAGGCTTGCTTTGTGACCAACTATATGGTCTATTTTGGAGAAGGTTCCATGAGGTGCTGAGAAGAAGGTAAATTCTTTTGTGTTTGGGTGTAAAGTCCTGTAGATGTCTGTGAGGTCCATTTGATTCATGACCTCTGTCAGAGATATTGTTTCTTTGTTTAATTTCTGTTTTGTTGACCTGTCCTTTGTTGAGAGTGGGGTGTTGAAGTCTCCCACTATTAATGTGTGGGGATCTATATGTAGTTTAAATTTTATCAATGTTTCTTTTACAAATGTGGGTGCTCTTGTATTTGGGGCATAGATGTTCAGGATTGTGATGTCTTCCTGGTGGAATTTTCCCTTGATGAGTATGAAGTGTCCTTCCTCATCTCTTTTTATTAATTTTGGTTGAAAGTCTATTTTATCAGATATTAGAATGGCTACTCCTGCTTGTTTCCTGGGTCCATTTGCTTGGAAAGTCATCTTCCAACCTTTTACCCTCAGGTAATGTCTATCTTTGTGTCTTAGGTGTGTTTCTTGTATGCAACAGATTGCTGGGTTTTGTTTACGTATCCATTCTGTTAATCTGTGTCTTTTTACTGGAGAGTTGAGTCCATTGATGTTGAGAGAGATTAATGACCAGTGGCTGTTAGATCCTTTGATTTTGATGTTGGCTGTGGTAATAAGGTTGTGTGCTTGGTTGCTTTTTGTTTTGCTGTAGTAAGGTTAATTATTTCCTGTGTTTTCTTGACAGAAGCTAATTTTCTTGGGTTGTATTTTCCCTTCCAGTGTCTTCTGTAATGCTGGATTTGTGTGTAGGTATTGTTGAAATTTGTTTTTGTCATTGAATATCTTGTTTTCTCCGTCTATGAAGACTGAGAGTTTTGCAGGGTATAGTAGCCTGGGTTGACATCTGTGTTCTCTTAGGGTCTGCATGATATCTGTCCAGGCCCTTCTGGCTTTCATAGTTTCTGTTGAAAAGTCAGGTGTGATTCTAATGGGTTTGCCATTATATGTTACTTGGCCTTTTTCCCTTGCAGCTTTTAGTATTTTTTCTTTGTTCTGTATACTTACTGTTTTGATTATTATGTGGCGGGAGGATTTTCTTTTCTGGTCAAATTTGTTGGGTGTTCTGTAGGCCTCATGTATCCTTATTGGCTTCTCCTTTAACTTGGGGAAATTTTCTTCAATGATTTTGTTGAAAATATTTTCTGGGCCTTGGAGAAGGGAGTCTTCTTTTTCCTCTATTCCTATTATTCTTAGGTTTTGTCTTTTCATATTGTCTTGGATTTCTTGGACGGTCTGTGTCAGGAATTTTTTGGATTTAACATTTTCTTTGACAGATATATCGATTTCTTCCATTGTATCTTCTACACCTGAGATTCTTTCTTCCATTTCTTGTATTCTGTAGGTTATGCTTACCTCTGTAGTTCCTGTTTTCTTCCCTAAATTTTTCCTCTCCATTATTTCCTCCATTTGTGTTTTCTTTAATTTTTCTAGTTCTATCTTCAGGTCTTGAGTTGTTTTGCTTACTTCCTTCACCTGTCTGCTTGTATTTTCCTCTTTTTCTTTTAGTTCCTTCAACTCTGTCTCTTTGATTTCTTTCAGTGATTTAATTATTTCTTCTCTGAAGGCCACAAGCTGTTTGGCTGCATCTTCCCGTATTTCTTCACGGATGGCCCTAATTTGCTTGTCTTTATCTTCCTCCATTTCTTTACGGATAGCCATGATCTGTTTGGTTTTATCTTCCTCTAATTCTTTACGTATTTTATCTGTTTCCTCTATTATTCTCTTCATCAACATAGATGTAAGGTCATCTTCTTGATTTTCTATTATGCTGCATTGTTCAGGGCTGTTCGCCCCTGGGTGGCTGGGTTCTGGAGATGCCATATTGCTCTGTCTTTTGTTGGTTGAGCCTTTACGCTGACCTCTACCCATTGGGCTGATTTAGGTTTTGGCTGTTAGTTTCTGTGCTTCCTGGAGTCCTGAGGTAGGGAGTATCCCCTTGGCCGGAAGATGATTTTTCCTGAAGGAGTCCTTCTCTGCTTTTTGGTTATGGTCACTGTATGGCCAGTGTTTCTCCGGAGTTGCCACTGCTCACCTCAGGTTTATAGCCCTGAGTAGTAGCTGTGGTCTATGTTAGGCAGGGGGGGATCTCCTCTTACCCATAAAATTTCTCAAGACAGCTGCCCCACTGCTAGGTTTCTTGTTATAAATTTAGTGTGCTGCTGCTCACTAAATTTCCATGTACAGTCCTCTTGAAGAACCTGATGATTCCCTAGCTGTGGGGTTTTCTCCCAACAGGGAAACTCAGTCTGTTATCCTGGGGCGCACAGTTCTGTCTGAGAAAGTGGGAGGTGCACTCAGCAAGTCTCTGGGCCAAAGGCTGATTGCTCTGCTCTGGACCTGGAGGATGTGCACCTAGGTTGAGTTGGCGCCTGGGGGCACTGCTCTGGTCTGGAGGCTGGGTGTCTCACTCTGGACCAGAAGCTGTGTGTCTCTGTCTGGGATGGCGGCTGTAGGCACCGCTCTGGTCCAGAGGCTGTGGGTGCAGCCCCCCTGAAGGATCAAGGATTCCTACAGTTTTGGCAGTCCAGCCAGGGACAATTGGCCGATCCCTGGCACAGTATCTGAGGGCTGCTGTAATGGCTCTTCGGCTCCTGCAGGTCCGAGGATGCAGCTGTGTGTCCCAGTGCCCCAGGGGAACGCAACAATGGCGGCAGAGCACAGCGCTTCTGCCTGCACTAGAGTCTGCGTGAGTCCAGGAAGTGTTTTGGTGCTGGGTGTCCTAAGTGTTAGAGCTGCTGACCCCCTCCGCTGGCGGTTTCCTCCTGCCAGAGACACGCAGTCTGGTGCCCTGGTGCCCACAGTTCTATCTGAGGCAGCGAATCAGGCGCGCAGGCAGGCGCCTGTGTCCCGGCTCTGGGTCCGTGCTGGCTCCTGGGGCACCCGCGGAACCCGAGTCTTTTCCAGGGGATGTCTGGGTAACCTGGGGTCGGTCCCAATTGTTTCCTGCTCCGTGGGGTTATCTCTCGACTGGGAAATCCAGTCTATGGTGTTGTGGACTCACAGTTCAGTCTGGGACCGTGACCAGATCGCGCTGGCGGGTAGCTCTGGGCTGGCGACCAAGCGCCTGGCGGAACGGGGATCTCTTCCGCGGTTTAGCCGGGTGAGTTAAAGCTGATCGAATCCCCCACCGTGGGGTATCCTCTCACCTGAGAAACACAACCTCTTGTGTTTTATGGCCGCGAGTTCTGATTGCTGGTCACTGTGCCAATCCTGCTGTGCTGCTCCTCAGAATGAGAGTCCTCCCCGCGCCGCCATCTTGCCCCGCCCCCACACCATATTCTTAACCAACATTTGTTATCATTTTGTTTTTCATGATGGTTATTCTGACTGGAGTGAGATAAAATCTCAAAGCAGTTTTAATTTTCATTTGCCTGATTGCTAAGGGTCTTTAACATTTTTTTAAGCATTTGTTGAAGAGTTTGTATTTCTTTTTTTAAGAATGGTCTATTCAGATCCTTTGTAGGGTTTTCTTATGTTCAATTTTTTGTTTATTTTTATTTTTTAATTATACTTTATTTACTTTGTATCCCCCCTCTAATTCCCTCCCTCCTCCCCTCCCAATCCTTCCCTTCTTCTCTCTTCTCCACACACTCTGCTCCCCAAGTCCACTGCTAGGGGAGGGTTCCTTTTTCTTCCTTCTGATCCTAGTCTGTTAGATCTCATCAGGAGTGGCTGCATTGTCTTCCTCTGTGGCCTGGTAAGGCTGCTCCTCCCTCAGGGGGAGGTGATCAAAGAGCAGGCCAATCAGTTCATGTCAGAAGCAGTCCCTGTTCCCATTACTGTGGAACCCACTTGGACATTGAACTGCCTTATGTTCAATTTTTACAGTTCTTTATACATCTTAGATTTAATGCCTTGTCTGATATGTTGCCAAAGATTCTCGCTCATTCTGTAGTCTGCCTCTTCACTCTAGTGATTATTCCCTTTGCTGTGCAGAAGCTTTTGAATTTCATTTAATCCCATTTGTCAGTGCTTGAGATTATTTACTATGCTATTGGAGTCCTTTGCAGAAAGTCTTTGCCGACACATATGTTTCTCCTTTTAAAAGCATTTCTGCTCCCAGCATTTTATCTCTACACTCATTTTACCTGTGAACTATTATGTGACCTCCCAAAAGAACCTTTATACTTTTTTTTAAAACTTTTACTCATGCTCTAAGTTAAAGGCATAAAACAAAAGATTTGAAGTTAGAATTTGAGTAGGAGAGACAAAATGTGTATTTGTATTTCTGGGTTTGGTTACATCAGTGTTCTTCTTTTCAAGTTACATCCATTTACCTGCAAACTTCACAGTTATTTTTCTCTCCATCTGAATAATATTGCATTGTTTATATGTGCCACATTTTCCTTATTCATTCATCTGTTGGTAGATCTCTAGGCTGATTTCACTTCCTACGAATTGAGAATAGAGCAGCAGTATAGATGAATGTGGAAATACCTTTGTAGTAGGTTATAAGGTTCTCTGGAAACATGCCTGGGAGTTGTATGAGTGGATCATGTGGTAGGTCTTTTTCTAGTTTGTTTTTACACTTGTTTGTTTTGAGAAACCACCAGACTAACTTCCAAACTGTCTGGATAAGCAGTGCATAGGTGTTTCCCTTTTACCACACCCAAGCCAGCATTTGCCGTCATTTGTCATTTCCAGATGATGCCATCTCCAGTGAAGGAACATGTAATCTTAAAAGAGTTTTAATCGTCCATGATGACTAAGCACGGTGAGAACTTCTTACAAGTGTTTATCAGCTTTTTGCATTTCATATTTTACATATTTTCTGTTCTGTACTGCAAAGTAAATTTTAATTGTCTTATTTTCTTAGTGTTTAGTTTTTGAGTTCTTTGTTTAGCCTAAGCCCTAATCTTCTGTCAGAAGAAAATATGGCAAAGATTTTTTTTCATTATGTGTTGGGATCTTCACTTGTTTGACTGATTCCTTCACTATGCAGAAGATTTTAGCTTCCCAAGAGCCCATTTGTCAATTGCTGGTCTTATTCTCTGTGTTCCCAGAGTCCTGTTTACTTTATCTGTGCCGTTAAGTTGAAGTTTTGTTCCCTCCAATGTATATTTTTTATATCATTGTCAGAAATAAATGTAATCATAGCTGTGAAGACATATATATCTGGGCCCTCATTTCTATTTCGTTGATCTAGATGTCTATTATTAGGTCAACATCATGCTGTTTTTATAGTGTTGTAGCAATGTGAAACATGATGACCCTTCATGCAGTATTACTGTTATTCAGCATTTCTATGGCCATCAATCTTTTGTATCTTAATATGAATTTTGAATTGTCTTTTCAACATCTATTAAAAACTGTTTTTAAATTTTTATTGCCATTGAATTGGATTTGTAGATTAGTGTTAGTTAGATGGCCATTTATCACAGGGTTAATTCTTCTGGTCCATGAGCATAGAAGAAATTCTGTCTATCTTCTAGAGTACTTTTCATTCTCTTTCTTTAATGCCTTAAAAAGTTTACATTTTCTCGGTTAGGCTTATTTCAAGGTGATTTGAGTATGTTTGCATGTACATATTGTGAATGGGATTTTTTCCCTCTGATTTCTTTCTCAGTAGGTTTATTATTGTTTTAAAGCAAGGCTACTGCCTTTTCTGTGTTAATTTTGTATTTGCTACTTTGCTAAGGATGTTTGTCAACTCTAAGAGCTTTTTATTTTTATTTTTGAGACATTCTATGGGGTCTCTTATTAATATCCTCTTTATTTCCTTCTTTTTTCTTATTGCTGTAGCTGAGACCTCAAGCATTATATTGAACAGAAGTGGAGAGTGTGGATATCTTTGTCTTGATCTTAGGAAATGCTTTGAGATTTTCTCCAATCAGTGTGATGTTGGCTACAAGTTTGGTATATATTGTTTTTATTGTGTTATAGTATACCCTCTCATTACCTAGTCTCCCTATGACTTTCACCCATGAAGGGATGTCAAACTTTATTAAAAGTTTCTTCTTCCCTTATTGAGATATTTACATATTTATGTCTTTGAGTCTACTCGTGATAAAACACATTTTTATTTATGTGTGTTGTATTACTCAGGGTACTCTAAAGAAAAGAAGCAATAGACTCGATATGGGGATTTATTAGATTTATTTGCATGATACACTCTGGAATGTTCTCCAGTGGCTGTATTACAATGGAGAGCCTGAGAATCCAGAAGTTGCTCTGTTCATAAAGCTAGTCGTTTCTTTAGTCTCCATCTGATATAATCTGCATTGGAAACTGATTCTAACATCAGCCAAAGAATGCAGAAGTTTTAGTGACAAGACAGATGAACTTGTCAACCAAAGCTTCTTTCGTCCATCTCTTTTTTTTATTTGGCTTGATCAGAAGAATGTGTTATCCACATTTAGAGTAGCACATGGAACATTCTCCAAGATTGGTTATATATTAGGACACAAAGGCCTGATAGGCTAGGGCCAGATGGAAGGGGAGGAGAATCAGTGGACTGGGGCAAAGGTATGGGAAGAGAAGAGGAAGGGAGAGCAGGATTAAGAGGGGTTGAGGGAGGGGGCTATATCTGGGATACAAAGTGAGTGAATTATAATAAATATTAAAAAAAGAACCAAAAAAAGAAAGTCTCAAAAATACAGAAAGATTTACATACTACAATGAAATGGAGCTATATATTAACAGTAATAGAAATTACAGAAAATATACAACCCAGGAGAATAAACAACATTCTCCTCTGGATGGATTTATTGTTCCCTATATAAGTGTGAACTGGCCTTCTTTCCTTCCTTCCTTCCTTCCTTCCTTCCTTCCTTCCTTCCTTCCTTCCTTCCTTTCTTTTTGACAAGTTTTGAGTTGAAGTTTATTTTGTCAGCTATTAAGAAGCTAACTCTGCTTGTTTCTTAGTTCTATTTTCTTGGAATAACTTTTCCCATTCTTTTACCATAATATAGTATCTGTCTTTGGTAGTGAGATGTGTTTTGTGAAGGCAGCAAAAAGACATATCTTAATTCATTCTGTTAATCTGTTTTTGTGTTTTTTTTTTTTTGATATATTGGGAAATTGAGGTCATTGGTATTCAGTAGCTATTGAAATATATGTGTTGATTTTTGTCAATTTGTAGATTTTGTGGCATTTTCTTTGACCTATTTGATTACTTGCCATAGTATTGTTTATTCATTCCCTGGGGCATTGGAGGTGTGTTTATCTTTTCAGCAGACTTAAATATTCCTTCCAGTATCCTCTGGGAAGCTGATTTAGTGGTCCTAAATTCTTTTAGTCTGTTTTTGTAATGGAGTTTTTATTTATCCTTCAAGTGTAATTAATAGTTTTACATGGTATAATAGTCTGGTTTAACAGCTATGATCTTTAGAACACGAGATCTTTTCAGCCCTTTCTGGCTTTAAATGTTTCTACAGAATCATCAGTGTTAGGTTATTCTGATAGTCCTAAATATAGAGGTGACTTGATTCTTTTTTTTCTTGCAGTTTTTAATATCCTTTTTCTATATTTTTACTGATTTAACTCCTGTGTATTTTGAATTTTGTAGAATTCTTGTATCTGGGTAAACATCTCTTTCTCTAGAATATTTTGTGTATAGTTTTATTAAAATTATTTTCTATGTCTTTGGTATGGCATTCTTGTTCATCTTCTATGCCCATAGTTAGAAGCTTTTTTCTTTCACTCTGTCCTAAAGATTTTTAAAGTTCCATTCATAATTTAAAAACTTGGCATTGGCTTTTACTGAACAACTCAATTACCCTACCCTTTCTTTGCTTTCTGACACTCTGATTTTCACATGTTCGATTCTATTGGTGAGGCTTTTTGTTTGGCTTTTTATTGTTTTTCCATTTCCCACATCATTTCAGTTTCATCTTACTTTAGAAATTCTCCTTACTGAATTTTGTTTTCATATCTTGGGTTGTCTTCTTTACTTCATCCAGGCTTTTGTTCTTTATTCCTGTAGTGCATTCGTATCTTCCTTGAGCTGGTTGAACAGAATCTTTTTTTTTTTCTCTGAAAGATTGTTCAAATCTTCCTTATTGGGAGCCATTCCAATGT
Source organism: Psammomys obesus (assembly GCF_907164565.1). Lineage (NCBI taxonomy): Eukaryota > Metazoa > Chordata > Mammalia > Rodentia > Muridae > Psammomys > Psammomys obesus. Next base: position 11,024,146 of record NW_026585580.1, on the reverse strand, counting down.
GATTAGTAAATTTTGGAGAAGACATATTATCTCATTTTTCTTGTTTTTGTTTCTGTGCTGGCACCTTCACATCTGGAGTGTATTTGCTTGTTGGGTTTTTCTTATTTTTTTCTTCTTATTCTTAACCAAAGTTCCAAAACGTCTTTTAGTGGTATTTATAATATTCAGTTGAGGACTCAGTCATAGAAGGATTGTTGTATTATTTTCCTCTGTAGGACTAATATTAAGGGCCACTGGCTTTATCCCTGTCTCCCTCTGAGGGTCAGGTTCTGTACTGGTCACACTTTTGCCTTCTCACTGGAGCCATAGCTTCTTACTCAGTTGTGGAACTCCCTGAGCTCATAAATCTTATGTTGGATTAGACCTGGTTTCCTCCTTGGGACTGTAGTTTATACCATGAGCTGTTGAACTCCCTGTTTCTGACACTACTGTGGGTCAATTCAGGGTACCACCTAGGGCCAAAGTTTCCATGACCATAAATTGTGGAATTTCCTACACTTGTAGGTCTTACAAGGGTCAGCTAGGGCTTTGTTCCTGAATATGCAGCTTCCCCTGCAAGTTGTGGATCTTTAAAAAAAAATATTTATTTATTATTTATTACTATTTATTCACTTTGTATCCTAGCTGTAGCTTCCTCCCTTGTCTCTTCCCTGTCCTACCCTTTCTCTCTCTTTTCCCCCTATGTCCCTCCCCCAGTCCACTGATAGAGGAGGTCCTCTTCCCCTTTCATCTGACCCTAGCCTGTCAGGTCTCATCAGGACTGGCTGCATTGTCCTCCTCTGTGGCCTGGTAAGGCTGAATCTGTGTATGTGAGCCTTATTCTGGAACAACAGGGGCCTCCTCCCTGGGCACACAACTTTCACTGGGAGTTGTGGCAGTCCTTGTACCCAGTCTCCCTGGATATACATTTCTCACTACATAGGGAAGTCAATGTACACCTATGGGATCTCAGCTCAGATCTAGACCCCACCTTGGGTCTGCAACTTCATCTACAACCTACGGAACTCCTAGTGGAAGTTTATGTCTCTTCAATTATCAAAAATATTCATGATGTGTTATCATCTTTTTAAACTACTTTATTAGTGTCAAGTTTTGCCTAGAACATTGTCCACTCTTTTTTTTAAAGGAAAAATGCAGATTTATTAGTAACAGATTCCTTTCTAACAGAAACCATGACATTTCATTGAATTAAAAATTTGATTTATCATGTTAATGTTTTTTTCTAAAGAAATAAGCAAGATTTAAGCCTGACTAATCTATCATTGCTTGTTATACTCTACCGCCTTGTAGAAACATTGAGAATATTTATTGAGCAAAATCAAATTTTTGGATTTGCTCACCAAATTATTATCCCAATCATAGGGAGAACCCTTTAAATCCTTAGAGTATCACTCTAATAGTAAATTAGCATTTTATATGTACTGGGCATCTATTTTATTCCTAACATGTATTCTTATTTAATGTTTATAATAGCCCTTTATATAGATACTGTAATTGTTATCATTATTATTTTTTTTCTTTTTTAAATATTTTATTTTATTTATTTATTTATTTTTATTTTTTTATTATTTTTTCTTTTTAGTTACATTTTGTTAACTCTGTGTCCCAGCTGTATCCCGCTCCCTCATTCCCTCCCCAACCTCACACTCCCTCCCTGGTCTCCTCCCTGCCCCTTTCCAAGTCCACTGATAGGGGAGGACCTCCTCCCCTTTCATCTGACCCTGTTTTATCAGGTATCTTCAGGGCTGGCTGCAAAGTCCTCCTCTGTGGCCTAACAGACTGCTCCTCCCCGGGGGGGGGGGTCAAACAGCCTGCCCTTGAGATCCTGTTAGAAATAGTCCGTGTTCCCCTTACTTTGGAAAACTACTTGGTTACTGAGCTACCACGGGCCACATCCGAGCAGAAGTTCTAGGTTATATCCATAGCCAGAACTTGGAAACAACCCAGATGTCCATCAACGGAGGAATGGATACAGAAATTGTAGTATTTTTACACAATGGAATACTACTCAGCAATCAAAAAGGAGGAAATCATGAAATTTGCAGGCAAGTGGTGGGATCTAGAAAAGATCATTCTGAGTGAAGTATCCCAGAAGGAGAAAGACAAACTTGGTATATACTCGGTTATCATTATTTTTAAAATTAGGAAACACACCTAGATTAAGTTCTCAAGTGTTACGAGTAATTGGATGTGTTGTAATTCAGATCCAAATATGATATTAGGAAACAAATATTTGCAATTAAAATAAAGCTCAAAGTTTTTCTGATAACTTAGCTCAAATTAAGGTCTACAGTATCATTATTAACAAAATTTCTTTTGTTTTGACAGTGGGAGTCTTCACTAGTGGCCGGTGCTTCCCTCAGCTGGAGGTGGTAGGTAAGTGTGGTATTAATTTTGTTTTATAAGATAAATGGAAGTGGTGTGGATCTCGGGTTTTCTTCTTTTTCTTCATCAAAGCACTGTAATCCATTTGGCTTAAAATTCAGAATCACGATCCATGTCTATTTTGTTTTTATCTGTGCTTTTTCTTATAGCTCTTTTATAAGTAACAGGTTTTCTACTGGCTTCTTCAAGGGGAATTTCTACAGAAATAGTAGAACTATATTTCTTACTCTAAAGTATGTTAATAATACTTTAAAATATATATTATTTAGAAAAGTGACAATGTTTTAGTGATTGAAAATAAGATATTGTCCTTTCATGATTGTTACCATATTTAACCCTTTGCTATTAGTTCACATTCCATCCTTTCGTTTGCAGGTTTGTTTTCTGCCTTTGGAAAACCGCTAGTACCATCTGCTGATAAACCGTAAGTGTAATTTTTAGACATCACACCAGTCAGATTTAGTCAATGAAATATATTCAAAGTATTGCCTCTAAGGTCATTTGCAAGATTGTTTCTGTTTTGTTTTGAGGTTTCTAGCTTCATCTTGATAAAACCTAAACAGAAGAAGGTACAGACCCTGCTAGCATTTAGCATTATGTTTCTACGGCTGCAAGTCTGTTGTTCTAAACAACAGACTAAGGTTTTCACTTAAAGTAACTGTTCCTATAGCTGACAGTTAGCCATTCCCCCTTTTGGGTTTCATGCTAGGGGTCTTAGCCAAACTTGGATTAAAAATCTCTAGAAAGGAAAGAAGATATGTCTGCTGCACATGCACAGACATTTTATTCTTGTCATCGTTCCCTGCACAGTATAACATAACAGCTATTTATATATAGTTTACCTTGTATTAAGATTCTGTAGAGATGCTATGGAGAGGTTTTAAAGTGAATGGGGATATATTTAGGGGCTATATGTGAGTTTCAAAACATTTTATGGAAGGGACATGAACATTTGCAGATTTGGGTCTGGAAGGTAGAGTTCCAGAAGCAATCTCACAAGAAGAGGATCATATTCAACATTCAGTTCCAGAGCAACTTAGTACATTTAGATGCTTAGGCATGTATTTCTCACTGGCTTATCAATCAACAACAAGGCAGTCTTTAATGCTATCTTAAACTAGACCTGAGGAGTCTCTGGCATATATCCTTTGTTTAGCAAGGACATATCGTGAACAACAAAGTATGAAGAGTAAGTTTCAGACCAACAGTGGGACTTGTCATTTGGCACTTACTTTTGTGACCATATCCAGGGGAATGTTTTTCTAAAAGACTTATTGGCTATATTAATCTCATCTACTCATTCCTTTTTTGCTAGTAATAAGACCATCTCCCATGACTGTATAAGTTTACATCCAATCCTATCAGTTTCCTAACTAAAATTCTTCAGTGGTGTCAGATCACTTCTGCTGCATGCCATCTTGTCGCTTTTGCACGGACATCCACATGGGCATTATGCTTCTAGAGCTAACTCTATTGGTTCTGAAGATACCTTAGCTTCTTCCTGTGCTGGAAATGCTAACTCAATGGCACGTTTATGCCTGAACTGCCAAATGTATAGGTATAGGTATAATTGCAGTGCCATTTAGTGTGTCTTCAGTGTGTGTGAGTAGTTCCTGGATTACTACCTTCTCAAGAAGTCTGATAATGGCACTGTTGGCAAATTCCAGGTGTAGGTTGTCTTGGATCTATTGTTCATTCTTTTTCCCCACATGTGTGAATGTGTTTTAGTCTCAGACTCACAGAATGAAAACTATAATAGTTCTAGCATAGCATCCAGACATCACAGTATCCAGAATGTGAAAGAGAACATCTCTTTCTGCAAGCCTGCAAAAGGGTGAAGGAGGGGCATGGAGGAAAGCATAGTGACTTAGAATGTGAAAAGCCTTGACTCATTTCTCAATACTCCTAAAAGAAAGTGGATGGCGGACTCTTCCTGATAAGCTCCATGTCCCAATGGCTTCGCCTCTGAGCAGAGGTGCATCATATTTCTGCGAAACAGGAGAATATAGCTGTCAGAACTGACTATTGTCAAACAAAGTTTATTCCTTTGTGGAGGCTCCAGCCTCCCCTAAATCAGATGGACATTTGACTAAAGGTGGATAATGGACAATGCTGTGGTTTGTTTTGGGAGGTAGGAAGGTGGAATGGATGTTGGGTAGGGATCCAACTGTGCCTACTACTACATTAGGATGTAATGTACACATAAGAATGTCAAATATGCACATATATATTTAAACTGTATTTCTTATTTATGGAGATTAGACTATTTTGGCCACATAACTTATGTGGAAGGATGAAATGTTTCTGATTCACGTATTATTATAGATTAAAGAAACATTTATACTTACGAACAAATTATCTAATACTAAATTGGCCCTTGCTGGTGTGTAGAAATGAAGAAAATTTCTTTTCTGTGTGGATAAAATTCATGTCTGATTATAATGCAAAGGAAACTATCAAATAACAAAGGACCATATGAGCAGTCACCATGCTTAAGGATGATTTGTCCATTGTCTGTGCCCTCTCATGCTCATTTCAGATGTAGCTAATTAGCCACACAATACATCTGAAAAGAATGCATGTGTGTTGAAGTACTTTCCAGATAGCTCTTGGCCATCAGTTGGAGGGATTCTCCAAATGAAGCGTCTTCACCATGCTTTAAGGAGAGTGCCTGCATCAGAAACAGTTGGGAGAACATTCAGCATAACTTGAAACTAAAATAGATGAAGAAAGACCAAAAGGCAGAAGAAACAGAAACACAAGTAATTGTTTAATGCAGTCACAGCTGTTGGGGTGTGTGGTTCCTTCTTGACTCAGAGATAGTATGGTAGAGGAGAGAACGGTCTTAGAGCATGAGCAGAGACAGATGGGCAGCAGTGATAGTTTTCTCTTGGTGTCTTCCTTCCAGACGATGCTCTCTGTTTTCACCTCTTGATGGCTTGATCTTCATTTTGTTTGCTGTCATTAAAATTCCACTGTCAGCAAAAGACTGACAAACTTGATCATCCTAGACCACACAAGATTGATAAGGCTCACTGGAAAAAATTACCCTGCTACCTCAAAATTCACTGAAGGTGTGAACTAAGGTGTAACTACAAGCTAATGAGACAGGAACAAGGGCAAGTACGGGGATGCTTTAGGGACACAGAGACCTTCCTCAAGTCTGTGATATTGTATCAGGAAGTAAATACAGGATGTTAACAAATAGAGGAATACTCTGTGAAGAAAATTTCCCTGGAGTGCCCATGACTTTTACTAAAATGACTTTATTGAAATGGACTTACATAGCCTATAACCATTGCTTTCATATGTTCACTAAGTTTCATACATTCTCATCACTTTTCCTCAACCCTACATCTATTAACAACCACTTCTTATTCCTTCTCTCTACTTCCTGGCAACTAATTTACCATGTCTTCATGATTTGCCCATTCTGACCATTTCATCTAACAATGTGAGTTCATACAAATTCATACAATGTGTGGCCTTCTGTGACTGTGCTCTTTTATTTGGCATAAAGATTTTCAAAGCTTATCCATGTTGTAGCGTGCATTGGCATTTCATTCCTCTGTTGAAAAATAATTCACCATCACAGAGATACACGATACACTCTATCTTCTTCATTTGTTCTTTTGTTACTGGAAATGGGGATTATTTCTACGTTTGATGTTAGGAAGATCCTGCTGGGGACATACTTGTACTTGTTTTGATGTGGACATAGCTTTTTATTTCTCCTGCTTATATACTTCAGAGGAAAGCCGAATCCTATGATAGCTGTGTAACTTCCTAAGCAACAGCCAATGTGGCTGTACAATTACACTCTTAACAGCGGTGTGGCAGTGCTCCAAATCCTCCACAAGTGCACCACAGCTTTCTTTTATCTCACTTTCTGAATACGCCCATTCTAATGAGCGACACACTCATTTTTGTTTTAGTTCCTCCCCTTCTTTTTTCCCTCCCTCCTTCACTTTAATTTTTTTCCTCTCTTTTAAAATTGTATTTGTGTAGATGTGTCTGTGCATGACCATGTGTGCTTGAGCGTGTGTGTATGTGTGTGTGTGTGTGTAAGCATGCCACAGCGCTTGTGAGAGTTCAGAGGGCAGCTTGTGGGAGTCATTCCTCTCCTACCATGTGGGTCTCGGGGATGTAACTTAGGTTGGCGGGCTTGGTGTTGGTGCAATCACCCATTTCTGTCTTGCTACCTCCTGCTTCCTGCAGCACTCAGGGCTTTGAACACGTTGGGTGTGTACTTTGCTGCAGAGTTACATCCTCAGCCCAGCCATGATTTTTATTCCTCGGGTGGCTAGCCTAATAGCCTATACAACAGTGTTGCATCCTCTTGTCATTAGGGGAATTTGAGGGGGAAGATGGTGGGATGGAAACAATTTAAATGTGATACTCATGTATAGATTTCTCCACAAAAGTTGTTTAAAAAGAAAATTAAGAAAACATTCATTTTTAGTTTATTTTCATTTATCTACAGATAGAAAGGACTCAAATGTAAAATTATGCTGGGAAATGCTCCCTCCCTCCAGTGCAGTGTTATTTCCTGAGGCTTGTTTGGTTCATGTCTGTTTTCAGATACCAGATGCCCTTAAGGACATTAGGTGAAGTTTTGTAGCTTTGGGGAAAGTAATTTTTCATCTCTCTCACACACCCACACATACACCCACAAACACAATTATATATACATATGTAATATAATTAATATATAACATGTGCAAATATAATGCTTATCACATTATATGCTTATGATTTACCGGGAAAATACACAAGATGTGGGAAGGAGTCTGTGTTCTTTACTGCCTTTTCCTAGGTCAATGTTTAGAACAGTGCCCGACATACACATGTGCCTGATAACTATTTGTTGAGTGGGTAAACAAATGAATTGTGAGCTTCCTCCATCCAGTACATAATAAATCCTAGCTGTTATCAGAAACCAAGATGTAGACTAAGTATTTCAAAATGAATAACTGACCTAAGTCCCTGGATGACTGAGAATGGTAATTATCAGTCTTATTCCACTGAAAACAAGGAGAGAAGAAACTCAGAAATGTATTAATACACTCATGGTAACACAGACAAGACAGACAAGTGGAAGAGCTTGGCCGTGTATAAGATGGGCCCAGCTGGCTGTCTCCTAAGCCTGTGCCCTGGCTCTTGCTACTGCTCCCTCTTTGCTACTGAGGAATAAATAATCAAAGCCCTGTGCCCTTTCATCACTTCCTGGCGGTCCCAGAACTGCCGAATGCTGCAGTTTAAACAGAAGAACTGTAGGGCTGTGAATGAGATGCCTCTCGCTGCTCTGAAGTGCATGGTCCTTTGAAGAGCAGAGAACAGATACTTGGGACCTAGAAAAGGAAAGCCTCAACGGCCTGGATTCCAGACCAAAGATATCGGTTAGTGTCGTTGATCCGCCCCGCAAAGAGCAGCTGGTAAAGGGTGTGTTTTAACTTGCCTTTTCTCCCAACACCTCAAAGTTTTGCTCTAAAACATCTATAGAATAGAGAGACCGCGTAAACCCAATGCAAGCCTTCTGATGTGTTATTTTGAGAAATTATACTAATGGGCTCTTCTGATGGTAACAGCCATTTTCCAGGGATGAGAGGTAGTGGCTTATTTTAGGCTGAAAACATGGCTTTCCTGAGAGCCAAGCAAGACATCAACAGCAGAGCTCACTCACAGTTTAGAGTCTTTGAGTCACTAGTATGCTAATGGGTCTCTGTAAATGGGCATAGCCAAGGAATGAATATGTGAGGGAAATTGGGCCAGATTCCAAAAGTTAAGTGAGCCTACCAGAAAAAGTTTGTTTTTGTGTTGTAGGTGACGATTAATATTTTGATATATCTTCTGGTAATGCTGCTGTTAGTCCTAAGCAGTTGTATAATAAAATCACCACACAGAGACTGGGTTTATTTAATTAACCTAGAATACAATGCTGGGCAATAGTTAGTCCATCCTAAACCTCCAAGCCCTCATAGTTTCCTAACTTTTAGATTTTCCACATTATACTTGCTTTTAGTGATATATTAGGTCCAGTCCATCTCTCCATGTCATTCCAAGATCTCTCACCTGCCTCTGTCCTCCGAGCCTCTGCCTCCTACTGCTTCCTGCCCTCTGGCTCCTCCCTCTCTTCCTGCTTCCTTTCTATTGCTCACCATTGTGGCCTAGTTGCTTTATTTTGGCATGTTTACTCAAAGTTGAGACAGGTGATGCTTAGAATAAGTATCACAATGCAATCTCCAGATTGAAACCAGAGAGAGGGGGAGAGAAATCAGCATTTGAATGAACAAGGGTAAAGTGTATACATTCCAAAAGAACATTATACCAACATTTTTGTTTTTGTTTTTGTTTTGTTTTGTTTTTATTTTTTAAGACACAGTTTCTCTGTGTAGCCTGTCTGTCCTAGATTCGCTTTGTAGACCAGGGTAGCCATGAACTCATGGAGAACCACCTGCTTCTGCTTCCTACAGTGCTGGGATTACAGGCGTGGGCCACTGCACCTGGCTAGAAAATGAGGTTTTTTTAATTAAAATGTTTTTATTGACTTGATATGTCAAACATGAGAAATATTTTTACATCATTTCTATGTTTCCTCTCCCTTTCCACTCCCATGTCCAACATTGCTCTAAATTCACGACCTCCTCTTCTATAATTGTTATTGTTGCGTACACATCTTTGAGTGTACGTATACACAGGCACATATCTTAAAACCTACTTAGTCCCTTTGCTGTTACTCTTTTGTGTACGTGCTTCGGGTGACCACTGGGGACCGACTCGCCTATCAGGAGGCTTGTCCCTGGAGAAAATGGATCCTCCCTCCCCCTGCAGCCATTGCTTGCCTGTAGCTCTTCATCTATGAGTGGGGCCTCGTGAAATATCTCCCATCCATGCTGCATGTTGACTGGTATGGTCATTCCACAGGTGCTTTTTAGGCAACCACAGTGATGAGAATTCATGGATGCAACTCCTTCGTTATACCTGGAAGATGCAGTTTAACAGCAGGCACCCTGGTCTTATGGCCTTTACGATCTTTCCATCCTCTTTGTCTCGCTGTTGTCTGAGCCTTAGGTGTAGGGCTTATACTGTAGATGCAGTGGTTTGGGGTGGTTACCCCACAGTCATTTATTGTCTGCATTTTGTCCAGTTGTGTTTCTCTGTAATAGTCGAACAACAACAACAACAACAACAACAACAAAGAAGCTTCTCAATGAAGAGTGAGATCTACATTTATCCGTGGGTATAAGGATAAGTATTTAGAATCTATACTTATTTAGAAAAATGCCAGTATTAGCTGTTCCTCTATACCTTGTCAGCAATGGGTAATTGCTAATTTCATAGTACCAGGCATGAATGAGTTCCTTTCTACTGAGTGGGTCTTATGTTGATTTAAACAGCCACAGACTCTAAAGTGAGTATTCAAATGTGTGAGCCTGTGGGGGAAACTTCTCATTGAAACCACCACGCCATCCATTCCCATGCTGTCTATAGAGTACAGACCTCATAGTCCTTGCTGTTTTTAATAGTGTATCTTTTTACTTCTTTTGTAATTACATTCTAAGTAAAGAGTATCTGAGGGTTATTACTCTTGCTTGAGAAATATGTCAGTAGTTTCATTCTAATTGCATTTTTATTCTGTATAAGTTTCCATGTGGTTGTAAACTTGGTAAAAATAACCAACATTTTCACTCATTCCTGTTATTAAAATATTAACTATTTTATTTGGGAAAATATTATTGTTGAAAACATTAATTTCAGTGCATTCAAAAGACTTTTTGTTTGTGCTTAGATCTGAGCAAAGGACTATTTACCTTCCTTTACATTTCTCATTCATTGTCTTAGCCACAATATTATATTTTAGGATGTATGCCCTATATTCCTTGTTCTGTCTTTGAAAACAACACACTTAGTTGAAAATATTTCTGTATGCTTATGTTTTATTTAAAAACACACATTTGCTGCATTCGGTAGGCTTCTGACCTAGGAGCCGAGCCACTCGGAGTTACAAGGCACTTCACGTAGGAATGATAACTTCAGCAGTTGTAGGAGATGCTGAGAAGTCAGGACCAAAGGGGTGAATGGAGGGTCAGAAGAAACAAAAACTACCAAACACCAGCTAGTAACTGTGAAGCCTCAAGGACACCCAGCTGCCAAAATAAGTTGGTGGAGACAAGTTCTTGAGGGCTCTGTTGGGAGCCAGGGCTCTGGGGGCACATGTGTCCATGTGTCCGCTACCATCCTAGGCTGCCTTAGGCTGCCATTGAGAGGCATGGAGAGGAAGTGGAGACCAGCCAGGACTTATGGGAATCCATTGCTCACTCTGTCAGCCTGTCCCTAGAGCCTCCACAGTGACCTTCAGAGACTTGGGGATCATTCTTTAATTCTGCTTCTCTGTGCCAATTCTGTCCTAGAAAAATAAAAGGAAGGGGATTTTAGGAGTGTGTTCCATTTTAGTTCTAAATTTGCCTTTAGCACGATTAATTCAGAGTTAAAACCAGTGTGGTGTCGGGCAAAAGCCGGTTATATTGAGAAAATGTTGATGTTAATAACCAATTTATTGTGCTAATATGAACACATTCCAACTTAACTAACTGCATAAAGTAGTTTGATGTAAAGCTGTAAAGTAAGAACAATGAGTCAAAACTAAGTCAACCAGAGTTTAAGATCTACCATTACCAATTTCTACTTGGACTATGAAAAAGAAAAGAATTGCCAAAACATTAGTCACTTCATCCGTGACACAGAGATGCTAATGCTTATTTATAACCTGGAGTTGATGAAAGAGTCAATCTTTGCTGGCAAAATGGCTCAGTGTGTACTAGAGCTTCCCACCGAGACTAAAGACGTGTGCTTAATTCCCAAGACCTGCATGGGAGAACAAGAGAACTGACTCCTGCAAATTGGCCTTTGAATCCAGATAAAAGGTATAACATATAAACACAAATTCAGAGTCACACCTGCTATAAAATAAATGTAATTTAAAAATTCTAAAAAGACGTATCTTTTATTTAAAAATTAGAATGTATATCTAACTATATTTAGTTATATATATATATATATATATATCGATATGCAGATATATATATCTTGCCTCTTGAGTGACGAAATCACAGTCACACCTGGACTGTTGTTGTGTATACATTTGCGTATCTTTTATTGCCTGAACCCAAACCCATCTAATCCTACAGAGGAAATCAAAGAGACAGCAATCAGCCTAGATGAGCCTTCTTCTTCATCACACAATTCTGCCTCCCACTGTCTTAAATCTTTTGATGGTTATTCTTTTTGACTGTGGGCTTTACAAAATATATGTGCTCGCTTTATCATGAGCTTCATGAATTCTGCATTTTCCATGTAAACCATAATTCTTCATTTCACATAAACTATTGATTCATTCTTCAAAATATTACAGTTTAATATTTAACCAATGCCAAACATACATATAAGCATGCATACACACATATAAGCATCTTTTATCTCTATTGCATTTCTAATTGACACATTCCATCAGTTTTAGTGATTTTGGCCACAGGAAATATAAGGCCTATATAAAGACCATGTTTGGTTTTGAGCTTCATTAGAGTCTCTGCTGTTATTTTTTCTTTTATTTTTACTGATAAGTTTTCTGAAGGCAGCTCCTATTACATTTACTATCTATGTCATCCACATGACATACAGTTTGCTTGGTTGTTATTCAGTTTAGTAAAGTGAAATAAAAAAGTGTCTCATACCACAATGAGTTGACATCTAATTTATAAAATCAACTTGAAGGTTTTTAAAAACACATTTTCTTGATAATGAATACTAATAATAATCTGTTATGGTGTGGAGTTAATAGGGAGATATAAAGAACAAAATAAAAATTACCTGTAATCTCACTGTGCAGAGAAAACTGCTGTTAGTATTTTGGGGTTTTTAAAAGTCCCTTTCCTCTGTTTTCATGTAAAATTGATTACATGACATGTATGTTAATACGCAGGCACACCAATACATTTTATCTCATTAAGTTTGGCATCCCACTCCATATTGGGTCATATGATTATTCCATATAAATGAATGTTTTATTGGCTGTGTGATTATTCCATAGGTCAAGCTCTTGTCACAGTGCCTGGAACACAGCGAGCATTTAGGTGGTGACTGTTGCTACTGCCTGTGGATATAAGTATTTATACATTAGAATAATTATTGTTAAAAGGCATAGAATTGTAGACATTTAAAAATATTTATTTATATTTCTTTGTGTGTATTGGTGTTTTGCGAGAATGTGTGTCTGTGTGAAGGTGTCAGATCCTCTGGAACTGGAGTGACAGACAGTTGTGAGCTGCCAAGTGCTGAGAACAGAACTCAGGTCCTCTGGAAGAACAGCCAGGGCTCCTAACTACTGAGCCACCTCTCCAGACCCAAACTGTAGACATTATAATTTAGTCAAATTTTCATCTTTCAAAAAGAAAGAAAAAAAAAAGAACTAATATTCTTAGACATTCTATTCTTTTTCTTTCTAAGGAGCAACTGTCCATTGTCCTTTCACGTATCAGAAGGATATCTGTGTTCTTTGGAGCTAGCAGTAGTGTGGGCTAAATGCACTGGGAGATCTGCATTTCCCAAATAATCGCGTGCCTACCCATTTCTCCTGGCACATCTTAACTTAAATCACGTACCTGTCATCAAGCTAGAGTATATATCTCTGCTGGAAGATTTGATTTTTAATATTAATCATCTTAACTTAATAATAGTATTTTAAATGTGACTTTGAGTAAATTTAACATCATTGATGCTCCTGGTGGCACAATGATTTCCTTCGGGTCCTGGGGATTGAACCCAGGGCCTCATGCATGTGGGGCGAGTGCTGTGCCACTGAGCTAGAGCCCCACAGCTCCTGTAAGGTCTTATATTTAACTGATTTTAATAATTCTTTTCTGCTTTGTTAATTGGGAACATTTGTGTCACTCACATTCATGGAGCTGTTGTCACTTAGGATTTCCTTTTCTTTGCCCTTGCTATTGATTCCCAATTAATAAAGTTTTCATTAATCCATGTGTTTGCAGGGTTTTCTCCTTCAGTGATCCAGAGGCATACTATAAAACTGTCTAATTTTTGAAGACAATTTTTGTGTACATTTCTAGTCATTATCTTCTTAAGATGCATAACGCCTTCTTGATCTCCCTTTATGCTACTTTTAGTGTGGGCCCAAAATAGCCCTAAATTCTTCTTCTTTATTAGTTTTATTTTGGATTTTAGGCCAAATGCCACACTGGTGGCTAAATAAATACTTGATATACTACATTGTTTTTAGGTCCAGTGGGTCTTTATTGACAACAACAAAATTAAGATTTTTACCAAGCATCTTTTCTGAACCTCAAGAACTCAGTAAAGAGTCTGGTCCACACGTCTGTACACAAAATATAACATCACAACATACTAGACACCCATGGGACATAGCTAATGAAACAGAAAGCTGATTTCTCTTTCTCCAAAAGTTTTAGAAAATTTTCATTTCTGTAGAACTGCTTTTGTACAGCGAAGGACACTAAAATTTTCTTCCACTGCTGGGACTGGAGAAATGGTTCATTTGTTAGGAGCACATAACAAGCTTGCAGAGGACCTGAGTTCAGTTCCCAGCACTCACTTCTGGCAGCTCACAACCGCATGTAACTTCAGATCCAAGGGACCCATCACACTCTTATGGGCATCTGCACACAAAAACAGAATGCATATAAACACATATAAAAAATGTGTTTTTTCCCCCTGAGTTTTCTTTGTTTCATAAAAGGCAAAGTGACTTTGCTTTCTCTAGGTACCCAACAACTACTGATTAAAATACAACAGCCTACATCTTACTGACCCAACCCCTCACCTCTCTTGCTACTTATGAGATTTCCACTCCATTTTATAATCATGTTTACCATTATTTTTTTTTTTGTTGTCTATCATTACCTGACTCCAACAATCACCATCATAAGCTGCTTTAAATGTTGGCTCAAATACTTTGATACCATTGTCGTTCACTGACTTTAGCTGCTCAAGAAAGCGTACCCTGACAGCTATTTCCCGAAACAAGTTCTAAAGAGATGATAATGGACAAAGGGGGCCAAATGGGACAAGGAACAGTGTAAATACACAGCTATTCCATGCACTGGACAGAGATAAGTTGGAGAAAATTCAGCAGCAGAAAAATCAGCAAATGTTATCAGGAAAACAGTCCCAATATAATAGTTTATAAAATAATGAAAAAGGTGAGACAGACTCAAAGTTGAATGCACACAACATTCAACAGTGAACCTAACACAGCACCCCCAAAACCCAGCCACCTGGGAAGGTTAGAACAGGAGGTTCTCTGCCTGTTGGAATCAGTCAACCCTTCAGTTCAAAGAAATCTTTTCATGTCCAGGGATCTGCTTCTGTTGTTGGCCACATTCCATGCCCTATTTGTTACAAAATATCCCAGTAGGAGATGGATGAGAGTCTACATTTTTAAGCCACAAAGGTTGGTAGGGATTGGGCTCCATGCTGCCTCAGAGAAAACAAAGGCCCCCATGGCTCTGCTTCCAGCAGCAATGTCAGCGGTGGCCATGGAAAGCACTTTCTGCACCACTGTGGCGTCCCCAGATCTCCTCCAGGTGTATCTGACCCACCAAACCCAAACCATATCTGGAACTTTAGATAAAAATTTTCTATTCCATCATCTGTAGAACTCGTATCTGGAGGAGGCTAGAATGCAAACCAAGAGCCAAATCTCCTAGCAACCACACCAGTAACTAAAGCTAAGGATACTGAGGGTGAATCTCCAAGAAAGGAGTGGACTACAGACTGCTTTTCTCAATCCTGGAGACCTAGTGTGGGTGGTCTATCAACCAAGGCTGGAAAAGAAGGATGGTATGATCTGCATGGCTCCTCCACAAAGGAACTAAAAAAAAAAACTCCCTCAACTATTAATTAATTAATGACTATTAATTGTCCATATATCCTTGGGATATGAGGGTGGCCTCTGAGCATCTCCTCTAAGCATCTGTTAACTGCCCATACATCTTGGTAAAAGGCAGGGCCAGGCTTTTGTGTCTTTCCCCCAGCAACTATCAACTGTATATAAATTCTTGAAGGGTGTGGCTTCATGAGCTGCTCCTTACCTCCATGACAGAATGTTAGTGGGCTAAATCTTTCCTTTAATCACAGCTGCTGACAGGTCAAGAGGACAATGTTCCAGTCCCACAGCAGCTATTTGTGGAGTTCTTTAACTTCTCTGATTTGGTTTATTCCTAAGCACTTAATTTTTATTTGAAGCAATCTCTTCCCTATGATTCTCCTCTCAACACAAATGGACAAAAAGAACAAATGCTATGCTTTCCGTATAAATTGGCACAGGATAAATATAAATATTACCATTTCACAAGGGAGGAACCGGATTAGAGCAAGGAAATCAGACCAAAGAGAGGTGGAATTCCAGCAGAGGAAACATCAAACCCTGGAGCTCCAAGTCTGATCTCTACGGATCATGATAGCATTACTTGGACTCCAAAGGCTCTGAACATCTCTGCCTTTCCAGGTCTGCTACCTACAGCACATGTGACTTTATGATGGCTCAACCAACTATGGAGCAAAAAAACTTTCCAGAAAGAAATTGTATCCAGACTGCAGATACATAATCTTATTCCCTCTATAGATATAGTATAACAAGCCAAATGGGTCTCCAAGATACTGTAGGCTCCATTCCAGACCACTGCAGTAAAGTGCTTCTCACAGCAAGGGGAGTCTCGAGGCCTTTTGGTTTCCTAGTACATTTAAGGTCATGTTCACACTCTAGCCTCTAAAATATACACAGACCTTATGTCTTAAATGTAAGCACCCTAATTACAAGTATTGTTAGAAAAGGTGTTGGAAAAAAATGGCACTGATAGACTTCCTTGGTGAAAAATCAAAGGTTAGGTATGTGGGATCTGGTTGCTTAAAGTACTTTGGGGAGTTTCCAGGCCTAAGAGCTGAGGGTCTGATACCTGAATTCTGAGAGCTGTAACACCAGAAGGAGCTAGTATCCTGACATAAAGCACCAGAAAGAGGTATCATTGGCTAGAACCTGCTGCTGCTGCTGCTGCTGCTGCTGCTGCTGCTGCTGCTGCTGCTAGCTGCCACCAAGAGCCAAAGCTCTCTGCTCCGTGGCAGTCAAATCTCAGATCATGAAGCACTCACCGGAGCTCCCATGGGTTGTAAGTCTGACATCCGGAGCTATGAGGTCTAACTTTTAGTTTTCAGGGCTCAGAGACATCAGCAGTTGAGCCTGCTGGTCTACCCAATAGGCTATTACTATTCTAGGGCTTGGACCTGCCTGTGCTTAAGAAGCCAACCTTACTCATTCCTGATTTCCATGTAAACAGATGAAAAGAATTTCAGCCAGTGGATAAGTGATCAGGGGAGACTATTTCTGTGGAAGCCTGTTGACATTTCTGGATTGAAAGCCCATGAAGTCATGGGGGGCTTTCCTTAAAGTGGAAGCACGAAGGCTTCCCTACTTTCTCACTAGTTCACATTCAGATGCCAGTACTTTCTCCAAATTACTGCTTAAGTATTCTTACCAGTACACAATTCTAGTGGCATCTGTTCCAGGTAACCAGATCTCAGTTATTGATTCTCCCTGGAGGCATCTGTCACTTTATGTTTGTGGAGGGAATTGATCTGTAGCCTCAGTTCTCTGATAGGTCTAAGAAAGGTTATTGATTTCTTAGTTGGTTTGTTTGGTTTTTCTTTTTCTTTTTTTTTTTCTTACTGTAAGGATGGTAATAAAAGCTTCCAATAGCTTTCATGTCAGAACTGAAATTAGAAGTTGTTTTGATGGAGTCTTTCTGAAGTCATCTTGCCAATGTTTCTATGGTATTCTAAATTTTCCTGCTGGTTTTGCCAGGTGAATAAACAGGAGATCCAGCTGACTGTTCTAATATAACTCTGTGGTCACTGTTTGCATTCTATAGGAACTAGAGGTTGAACACAACAGTATAGTGCTTTGATATTTTTTCTAACATTTGGAAAATATAAATATCTTAAAGCTTTCCATTTGAGGTTTCTTATGGATCTCTAGAAATCTTCACATTTCATGATAGTATTCACACATAAACATATTATATATAATATGTGGTACATACATATATATATATATGTAGAGAGAGAGAGAGAGAGAGAGACCATATTATGTGGTGTCTTAGGATTTCAACCTCTCTCCAACTTTGAGAACTTATTTTTAGCGGATGCAAAAATACTTATGCCAAGTAAATTATCTTAAGTAGGACTTTCTTCCGGTAACAGACTTATGACAACCATATCTTTTAACTCCATAGATAACGTTATCAAAATAGTCTTAATCTTTGAATCTTCAAAAATGCATATTTTACAATCTACTGTGCTACAAGAATAACATTATCTATATTCAAATATTTAACAGCTGTGTCTCAAAAGGAAATCAAAACCAAAAAATGACATATGCTTGCTTAAGTACTAATTATTTGAGCATCCAAAAATAAAATAAGATGTAAAAATTATTAGTACCAATTCAATAAAATTTTAATCTCAGTAATAACTTTGCCTTGAACAATGACTGCTTTTCTGATGACTCCCTTATCTCCACCCCGCTCTCCTATACAGAGGCTCTATCAGCTAGATGTGTACCCTATGATTCTCCTCCAGAAGATAGTTGCTTTGAGTGCACAAAGTGGAGGAAATTGTACTTTTAAAATAGATTTATAATTCTGACTGAGAAAACTTTTGACCTTGTATGTCTGTCACTTGTCTTAAATTTGAAAGCTGGTAGCTGTCATCTGCTTTCTTCATGTTGAATCAGAGAAGGCTGTTCAGCCAGCTAGTAGACACCCGAGAAAGACACACAGCCTTCATGGGTACAAAGAATTAGTAAGGGTTTTAGCATGATTCCATGACTACCTGGAGCTTGGAGTGATATTTGTTTTGTTTTCCTTATAGTGAAATTCTTTTTGCTGTCTATGTTGTTTATAAGCATATGGCTTATAGCCATAACTTATTTAAGACATGTTAAGATGGATTTTTATAGAAAGGGAAGTCTGCAGGTATTTTGAACATTAATGTTTAGAATTTCCTACATACACAGTCGTACTTAAAGTTTATACTAATTATGAAGTCACTGGTTTTGTTAAATAATGATGTAAGAAGATTCTATATTATTTCATAAAGCTTCCATTGAATGTTATAAGATTGAGAAATAGAAAACTGATTTGATTTCATTAGCACAATGCTTATACATACTTCCTATTTAAAAAGCTTTGTTATAATTTTCTCAGTTAATAGATTGCCCATATCTTACTTTTTACTAACATGAAAATTATTAGTTCTACCCAGATGAACTTCCTTGTTGTTCAAATCTTTGGACTTTCTGGCTCAACTGTCCCAAAAGAAAGGGGCATTCATTAAGCAGTCAGATATACGGTTATGGTTACAGTCTTTGGAAAAGAATAAAAGAATTACATGAAAGATGGGTGGATGAACCAGTCATTGCTACAAAGAAGTTCCCCCCCCCACACACAGAGGGTATTCACAGTTTTCTACTGATTTATGTTTATTAATTCTTAGCATTTTTGAAGTTCAGCCTTCTCCATAGAACAATCTTTTAGGCCTGTAGGAGTGTCAGACAGAGAGCTGGAGGATACTGACAAAGAGTGTGATGCTTGTTCAAGGTATGGTTGGATAGTCAGAGTGTGATGCTGGCATATAATTGCAATACTCCCCCTACAGCTTTAGCGTAAAAAAAATCCCCGTCAAAAGATATTAACAGATAGTTCCCTTTTGAATATGTCTATATAATTGCATATATGGAAAGTGACACACACACAAAGATTTAGCAATGACTAGATGCAAAGGAGATGCAAATTAAAATTAAAAGATATCATGACACTTACACAAAGATTAAAAATTAAAAAGACTGACTACACCAAGTATTACCAAGAATAAAGAAATGGAAGTTCATGCAGTCTGGTTTATAATAGAGTTGGTGATGTCGTGGTTAATTGTAGGCATGCGCTTGTCTGGGCTGCTGGAAGAGATCACTTTCAGACTGGGCTAACAAGTCTGCCCTTAGCAGTACGGCCTCTCTCCGCCCCTCTATCTTTTCTCTCCTCTCTTTTTGTCATCTCCACCTCTGTCCTCCTGTTTCTCCCTCCTCCCTTCTCTTGTCTCTCTCTCCTTCCTTTTCTTCTTCCCCTTTTCTCCATCCTCCTTACCTGGGATTTCTATCTTTCCTTAGATTCCCTGTTCCTTTTCTGACTTCAGATCCAGTACTCAAACCAGCTGCTCCCCCACCTTTGCCCACTAATATACACTCTGGTTTTCTGGCTTCTGGTCTCAGATTGCAAGATACACTATATAATGTCTTCCCTGGCTTCAGACATTGCACTTGGACTGAATGACATCACTGGCTTTCCTGGTTTTCTAGCCTACAGACAGCTGATGGTAAGACTACCATTGGCTACAATCATCATTAATTAATAGCGTGCCACCCCTGACTAGTTCCAGTGCACTGTCACTTTTAGTGACATACTAAACATTTTTGCATCTTCACGTGCCATATATATATATATATATACACACACACACACACATATATATATATACACACATACATACATATATATTATGTGTATGTGTACATATAGGTATACATTAGGTAGAAAGTGCTTCAATTGGATGTATAAAAGTGACTGACAGGTTTATGAACAAAGTAATTTTTGAGAATATCCTTCACACTCACTTAATACCATCACATTTGCAGAGGCCATATGGTGAGATTTTATATATGTGTGTGTACATATATATATATATATATATATATATATATATATATATATATATATATGTACATATATGTTCAAAGGGGAACTACTTGTTAAGATCTTTTGACTGGGATTTATTTTTACAATAAAGTTGTAGGTGTAGTATTGAAAAAAAATAATTTGTTAAATACCTGCTATGTGGTCCAGCCATGTCACTTCTTGGTATTTCTGGAGGCATCACGACAGCATATGTCCACTTCCAGAGTCAATCATGATGCCGATGGTGGCTGTATGACAGTGAGAACATTCACAGGTAACGTGTACACAGTACCATGTCTGCATGCGAGCATATTACCCAGCCCAACAAAAAGAAACCTCACTACTTACACATCCCTGGGAAAGAGACGGGCTTCCAGTGTTAGGAGAGTGCAAGTATCACATATTCTGGGATGATGGCCCTATAAAATTCTATAAAGTACCATCAAATTCACAGCTGGAGAAACAAGTTGATCAATGAATGTTTGAGAATAAATAGGAAAGGATTGTGTGAGGAAGTTGCTCTAACAGGACTAAAGGACCATAAAAAAGTGAAGTGTGTGTGGTGTGCATTCTGTTTTTGTAAGAAAAAGGACTTGGTAACTTTTCCTTTAAAACCTCTGTTTTGATACTTCTTTGACTCCCCCCCCCCCCAAGTTAGCAGCTTTATTAATGAAGAGGCACTTGGGAGTACAAGTTTGCCTGTCCTTGAAGATCTTGTGGATCTTGCAGATGTGGTGGTATCAAGTATGTGTGAAGGATTTTTCTTAAAATTATTTGGTTCATAAACCTGTCAGCTGCTTTCATACGTCTAATTGAAGTATTTTCTACCTAAAATGTGGCAATTTGCAGAATCGCCTCTGCTTTATTCACATCACATTTCCCTATAAAGCAGCAGGTTTGCGATACGGCATTTGACACCCCCATGGTATTTAGAAAAAAAAAAAAAAAAACAACAACAAAAAACAATATCCAATCTGGCACAGGCTAGACTCAGTGTGAGATGGCAGACTGAGGGGATTGCTTAAGCAGCCGTGCCTTCCACAACTAAATGAAGTGTCATCTTAAGGAGTCTGCTGTTAATGCAATTCAAATTACTCACCTGAAATTAATATTCTGCTGAGGGAAATAAAGCAATTTAAAAGACCACATAATTTCCGATCACTTTAATGACATTATGTGGTCATGGACGTCTCCCTTATCTAATATAGTAACACTCCAGTTTCTCTGAACACTAAACACATTTTTTCCATTTTAATTACTTGGCTTCTGGAGGAAAAAAAAAAAGATCTAGTCATTCCCTGCAGATGGTTACCTACTTGAAATTTATGCTTTGCTTCATTACAATTAGGTAAACATGACCTTGACATACTTATTATCAAACCTAATATTCATTCCTACAGAAGAGACTGCTTCCTATCTGGAGAGTTCTCCCAGCCCTTCAAGCCCATAGAGGCCAATTTTGTTTCTCTTCTTCCTTACGGCTAGAAGCAGAGAACTCCCACTACCTTTCTCTTCTCATTTCGAATATGGAAATGCTGAAGGAAAACAACAGCTTTCATAACTGCCCAGTTGTCTTGGAAAGACAAACGATCCCACTGTATCTTTTTATTTATTTATTTTTTGTGGGGGGGGGTTCTTTGTTTGGAAGTTCAGTAGATGAGACTAAGAGAGGACAAATGTGATGACTGTCATTAACACACACAGGAATTAGAATTTTTTTTTTTTAAATAGAACAGCCATTATTTCAGAGTTGGCTTGAAAAAGAAAAGCAAAGAGAGGTAAACATAGTACTTCTGGTAAGTATCTCCATGTCTTAGCATTTCTCTTGCACCCTTCCCCTTCAGCTGCATGAGCTTGAACAATCTGTGGCTTCAGACAGGAAAAGAGGGCCCTGAAACTAGGAGGCCCTTTGTTGGTCATTCAGCCTTGCTACCTGTGTGAAATCATGCAGATATTTAAGCAGATTTTTAAAAACTTTTTAAAAAATAATTAATTTTTTATTGATTACAGCCTATTCACTTTGTATCCCAGCTATAGCCCCCTTCCCTCATCCTCTCCCAATCCCACCCTCCTTCCCTCATCTCCCATGCCCCTCTCCAAGACCACTGATAGGGGAGGTCCTTCTCCCCTTCCATCTGATCCTAGCCTTTCAGGTCTCATCAAGATTGGCTGCATTGTCTTCCTCTGTGGCCTGGTAAGGATGCTCCCCTCTCAGGAGGAGGTGATCAAAGAACCAGCTACTGAGTTCATGTCAGAGACAGTCCCTGTTCCCACTAGTAGGATTTTTATCTTGAGCCAAGTGGCAGTAAACCTGCTGGTCCACCAGCTTTTTGTTAGCTCCCACTGACTTTGCCATGGAATAGGTGCTCCTTAGCCACCTCCCCGATTAAAGACCATTCTCTGTCAAATGCTCCTGCCCCTGCCCTGTGGACACAGGCTACTTCTGTCTGTCTCCCCTGGCCTGCAGAAGGATAGTGGCCATTTTCTGTCATCTCCTGTCTTCTGTGATGGGGAACAGTGGTGGTACCTTTGTGTCCTGTATTCTAATGATGAACTGAGCCACCCTGGCTTCCATTATCTGACTCTTTTTCCACAACTTCCTCTGTCTTTGGCTTGCCTACTTTTCTTTTCTTTTTTTTTTTTTTAATCAGTTTTCAATTTAATCTCAGTCTATGTGGACATATTCTTTGCAAATATAGTTCTCAAAACAAATAATATTTTCTATAATCTCATCCAAATGCTGCAAACACCTCAAATCAGAATGTTACTATTATTACTATTAGTGTAAAATTTATTGTTTTTTTTTGAATTTTATTTTTTTCTTATCAGTTACATTTTATTAACTCTGTATCCCAGCCATGTCCCGATCCCTCATTCCCTCCCAGTCTCTCCCTCCCTCCCTCATCTCCACTGTGCCCCTTGCCAAGTCCACTAATAGGGGGGACCTCCTCCCCATTCATCTGATCCTGTTTTATCAGGTATCTTCAGGACTAGCTGCAAAGTCCTCCTCTGTGGCCTAACAGGACTGCTCCTCCCTTGGGGGGTGGGGAGGCCAAAGAGCCAGTCATTGAGTTCCTGTTAGAAACAGTCCTTGTTCCCCTCACTATGGGAAACCAATTGGTTACTGAGCTACCACAGGCTACATCTGAGCAGAGGTTCTAGGTTACATTCATACATGGTCCTTGGTTGCATGTCAGTCTCAGAAAAGACCCTGGGCCCAGATATATTTGGTCCTTGTGGAGCTCCTATCCTTTCCTCATCAGACTAACTCCCCTTCTTTCTTATGATTCCCTGTACTCTTTCAAATAAGCATCCAAACAGAGCTTGATGTAAAGTTTACTCGCTCACCCAGTAGCCCTGAGCATGGAGTATGTCTCTTTCTTTGAGCATCAGTTTTCTCTTCTGTTCAATGGTATGAATAGTCTATGATACCTTTTGTTGTTGTTTATCTATCATCATCTCATTATCTAAAAGTTCAGGGTTGCAGTTTGATGCTGAAGACAATAGGTGAAAAGATCTGAGACATTCCAGCTGCTTCTCATCATGAAGAAATAAACAAAGCTGTTTTGAGGCAATGAAAAGCTCGTACAAAAGCAATCTGCAGGTTGGGCTTGTCAGAAGGAGATTTTTTTTGTGGGGGGGTTCATTAGCACAGAAGGCATGGCTTCAGTGGTCTCTTTTGGAATCTCGCATATAGCTTGTCTGTCTGCTGATGGCCTCGACCATGCATCAGTTCTTGAAGAATAGCTATGGAAATGCTTTGGTTGTTACTGTATGTGTGACCTCTGCTGTTGGGAAATAGTGTTATGCTACTATTAGCAAAAGTCGCTTGCATATCATCTCACCGCTGGGATGGGAGATACAGCCGAAGATGAGTACTGGGAAGAAAACAAAGCCAAATATATTTAGGTTGTAGCCTATGTTCACTGACTTAATATGAGTTACATAGGGCTGGGGAGATGACTCTGTGAGGTGACTGCTGTGCATGCATGAGGACATAGGTAGGCAGCTTTAGAATCCCCTCAAAAGCTGGAGGTGGCAGTGTGCTTCAGGTTTGGTGAGAGACCCTTTCCCCCCAAAAGAAAAAATAACGCAATCCAGGAAAGACCCCCAATGTCAACCTCAACATCTGGCGTTGATGCCCACACTTACCCATTTGCACGAGCACATCCATGTGTAGACACCCACACTAATAGGCACACACGGCACATATGTGTACACCACACGCGTGGAAGCTTACATATTATTCAACCTACATGAGCACTGAAGGAGCTCTGAACGCAGCCATATGATCTCTCACTAGATGCCTGTCTGTCATCCTAGCCCAATCCTAACCATGTTCTTGGGTTTTCTCTACCTCAATAATGAGAAAGAAACCTGAGATGTTGTTATTTAGCTTAAAGTGGAAGATGTAAAGAGATTTTGTGTGAAACAATCCCTGTATCCTTTCCTGTTTGCTACTGAGGTGTGGCTGCTTGGTTCCAAATCTCTACCTATTAAAAACAAACAGCAAACAAACAAAGAACCCACTCTTCTTCTCTGCTTCGTCACTGTTTATTGGTGCTACTGGCCTTGGTTGGCTGACACAGATTTCATGGGAATTGTTAGACAGAACTGGCTCTTTTTCCATGACCCCTATTAGAATTACCCATTTTAGTTTCCTGTTTTTGAGGTGTAGATTCTCCTTTGGAAACATTAAGCATTCCCATAATTTGCAGTAGCATACTTAGGCATTCAACTCCAATTTACATGTCCAGCTGAATTCACAATTCCATGCACCCACACCGATTTTTGTACTACTTACATTTTTCATATGCTTCTCAAGTGCTTAAAATAGGATGCATATAAGACTGAAGTCTTCTGATCAGTCCTTTAAAACTACTCTCTTCAGATTATTTTTCATTCAGTTGATATCATCACTCTACTCAGCTCCTAACACAGAATAAACCCTTATACAAACTATCATCATCCCTTGAGAACATTTCCTTATTTCCTTTTGTGACCACCTGTATCTATTTATCATAATTGCTGTGTCCAAATAGAAATTTCACCTTGAACCACTTAACATGTATAATTAATGTTACTTTCCTTTATTTATGTATTTACATGGGTGCTGTAGATTGAATCCAGGGCTTGGTGAATGCGGACAGGCACACTACCAAATGTCCCTGGACCTAGTTCTTGTTTTTATGAGACAGGACTTCACCTTATAGCCATGGTTGGTCTAAAGCTCAAAATCTCAGGCTGGATATGTAGTGGTGGCTGTCTTGACTGAGCTTCCAAAGGGCATGGATTATGGATATAAACTATCACGCCTGACAATTAAATTTTAATAAAAACATCAGCTTACCTGATATTGAATCTTTTGATGACTCTCCTTGTCACTTATCGTGAAGTTCATACATTTTACCCAGCACTCAAGTCTCTGCAAAATGACCTTAAATGTTAATAAGGATCCACAGGAAAGCCTTGTGATGCTAATCACCTGTGTATAAAAAAAAAAAAAACTTAAACTCCCACATATTTTAAATATCATGTCACAAACAAAATAAGCATTGACTATTGATATTGATATATTGATAAGCTGCTGATCAAGAGTAGGTTGTTTTTTTGTGGAAGTAAAAAAAAATAATAGTGTAGATGTGAGCTGAATAAGGACAATAATAGACTTACTAAAGTAGACCGGGGAAGGACCAGTAGACTTCAATCCTACACAAAGTGTTTCGGGCAACTCAGCATGTCGAGAGTGGGAGAAATACTCTTTGCGAGGGAAGAGTGCTGGGGACCAGCTCCAGAGGTCAGGGCTTGAGAAGGGTGGATGTAGCTATGTAGTGGGCGGGGTGATGTAAAGCTGTGCCAGACCAGCACCTTGAATCTTTTTCTGAGCTTTAGGAAAGAAGCATCCGCTGCTGCACCCGGGAGGCAGTTCACAGGACAGACTGACTTCCCAGGGCCACCGAGTTGGTTTTTATTTCTTACCACAATGATTACATCATCAATCTCTACTGGCATTTCAAAAATATCTAATATGTGACTACTTGCCAGATATGAAACAAAACATCCTTGAAAAATCATAATCATAAAATGTAATGATCACAAATGCGGGGGCAAGTAGGTAAAATGTAACTAAGTGAGGGAGGAGAGGCTTTTGATTTCTCTTTATGGTGCCATTGCCAAATAATTCAGAATCTAAAAAAGACTAATTCTTAGCTTATTATAAGCAAAGCTAAAATTCTTAACAAGTTATACTATAATTCACTTTAAATCTTTCTATATATCTTCAAATATAATTCCTGCAATAGTCCTAGCTTTATTATTCTTATATTCTTCTAATGATTCACTTATAACATAAAATAATATTCTCTTTCTAGATTCTTAATTCTCAAATTTGCATTTTATATATATATAAAGATTAATATCTTCACTACAAAGTAAGCAGAAAGTGTTTCCAAACTTATTTATGTTTTTTGTTTGTTTGTTTTTGTACTTTCTCAGTCTTGGCCTTCATCCCAATCTCCCGGGAATAAGTTAGAACATCCTCTTTAGGCATTTCATCATTAATGTTTTTTAACTTTCAAATGGGTAGGTTTCATATGTGTAGGTAACTTTTCAATAAAGTTATTCATCTCATTTCCTCTCCCAGACCATCTCAGATCATCAATATTTTGAGGTCAAAAGGAAATAAGTCAGTGGATCCAAAAAAACATTTATTTAAATGATTTTACTCTTTAAGTAATAAAACTAAAGTTGTGGCAGGAGCTATATCCACTCAACCAGAAACTGGAACTTTATCACGAACTCTCTTTAGCCGAACAATGACATCTGCTCCTACCAAGCAACAATCACGCAGTCTCTTTAGCTAAGTTGTGAGTAGCAGCACCAGAAGAGCACACCAACTGAATACCCAATAGCAAATGGTCAGCTCTGAAAGCATATACGCACAGGTGACATCATAGAAACTAAGCATGTTGTATGTAGGAATTTATATGATAAGCATATGTATGTAATAACAATCCATGAAAATACAGGCTGTGAATTTGAAAGCTATCAAGGATGGGCACATGGAAGGGAACAGAATGAGGGAAATGGGATACTTATATTACAATCTCAAAAATTAAAGAATTCTAAAAGGAGGGATTTTTAATCACATGGGTAGTTGGGTCCCTAATTCCTACATTATCCAAGGGCTGCCTGAATTGTCTTCACTGCTGTTCCTAAAACAGAGTAGGGTGATGACAGCAAATCCTATTTTAAAAAGTGAGGAAAAAAATCCTACAGTTAATTTTCAGTAACCTTTAGAGCTGGGGACAGGGTATGCCTTTTTAACTTTTAGTTGAATGTGTATGTATTTTCTTACAAATGCTACATTGATTAAATCCCAATGACATTAAATTGTAATTGAAAAATATCTTACAAACTCAAAACTTCTTTTCTCCAAAGGATAGAGTCCATTTATAGAAGAACAAAAAGGATAATATAATTTGTATTGTGATGGTATTACATTTTCATCTAATAATTTAATGACCCATGGCTGAGGACGATAGCTCCTAGATTTTACTTAATAAGATCACATTATTTATAAGTAAAGTGAAACTGCCTCAAAGTAGTTGCTTTCTTAAATTTACCTCAAAACATACTTTTCACAAATTTGATATTTCCCATTTTCCCAAAGGAAACACAATTCATAATTCATAGTGATTAAATATGTATTCTCAGTGCTTGGTGTGATGGGCACAAAGAGACTGACATTTTAATTGTTATTTGTGAAACCCCTCTTTATAAAACTGTCTGCGAGGCGGCTGAGGTGAGAGGTTGAGTGCTGGCAGAGATGTCCATCAGCGTACAGGTTATAAGGCGAGGCAGAGTGTGCACTGAAGATGTCACAGAAGAGATGCATAAGGAAACCGGAAGAGAGGGTGAGAACCTGGTGTTTTTCTTCCTCACCTGACAGACACATCCATCCTGCCTGCCATTCCCTCAGTCCCTTCGGGGCCTGCAGGCTGGCAGTATAGACTGCTCAGCTTTCAACTTTGGATGGAGCACAGATTATATCGGTTTTGATGTAATGGTTTGAGTTCAGGAGTAGGGATGATAAGGGATGTTTATGGTCTGAAAACTGTTATCTGTTTATTTTAACCGCTTGTATCTATTTCCAGATTTTTTCTTTGACCAATATTCAGTTTTCCTTTATAAGTTTCCTTCCTCTTCCATTTTCATCTGTCTCGTCTGTGCCGTTTAGATAAAGCTGTCCGGGTGGTAGCCGACTTTATGTTGTGCATTGCGTCTGGTGTGCTTGCTTGTCTCATCACTATGATTGCTATTATTGCTCTTGTATAATTTTAATGCTAGATCTTCCTTGCTCTGTAAAACTAATTGTTTTTATGAGTTTTGCCTCAGAAGTTGGATTACAACTCAGAGAACACACATGAATAATAGATTGCCGTTGTACCTTTGGAACATAGTTCATTTACGCTGGAAAAAATTGCCTCAGCACCCAGAAGCATGAGCTTTCCAGGTGTCCAGCTGTTTGTGAAAGGCACAAGAGAGCGTGCTCACCCATCCCCTCATAGTCCCTATTTAATATCTCTAAAAATTATTATAACAAAGCCTTCACCTCTTTGGTATGTGTAAAGTCAGTTAATGTGCCACGACTGACCTTAGTCATGTTAAAACAACAGTGAGACATCATCCCCCGGTATCACAAACCAGAGAACGATCATGAGCCTGGAACTATCCAGTGTGGGAGCTGGCACTGACATGACACCCTTAGGGAGCTTTAGAGCAGTGGCTTCTAATAGTAGGCATAAGCAATACTCATAAATATTATACTAATCCTGTATCAGACCAAAAAGCTACAGCACAACATTTAAGGCTTCACGTAGTATATGGTACTCAGTTCAATTTATTACGACATTGATTTTTTTTGACCAAAAAAATTATTCAAGAAGGAAACAATCACTTCATGTTAATATATTTTATGTTTAAAATACTTACAATGTATTGATCTCTTAGGCTGTGCCAAGCAGTTTACATCAAATCTTTGGATTATGATGGAGAGCAGAGAGATGGCTCAGTGGTTAAGAGCACTTGGTCTTGCAGAGAATTCTGGTTTGATTCCCAGTACCCACACGGTGATTCAAAATCATCTATAAATTCAGGTCTAAGGGATCCAACTCTATCTTCTGGCCTTTGAGGGCACTAGTAATGCATATGATGCAACATACACACATGCAGGCAAAATACCCAACAAGGCCACACAAGGCCCAAGAAGGCCCAACACCAACACAAGGCCCAACATAAGGCCCATACAAAGCCCAACACAAGGCCCACACAAGGCCCAACAAGGCCCACACAAGCCCAACAAGGCCCTTGTACCTGATGTTAATCCAAAAACAACATATCATATAATGAGCACATGATATACTTTCATATGTATGATCTATTTTGTATGTTTTGATGAGATTTATTAGCACATTTAGTGACTTCTTACTACAGTTGGTCCTCGATATCAATAGTTCTTACATCTCTGGAGTCCAAAGGTCATGGATAGAAAATAATAAGCTTTTGTTGTCATTGTTCCCTGGACAATTCAATGCAGTAACTATACCTGCGTCTCTAAATTGTATTCGGCATTACGAGTCATCTTGACACGATTTAAGGTATTTAGGAGGTGCACATAGGCTCTGTGAAGATGCTATAGCATTTTTGAACATTTGTAAATTTTACTTTCTGTGAGGTTCTGTTCCCTATGGATGGTTATAGACAGCTGTGAATCCATCTTTTCCTTTAGTTATTCTATATGAAATGGTGTGTATTGATCACAAGGATTTCTTTTCATCTTTCCATATGATCGTGTATCTGTTCTCATTTGGGTGTTTACTTTTCATCATGAGGTAGCAGTACTGCCTGCTTAGGGAGTTGAAAGAACCTTTTCTTTAGCAAATCTAGCACTACGTGTGTGTGATTTGGTGAGCCATTCCGATAAGGTGGCTCAAGCTTTTCTTTAGTTAGAGAAGACTTATTTACTATCACCATCACTATGATGTTTTATTTTACCTGTAATAAGCTCATTAAATTCTACCCCTGAAGTTTTTTTATTTATTTCCTTAAAATATTTGCATAAGCTAGAAGTGGTACATGCTTATAGTCCCAGAATTTAGGCTGAAGCAGTTCAATGTCATCCTCAGCTACGTAGTGGAACAAGAGGCTATCCTGGTTTACATGAAACTCTGTTTCGAAATATAAAATATATAAACAGAACTTTTAAAATGTCATTTTTCAGATGTGAAGTGGCTCACAAGATGGAAAAACATTTACCTTTGGTCTCAATGAGACAATTTGGGATTTGAAAATCATGGCTATTTTTAGAAAACCTTATGTCATGCCGAATTTAAACTTTCTTGTAACTGCTTATTGTTTTCTTTTCGACAGTCATCTTATCATCTGGCAACTTTGTTTTTAAGGTGGAGCGTCTGCTCAGTCCCTGCCTGGCAAGATGGGCAGTGGGTGTGGTAAAAGGGTCCCTCCATCGCATCTGAAGTCAAGAGTGACAAGTGTAGGGCCTCCCATCATTTCAAAACTTCACACAATCATAGAGTTGGGAATTTATATCTGTTACTAGAAATGCAAGTCTCATAAATTTTATGTGAGAAATCATGGTTTAATTAGACATTTTCTGAACAATGACAAAAACGGGATACACCCATTCAAGTCTTCCTTCTTTTCATAAGCCTAGTAGTTGTACAGATTTTGTCAAGTTAATGTTACTGGGGGAAGCTAGTGACTATTGGCAATGAGGGTTTATAGTATTTCATTCATGCTGCTGTTGCCTAAATATTAATGATTTATAAAAGCTAATGAGACATAAAGAGCAATATGTATCACTTTACTTTGTATGTTTTATTACGCTGTTTCTGCTTCATGGCTGAATGTCAGAGTCTCCCTCCAGAGCCACTCTAAAACGTGGCTGTAAATTATCAATGGGGCGAGCTCTCTGGAGCAGGGAGCAAGAGCCTGTGAGATGGTGTCTCACTCTTCCTCCTGCCTTCTTTCCTGGGCATGGGGAGTGGGGCTTCGTTCACTTCCTAAACTTGGCTGCCCATGTTCTTTCTTTCTTTTCTTTTTCTTTCCTTCCTTCCTTCCTTCCTTCCTTCCTTCCTTCCTTCCTTCCTTCCTTTTTTTTTTTTTGGAAGATGCTGTATTTTTGAGTGTAAAAATACATTTGTTGCAAAGATATGGTTCCGTGTGTTTTTACAATGCACTGGCACAGGCTGCCTCCCCTGAAATGTACTCTCTTTTCTCCCACTTTTCAATATGTGTTCAGGCTCAATTGCTGTACATCCTCGGAGTAACCTCCCACACCACAAACATGGCGAGGCTTGCAGAAACAGAAGTACAGCATGGCCCCGAACGCCCAAGCAATGGATGTGTAAGCAGTGACTGCGATACTGCTGAAAACACTTCATACGCTCTTCAGACCGCATTACTTTAACAGGCTAAAGCTGCAAGTTTTGTTTCAGTTTTACAAAGGAAACACAGGTTTACAACCAAGCCAGATAAAGGGAAATTATGCCCAGGATGAAGAATCGGGAGAGAGGCTGTTTTATTTTCATTTGCTCATCCTGCCCCCGTCATAATGTCAGTTGTTTCTGTTTTATTGAAAAGTGGATATTCAACCAGTCTGCTGTTTCCTGGAAGAGACTCCTTCTAGAAGAGCCCTTGAGCTACCTCATAGCAGACCATGCAGGAGAACATGTACTTGAATTTGAGTTCATGGCCAATTGAAAATTCAAGGTCCTGTTTTATACCAATTGGATGGAATGGAACATTTTAATATGTTTATTCTATATTATATGGCTAATATTCACTTTAAAGTTAGGATATACCATGCATGTTTTTCTGCTTCTGGGACAGCTCACCCAGAATGATCTTTTCTAGTTCCCACCATTTGCCAGCAAATTTAATGATTTCCTTGTTTTTAATAGCCAAGTAGTATTCCACTGTGTAAATATACCACATTTTTTTTTTAATCAATTCTTTGGTTGAGGGATATCTAGGCTGTTTCTAGATTCTGGCTATTATGAATAAAGCTGCTATAAACATAGCTGAGCAAATTTCCTTGTTGTATGGTTGAGTATCTTTCAGATACATGCCCAGGAGTGGTATAGCTGGATCTTGAGGAAGTACTTTTCCTAATTTTCTGAGAAAGCACCAGATTGATTCCCAAAGTGGTTGTACAAGGTTACATTCCCACCAGCAATGGAGGAGGGTTCCCCTTTCTCTATATCCTCTCCAGTATTGTCACTTTAGTTTTTGATCTTAGCCATTCTGATGGGTGTGAGATGGAATCTCAGAGTTGTTTTAGTTTACATTTCCCTGGTGACTAAGGACGTTGAGCATTTCTTTGTTTCTCCACCATTCAATATGATATTCTTCTGTTGAGAATTCTTTGTTTAGCTCTGTACCTCATTTTAAATTGTATTATTTTGTTTGTTGGTGTTTCATTTCTTGAGTTCATAATATAGTCTAGATATTGGTCCTCTCTCAGATGTAAGGTTGGTGAAGATCTTTCCCCAGTGTGTAGGCTGTCATTTCATTCTGTTGACAGTGTCCTTTACTTTATAGAAGCTTTTCAGTTTCATGAGGTCCCATTTATTGATTGTTGATCTTAGAGCCTGTGCTGTTGGTGTTCTGTTCAGGAAGTTGTTTTCTGTGAAAATGTGTTCAAGGCTCTTCCCCACTTTTTTCTTCTAACAGATTTAGTGTGTCTGGTTTTGCATGGTGATAAGTATGGATCTATTTGCATTTTTCTACATGTAGACATCCAGGTAGACCAGCACTGTTTGTTCAAGATGCTGTCTTCTTTCCATTGTATGGTTTTGGCTTCTTTGTAAAAAAAAAAAAAAACAGGTGTCCATAGATGTGTGAGTTTACTTCTGGGTTTTCACTTTGATTACATTGATCACTAGTCTTTTCCTATGCCAGTACCATGCAGTTTTTATTACTGCTGCTCTATAGTACAGCTTGAGAGCAGGGACGGAGATTGTTCCAGAAGGTCCCTTCTGGCCCTGGGAAACCCCAGGGTCCATGCTCTGGATTCAGCTACCAGTCCACTCATGGGTTTTGTAGTCTGAGATCCTCTGCCCCTCAGATACTGTGCACACTGGTTGCAGCCATCTTATAACTCCCATGAACATTGTTTTTTTGTTTGTTTGTTTGTTTGTTTTTGTTGTTGTTGTTTTGTTTTTTACAGTCTATGAAAACATTCAGGAAATGTATCATTTTTTTTGTAAGACAGACTTATAGAAACTAGTAGACAGCTTATAACTACGTTATAATCACTTGAAAAATATGAAAGGGTGGTGACTGGATTTGACATGCTTGTTCTAACATCTACCACCAAAGCTAAATTTTAGAATCAAAACTATAACTGGATCATACATTACCTAAGTGGAGACTGACTGGAATCAGTCTCCAATTTGCCTGTAATCCTAATACTGAACTTATACGGCTTTGGTCAAGCAAAGTAAGAAACTGGCCTAATGCAAAGAAATATTCAGAAATGAAACACTCTGAGAATGACTGTTGAGCTAAAGTGAGTTCTGAGAATAGCCATGTGCAAATGTAAACATCTACTTGAAGGTTATCCCAAACCTTCTTAGGGTAGGTTTGTGCTGACAGTGAATGTTGAGGGAGCCCCAGGCTCTGGAAAACTCTGGCCTTGAGCAAGCAGTCATATATAACTGAAATTAAGAGACTAGGTTCTAAAAACTGAATATTCTTCATTCAAATTTAAATCTCATAGTTGAGGAGATAGGTGAGTGTGCCTGGAGCCAAAGAAAACAGGTCAGCACCAGGTAGGTCTGTGCTCCTCCATCTGTATGGGTGTGTGTTTGGTACAGAGCATCTGAATTGAGAGTTGTAAAAGAAAGAGCTAGCTTCTGAAGCATGCCTGTGTTCCTGGATATGTAATTGTCTTTTGAGGGTGGGATAAGGGGAGTTCATTTCCCAGTGCTTTTAGCCATGAGTCCACCTAACAATGCCAACTGTGGAAGACCCAACTCTGGAAGTCCCAACAAGTCCCAACTCTGGAAAGGCAAATGGTTTGCAGCTGTGGTTAGTTGAAGATAAAACAGTTTTCTTCACTCAGTCATTTCCATTTAAGAAAAATTATCTTTAACTTTGGTCTAAAACTTGATCTGCTCTAATTTCCTTTAGAATATAAGAGAGTAATAGGAGTTAATCTAGTTTAGAAATGGATTTCAAGTTTGTTTAGAAAATAAGAATGTGAAATAGTATGCATGGTAGTATTCTTAAAAGAAACCTTACCAATGATTTATAATAAGAAATAAATTTCCAGAATTTGGAATTAGCTATTCAGTTGATATCTTCCATCATGAATAAATTATGCTTTGAATAATGAATGCAATGATGTCTTAACTTAAAGTAGAATAATTGGATTATTTTTAACTCAAGCAGGATTTTTTTTTTTTTTTACTCCATAAAAACCATTCCTTAACCATGGCCAGTGTTATTTATGAGAACCCAGAATCAATGACAATTAAAATGCTGGAATCAGAAAGACATATGCAATGTCTTTGTGTTAATTGATCAGTGCTGAAACTAAGTCCTGTCTCTTCTGTTTTTCTTTTTCCTTTTCTCTTGCTTCTTTTTGGAACAAATATAATGTGTGTGTATATGTGTGTGTGCTTTGTTTATATGTGCTGTGTGTGTGTGTGTGGTTTTTGCTTCTGAATATATGGAAGTTCTTTGTCTATGAGTATGAAGGTGGAGGCCTTCAGGGTCTTTCTATGTTGTTTCCGTTTGTCTAACTGCTTTGAGAGAGAGTAACAGGTGACGGATCTCATACCATCCTGACACTCACCATTTGTGCTAAGCTGACTGGCCACTGAG
Source organism: Psammomys obesus (assembly GCF_907164565.1). NCBI lineage: Eukaryota > Metazoa > Chordata > Mammalia > Rodentia > Muridae > Psammomys > Psammomys obesus. The sequence goes on along the minus strand of NW_026585580.1, from coordinate 10,989,032 downwards.
CTCTCAGGATCCCCCATTTCTGCTTTTCAAAACTGAGGTTTCAGGCATATGAAGCCATGCCCAGCTTTATACATGGGTGTTGGGGATTCAATCTCAGATTCTCATCCATTCAGAGCAAGTGCTCTCAGCCACTGAGTCATCTTCTCATTCCCCAGAGTTAATTTTAATGTGCTATATCTCTGAAATACAAATTAAAAGGCTCATTAACAAATACTAATGGGTTACACTGGAAGTTATGGACCAGATTAAAACAGCTGGTGTTCTAATGTTACTATAGGTATAACAAAATCTTCTAATTTATACTTTATTTTGTGACTATTCTTGCTTTATATCATACTTCTGCAATATAATTGTATTTTCCTTTCAAAATAATTATTAAAAATAATTCCTTAGGGTATAGTGTTGCCTGCCCTTTAGAAGAGGCTAACAGAAATGGAATGCCCCTCGTTCTATTGAAAGGTCTTAGGGTCTTCTCATTAGAGAAAAATAGAAGTTTTGGTTAGTGGTTACTCTCATAGACAATTATCCATAGGAAAGAATCATTGCTGTTTAGTGAACCTCACAGATCAGATCAGGGTATTTTAAACACTCTTCACTTTAGCAGGACACATGAACAAGAGCTGGACTCATCCTTAGGGTATGGTCTCTCTCTTCTCTCTCTTCTTATGCATTTTTTTCTCTTCATACTTTGTAGGTAACCTGGATACTGAGGCTGAGATCATTTGTCAAATGGAATTTTGGTTATTTTTCCTTGTGTGTTCTTTTACATACTTGAGTCTTGAAAATGTAAACGGGAATTCCCGGAACAAAGCTGTGATTACAAAGTCTGACTGACTGATGTTGCTAGTCTGGAGTCAAATTATCTTGGGCCATCTTTATTTTTTTTTTAACTTTTTTAATTTTTTTAAATTTTTTATTAATTACACTTTATTCATTTTGTATCCCCCCATAAGCCCCACCCTCCTCCCCTCCCGATCCCAGATCCCACCCTCCCTCCCCTTTCTGCATGCATGCCCCTCCCCAAGTCCACTGATAGGGGAGGTTCTCCTCTTCTTTCTGATCTTAGTCTATCAGTTCTCATCAAAAGTGGCTGCATTGTCCTCTACTGTGTTGGGCCATCTTTAATAGCAATTTTTTATCCTTCTCTGTATATGACTGAGCATTATGTGACCATTAGGTAAATCCATTGGAACTATAAAAAGACCCCTAACTGCCACGGACCAAAGGGTAAGAATGCTGTCAGATAGCATATGAAATAGCTGAGATTTCTCTGCTTTGCTATAGCCCATCTACCTGAAATTTCTACCAAAGTCTCTAAACAGTACCTTGAATTATGATTTTCTTTGTTTCGTCACTATAAAAGTTCACGGGTAGTTACCATGTTGGAGCAAGGTGTTTGGTAAACCAGCATCTATGTTTCCAGATCATGATGATTTGCATTTGCTTCTAGTTAAATCCACTCTTTTGTTTCTTGGAGGTGAGACTAGTTTGTTTTCTTGAAAATACATGTAGCAGAATCTTCTCAGGATCTGAAATAGAAGTGTTGTGAACAATGCTTTTGTCTCTCCCTTTTCTCCCCCCTTTTAAAGACAGTCTTCCTATGTAGCCCAAGCTGAACTTGAACTGGAAATCCTCCTGCCTCCAATTCCTGGGTGCTGGTATTATACTCCTGCCCATATACCCAGTGCCTCTTGCTTTCTATCTCCTGTCTTCATTTATTTTTCAGCCCTTTAGAATAGGTCCCTTGCATGGCTTCTGCTTTGCAGCATCTCCACCATACTGCTCAGCCTTCCATTACTGATTACATTAGCTCAACAGTCGTTAACTACAGTTTCCATGGTCAGTCATTAATGAATGTTTCATTCTGCCTGTCTTATTACTTTGCCAACAAAACTGCTGGGAAGTTAATTACCTGGCAGACTTTTAAAGCATAAGATTCAAAGAAAATGCTTTTGCTGTTAAGTTGTCAGGCAGACCCGCTTTTGTCCTTACAGAATAACAACAGATGCCTCTGATAACAAAGCCAAGCAGGTCACTTGAACCCTATTGTGGAAATTGTTGATGAAATATTCACAAAACTGAAACCTGATGAGGCCTGAAACCTGTGGTTGTGCAGTTTGGACCACATTTAATTATGTCCTTTGAAGAATGTTTATATTCTTTGAATCTAGCTTTTTTAAAAAAAGTTTATTTTTTGACCTGCTGAGCTTGTAACATTTAAAGGAGAATAGGTGGCTTCCAAAGATCATGGTAGCCTGGAGAGAAGGGGTTTTCTTCTCAAATGAAGGCTTGAGAGAGAGGCTTGACCTCAGGAACCATCATGAGACTGCATTGTCAGACTTCTGCGCTGTAAAACGGGGATGTTTAAGAAAGGCAGTTCTTATGGGATTGAGACTCCTGGCCATCTTGATGCCTCTGAACATTTATTGAGCTATCCTGGCACAGCTCTGAGGTGTTTACTTAGCAATTTCGTGTGTCCTGTTAGGGAAACTGTGGGCACAGAGGAAGTCCTGAGTGTATGTGTTTTGCTGACATGAGCATGTCATGGCTGCGTCAAAGATGCCAACATTTCAGACCCATGCGGATGGCAAGGGCTTCCTGTGCTCTGAGTTCAGGTATTGACACCAACCACAGCCTCCTTCTCCAGGGAGACTACAGCTTGAGACTGCTCTGTTACGAGAGCCCCACTCCCCGCCTCGCCAAGATTAGCTAGCCCATTTCCTGGTTCTGTTGTTTATAAGCCTGCCTCTTCATTCAGTTTTGCTTTATATGATTAATGTGCTGAGTTTCCAGGCTGCTGGTAAACCCCCATTAAAGCTCCTTACACACCAAATCCCAGCTTTTCTGTGTCTGTCATTTCTTTATTCTGCCGTCCCCTTCAGCCCCAGTCAGGTCAGTCTCCCACGCTGGGCAGGAATGTGTGGAGATCAGGGTGTATCCTGCTCGCAGTTACTCCATGTTGTGTGAACCAGTGGCATAAGTTGTACCTTGGTCTGGGAGAACTCTTTTGTACAAAGTAGGACTTGGCACCATTGAATAATAGTAGAGGGAGAATGACTGCGTCCTATTGTGGGTGCGGGCACTATCACCTGTCTGATGCTCAGCACAAGGCACAGACCGGAGGACAGTTTATTCCTACAAGTAAGAAGCAACCACCTCTAAAGGTATCAAAATGTACTAGGAACACATGGGCACAGGCATGTCCTCAAGCCATATCAAAAATAAGCAGACCAGAGAACTGATCAAACACACCAACCAGTGCCAGAGACAACACTGTCACTTAGACCATGTGAAAAGATGCATGAAAGTATTGTGCTCACGTGTCAAGGGACAGACAGGAGAACTCCCAGAGCCCACTGAAGTTGTGAGGGTCTGTCTGTGTGCCTACCTGTCTGGACCAAGTCCTGTGACTCTCCTCTGTTGTCCTGAACCTCTGAGGCTTGCCTCGACCCTGTGACTGGCAAGTGGCTTCTGTAACATCTTTTGTAGCCACCTGTAGTGACCCTTTGCACCCAGAAAACCACTTTGAACATGTTCTCTTTTATGCTTTTGTAGCCATTCTACAACACACACACACAGATACAACTGTAAGATGTTTAATTTGTGACTTGAGGGCTAATATCAGTAATTAAGATCACCAACCTCTAGACATCAAAGGAAATTGAGTCTCCTTGATGAATCGTAGCCAAAGAAACAGATCAGCTTGTGAATTTATTGCTACCTAGTTGATTCTAGGATTGTCAGGAGCCTAGTCTCCATCCGAGAATGGCCAGAGTTCACAACTCAACACATATCCCAATAAAATTTGAATTTCAGAAAAATTAAGAAGTGCCATTTACCCTGTACTTCTTTGTTTGAGTTGTGTTTGTTTTTAACCACATAAGAGTTGCCCTGATTTTACTGTCACATGTAGCAAGCTGGGGCACAAACGAGATATAGTTTTATCATTTTGTAATGCTGCAACTTGGTTTGGGGTATTTTTAATACCATGCCTAAATATCTTAAAGCACTAGCTCTAAACTTGGTTATCTGTCAGATCTCACAAATTAATAAAACTCACTAATGTGTGATCAAGACAGACTTTATATCCCTTTCAGTTTAGCTTGGCTCCAAACACACACACACACACATGTGTGTGTACATATATATATATTTATACACACACACACACACACGCCTTAACATGAGGTGAGGGCTTGACTTCTGTAGCAGACATTAGAAAACACCAAGGGCCTATCCATACTGAGATGCCCAGTGAATGTTCAGAGGTCTCACATACCTCATTCTTTGAGTCATTGTTTGTGCTGTTTGTATGATTTGTATAAACTATTTTGCTTATAGAAGCTTTTTTGTTTTGTTTTGTTTTTTTTTTTTTGGATCAGGGTCCCCAAGGTCCCCATTCGACTAATCTAGATCACACATTCTGTTAGAATTAAACATAAAATTGGACTAAGTAACTGTGATGAGTGTTTAGGTGACTGAGCTATTGAAAAGAAAAAATGCTTCACTGTGTGGCATCTGTAATGGAAAAAAGATCGCTTAATTTGTTTACTGAAAGCCCAGTAAGAACAAAGATAAGTGTGATTTTTGTTGTGTGAACTTCTAAAGGGAATGGCCACATTTGGTTATTTACTCACTGAGATAGTCAGACTTTGTACCACTGAGCCAATCCAAAGAGAAAATTTACTTTGGCTTCTGGCTTTGTTCTAAGTCTTGAGGTGACAGAAAATTTCATGGTGGGGGTGAGAAAAACAGGTTTCTTATCCCATGATGGCCAGGGCAGAGGCCGAATTAAGGAGGGGCCAGGGCCAAGATATTCCACTCAAAGGCATGCACCATAACATACTTTCTTCAGGTAGGCACCACCTTCCACAGTTCCACCATTCTTAATGCTCTATTCACTGATTTTAATCATCATCAGGTTAAAGCATTGATTATACTTGAGCTCCCACAATCTAAAGGCCTCTGGAAAAACCTCCACAACTGCCCAGAAGTGTGCTTTGCCACTGTACCGGCACCTGTCAAGCTAGTGCATTAACACCTGAGATCAGCTATCACACTTCCCCTGTATGCAACATGTTGGCTATTTAGTGGATATTTAACAGGTTAAGTGCCTTTTGTAGTTCTAGAAAGAGCATGGAACAGTTAAAAAAGAAAAATATATATATATATATATCCTGTCATAGCTGTTAGCAATCAGAGATGTAAGCTCAGGGAAGGAAGCTGAAATGAATTACTCTTCATAATTAGCTTTATTAGGACAGATAAGTCAACGTGTGGGTTTTTACTACTTGGGGGCTAGACTTGTTTGTCTCCCTTGCTCAGAGATTATGGGTTAAGAGAAAGGTCTGTCAGTTCTTTGTCTCAAAGGACAAACTGTAGGAGTCATGGCCTGATTTGTCCAGGCTGTCTACCTTATCTCTTAGAATGACCAGTGTCTTAAAGTGGTAGACCTATGATATAACAATGGACATTTCAGTTCTTTTTATTATCCATTCAAAAATTATGACCATTATTAAGCATGGTACTTCTGTGTTATAAAACAAAAATCACTTTCTCTTTTTCCATGAGTCGGTGGTTCAACAATTTAAGCTAACCTCTACTGGGCCATTCTGATGATCTCACCTGACTCACTGCAGGGACGCTAGTCAGCTAGGATGTCGGTTGGAGTCTGATTGTCATTAAATGCTTCTATCCACGTGGGCAGCAGTTGAGGGTACTATATCCCATGTATCCACCTCTGCCCAGCTAGTCTGCTTGCTACAGTATAGTTGAAGTCTTACTCTCTGTACAAACCCAGTCATGTTATATAAATACGTTTTTGATGAAATCCCAAGTGTGGGATTTAGGAATTCTTTTAGTTTATTCACAGCTGGTAATAGAAGGCTGATAATAATGAGAAGGCACATCATCTTTGTCCGCTGGAAACTGCTTTTTTATTTTGGGGGGGGGGTTGCCAGCTGAAAACATCCTTGTGCTGACTGTGAGAGGATATACAGGATATATAGGAGCCCAGAGAGAGAGAGACAGACACACACACACACACACACACACACACACACACACACACACACACGAGAGAGAAAGAGAGAGAGAAAAAACTTTGAGATGCTCCTAGAGAAAAACGCTCCAAAAAATGCATTGAGGAGGCTGCTGTTAATTTGTTTCTACTGCTGTTTACTGTTTGGCTGGACTGCTGGAATCCTGACAATGAAGACTGTAATTGTCCTAAGGAACTAAGTCAAAAGAATTCTATATCTTCTGTTCCTACTAACCTTATTTCTCCTACGTAGGGTTGGGGGTTTGAAGGGAGGTACAGACATTTAGGAACTCCCAAATAAAGTAGGTTTACAAAATTAAAGCCAACACTACAGGGTCCCAAAAGTAACAAGTGAAGACAAGGTCATATTTACTAAATTTCCTTGACCAAAGAAATTTCATGGGTATGGCCCAACTCAAGGGAAAAAGAAATATGTTCTATTTCTGTATGGAAGAACTGCAATTACTTTGTTTTTAATCGATCACAACATCCGTATTTGCTCAAAGATCTGGTATTTGTAGATGTAGTATAATTCTCATCTGAAAACAGTGTTTCAAGGATGATGATTGAATCTTGTGTGCAGATTGAAACAGTAAGTATGGGACGCTGCCATGCTATGAGTCTTGCAAGCTCCTTTTTGTTAGAGTTTATGGTGTAAACTCTAACTATTTTCAGCAGTATTAAAAATTCAGTAGATTACCTTTTAAACAACGTTTTTAAGGTAAGAGAATTATTATAATGCCTGAATCCCACAACTGAGTGCTGAAAATTTCAATATGAAATCACTCCCCAAAGCAACTGTGCCCTTTTAATTTTTAACATCTATAGAATATCAGAAAAGGGAAAAAGAGGATAAGAAAGAAAATGCAAAGTAAAATTGTAGTCATAAATCTATTGAAGGTACCTATGTTATTTGGAAGCTAATTATGACTGTGTGCAAAGCAAATGAAGTAAAAACTGAATTAATGGATACCAGCTACCTCCCACAAGGTAATGAGGCATGCTTAATATCAATAGCACCTCAAATTGAAAAATTAAACTGTGGTGGAGAGAATAAAGGAACAGTCAGGTTAAGGGTAACAAACAAGGCCAAAGGACCCTCCAAAGGCCCTCTCAGGGATTAACAATCTGCTTGTTTTCTGTGATATGGAATATTCAGCACAGAATTTTAATGGTTTACCACACCTTTCTTTTGAGAGAGAGAGAGAGAGAGAGAGAGAGAGAGAGAGAGAGATGCAAATATATTTTCACTTTTAAGTGCTACCGTTAACCTTGATGCAATGCTAGCCTTTCTGTGCTTTTCTTGCTATGAACACATTGGTGATTTTAAACTAATATCTTTTTACGTACTCTCTGTTTACAGTTGTAAGCCTAGCCTTTAAGGGCTGAGCCATCTCTCCAGCCCTGTACTCTCTGTCTATATGTGCTAAGGTTCTTTGGCTGAAGGAGTCACAAGACACCTATTAGACAAAAGTAAATTATATAAATTGAATTTTCATAGACGAAGCAACTGTAAATTATTGTGAATATTTTTTAATCTTCATAACAATACCAACTCATTGACTTCATATATATAATGTATGTATGCATTTTATTTATATATATTGTGTGATACTATTCCTGGGAGACTTGAAAAACAGGTCTGCTTATACAGATAAGAAACCAATGATAAGCCTGTGTACAGATACTATCAAAGTCCAAACTGGGAAACCAATCTTTTTTTTTTTTTTTTCCTGAGGAGGTTACTTATATGAATATATGTGAGGGGTACTTACAAGATCGGAAATGACCCTAGGATAGCTGCATCACTAAAACCCACCTCAGCCTGTTGACAGCTCACAAAACTGGGAAATCTTGAGCACACTGGAAAATCTGCAGGCAGCTCAATAGGTTGAAGAGTGTCCTTTCCAGGTGGCTCAGTTTGTATGAATCTCTTCCAGTCAGCACAGAGGGTGAACGGCTTTACCCCATCATGTGTTTTTGATGCTGTGAAAATTTGCCTTACCTTAGGCCCACAGCAATGGAATAGGCCCAGCACAGTCTGAAACTTCCCAAATGATGATCATATATATATATACATTTACTCCTTTAAGCTATTTAAATTTTTTTTATTATATGAACAAAAAATATCCAACTAATGCAGAAAATTGGTACCAAGAATTCTAGATCTTGCTGTGACTATCTGACTATGTAAATCAGAAGCATTTGAAGTTGGTTGGTGGGAAGAATTTGGAAAAGATAGGAGACAGAAGATAGAATGGTCTAAGCAAGGCTTATCCTGTTTGTGGTTGTGTTTGTGGTTTATTTTTTTCTGTTATCTGATATGGTTGTGTTTGGATTTTAGAAGACCAGAATGCTGATAGAAATACTGACAGCTAAACTGTGGAGGTTTTTCTGTGAACCAAGAATCTGTTTGGAATTGCACTAGAGGTCATTCAAATTACATTGTGGTAAAGGACTTGTTTGCATTCTCTCTGTGCTCTAACACTTTGGGGAGGCTGAATTTAAAGACGGTGGACTAATTAATCTGTGAGAAGAACTACCCAAGCAGTCCAGCATTCACACCATTTCACAGTTATCACCAGCTTGTTTTAGTAAATTTTAGAGTATCAGGAGAAATAATTTTTTAAACTTGAAGTTAAGTAATAAAAATTCATAGAAAGCTTAGCCTTAGAAAGATATGGTCCCTCAACTGAGGAATGGATACAGAAATTGTGGTACATTTTACACAATAGAATACTGCTCAGCAATTAAAAACAAGGAAATCATGAAATTTGCAGGCAAATGGTGGGAACTAGAAAAGATCATCCAGAGTGAGCTATCCCAGAAGCAGTAAGACACACATGGTATATACTCACTTATAAGTGGATATTAGACATATAATATAGGATAATCATACAAAAATCTGTACACCTAAAGAAGCTAAGCAAGGAGGACTCTGGGTAAGATGCACAATCTTCATTCAGAAAGGCAAATGGGATAGACATCAGAAGAAGGTGAAAATAAGGAACAAGACAGGAGCCTACCACAAAGGGCCTCTGAAAGAGGATATTAAAGCAGATGTTGAGACTCATAGCTGAACTCTGAACAGAGTGCAGGGAATCTTATGAAAGAAGGGGGAGATTGAAAGACCTGGAAGGGTTTGGAGCTCCACAAGGAAAACAACAGAACCAAAAAATCTGGGCAAGAGGGTCTTTTCTGAGACTGATACTCTAACCAAGGACCATTCATAGAGATAACCTGAACCCCATGCACAGAGGTAGCCCGTGGCAGCTCAGTCTCCAAATTGGTTCCCTAATAAGGGGAGCAGGGACTCTCTCTGACATGAACTCAGTGGCTGGCTCTTTGGTCACCTCTTCCTAAGGGAGGAGCAGCTGGACCAGGCTACAGAGGAAGACTATGAAAGACAGTCCTGATGAGACTTGATGGGCTAGGGTCAGATGGAAGGGGAGGAGGTCCTCCACTACCAGTGGACTGCAGAAGGGGCATGGGAAGAGATAGGGAGGGAGGGAGAGAGGATGGGATTGGAAAGGGACAAGGTTGGAGATACAGCTGGGATACAAAGTGAATAAATTGTAATAAATAAAAAATTATATTAAAAACCCTAAAAAATGATATGGTATCTGAAGAAATCATAACTGTTAAAAAGGGGGCAAGTTTTTGTATTTGGATAACAACAAAGATATCTTTAGATTATTTTAGGAATAGGCCAGAAACCATGCATTGTCAGATCAAGAGTAAAGAAATATAAACTTACTTGAGTTGTGATAAAATCATGTTTCTCAAAACAGAGGTGCATTCCTATGTCCAAGAACAAGGAAACCATTGAATCAAAGAGGAAATGGAGGAGGAGTGAGCTAGGGGAGAGGGGAGGGGTTATCTAGGAGGAGGAGAAAGAGGGAAACCTGTGGTTGGGATGAATTATATGAGAGAAGAGTCTATTTTCAATTTAAAAAGAGAAAAATCCAACCATGACTGGAGAGGTTGCTTTTTGTTTGGTTCCATTTAGCCCCCAACTTTCTTTGGATCCAGCTTAATGATCAGCTTTGATGTCCTCTGACATGCCGGCAGGTGTGACTGGTGGTGAACACTGGATGTCTCCCTCAGATTTTAAAATGTTGCGTATCAGGCTAAATTAGGGTACAAATAATGCGGTTTTTGGTGTTATTTTTTTTTATTCTAAAAAGAATTAGTGTTATGAGTTATAAGGCACACACTAACCATAACCAGCAGTGTAGTTCTTATAATTTCACTTTAAAATGTGGCTATGATAGGGACTTTAAACAGATAATTGAATGAGTTATTATTAGTTCATTTTCTAAGTTTTCAGATACTAAACACAGTCCTTGATAATCAAGGAAAGCATATGATATAATTTCTAAAGCTCATCTCTGGACTTCCTGATTAACATACCATTTGACTACTATCACTGACGGAACTACAAATATTATTATTCAAGAATCAACATGTTTTTTATTTATTTTTTTTAGTTAATTTTGTATTTCAGTTCACAGTGTCATATCCATGGTGGTCACTGGTAGAAAACCCATTTTTGGGTAAGACTATTCATGAGCATAATTTGGCTTCAGAGTATTGTATTGTTGAAAGTGAGATGGCATTAGCTGTGCTTATCAGTTGCTTATGAAAATTTAATGGAATCTGTGATATGAAATGAAATATTGGATGAACTTAAGACAAGTTGTCTTTAATGACAGTTTAGAATGCAAATACTTTATTCTAGAGGCCATTTACCTGAGGCTTTTAAATTAAAATTTCTAAGTATCTTGCATGTTCAGCTCCACATTTAAAGAATGTGGCACTCTACTTCAGGGAACTGAAACCACTTATGGTCATAAAATCATAGATTTAGATTGGCCTTTCAATAAAGGAATGAGCATGCCAGAAACCTGAAGGTTATTACTGTAAGTAAAAATCATTACTGAGATACAGAAAGCAAATTGATTTTAAAGGTTGTCATCTTTGCTGGTACATGATAAAATGCAATAATGATAATCAATATTAAAATGTTCCCTGGGATGGAAGCTATCTTGAAGCAGTACATAATTCCAGTCTTGTATGGCTCAATGTCATTGATAGGATTGCTGAGTGCATCAAATGGGTGGGTTATCTCTGTGGGTGACTGAAAATAAAACCCCGACACAAAGGCCAAGGCGCAAAAGTTTACCATTAGGGTTATGTTTTCTTAGAAATACTGCCTTTTAGTCCACCGACTCAGTTTACACCGAGATTTATCACAGTCTGTACCAGTCAATGTTGAACACACAGTGAATACACAAGTAGAGCTGTCTCTAAGCAAAACTGTTTGCAAAAAGGATCTGAAGGTAGAATTATTTATGACAGTTTTTATTTATGCCTTTTAAATAATTTTTGATTTGCAATTCTTATTATTGACATCTTTTTGAGGGGGGAACATCTTTCTTTCATTTTCTTAAAACAAAACAAAACAAAACAAAATGCAAAACCTGAGAAAGAAGAGTATGTTATTTTGAAGTTCCTTATATATATGTTGGTTTTGGAATGCTAGATTATCAAAACATCAAGTGAATTACATAATAGATAGTTTGAATTGAAGGAAAAGTAGGCTAAACAAAGATAAAATTTTGTAACTAAACTATTTATAGCAGCAACGTTTGCAAGATGATTTGCTAAAGTCATTGCACTGGTTGTTTTATTGTAAAGCCCAACAAGGGCATGTGAGTGTGACATTTCTCGATTCTTATTGTAACTGATTGTCTCCTTCTGTTCCTACATTTCAAGTGTAAACACAATGCAAAAACATTCATCCCCAAATTTACAGAATTGAAAGGAGTCTCATGAAGAAACTTTATAGCTCTAAGCACCTACGTTAAAAAAGTCAGAAAGAACACAATTAAATGACTAAATAATGCAACTCAAAAAGTTGGAAAACAAAAACAAACCACATTCAAATACAGTCAACAGCAAGAAATTATAAAAATCAGAACAGAAATCAATAAAATAAAAATGAAGAGAACAATGCAAAGAATCTAAGAGCTGGTTTACTGAGAAGATAAACAGGATTGACAGACCCTTGGGCCAACTAACCAAAAGAAAAAAGAGAGGACTAAAATAACAGAATCAGAAACAAACAGCGAAACATTGTATCAAACACCAAAAAGAAAAAAAAAGCATAATATTAAAAGGGAATACTTTAAATCCACTAAGCTGGAAAATCTATAAAAAAATGGATGAATTTCTAGATTCAGTCAGACTACTAAAATTGAACCAAGAAGTTAACAACCTAAACAGACCCATAACAAAGGAGGAGATTGGAACAGTAATAAAACACCTTCCTGCTTAAAAATGTTCAGGTCCAAATGGATACATGGCAGAATTCTATTAGACTCTCAAATAATATCTACAGAGAGTCTTTTATAAACTACTTTTTAAAAAATAGTATTGTTCAAATGCCAAACCAAGGTAAAGACAGAACAGAAAAGAAAACTATAGGCCAATATCCCTGGTGAAAATAGACTCAACTATGCACAATTAAATACAGAATACAAAAAAAAAAAAAAAAAAAAAAAAGAAAGAAAAGAAAACAGAATACAGGTATACATGAACAAGATTATCTACCTTGACCAAATTTGCCAAAGGCCACCTAACAAAACTATAGCACTATGCGCGAGAAGCCCTTTTTTGAGTTGTTGGTCAGGAATATTCAAGAGACTCCCCAAACACTACTGCTATTGCCTTTGGTTGCCCTGCAGAGAGAGAAAAGCAATTCCCCATTGCTAAAGACACCGTGTGCCGTACTTCAGACACGGGGATTTGAGGCCCATGAACTGGTACCGATAGAATGCCTCTTCTCTGAGGGCTAGCTTTTATAGAACCAGAAGGCACCGTATAAACTTCCCAAGGAGGGAAGCCACCAACAATTCCACATTGCTATAATTCCTAAGAACCACAATGACGAAAATTACACCACAATAACCTTAAAAGTGGGGTAGTGGTGCATGTATCTTGGCGGGAACCGATAGTTTTCTAACTGAATTTAAGACGTGTTTGAGAAGAGGAAAATCACACCCATTGCTAGTAAAGTCATGGATCTTGGAGAAAAAAACAAAACTTGATTAAACAAGCATAATCTGCAACTATACTCAAAATACTTGTCCTAATACCCACAGACAAATGTATCCCTCTGTAAGACCTGGGGTCTCACAGCTCAGGAGTTCAAGATCTCGCCCTTCCCAGAAACTCCCACAGACCATGACTTGATGTAAAAGCAAGAGGTTTAATTTAACCATTGCACAATGGGGTCACCCCTGCCGGTCAGCAAAGAGTGGCACCGGGAGACAAAGGCCTTTAGGTTTTTAAAAGAAAAATTGCGGGAAATTTGAAGTTGCAGTTTTGGCAAATTAGGATTGGATGAGGAAGCTATAAAGTAAGATAATTGGTTAGTCTTAGGTGCTCAAGCTTGGCCAGTCCTGCCAAGTGTGGATGCAGCTGCAATTGAAGGTGGGGGTGGTTAGCTCATCCTTGAAGATTAGGGCTGCGGACTTTTGGCTGGAGGTCAGGAGCTACTCAGAAGAAGAATTGGGGCCGTCTGGGTTGGTTGCTAAGAAACACTATCTCGAAGACAAGGGTCTGGTCCTTCTTTTTGCTGAGTGAAGGTCATTGCTTGCTCGCTTTTTTTTTTTCAATCTGTCCTCACAGATAGGGTCACATTTCTCCATTCTCTGGAAAGGTACTAAGAGGCTTTAGCTTAACCTGAACCTAAAACTCAAAACTATAGGCTTTAGAAGACATACAGGTTACAAAGTTAGTTTAACCCTTTCACCTCACCTTCATGAAGGATACTTTTATTTTTTTTGCAAAAATGGAGAGTATTTAAAAAAATCAACAACCTGTCAAAATGCACTCACAGAACTCATTGTCAACGGACACATCTATAAAACACCCCTGTATCTAAGGCAAAATAAAAATTGAGAGGGAGAGCAGAAAGATTATAACAGCCTGAGGATCAATGAATCTGCTGTAAGACTGTGTCTTCTAGTATTATCAAAAGCTACACCATAAAATCTCACCAACATGACTGCTTAAACATAAGGTGAATAATGACAACAACAACAGACATGCCGACATGGATAGGAGAAATGCCAGGAGGCCTCAAGCCTATAAATAGGACTATAGCCTATACACAGGAATCTCTCTCTCTCTCTCTCATATATATATATATATCCATGTAAGAATATTTAATGAACATAGGTCATGAACTCAAAGAAAGGAAGACTATATAGGTGGGTTTAGAGGGAGAAAAGGGCTGGGGAAATGATATAATTTTATAATATCAAAAATATAAAAGAAGTAATCAAGCACATGTACGGAGCATTTAAATATTTCTTTTGTCTGTGATCACAGTAAGAAGTGTAAATAATGTCTTCTGTAAGAGTAGCCCTAGTCCCTTTCTACACCTACGAAATATTATGTGAACTCATTAAAGTTGTACAGTGGTAACAGGTTTTATGTTTGTTAACTTGTTTTTCAACATAAGGTTTCTCTGTGTAGCCTGCCTCTCCTGGACTCACTTTGTAGACCAGGTTGCCCTCTAACTCACAGAGATCCTCCTGCCTCTGCCTCCCAGAGTGCTGGGATTAAAGGCCTGTGCTACCACACCCAGCTGGTAACAGTTTACAATAACAAGGAACTTTAGTGGTTACAAACACTCAAAATAACATTGAAATTAAATTAGAAACTTAACAGTATTGTGTTCCAAAGAACAATAAGTCTGAATTCTACATTCACTACTAACTTGGCAATGATAAATAACACGCTCCTTTTTCATACTCGTGTGTATGTCTGTGTGTGTGTGTGTTGGGGTGTGTGTTGGATTATGATTTACCTCTAAGTAGAAGTCATAATTGTTTTTATCATAATTATTAATGTGTATTGATTGTAAATATCAATAGACTTCACTGTAACATTTCATACAGGTGAATATAATGCTGTCGATATGGCCACACTTCCAACTGCCCTCTCTTGAACAAATTCTGGTGTGCTGTGTTTTAATTTTTGTCTTAGTTTTCTATTGCTGTGATAAAACACCACAACTAAAGCAAGCTGGCTTACCTGTGCTAAATCACAGTCCACTGAGTGAAGCCAAGGAAGAAACTCAGATGGGTCTCGATCTTGGAAGTAGGAGCTGGTGCAGAAGCCATGAAGCAGTCATGCTTCCTTGCTTGTTTCTTGTGGATTACTCAGCCTGCTTTCTTACAGAACCCATGACTACCATCTTACAAGTATCCCCATCCACAATGGGCTGAGCACATGTGTGTCTTTGTGCTTCTCACTCAGGATGATCTTTTCTAGTTCCCACCATTTGCCTGCAAATTTCATGATTTCCTTGTTTTTAATTGCTGAGTAATATTCCATTTTGCAAATGTACCACAATTTCTGTATTCATTCCTCAATTGAGGGCCATCTAGGTTGTTTCCCGAGTCTGGCTATTACGAACAAAGCTGCTATGAACATGGCTGAGCAAATGTCCTTATTGTATACTTGAGCATATTTTGGATATATGCCTAAGAGTGGCATAGCTGGATCTTGAGGTAGCTCTTTTTGATGCCTTTCCTGCCAGTATCGTCAGTGATCTACTGATCCTTCCTTTGGAAGTGTATTGTCTAATATCCATATGTTTGTATAGTTTTTCTAGTTTCTCTTTATATTGATTTTTTTAGTTTTATTCCATTAAGATCTCATACGTGACCAGATTATCTTTTGGTTTTAAAAATAGGTTTATAACCTAAGTATTATTTATTTTGAAAAATGTTCCAGAAACTATTGAAAAGTGTGTGTGTTCTGCTGCTATTGAATAAGACATTTGAATATATCCGTTATTTCATCTGATTGCTAGTGTTTGTCACTGGTAATTTAGGTCTATAAAATCATTTTATTGGTGATAATGGAGGACTGAATCCACTCACTATTAATATACTGGAACTAGTTTCTCTGTTTATCTCCTATTGTGTTGCTCCAGTATTTGATGTTTGCTTGCTTGCAACTGTTCTATCTTCTTGATGGACTGTTCCTTCATTACAATGGAGCAATATTCCTTATTTAGGATTTCATTTAGTAGTTTCTCTTATGATGGCTTAGTGTTTGTATTTTTTAACGCTTATCTTGGAAGACCTTCACCCTACCATAGACTTTGAAAGATATTCCTTTGGGTAGAGTCTTTCAGAGATCCTCTGTGGTAGGCTACTGTCCTGTTCCCTGTTTTCTCCTGCTTCTGACGTCTATCCCATTTGCTTTTTAAGTGAGCCTTGAGAAAATTCCCTAGGGTCCTCCTTCTTGTTTAGCTTTTTTAGGAGTATAGATTTTAGTATGTTTATCCTATATTATATCACTAATATCCATTTTTAAGTGAGTATATACCATGTGTGCCTTTCTGCTTCCAGGATAACTCACTCAGGCTGACCTCTTTTCTAGTTCTCACCATTTGCCTGCAAATATCATGATTTCCTTGTTTTTAATTGCTGAGTAGTATTCCATTGTGTAAATGGGCCACAATTTCTGTATCCATTCCTCAGCTGAGGGACACCAGGGTTGTTTCCAGATTCTGGGTCTTACAAATAAAGCTGCTATGAGCATGGTTGAGCAAATGCCCTTGTTGTATATTTGAACATATTTTGGATATATGTCTAGGAGTGCTATAGCTGGATCTTGAGGAAGTACTGTTCCTAACTGTCTGATAAAGCACCAGATTGATTTCCAAAGTGGTTGTACAAGTTTACATTCCCACCAGCAATGAATAAGGTTCCCCTTTCTCCACATCCTCTCCAGCATGTGATCTTAGCCATTCTTATGGGTGTAAGATGAAATCTCAGGGTTGTTTTTATTTGCATCTCCCTGATGACTAAGGATGTTGAACATTTCTTTAAGTGTTTCTCTGCCATTAGATAGTCCTCTATTGAGAATTCTCTGTTTAGTTCTGTACCCCATTTTTAATTGGATTACTTGATTTGTTGCTGTTTAACTTTTTGAGTTCTTTATATATTCTAGATATTAGCCCTCTGTCCTGTACAGGGTTGGTGAAGATCCTTTCTCAGTCTGTAGGGTGTCATTTTGTTCTGATGATAGAGTCCTTTGCTTTACAGAAGCTTTTCAGTTTCATGAGATCCCATTTATTGATTGTTGATCACAGAGCCTGTGCTGTTGGTGTTAGTTCACTGGTTTCTTTAATTGAGTCCTTGCTTTTCCATGTTGGTACCTTTATTGACAATCTCTAATTTTTTCAAGTACATAAATATAATAATTTATCAACTTTTCTTCAAATCCTGATATTCTCTCTTCATCTATTTTATTGCTGAAGATTTCAACTATGTTTTTGTATGAACTATTGAGCTTATTTTGATAACTTTATATTTTGCAGAATGTATCCCTACATTGAAATGTTTTTTTTACAATCTATGTGTTCTTCCTCTATTCATTTAGCTGTTCTTTTCTATGTTACTTGAAGTGCGTATTATTAAAGTCATCTCCAACTTTTCTTTGAACATTTAATCCATGTTGTGTCTTTGGCTTCTCTTTCTAGGCAGCTATGGACATCCAGAACAGTCATATTGCTTTTAAAATATATTTATCATGATTCTATGTTCAGACTTGCACATTTGTTGTGATGGCTCTCTCTCCCACTTTCATGTCAGGGCTTTGCAGGAAGATTTCTAGTTGTTTTGAGACAAGGCCTCACTATGTAAGTGGAGCTGGTTTGCATTTGACATGTTACTCAGGCTGGCCTTGAACTCAATATCCTGTTGCCTTCATGTTCAAAGCACTAGAATTACATGGCAGTGATCAGGGCTCCACAGCTACTTCTGTTTGGTGACGGGAAAACAGAAAAACACCACAGAAGCAAAGAAGGCCAAAGTACAGCAAGCATCAACCCCCACCCCAAACAAAAACCAAACAAGCAGAAATAACAACAACAGCAACAACGAAAATCCTAACATCAATACCATAGAAAAGGATGGGGTGAACCAACAAATAGCAATAGAGAAGATGACATAATGTTAAAAACTAAAAAAACCTAAAAGTTGTAACATTTTAATTAAGAAGGCAGAGAATGGGGAAAAAAAACAACACAAGATTTGAAAGGAGAAACAACAACAACAAAAAAAAAAAAAGAGAAAAACACCAAGTTTAAAAAATCCTATTAAAGAATAAATTTTGTCAGAGAAACTTTGATTTAATGACAAAAAGAAAGCAGAAAAAAAGAAAAGAACAGCGAAAAACAGTGTTCTTTCCTGGGTGTTGGAGTGAAACTTTTCCCTAACTAGGCCATACCTCCCAATCCTTCCTAACCAGTCCATCAAATGGGATCCAAGCAGTCAGGCATATGATCCTTGTGTGTGTGTGTGTGTGTGGGGGGAATCTCATTTAAACCACCACACTAAGTAATATGTCCGAATTTCTATGTGCAACCATTTTTAATTTTCCCACTTAAAACTATTACTTTAAGGGACAAGAGAGCAAAGTTTTCAGAAGCGACTCTAAGAAGTATAGTCATTGAACACGCTGACGACAGTAGTGTTATTCTAAAATCCACATCACACCCAGCTCACTGAGTGTGTGTCAGGAAGGATATAAAAAGACCAAACTGCTTTGTCTAACAAGATGTCACCAATAACTTCCACATGAGTGATTTAAAATCTTTTCTCTCCATAAATTCATACATGTGTATAATGCTCTTTTATCAAACTCACTTTTCTTTCATCCTCTCCAGCCTGCCAGTATCTCTCCTATGCCTTACCACTTTTCTCCCAACATCACGTGCTCACCCTATGTATCTATGTATCTATGTATCTATCTATCTATCTATCTATCTATCTATCTATCTATCTATCTAATAATCCTCTCTCTCTCTCTCTACACACACACACACACACACACACACACACACACACACACACACACACTTTAATACCTACTGGATCCACTTAATTTTACTGGAATGTGCATGAGTTGTGAGGGCTATATTCTTGAAAATTGACTCTCCCTTCCTTTTCATCCATTAGTTATCAGTAGCTTCTAAAATAAAACATAGGACCTCAAACAGAGGTGTACATTCTAAGGACATAAAGATAAGAACTTATGGGACAGTTTATTATTTTTATTTTATTTTATCCCAGTATATTTAGTAAAATAATGGTACAAGGATCTCCCCTAGGTAGAGAGACTCAGCAAACCTTTAGGTTTTGGCCCAGTTAACTTATAAGATGTGTTCCATCTTATAAATTGGGATTTACATTCAACTATAAAGTAGTTGGATATTCCTATAATATCCATTGCATCCTTACAGCAGTAGGCATACCGTAAAAGACAAGGCTTTATTGAGGCTTGCAGGGGTTCAGGGGTGGAGAAGACTGTTGACTTTAATCCCCTAGTAGTATGCATAGGACTTTCTAGCATAGCTATATATTAGAGGAAATTCATACTGATTGGCCAGAATAATAGATTCAGAAATGTGTGTTGTGGGGCTAATGTAGCATTTTTCGTTTATTTATTTATTTGTTTGTTTCTTCATTATAATATATTCACTTTGTATCCCCACTGCAACACCCTTCCTCATCTCCTCCCAGTCATATCCACCCTTCCTCTTCTTCCCCTATGCCCTTTCCCTAGTCCTCTGAAACGGGAAGCTCTCCTCCCCTTCTATCTGACCCTACCTTATCAGGTCTCATTAAGGCTGGTTGCATCATCTTCCTCTGTGGCCTGGCAAGGCTGCACCACCCAGGGGGAGGTGATCAAAGAGCCAGGCACTGAGTTCATGTCAGAGTTAACCCCTGTACCCTTTACTAGGGAACTCTGGAGGGTCTTCAGGAAGCTTTAAGTACTTGTTAACCCTTATTCATATTGGTAGTTAAAAGAAACTGCTACCACATCTCTTATTTTGTTTTTCTCTCCTTTTGAATTTGCTGCTCCTAGCCCCTCTTCATTTTGTATTTGTGATTTTTATTTCCTTTTCCTACATACCTACCTAGTCAGTCTTTATGAAGGCTGCTACCAAAGGAATTGATTTCTTCCATGCCCATTGATGCCAGTTATAATTTCTCACATCCAGTTCTTGCTCTAAGAAAACAAGAACAGAAGGCAGAGGACTCAATATGATTTTTAAAACTGGGATACTGATTCAGAGAAACATCCACACTTACTTCCTGTGACTGAAGCTAAGCTGATGAATGCTTGAAGCTATCAAAGCTGAAAACATAGTCCCTCTTCCAGCAGCAACACATTTTCTAGCCTTATCTCTAGCTAAGCCCTGCATCTGTGTCCCTGATTCTCTTGAACAATGATGTTTATTGTTGGTAGCATGAGGCTTGGATGTGAAAGAGGATCAGTTTCTTTCTTGCTTCTAGAAAAACAACTCCTGGCTTGCATTGAGGGAAGGAATGTGGCTCAACAGAACCATACTAAAGCCACTGACATTGTTAACTATTTTCCACAGGGAGGTGTGTTGTATTTAGCATTTACTATTGATACTATCTTCTGGTAAAGCTGCTGTTAGTCCTAAACAGCTGTATAATCAAATCACCACACAGAAACTATGATTTATTTAATTAACCTAGAACACAATGCTGGGCAATAGTTACTCCATCCTAAACCTCCAAGCCCTCATAGTTTCCTAACATTTAGATTTCTCACATTATACTTGCTTTTAGTGAAATCTTAGATCCAATCCATCTCTCTAAGTTGTCCAAGATCTGTCCTCCAGCTCCTTCTCCCAGCTCTCTCCTGCCTTTTTCCTCCCACTCTTTCCTGTCCTCCAGCTCCTCCCCTCTCCCGCCGACTTCCTTTCCCTGCTCAACAATGTGGCTAGTTGCTTTATTTGGAAGTTTACACAAAGATGAGACAGGTGATGCTTAGAATAAGCACCACAATACAATATCTGGACTGAAACCAGAGAGAGGGGGAGAGAAATCAGCATTTGAATGAACAAGGGTAAAGTGTATACATTTCCAAAGGACATGATACCAACAGAGGTGATTAGATAAATAATTAGGTGATTATTTATAAAGTGCTTTAGACTGTTAATTATGATGCTTTGTGGGTCTGCTTTGCTGATGATACGTGCTTAGTGAATCTGCTCTGAGATATAGGGAACAGAACAATATTGTATCCCACTTATCTCTACTCCCTATTGCTGCCTGCACTTCCATCCTGAGTGTGTTTTGGCATCTTGCAATATTTACAAATGCAGTCTACTGTTGTTGCTTATCAAACTGGCTCAGGAGAAAAACAGAGCAAGCTATCCAGGAAAATCTTCCTACGAGAACAGGAAGATTAGAAGCATGAGATTAGGAGGCAGTTCATACCATTAACCATGCACCACTAGCTAACAAAGAACTATGCTGTACAGGAGAAGCAACAGCTACTTAGAAGCTATCAAGTGCTTGCTCCAAATGTACATTCTAATCTCCTATGATAGCACGAAGGTTTGAGCTACAGAAGTAATTGCTCCTATCCCTGGAATAGCAGGCTCTGCTCATGAAGGAATTACAGTCAGCTCTAGGGATGATTGAAGGAGCGATCTAACATATAATATGCAAAACTGAATAATCCACAGTCATTATGCCAGGATGGTTTACAACAGGTGCTAAATAATGTGTCTCTATTAATGAATATTCTGTGTTCAATAGCCACAATTTTCCTCTGTGAACCATGATGGAACCTAATAAAATTCACATATTCAGCCTTTAGTCTAATGTTGGTGTAGAATTAACTAAATGCTCTGGACAACATCTGTGTGTGTTTTTTTTTTTTAAACTTTCTTTGGAATGTTGGTAGGAGAAACAAATGTAAAAATAGGTTAATATGGTGCTTAGTGTGGTAACTGTTATTGACAAGTGTATATGGAGATTAAAGGAAACAAATTAGCAAAAATCAAATGCTACAATAACAGTCTTTACTGATGAATCTCTTTTAAAGTAACAATTGATCACATTAAGAGAAGATAATGTTGGAAAACAATCTTTAGGTACACCCCTTGTCCTTCATTATTCCACCTCTTGCCCAATATGATCTGAAAATATATAAGCTATAATATATAAGCCAGTGGAAAAAGTCTGTGTCGATGCTGAAGGCACACGTGAAGGAATAGTTGCTTTTCTGTAGAAGATTGGAAGGATATGGTGATGTGAATAGGGTCATCCTAATAAGGAGAAAGATTGTATAATTTAAAATGTAAAAATAGAACAAAAACATGAAGGATATACTAGCTCACACCTCTAATTGTTAACTGTTAATGTATTACTTGTTGGCTTAAATTAAATATTAGGTAGTCTTAAATTAAATAACTTTTGGAAAAGGTGAACTATGGACTCTACTGTTAATATATGCCAGTTTGTAGTTCTCATCTCCCGACCCACTTTTCCCTGTAATCCTTTCAACCAATCACATCAAGGACCTGTAGCCAACTATGACCTTCTCCTCACGTTTCCTGAAAGCAGTCCCTATGGGGAAGATAAGAGAGCACAGGGAGATGCTGTACATCACCACTGTCTTTGTATGCTCTTACTTACCTTGGGCTTTTGTAGTTACTCTCGTTCTCTATTTTTACTTCTCAGCTGTCTTACCGTCTGCCGTTAGACTAATTTTCTTGAAGCAACGTTCTATATGATTATAATTTTTCTGTCTGGCAAACTTCATCAGGTTCTCAGTCGTTCTTTGCATGGAACTATAAAATTCACAATATGACCTCATTCTACTAGCCAAACTAAATTCTTTCTCTATCCATTGCTCACATTCCTAACTTCTCCAATGGACACCACCCAATTACAAATAGTTTTCCTTGAGATTTTCTCTCTGACCTTTGCCTTTCCATAGCTCTAATCTTCAAGATGCTACATACTCATGTCTGAGCATGTCTGAGGACAGTTGGTGCTGCAGAATTGGAAGACATCTCTGTTCCTTGTACTAAAATGCATGTAAAGCTAGTCTGTGTCTTCATCATCTGGAGATTCTCCACAGCCTGAGATATTTCCTTAAAATATCTGATCACTAAATAAATCAAATCAATAAGCAGATGCCATCAATTAATGGTATAAAGCAGAAAAATCTCACTTTCGGTTTAAATGTTCTTATTTATATAGTCTTGGTTTTTGTTTTCTTTTTACTTATAAAGACTATGATTCTAAATCATTCCATGTTATCACACATATATTTTAAATAATGTAAGGAATAGAACCTTTAATACTGTGAGACTTTTACTATAATTACTACTTTGATTCCTTCAACTCCACAGTCCTAATACTCCATGCTGGTATTAGCATATTAAGTACAAATGCTATTATTATTTTTAATGAATTAATTAAAATATTTTCCCAAATAGAGGAATATAATGGCCTTTTAGGTGAGTAAAAAGCTAATAGAATCTTATACCAAGGTTTTTATGGCCTGAAAAGATCTGCAAAAATTTAAGATTGCCATTGGGTAAGAAGTGGGGAGCTTGTATATTACTTTTATTTAAAGATTAAGTAAGTTTATTAATGCTAGTGTTTCTTTTCCTTTTTTTTTTTTTTGCATCTTTACTTTTCTAAATACATATTATGGCTGCTTTGTTAGAGCTCCACCTACTTTCCTGTGAGGGTGCCAGGACTAAGGAGGCTCTCCAGTAGACCTTTTCATGCCTACGCGATGTTCTCTATATCTGTAAGCTATCGAGAGTGTGCTCCAACATGGAGAGTAGCCTGTGAGGCGGTGTGATAGTTTGAATAGGAATGGCCTCCATGGACTCATGTGTGTACTTGATTACCAGGGAGTGACACTATTAGAAGGTGTGGCTTTCTGGAGTAGGTGTGGCCTTGTTGGAGGAAGTGTGTTATTGGGGGTGGGTTTTGGGGTTTCAAATGCTCAAGCCAGCCCCAGTGTCTCTCTCTCTCTATGCCTGTCAGTCCAGATAGACTCTCCATTACTTCTTCAGCACCGTGTCTGCCTTCCTGCCACCATGCTTCCTGCCATGACAGTAATGGAATAAACATCTAAGCTATAAGCCAGCCCCAGTTAAATGCTTTCTTTAAAAGAGTTGTTGTGGTTATGGTGTGCCTTCACTGCAACAAAACCCCTAACTGAGACAGATGGCAAGAAACTTCCTGATGGATTTTGCTGTTTTGAAAAAGCTTATTCTGATGGGAATGTTACTTGGAATCATTATTCAAATAATGATAAAGGCTTGTGCTGGAATTGGTAACGACTTGGCAGGTTATGTATCATTTTGCATTTCATTGAATGTTTTAATTAATGTTTTATTAACTAATACAGCAGCAAAGTAACTCTAGTGTTTTTAATTTTCTACTTAAGAAAGACAGCCTTAGTTTCATTTCCTGTTGCTTTGATAAAATATTCTGACTAAAGCACTTTAGAAGAGAAAAGGTTCATTTTGAACTCATAGTTACAAGCTATAGTCCATCACAGCAGGGAAGGCAAAACGTCAGGAACTTGATTGAGTAGGTCCTATCACATCATAATCAGCAGCATAGAGCAGTGAAATGCTTGTACTCAGCTCAAGTTCTCCACATGGACACAGTTCAGGATCCTTTGTCTAGGGAATGGTTCCACCCACAGCTGGGTGGGCTTTTTCACCCAATCAACCCAAAAGCCCATACTACATTTGTTCTAGAAAATTCCTCATTTTGTTTCCTTTTCTAAGTGAATATAAATTGTATCAAGTTGATGATTAAGTAATCATCACAAACAGACAAGTAGAATTTTTGTAACACACCTGTGGTAAGGTTGATATTTTGAAGGTTATTTCATTAGATGATCTAATTATCTTTTATAAAAATTTTCTTCTTCTTCTTATTATTATTAATTTATTCACTTTGTATAAAGTGAATAGTTTATAGTTGTAAACTATAGTGAATAGTTTACTATAGTTTATAGTTTATAGTTGTAGCCCCCTCCCTCATCTCCTCCCAGTCCCATCCTGCCTCCCTCTCTTTTCCCTCTCCCTCTTCCCTAGTCTACTAAAAAGAGATGACCTGATTTTCATGTCTCTGATAACATTCTTTAGGAAGGTTTGTGTCTCATCATGAAAAGGTTGTCATTAATTATTCTAATTCCTTTAGAGGTTGAAAAATTCCACATTCAGCTCATAATTGATTCTTACCTTTGTTTTGAATTGCAAAGATAATTTATTTCTATTTAGAATTTTAATGCTATTTTTAACTTTTGCATTTGTGATCATGTACGCACCGGATATATTTTAATGTACAGAAGAAAGAATATGTATTTAACCAATTGCTTAGTCATTCTTTCTGAGAACATATTTATCTTGTGTTTGTTATTTTTAAAATCATTACATATGACTCCTTCAGCTCCCAGGCTCATTGGTACTAAATAATATATTCAATATCAAGAGGAATAATGATTCAGGTGAAAATTTCCAATCATCAAAATAGTCTGGCAGGTTCTCCTACCTGGCATAAAAGGAGCTCCGCTTGTTGAAACACACTTGGAAAATACCACACGTCAACATTATTTTTAGTTGTGTCTCTCTTTTGGGCAACGCTAAATGAGACCTCTGACAAATGTCCTGGCTTTTTTAGTGACTTTAAAACACAGAGGACTCTTATTTTTAGGTGTTAAGAAGTCCGGTGTAATGCAGGTAAAAGCAGCTTGCTTGTAACTCCTCCCCTGTTCACTCTGGCAGAGTCCCAGCCACAGCTGCGGAGGGCGGAGGACCGCATGGCTGTTTTCTTTACTGATTTTGCTCTGCTTCTCCTTCCACTTGTTTGTTGTTCTTTCTGGCTCCGTCAGGCTCGACAAGGGAGAAGAACTGGATAGAAAGAGCAAGGTCTTGTTGTTTGTTGCCAGTGATAGAAGCATCAAGGGAATGGTGTTGGTAGGTTTTCAAGCCCTGCTGCTTCCTCTCCGAGGATGTGGTTCGGATTTTGTAGACTCTTCTGTACTGCATGCTCCTCTGGAACCCAGGGACTGATGGCCCCATTACTCCTTCTGACATGAATGACACATTCTCATGTCAGCCAGAATTGACATCTTTCAGGTCTTTCTCCCACAAACAGATCAGAAGGTAGATTTTCTGAGCTGTGAGATTTTCAGGTATTTCAAGTTCAGATACTATCTACAAGAAAACTCAGAATTTGGGTATGAGAATCTTGGACATGTAGCCTGTGTGGCTTCAGCTTTGACATCTTAAACCTCCTCCAGGTGAGAGTGCTGATGCTAGCCAATTCATGTCTTCTGTGTGTGCACTATGGAAGGCTCAGTATATGCTGAATATTCCTTATCTAAAATGCTCCTAACCATAGTGTTTTGAAATTCAGATTTTACACACAGAAAGCTATATTGGGGAAAGAATCCAGATCTCCTCGTGTTTCATTTGTTTTTCATGCATTTCTTGTATTCACCTGAAAGATAATTTTACACACTTGAATGCACTCTGTGATTCATCCATCACATGATGTCAGATGCTAAATTTTCCACGAGTGAAATAATTTGTTCTTGAAACAATGCTAGATTTTAGAGTATTTCAGAATCTGCTTTTAGGCTCAGGATGTCTAAGTGGTCCTAACACTGTAAGATTACCTGTGGGTTTCTGTAAATGAGTAAGCCTCTCACTGCGGACTGGATGTGAGAAAGGGGGCGTAAGCTTCTGACTTGACTACTTTTCAGCATGTAGTGTTCAGGCACAGAAACACTGAAATGTAGAGAACTTCATTCATCTGTATGGACTGATTCTGTTAGTGACTTTAGATTTTAGGTAGGAAAAATGTTCTAGTTAGCATTTAGGAATGAATACTAAATAAGTGTACACACATATACACACAGGAGTAGCATGAATGCAGTGGTAACAAATTCTACTACAAATTTGTGGCATTGGGATTGGAGGATTGCTGTAGTCATTGCTTATGTGATTTCTTGGCTTTTTAGTACGTTTCTAAAGAAAAGAAAGCATAAAAACCTATAACTTACATTATTCCTCATTTTCCTAGTTGAATTCTTATGAAAATATGTGTACTTATTAATCATGCTAGATTTTCAGAGGCAGCTATGCGTGAATAAATTATATCAGTTAGAACATCCTTTCTTTAGCCAGATCTGTATCTGGGAGGAAGGTGCCTTCCTAGATCCTTCAAGGAAGTAGAGTTACAGAGGTACAGCATTAGAAAGAATGAAGCACATTCACATTCTTTCTTGAGGCATTGGCTAACTCATAAGCAAATGGTGAGAGGCTAAAAAGATGAGTAAAGCGGTCTGTAGACATGAGAATAAAATACGCTGTATTTTTGGAGGCTTCATGCTGCTTGAGGGACAGAAGGTAAAGGTTATTGTTAGCCATAAGGATGGGCCAAGTTCTCAGCTGGAACCAGAAAGATTCCTTTGTGTTGAGATGCTCTGGGCAGACAGATTTTCATGAAGATTAAAGTCCAGTTTTGAATTAACTCTGTATTTAATTTAAATCTTAGACAAACACCAAAATAATTCTTCTTTGGTGACAAATTCCACAGCATCTGGGGTCCATAAAAGTGTTCATATCTAGTGTTTACATTCAATAAACAACCACAAGACTGAATGACAAATGGTACTGAAAAAAAGAATGAAGGAAACAGATCCACAGTCATACGGGTTTAGAAGAGACTGTATTACCTAATGTAACCATGGAAACAGAAGACAACATTTGAGCAGAGAAGTATGCACAGCACATACACACAACCCTATAATTACACATGTTCCTAATATCCTACAATTTGTGTCTCCCCATTTATATTTTGAAGCTTAACCACCGACATGGCAGTATTAAGATACTGGGACCTTTGAAAGGTGATTTTGCTACAAGAGACTCACCCTCATAATTTGGGATTAGGTCCTTGTTATGGGAAACCTGAGGGACTCTTCCCTGTGGAGACACAAATAGAAACAACCATTCATGAGAAATAGACCATCACAAGACACAGTATTCACATGCACATCGATCTTGGAATTTACAGCCTTTAGAGCTGCTGGAAATAAATATATATTGTTTACAAATTATAAAGTATTTTATAACAACTGAAATAGACTAAGACATTCATATACCTGTGTATAAATTACAAGTAGTATTATGTGAGATAAAATTAGATTCTAGGTTCAGATAAACATAATATGAGCATTAGATAAGCTTATAAATATATATATGCATATATATATATCTTACACTTATGTGAGAATATTTGTTACATCATTTATAACTTGTGGTCGATGGGAATATCTATGCAGGATAGAACTATTCTGAGAATTCCAAGGTGCCTACTGTCCCATCTTATCCCAATGTCAATCTCCTTTGGAAAGTATTATCTCTATTGAGAACTATCGTTCACTTGCCAAGTGCATCCTATGTCTTTCTTTTCCTTTTGTTTTGAGAGAGGGTCTTGACGTGCAACATACAGTGGCCCAGAATTTACTACGTAGCTCATACTGGCTTCAAACTTACTTTCTTTCTCCCTAGGATGCCTGGATCCTGAGACTGTGTAAGTATGCCACTATTCCTAGAAAAATCCAACCCCCCTTTTGTGGTAGGGATGATGACACCTTCAAAAATATGAACAAATCATACGGTCAGTTATTTGCAGAAAACAGTGGTAAAAACTAACCTTATATAACTCATAATGTAGGTCTTATTCATGAACCAACTGTTTTGCCTAGTTTCCTAAATTGTTGAGAGGCACAGCCTGGACTTCTTGGTCAAACAACAATAAATAACTCTTTTTATAATGCTCCTTTAAGTGTTTACTCCAACGCACTCCCCAAACCACTGATAATTAAAGTTACTTTTGTAACATGATGGTAATGTTCTTTCCAAATTCTGAAGGAGGTTGACACTTTGGCCAAAAATTTAAGGATCTCAAAAATCTTACCTGGTTTCAGCTTAGAAGCATTTAAGAAATATTTCAAAGATCTCAGCTCTGAAAGATCTCAGGAAGTACTACCCACAACGTAGTTCAAAGCCATCACAGGTGCATCATGGGGGAACGTGCAAAAAGTTTTGTCTACGGTATTTTCCCTCCGGAATCCACACAGGCTTTTTGTTACAGTTGTGGTAGCAGCATTTTTGTATATCTCCTCACAGCTCCACAGCTCTTTTTCATCACCCAAAGCCACAGTTTCTACTTGCCATTAACACTGAGGTACCTCTGAACACTTGCGGACTTTTGAGACATTTATGTAATTGCCTTCTGCTTCTCACAGCTTTGAAAACTAGAGCTTGTCTGATAGATTTGCTTTCTCATAACTGCAGATTTGCATTTTATCACTTCTCTCTCAAAACACATTGTTTTGCTTGCGCTCTCATGGTTCTTTATTGGTAGTGCTGAAAATTAGTGCATGCTTATCAATCAACCTGGGAGGGATGAGATGCGTGACATTCACTATTGTCAGGCTCTATTCCCTATTACTATCCCTATGAGGAGTGGGATCCTAGTGTCTACTAGATTTCTATATAACCAAATGAATGCACATATCTGCATATGCATATTACCTTGTACCTCATTTTTGTAAAAGTCTACAAATGAGCACTCCTAAATACCTTCTGAAAGTAGTTACACAGTTACCACACTTTCAGTTTGTTTGCTTGCTTGACCCTTAGGGACAGGGTTTTTCTCTATGTGGCCTAAGAAGGTCCGAATCTTCTGATTCTTCTGGTGCAGCATCCTGAATATTGGGAATTCAGGAAAGAACTGTCATGTCTGGCATATTCTGTTTATAAGCACACACAAAGTGAAACTATTCCCATGTACCAAAGCCTCTGTGAATACAACTTAAATAAGGCTTTGTAGAAGTAACTTTTGTTCATCAGACGTAATTGTTGCCTTGGAGGCTTATTGCTGACAGAAGCTCACCCTTTCTAGTTCTTTCTGAACTTTTGCTGGCTGGTTCAGTTCAG
Organism: Psammomys obesus; assembly: GCF_907164565.1. NCBI lineage: Eukaryota > Metazoa > Chordata > Mammalia > Rodentia > Muridae > Psammomys > Psammomys obesus. Next base: position 10,959,078 of record NW_026585580.1, on the reverse strand, counting down.
CAGTTCTGGCTCAAAACTTCTCTCCATGCTGACTGATTCAAACTGGCTTCTCTCTGCTTCTCCTGAATTGCTCTGCTTCTGAACTCTGTGAACTGAACTGCCCCAAACTGCACCAAACTGCGTGAACTCAGCTGCAACTAAACTGCCTGCACTATAGTTTACTGTACTGAACTCAACTCTTCTGTACTACCTTCTCTACTGAAGTCTCTCCTGTACTCTACTGCATTGTCTTCCCTTTGCTCTCTCTCTCTCTCTCTCTGTCTGTCTTTGTCACTGTCTGTCGGTTTCCCTCTCTCCCTCCCTCTCTCTGGCTCCCTCTGCTTTACCCTACTCTTCTCTCTCAACTCTGCTGTACTGCTCTTAAGTAGTTTCTCTTTCCTGTTCTAGTGAGAGTTGGGTTTATCCTATCACTGAATCATTCTGTCAAATCTTTCTGATTCATCGCTTTGTCTACCCCATCAATTACAAGCCACTTTCAAATATTGATTCTTCCTTCTACAAACTAACTTTATCTTCATCTTTATTGCTTGAGATTAAAGGTACTAAGGGTGTGTCATTTCAACCAGATCACACAGAATTTGAAGGTCTTTGAATGTGGTCTGATACCAGAGCAGCTATGTTGCTGGATTAAAATTCTTCTACAAGACTTATTAGGGAGGTGCTTCACTTTGACGGAGGGATCGGCCCAGCCTTTGTTTGCTGAAATATGGCTCTACTGGGGTTGATTGAAAAATGACAGACACCAGTTGCCACCCTTTATCCTACTGCCCTTTAGTAATGTATCTTAGAAAAATATTTTTTTTCTATTTTTCTAAGCAGCACATACATTTGAACTTTTGTTTAAATACCAAGTTTCTATAACTGGCATATGCCTAACCATGAATACAGGTGCACAAATGCCGTGAGAAAGTAAGGATCTGAGAATGACCTTCAGTGTTGGTTCTTGCCATTTATCTTGTTTGAGGCAGGGACTCTTTGTTGTTGTCCCATGGTGTGTGCTAGTCTGGCTCATGAGTCTCCCATCTCCTCTTCCATAGTCCAGTATCAGTGTTGGGATGGCAGGCACTTCTTCTATACATCTGGCTTTTATGAGGGTCCCAGGGATTCATCTGCAGAACCTCACCCTTGTATGCTTCACGCTTTTCGTACTTATTTTTCTCTGAATTTATCTGAGCTCTTCATTGTGTGTCTGCCACACCTGTGCAACTTTTTTAGTCTCTGATTCTTCTTGAGCCTTTTTTCATGTAACTTTACCATTGAAATGCACTAAACATTTAGTCCCTGAAATTGTGAAGCTAGAATTAAAGGATATCATGGAGGCTTCTAACTTCTCTCTTGTCCAGTCATTTTCCATCCCCTCCAGTAACATTGGTACGTCTTTTTCCAGCTTGGGAACCTGGCTATTTGACTCTAGCATCTTTGTTTTAAATTTAAAACAAGTTTTATGGGAGAGTCTTCATTAAAAAAACATTTATTTTTATTTATGTATTTATGTCTGTGTATCTGGGTGCCCCTAGAGGTAAGAGAAGGTTGAAAGCCACCTGACATGGGTGCAGAGAACTGAATTGGGAGCTGAACTCTGATCCTCTGAAAAAGCAGAAAGTTTTCTTCTGAGTCATCTATCTATCTATCTATCTATCTATCTATCTATCTATCTATCTATCTATCTATTATATCTGTATAAATGTTTTGCCTGCAAGTCTATATGTCCACCATATGCATGTCTGGTGTCCACAGCAGTCAGAAAAGGTCAGAAGCCTCCTTAGAACTGGAGTTATGAATAGTTATAAGCCATCAGGTTGATGCTGTGGTTTCAAACACAGGTCTATTTTTTCTAGCCCCCACATCTCATTTTGAGATAACAATTGTGATGAGAAGATTAAGAATTTCTGGTTACTCCAAGGAGCATGATGTGCAGGGGTAAGAGGCCACCAAGGATAATCCAAGCCTTGCAGATCCCACTGCAGCCTGGTGACAAAGTTGTCACCAAATGTGTTCCTACCTTGACCTGGGGATTTTTTCAGGGTGAGAGGAAGATGCAGTCTCACAGCATCGTTATGTTGCAGGCTCACACTCTCAGTGTTCACTGATTCAGTCTAGAGGTAACTTAACATCAGATTCAAAGTGTTTTTGTTATTTAGGGTGAAGACTTGGGTACTGTAGCATAAAAATATATTTGCAATCAAGTTCTATATCAGTAATTATACATTATATATTTTAATTCTAATATATATAGTTATTATATGTGTCATATTATTGAATGTATAGTCAGTAGAAATAATCAGCTTGAATTCTGGCTATCCCATTTAATAACTCTCTGACCTAGAAATAAATGACCTTATGGTGCTTAAGTTGCCTGAAAAATGGAGACATGCTTTCTTTCCATAAGAGAAGACCTCTCTGTGACTGGCAAATGGTTCCAGCTCTTTTCTTTTTCCAACATGAGATTTCTGGAGAAATCACAATTTCTTTTTTTTTTTTTTTGTTTGTTTGTTTCTTTTTTTGAATTTTATTTTTTTCTTATCAGTTACATTTTATTAACTCTGTATCCCGGCCGTGTCCCGATCCCTCCCAGTCCCTCCCTCCCTCCCTCATCTCCACCGTGCCCCTTTCCAAGTCCACTGATGGGGGGACCTCCTCCCCATTCATCTGATTCTGTTTTATCAGGTGTCTTCAGGACTGGCTGCAAAGCTCTCCTCTGTGGCCTAACAGGACTGCTCCTCCCTTGGGGGGTGGGGAGGCCAAAGAGCCAGTCATTGAGTTCCTGTTAGAAATAGTCCTTGTTCCTCATACTATGGGAAACCAATTGGTTACTGAGCTACCAGAGGCTACATCTGAGCAGAGGTTCTAGGTTATATCCATACATGGTCCTTGGTTGAATGTCAGTCTCAGAAAAGACCCTGTGGCCAGATATATTTGGTCCTTGTGGCGCTCCTATCCTTTCCCCATCAGACTAACTCCCCTTCTTTCTTATGATTCCCTGTACTCTGCCAAAGGTTTGGTCATGAGTCTTTGCTTTGAAAACACTGCTAGTTAGAGTCTTTCAGATGCGCTCAGTAGACTCCTGTCATACGTTCAATGCACATCCCATCTGTCTTTCTAAACGAGGATTGATCATCTTACCCCATGTCTGCTCTCTTGATTATCTTTTTTAGGTGTATAGATTTCATTATGTTTATCATATCTTATAGGTCTATATAAGTGAGTATATACCGTGTTTGTCTTTCTCCTTCTGGGATATTTCACTCAGAATGATCTTTTCTAGATCCCACCATTTGCCTGCAAATTTCATGATTTCCTCCTTTTTGATTGTTGAGTAGTATTCCATTGTGTAAAAATACCACAATTTCTGTACCTGAAAAGCAGCAAACCAAGTAATCCAATTAAAAAATGGGGAGCAGAGCTAAACAGAGAATTCTCGACAGAGGAATATCGAATGGCAGAGAAACACTTAAAGAAATGCTCAACCTCATTAGCCATCGGGGAAATGCAAATCAAAATGACCCTGAGATTTCACCTCACACCCATCAGAATGGCCAAGATGAAAAACTCAAGTGATAACACATGCTGGAGAGGTTGTGGAGAAAGGGGAACCCTCCTCCACTGCTCGTGGGAATGTAACTGGTACAACCACTCTGGAAATCTATCTGGCGCTTTCTAAGACAATTAGGAATAGTGCTTCCTCAAGACCCAGCTGTACCTCTGCTAGGTATATACCCAAAGTTTGCTCAAGTACACAAAAGGGATATTTGCTCAACCATGTTTATAGCAGCTTTATTTGTAATAGCCAGAACCTGGAAACAACCCAGATGTCCATCAACGGAGGAAATCACAGTTTCTTAGGGACTGTTTTTTCAATAGTGTTATAGTAAAAAAAAAAAAAAAAAAAAAAAAAATGGACAGAAATGTGCCTTTAAAACACTTTTTTTCTCATGTCAAAAGATAACCCTTCTTCCTGGGACTCTGGGAATTCCTGTCATTATAAAAGGGGAAAGTACAAAATATTGTTAAAATCACAATTGGTGCTAATGATATGTTATTTCAGTTTATTTGTTTAATTCCTCTTTCCGATGTTTAGTTCCTTGTAAATAAACTTATTGAACTCTCTCTTGCTGGTGATCTGCCTTGAAAGATATGACTGTCTGTAACATCATCTAGCCTAACTACCCCACCCAGGCAGCAGCCATTTAGAACACACCTTGAAGGCCCTGAAACAAGAGTTTCCTCACAGAAATATTGCACACAGGCTTTCCCTGCTTAATAACTATGCAAAAGACTGAATATACTTATCTGGCTCCTTTTTTACAGAGCCCCAGCTGGGACAGTTTGAAACCTTTGTATAAGCCCTTCCGAAGTGACCGGCTTCAAATGACCCATTTCTACCTTAACCAGATGAGAAGTCTTGCTCTGGCATGGGGACTGCTATTATTGGTGGAAAGGTTGAAACTGGGCCAAAAAAACCACCATAAATAGCTGCGGTTGGTTCAAATGAATATTTTTGACTAGCCAAACAAATGGCTATGATTGCACAAACCTTCTTTTTGAGGCTGTGTAAGCAGCTGTTCAGGCTCACTCAGTGAATTTCCCGGGAAACACGCTCTTGCGTTGCCCCTCTTAGTATTGAAATATAAGGTTCAATAAAGATTGTTTTTTGAGTGATTTTTTTTCCTGCCCGATTTCAGTAATGCAGGCCGAGGTGGTAAGTCCAGGAAAGAGGTAACAGGATGGCAGCAGCGCCAACGATAGCAACAGCACCAGAGATAGTAGTACTACCCAGGACAGCAGCAGTATCAAGGCTAGCAACTTCACCAGTGTTAGCGGCGGCACCAAGGCTAGAGGCAGACACCGCTAGACAGTAAAGCCAGCATTGGGCAGGCCCACTGAGGTGTGGGTGGGACTTAGCCCCTAGCTCAACCCTGCCCACACACAAGTGGTGCACATGGCCTTGCCCTGCTTGACCGCTAGCTGAAGATCATGCAAAGTGCCTGCAGAGCAAACACATTTTGCTGAAGAAGGGGCCACCTGCAGAGACCCTGGATCTGTGCAGCCGTAGCATCACCCACACACGTGAGTCCAGCAGGTATCGGGCGATGTGGCTTACCAGTTTGCTGGGATTCCAACCTGGGTGGGACTGCAAGTCTGACACTGAGTGACTGCAGCTGATCCATGTACATCTAGTCCTGAATGGTTCCTTGTGTGCCCTCAATGTCAGCGACCACTAAAGGAGCACTTTGAACAGTCAGGAGAGAGCTGGCTGTAAGGAGTCAGACAACTTGCAGGCCCTTGTCCACAGAAGAGTTCTAGAGAGCTGTCAAGCTTTCAGGACCAATGATCTTAGACCCCAAGCTGAGGGCTATAACCCTAGATGCTACCAAAGGCCAGTGCTGGCACTGACACTGGACCACATGGAGGGATGGAGATCCCATCTCTGAGGGTACGTCCCATTGTAACCTGCTGCTTTTTACTTCTGTCTGCTACTCTCAACAGACAATGATGGGGGTGAAGTTTTCTACAAGAGGTCAGCTTTTGAGCATTATCTCCTATATCTATAGGTATAATGAAAGAGCTCTCAGCCATCTGACTTTTGATAGGCCGAATTGACAAGGAATAGCGAAATCTGAAAAGTAATAAAAATGTCTAAGCCAGGTTACATTTGTCTGGGAAATTTACAAACTCAAGGAAGGAGTTGCACTTTCTAATCTCTACTGTCAGTAGCAGGGAAGGATTAGCTTGATGCTTTCTTAGGTTCAGCTGGACTGAGGACAGCAGAGTAGACAGCATTTGGATAATGTTGGATCCTTAGATATATTTATCAAAGCAGATCCAGCCCCTCTTTCACCCTGGCAATCTTTTGTGAAGACTTAGCTTGAGTGAGCTTTTTATTACTTGAAAATAAGAGCAAGCAAGTTCAGTAATAAGACGCCTTTTTCAGTTGTTAAAGGTTTACTTATTTTATGTGAGTGCTTGTGTATGGGTGGGATGGAGTATGAACTCATCAGTACAGGTGCCCATGAAGGATGCACTGAGCTGAAGCTGTAGGCAGTTGTGAGCTCCTTGACTTAGGTATGTTGAACATGGGTCCTCTTGTCTACTAGCCAGCGCTCTAGCCTCAGGTCTCAATATTTTCACTTAACTCCAGACAGCAGTTTTAGATAGAATGCCTCCATTAAATTTCAGCTAGTCTATCCCAGACGGGATTTATACATTTACTTGTGTAACCTGGACACGGCAGTGGTGTGAAGTTGAGTGAGCTCACGTGGCGCGTGTTGATTTTGAACATTAAAACAAGTCGGGGTCAGATGTGAGTACAGACTCTGGTCACCACTTATCACCTAAGTCACCTTGGTGCTTAGACCTTACATTTTCCCTTTTTAGGAAATGAGGGGTGTAATGATCCCTGGTGTGGGCCTGGGGAGTAAATGACAATGAATAAAGCAGAGCTTGACAGACAGTTTTCTGTAAGGATGAAGTTAGATTTATCATTCTTACCATTTATGGCATTCAAGCCTTTCAAGCCTTTTATTTTGCTGCAAATTTTTCATGTGGGCTAGGGGCTCGGGTGAAGTTAATCTGGGCAGCAGATTGTAGGAGTCTGTATTCACTCAGCTGTTCTGTTTACTGAGACCATTACACTGTTATTCGAACTCTAAGTGTCTGAGCTAAAATAGTTGTCTGATTCTCCCACTGTAACACACTCCCTGATACTTGCTCTTCATACCACCTTAGCTGCTGTTTATGCTAGTGATCTTCGACAGAAATGCAGATGCTGAAAACCTCCTCTGTGTGCCTTAATTCTTCATTACCCTAGCCAGTATTTTTTTTGGTTTTAGTTTTATTATTTCATCCCAGTATCTTGTCTAGTAAGGACTGAGTTCAGATTTTCTTCTCCTCTCCGTGGATAGAGTGCCCCAGTTCATAAGAAGTGCCACCAGTTCTATTCTCTGGTCACTAGTCACTACCGATGGGCATTATTAGCAGGTTTTACTCCAGGCATATACCCTCCTTTTATGCTTTGGATCCACTAGGCCCTGACATGTTTGAAGCATGTCATGATGTTCATTATGTTTACAAATGCTAAGACACGAATGAACTGACATCTCTCATGCCACTGATCACCAGATTCTGTCATTTTTATGTTAATGCAATTGATGGGGTGGGGTATTACATTCCTCTCTATACCAGTTGAGTCTTCTACGGAAGTGTTCACCTGGCCAAGAAAGATTAGCATTGTTGCGAGAAAAGTATCCTTATTTGCACAGAAGCATATTAGTAAAGACTTTTTCCTAGTGGAATTTTCAAATAAGTTTTTTAAAATAGCTACAGAGCCTAAAGTAGCCGAAGTTCAAACAATCTATATGTCATCTCAGTTTAAATGTAGACACTACCTACTTATATGCTAGGAATAAGCCTAGCATATAGTACCTTACCTTGAGCTTGACAAGGAAAAGAAAACAGTTAATTGTGATAATTCTTATTAGAAATAATTCTTGAGTTCAAAATTTCTTTTTATTGCCTTTGAAATGAAATGCAATATTCCGATTAATAGGCAGTTGGTGATATATCTGTGGCTTGGTGCTAATAAACTTTGAGGAAAGAGCTTTAGCTGCTTTGAAAAATGCTTTGGTTTGCTGATGACTGTCAAGTAATTCACATTGTAACTTCTACCAGTTCTGTAAGCTCACTAACAACACTTAAGCATGAAGGACAGAAAAATGAAACTGTTGCTAGGATTCACCCATCAGAGTAACTAGATGCAAGAATTTGAAGAGGGAGGGGAAGAGACCAAGAAGGATTATACTTTGTTGTTGTTTTTTTCTGAAATAATAATGTACTAGAAAAAAAAACCATACTGGGTGTTAGGACACTTTCTTTCAACTTTTCCCACCAATTAAAGTAGGTACTGCACTTATAAATTACAGCTGGTCCTGTACTGACCAAAACCAAACTTAAGTGCTCTAGAAGAGCAGTAAAAAAGCTCTTACCTCATGAGCCATCTCTCCAGCCCCCATAATGGATTATTTCTTTATCCATAAAGAAGATAAAGCCAGGCCATCTGATTTGCAGAAAAATGGTTGCAACTAGAAGTAGTCATAGTATCTTTGTTGCTGAAGTGGCTTTCTTATATGCAGTAAAATGATAGATGCTGTTTTCTCATCCATTTTGTTAGCCTGTGCTTTTTTAAATGGAGAATTGAGTCCACTGATGTTGAGAGATGCTAATGATGAGTGATTAATAAATCCTGCTAATTTGATGTTGATGGCATTAGTGTGTGTATGTGTTTGTGTGTGGGTTTCTTCTATTCCTAGTATTCGTAGGTTAGGTCTTTTCATAGTATCCCAGAACTTTTGGATATTTTGGTGTCAGGAAATTTTTATATTTAAACATTTTCTTTTACTGACATATCAGTTTCTTCTATTGTAACTTCTACACCTGAATTCTCTCTTCTATCTCTTGTAATCTGTTGGTGATGCTTGTGTCTGTTGTTACTGTTCTCTTCCCTAGGTTTTTAATCTACAGCATTGCCTCAGTTTGTTTTCTTTATTGATTCTATTGGGTCTTAAACAGCTTTATTCATTTCCTTCACCTGTTTTTTATATTTCCTGTATTTCTTTAATGGGTTTATTGGTTTTCTCTTTAAAGACTTCTACCTGTTTGATTGTATTTTCCTGTATTTCTAGCTAGTTGGAGTCTATTCTGCAATCTTTCTCTGAAGAAGAAACATCTGTATCAGACTTGGAGGGATGGGTGGGAATTAGCACGGAGGAAGAGAGAGCACTGAGTATAGAGAACACATGAAAAAAAAACATTGTATAGTAAGACGAAGCATCGCATACTGAAGGAACTGTAGTAAGATGTAGTAAGAGTTTGGAAAAGCACTATAACACAGAAAAGAGACAAGGGATGGGCATGATCCAGAGTATAGTGGCATCAAAGGCCTTTTAAAGATTTGGTCTTCTCAGAGTGCTATTAACATACTGTTGAAAAATGGGATCAGAACTGTGTCTTGTTTTAATTTTAATCCCTTAATTTGCATGTTAGTTATTTTTGCTTAATGGACACTCTGATTGTGACTGATGGAATATTCTAATAGGTGGGTAGCTCCAGTTACCTTTCCCCTGTTGTGATGATGCACACAACGTCTGTCTGCCTGATCTTGACTTTGCCAGTGTTTCACAAGGCTCAGGATTTTATTCATCACTTGACTGATGTGATCTGCCATGTTAAGACCCCATTGAGTAGATAATGCGTTGTTGTCTACCATAACTGTGGTGCTGCACATTTCCCTAGAGTGACTATACATCTCACTTACCTGTTGAAACTTCCCTTTGCCTGTTGATTAACTCTCTGCTCACCTGGGAGAGGAAAAAAACAATGATGATTAACCTTTATTAAGGACAATACTTCGTTAAGAGAAGGTGTAAGAGAGCAGAGAGCACATAGGAAATCTAGTTTGGAGACTATTGTAAAAGCGGAAGTGAAAAGTGACTCAGTTTATTCTTCTATAATCTTTGGCCAACTTTCCTAGTTCTCAGCATTGTATGGTTAATGAACAATAAAATATTTGTGGGTACATGAATGCAGCTGTGGCTTGGTATTAGAAAGCATCTCTGATAAGCTGCTCTTCAAGTCCTCAGTGTCTGGCTCATCACTTACAACCAATATTCAATTAAACACTCAAAAGTTCTGCTGTATCATTAAAATATAGAGAGTGACATGTTGAAATTCAAGAAGTCACAGAATTGTATGGATATAGGGCAGACATCTTACATCTTAATCCTTGTGGGCTAAAAAATGATTAAACAAAAGTCAAGACTTGATTAAGACTGCAGAGTAGAGATTCCTGGGGTTCTTGGTAATTATGTGATAGTAATTTAATCCAAATTGGCAGCAAATTAGTCTTTCAAGGATAAGAAAATGCTAACCAGGTCAGTGACAGTACAATCTGAATACTTCATCTGAGTCTAAGAACAGGTTATACTAATTACTGTGCTAAGACTCTAAACATTCCAGCACAATGAGAATATTCTAAGTGTACCAGGCATTAGAAAATAAACCCAAAACTACAGAGATATTTTTGAATTGCAAATGCTTGACATCTACCTAAGAATTAATCTGGTTGCCACAAAACACAAAATGGATGTTTATGTTGGAAATTCTCTTATTATTTATCACCAATGTGAACACAGTGTTCCAAATGAAAATAAAGCTGCAGGCGAAAAATCTTGGATGTCCTTGCTGGCCTTGTGAGCTGACATCAGAGGTGTCAGGTGTCCTGGATTTTCACAGACTAGTGTTTTCTTACTTATTTTTCAGAGATCAGGTTTGGAGCCTCATGAGTTTACTTAGAAAAGTGGACTGAAGGTTCTAGAATGAAAGGTTGAAACCACAATCTAAAGGATGACATTTAGAGTCTTATTTATTTTTAAAAATCTGCTTTACTTCAGACTCTTTAAGTAGGAAGACCAAAGTGAAGGGAAAAATGCTAGGTCTGATATCAAAATCCTAACCTTTTTGAGAAATAAGACAGCCTTGTGAATACTTCTGAGGGCATTATTTCTAGGGTCCAATTAACCCAAAGTTGTCATCTTACTAAATAAAATTTACGTCTAAGATATATTTAAATTATGATGTCAAAAATAAATATCCTGCCTTCAGTCCTTTAGTCTTTGTTTTAGAACACTTACACACACACACACACACACACACACACACACACACACACACACATACACACACACACACTTCAAGGTCAAAGAACAACTTCCAGGAGTTAGTTTTTTCTTCTCTCCTACTATGTTGGTTCCAGGTATTAAAGTCAGACGGACAAGCTAGGCAGCATGTACCCTTTACCCACTGAGCAATCTCTACCCTTCTAGTCCTACATTATTAAGGCAAATCTTGGCTCTACCAGTTGTTAGCCATGAGACCTTGATCACTTCTCACTTTAAAATGGGGTAATCATGTGACTTACTTGATACAATCAATTGGAGAAGTAAATGACTCCATAAAAATGAAGAGTGTAGCACAACATATGATACAGGCTGGGCCCCAAGATTCACCAAATTGTCTCATAGGAGGCGTTTAGGAGTTCTGTCCAGTCTTTAAGTACAAACAGAATAAAGTGAAAAGTTGCCATAGACTATGCTAATTATATAAGCACAATGAATATTCTATGAAATAAACATAAATTATCAGAATTACTTATATAATTTTAGGAGAAAATACTACTTTAAAATTCATCATTAAGGTGCTTTTATGAGCTGCAATTCAAACAATTGTCTGATTTGGTTAAATATTTACAGCATTCTCCTACTTTTCATAGCCATGGATGGAGAAATGTTAATGGCATAGTGCAGGTGTTTTTCTTATAGTCAGAAATAGTCATACCTGGGAAAATTTTAACTGTTTAAGCAAAATCTGAAAAGCTAGTGACTAGAGGGAATAAATCCAATGCATAGATTGAATATCATAGTGTTTTCTTGATTTATTTAAATGGAAAAAATCAAGTGATTTTTTGAAAAGTGCAATTTATATGAAAATGTAATTTCTAGACATTCAGCAGCCCATTCACATGGTTAAGAAAACTGTTGTAATAATTCCAAACAAATGCAATCTTTTATTCTTGTGACTACCAAAAATGAAATATTTTTCTGGAGGCATGATAGGCAGCTTATTATCATACATTTGGGATATTTAAAGATTTATGTTTTTGTTTCAGAAACAAGATATTATTTCTGATTGAATGCTTTGGATTTTTAAACCATTATTGTCATTAGCAAATATATCATGGCATAAGAGTATAAACAAAACAGGATATGTCTAAGGAGAAACTTATAGGAAGGTTCTCAAGAACTCATTTAAATAATTTAAGAGTATTTTTGTTCTTGATGTTCTGAGGTGGTTTATAATGATACAAGTGTCGTGTTTCTCAAACCTGGGTCTGTTCAGGATGCTGCAGTTGTATCTTAAGCTGGCTGGCTTATAAACACCACAAAGTTATTTTTCACAGTTCTGGAGGCTGGGAAATTCAAGGAAAAGGCCCAGAGACCATCTGGCAAGGGCTCACGTTTCTAGTGTTATAAGCATGGACTGGAGTCCCAGGGCACCTGCTTAATTTTCCAAGTCTGTCAGTTTCAGGGAAAAGAACTGCAACAGGGACATTTTGTTAGAAAAAGAAAAAGAAAGAGTTTATTAAGAAAGGGAAAGTGTCCTTTCCTTAGGATGTGAGTGGACTAGTGGGCAAGGGCTCAGAGGCTTATGGCAGTTTGTCTGTCATTGTCATAGCACTCACATGTCACATGTTTGTACACCCTGTTTTTTGCTTGTTTGTTGTATGTGCCCTGGATTGGAATGGTGTCCAATCTTTTTTTTTTTTATAATCAGATTTTTTTGCATCTGAATCTTGATGTTGCTGTGTCTAATTTCTACTTTAGAGTGTCATAATTACCCCCGAGTTCTGTGGTCCATAAAATCTTTTTTGGACACAGAAGGATGATGACAAGTCAATTTTCTATAATGTTCTTGGGGTGACAGGGGGTGTCATTTCTGCTCTCAAGGAGCTTCATGACTTTTCCTACTTTATCAGTTGGAAAAGAAGAGGACAGTTTGGATTTTTTTTTTTATGGTAAGTGGCTTGAATTTCTGTATCATATGGAGTTTAGTTTAAATTGCCATGTGTCCTAGAGGACACAAGTTTATATGAATGAAGGAAGTGCCTCATTTCTTTGCTTCTTCAGGCATTTACCCTTTATCTGTCTCTGCCTCTTCCCAGGCTCAGGCTCACTAGAGAGTAAAGTACTTGGTATGACCATTACGTAGTATATATTAACTGACAACCATATATCTTACTTTTCTCCCTCTACTTTCTTCCATTCAGTAGGACTAGGAGTCATCTCAGAAAGTAGGGTTTTCTGAAAATGGTTTAAAGAAAAAAGGATCCTTGTATAAGACATGTGCTTCTTTTTAAATATTTATTTATCTTTCTTATGTGTGATTGCATGAAGAGAATGACAGATCCCCTGGAGTAAGAGTTGTAAAGAGTAAGGTACTTAAAAGCTGTCTGACTTTGGTACTGGGGACCAAACTTGGGTCTTCTGCAAGCAGAGAACACACTCTTACTTGCTTTCCAGCCTCTTTGTGTACAATATAAGACAGCAGGTAATTGAATACCTCTGTCAGACATCACTATTTAAAATTAGGCTTTAAAGACTCAATACTTCTTATTACTTTATATAAAGCTAGTTGTATCAGGAGATTCCACTATGCTCCTTATGGTATGTTTAGTCAGCTCTCTGTAGTTGACAGTGATAAATAAGCATACCTTAGGGTTATTTTCATATTTATTGATCTATGCTAAAAAGACCAATATAGTTCTTATTGCAATATGTTATGAGTCTAAAACAACAATGAGAAAATTTATGATGAGTCAGTTACTTGAACTACAGCAAAACACATTAGAGTTTCTTTTATGAATGCAAGAATAAATACAATAGCCACTATAATTACTAAAAGCATATCGAACAAAATTACTATTTTATTTTCAGTTAGAGAAACCCAGTACTATGTCACCTGGAGGAATTCTTCTGGCTTTAAAGCTTTGTTTAGATACAGAGATTGTAAACAAGTTGCTATTGTTTCCTCCAAGGCAGGGAAGAGGAATAACATTAGGAATAATTGATGGAAAAGGGATGAGAAGGATCAAAAGAGATGGACTGGGAAGAATTTAATGAGTCTATGGCTTTACATCTGTCATGGTTTTTTGTGCTACATTAAAGTTTCATTATTTTCACATTTTCTGTTTTCATATTTTCCTAACCCCTTCTTTCTGCTAAATTTACCAAGTAATATAATGTAGATGACGGAGAGCGATTTCTGCAAATGTCATTGGCTTTGTTACTATAAATGAATAAAGTGTTTCAGTGATGCGTCTCTTCCAGAATGCATTTTCAATTAGCAGCAAAGTATTGTGTACAAAATGCACTTTTTACAAAGTTACATAAAAAATAGACCAGGGTATAAAAAGATATAAACTCATCTATATTTGCAGCCCCCTTTTTTCCCAATTTTATTGGATCAAATGGCTGTATCTCTTGGATTTGCCAACTTCATTCTCTTATGAAATTTGGAATTTGTCTAGGAATGCACCCAGTCTTATCTCCTTGAAATTTCACTTGCCACAGAATACATTTTCATTTTATGTTGTATTAATTTTAGTAATGGGTTAAATATATTTTATGTCTGAATATTTAAGAGCTCTTACTGGAATTATTTATATAACTTACATTTGTATAGTTGTTATTCTGGAGTAAACATATATGCAAAATAAGGAAGATTACTGGTCCTGTCTGATTTCCATGACTGAATCATCATGTAACTTATAAAAATTTGTATTTTGTGGGCCTTAGTTTTCGCAAGTGCAAGTGACTAGCTTCCCAGTCTCATTTTGTTTTTTTACTGCTACCTGAGGGAGTGTCACATTTCAACTCAACTTGTGTTTTGTGTTACAAAATACAACTTTAACCAATCCCTGAATAGCTGTTGGATCACAGATGTCCAGAATATCGATAGCAGGAGGGTTTCTCTGGATGCAGAACGGGGTGAGACAATGAGGTGCTGTAGGGCCTGGACTCTCCCTGCTTCCACACATGGACTAGGGACCCTCAGGAAGGATATAGAGAGGGTGGCCACATTCCCACTTTGAGGTGCTCATAGCCAGTCTATCCACTGAGACTCAACCCACTTCCAGATAAATTTCTGTAAAATATTGCATCCAGAGGTTACTGGGTGATCGTCCCCTCCCTCCTGGAGTGGAGCACACTTCTGGGGCTGTGGGTCCACTGGTGAAGAGGCTGCAGTCTATCCAGCACTTTACCTGCCTAGTCAATGGACCTCCTCAGTTACCAGAAGTCAAGCGAATAACTCTGTTTTCTGTGGGGTTGCAAAACTGAGTCCTGGGTAGGCATTGACCCTTCAGGATGAAAGCAATTATCACCTACCTGTAGTGGCAGGCAGGTCAGTTTCTTATCCATAATGGTTAGGACCTGGCAGCAAACCAAAGACCATTATTGGAAAACTGGTAGAATCTGAAGTCTGAATGGTTCTTATTGGTCTGAATGGTTCTTATTGGTTCTCAATGGTTCTTATTGGAAAACTGGTAGAACCTAGCATTAAATGCTCCAGATCCAGGCAACAAATTTACTACCCAAACAAAATAAAACAACAACAACAACAAAACAATCTGCTCATAGGATCATCTTGCCTATCACCATAACCAGATCATCATCACACCCCTAGGATACGAAACCTTTAAGGTGGCAAGCATAAGCCCTAAGCCTCCAATTTTCTTAGGAACACCCTCAGTGTCCTTGAGGCTAAAAGTCCAGCAGACAGTAAAAGCCATGCCCATGGTGTTCTGGATGCTAGGAGGAGCGTATCAGTTCCTTAACCATTCTCCAGCACAGATATCTCAGTCAGGTAAAGACCTCTGGCTATGCCTGGACCCCAGAGCCCTATATGATATTGGGATTGGAAGTAATCAACAGTAAGATATGCTTCTGATCCTGGAAACTGTAAAGGTAAGCTCAGCCCGGGGGTTCTCCAAGGAAAGATTCCTGGTTAATATCACTAAGAAAACCCCTAGAGAGTTTCTCCTAAGCAGATTCCTATGGCCATACACAACAGGTTCACTCCAGGAATGGTGGCTGAATGTTACCAGGCCCCAGAGACCACCTAGCTGGATCGCACTCACAGCTTCAGAAACGTGCATCTTCTAAATTGTTTGCACCGGAGGAGACCTCATGCCTCTGCATCCTCACGTAAGGCGTGCTTGTCTATAATAGACAACAAAACAAGGCCCACCTAAATTTAGATTCTAGGCTTCTCTGTTTTGGGTGAGCCATCCTCATGCCCATCCCTCTGTTGGTAGGGGAATGTATTGTGGGCTCCCCTTCAGTTCGAACCTCAGCCCTCCTAGTTGTGTGTGGTAGAAAACGGGAAGAAACCCAGTCCTAAAGTAGACCTAGACATGGGACAACTGGAAAACGTGTTTCCTTTCTGGAAGCCCAGTTGGACTCCTTACCTGGGGTTGTTCTTCAGAACTTAAAGGGTTTGGAATTCCACTTTATGAGACAAGGAGTGTCTTTATGGCACTGGGAGAAACTTGTTGCTCCTATGCCAACTATTCAGGGATAACTAGAATTTAGCCATGGTCAAAAATAACCTTCAGGAGAGAGAAAGGTGTCAAGAATCTAAGAGTTGGCACCAATCTTTGTTTTCCTAGTCTATTTGGTTCACTTGCATCACTCCACTTGCATTCATGACTGGACCATTAATTCCTTTGCTCTTAGGTCTTACAATAGGACCCTGCATGCTCAACTGCCTACTTAACTATATAAAACAGGGAGCAAGTTCTGTTACGTTGATAATGCTGAGCGGATGATAAAAGCCCCCTGTCCCAAGATGAGCTCAGGATCTGACTCATGCCTGTAGAACCAGTGGGGAATGCAATAGGCCACAAGACCTTAGCACAATTGAGACCATGTTAGAAGCACCATTCCGACCTTAGAACCCAGAATGTAAGTCCGAGCATGGGCCAAAATGGGAACAAAGACCTAATCCATCAAAGGCCTTGTCCATAGTTCCAGGATCCAGGAAAGTTTCTAAATGTACTAAGCTTGGTTTTTAGCTTCTGTAGTTTTGCTTCTTGCTAACTGAAGTGTGTCAACCAGGATGTGTTTTTTTGTGAATAAAAGATAAAGAACGGTGAGCTTGGTCTGAAATCTAGCCTCTGACTACTCATGGTCTTAACTACTGATTTCAGTTAAATCCATTCTCTTCTTCTTGAGCTTCAATATTCTCTTACATCAAAGAACGCAAAAGTATTTGCTTAGGCTTGTGCGCAATAGTGCGTGAAAAGTATTTGTAGTTGCCAGGGAGTCCCCAAATTCAAGATATTAGACTTATTATAAAATGTGCAGGCTGTTATTGTGATGGAGTGTATGAAGGCACTTGCAATTAAAATGTCATGCCAGCAGAGACCTTGCCAGAATATCTTACCCTGGACTCCTTTGAAAACTGGATTCCAGCTGGACTCTGGTCCTTGATTGACAGGACCGTGCTTGGAGCACTACATAGCCCCGCTTCAGTGCTCCCACTGTGTTTTCACACCGCCTGCTCGTTGTTAATTAAACGGAGCAGAGTGTCAGCACTTGTTAGACTGGGCCCTGGACAAGCCTGGAATGGTGAAATCTAAAAAGGATTTGAAATTTGCAAAAGGTGATTTAAAACACACAGGCTTGGAGGTTCGCGCACCTTTCCTTTCTGTGGAGTATAGTGTAAAATAGGCATCTTTCCTGAAGAGGAAAAAGCCAAAAGAAATATCCAGCCTCGCTAATGCTGATGGGCATGTGGTTCTTTCAGTGCCACTGAAGCATTTAGATTGTCATCCCCACGAGGTCTGCACTCTTCACTGAGCTGTAACAAGTGGGAAAGGGTTTCAGAGATAACAACGCTGTGGCAGGAATGCTGGGGCTCCTCTCATCTGCATGGTATGCTTTACCTTTATCACCTTTAAAACAGAGAAAGGAGAGCCCCTCCCCCATGCCTTTAATCTAATTGAACTGCTCAGCTCCCATCTTAAAAAACTATTGACAGCTTCCCACTTCTTTGATTCATTTAACCAGTAGGCTCTCCTGACAAAGAGGGAGCATTTCCATACACTTTAAAAGGTGGAAGCTAAAGAATAAGAATAAGAGGAGAGATTATTCCAATTCTTTATTATGACTTTCAGTTACAAGGTTTCAGCCTTGTCTGGAAGAAACCTGGCTTATTTACTTACCTGGTGATTATAGACCATATTCACCACGTTGGCATTAAGTTGCTCTATTTTAAATTTTCATGAACAGAACCTTCTGTGAGTCATTACAGACAGAAGTAAAGGGGATTTTCCCACCCTTCTTTAAGGGAGATCACAGTAAATTTTAAAGATTCTACAAAATAAATCATACTTTTGTCCTTTTTTAATAACCAGAAGAAACTGGACAACTTCAGATAGAGAGGGAAATTCCATGTCAATCAAAATACATGACACTTTATTGGAAGGATTAACTAGTAGTTGACACAGCAGAAAACTCCAATTTGCACAAGTTCTGTGATGATATTTAGATATTATATTGAAAATGTAAGGTATATTTTAAAATATTAGATTGTAGTTTATTATGTTAAAAATTATAATGAATGTGTTTCTGCTCTCTGTATAAGGTGAAAATATCATTTAACCAGGCAAAAATGTATATTTATATCATTTATTTATATGTATGTATATACGTATGTGCATATTTGTGACTATAATATGTGAGTGTGTGAAGCTGTTTTATGCAATTTTGCATTTAGTTTCTTGTTTTTCAATAGGCCAGGCAGATAATAGTTCTTTGCAATCTTCAAAATGGCTAGATTTTCTGTTGACAGTTTTTATCCACCTTAGCTATTTATAACAACTAAGAGAAGGTGAATGGATCCGACAAAGAGACATTCATTAATAGACAAGTTATGAGGATTAGAAATGTCTGTCTGAGCACAGAGCATGGATGGCATTTAGCATCCAAGTCTGCCCTCAGACAAAATTAGCAAGGGCTGCAGTGAAGTTAAAGCCTGCTGGTTGCAAAATTGGAAATTGGTTTCCTGGGGCTCTCTGTAAACTCTTCATTACGTTACTCAATCATGGTTCATTAGCAAGTTAACAGACAGAGGACCAGTGCACACTGGGATACGTGTGGAGTTAAGCCTTCCGTCTCCTTGAGCATCACTTAAAAACTTGAATGTCACAGCAGATTAGACACCACATCAGATAGCATTCTCATCCAGTGCTGAACACGGGCAGCAGCAGATCATAACCACTTAACCTCTAAATATCATCAGGTATTTGTGTTCTGTCACGTGTGCATTTCATAGAGCAACAAAAAAAACCACAAACCTTTAATTCAAAGTGACTCTGATGGAACAAATAAAAAATCTCAAAAGGCATCTGAGGGAAAAAAAAACAACTTGGAGAAACTCAGTTAAGAGACTCAACTAAAGTAGATTTAAATGGGTCCCATTAACTTGGAACTAATTCACTGGAGTAGAAAAATCCATAGGGACATTAGAGCATGTAAATGTGTCCCTGAAAATGGCTGGACAAACTGTAGCCTTGTTGCATGAAATAGTTTCATTCGACCTGAGCAAATAGCTTTGACTCTCAACCTAAAACAGTTCATGTTATGCAGTACATGGTTAGGGAAAGTACGTTTATTACTTTATACTAAGTGAAGACAGGAACAGAAAATGTGTTCAGCTATGGAAGATGTACCGGGGCTTCTGGTGAGCTTCTATTTTGGTTTAATAGGCATTTTATTACTCATAGGATATGCTATTAGTTTTTGTTTAGATTCTCCATTACTCAGAACTTATATTTTGAGAGGGTTTGCTATGTAGGACATACAGCCTGTTGAATATAAGAAGGATTGGGAGTGATAGAAGGGAAAAAAGACTCCTAAGGATGATTGTACATGACTTTTAACAGTCTTCTTTAGCAATACTTAATCTTCAGCAATAAACCTTGAAGCAACAATGCTCATTTACTTAATCTTTATTTTAGTAGGATGAAAAACATGACAAAGACTTTTTTTCGGTTTTCTTTTGATATCAAAGGCTTTTCTTTTTCTTTCTACCTTTATTTTCAGTTTTTTTTTTTCCCTGCAGGTCAATCTTCCCTATATGGCCTACATACTAAGAACACAGCTAAGAACACGATCTTTTAGTATTTCCTGATGCATTGGAATATATTCATTAGAATGAGGTGATCATTTAAAAATTTTAATCCTCTACAGAAGCTTTATTTAATAGCAAGCAGTTAAACTATTAGTATGTGTTTATTTACATTCAGGATACAGAATTTCATTGCCATACAGTCTTTATTAACATTAATAAGGGTTTCTAGTAAGTCCTGTTGCAAATTGCTGTATGTGGGAATATCCTGCTGTGAAGCAGAATGACTTCTTTCTTTGACTGATCCTAGATTAAATCACAAGAGCAGAAGTAGCTCAGAAGGTGTCCAAATTGGGACTCATAGGAGTCTGCAGTGGTTCATGGGCTAGCTTAGACTGTGAGGCATCTCCTGGTTCATGTCTAGAAGGGTTCCCGGGTGTGTTCTGTACTGGCCTCAGATTAATACTGATGCTAAGCAATCATTCAGAATAGGCTGAATAGAGGTTTGAACTGGCCCCGAGGCTTGTATCATAGGATATCTGACTTATTTTGTTAGTCCTTGACTCTAAGAAAAATTTTACATCCTGTTCTCTACCTCTTTTTACTTATTATTTTTAATTGCTCCACTGTCTTCTCACATTCCTTTTTTTTTCTCGTGAGGTAATTCAATAGCATTACAGTCTGGCTTTTCTTTTGTTTTGTTTGCTTTAGACAGAATCTCACATACCCAGACTAGACACAAATTTACTTTGCTGAGGAGAATGACTTTGAATTTCTGATTTTCCCAATTCCACCTCCCAAGTGCCAGGATTACCAGTGTGCTCCACCATACCCTGTTTATGCTGTGCTCAGGGACCAAACTCACGGCCTCCTGGATGCTAAGCAAGCACTCTACCAATGGAGGCACATTACCAGCCCTCAACAATGTGTTTTAAAAATACTCTCAGATAGTAAAACAAAACTATCATAAAAGCCCCACTTGCATAAATAAGCGTGGCATCTTTTATACCTGACACAACTGTTTTAGAATATAAATTCTTAGAAGCTAGGATTATGGAAGCTCTGATGAATCAACCAAAGACCTTCTGCTCAGATGTAGCCCATAGACAGCTCAGTGGGCTCCCTAGTAAGGGGAGAAGAGACAGTCTCTGACATGAACTCGGTTGCCTGCTCCTTGATCACTTCCCCCTGGTGGAGTGACCTAGCCAGCCGACAGAGGAAGAGGATCCAGGAAGTCCTGATGAGACCTAATAGGCTAAGGTCACACAGTAGGGGAGGAGGACTTCCCTAGGACTGGACTAGGGAAGAAGGATAAAGAGGAAGAGGGAGGGAGGGTAGTATCGGGAGGAAATGAGGGAGAGGGCTACAACTGGGATACAAAGTTAATAAATTGTAAATAGTAATAATAATAATAATAATAATAATAATAATAATAAACCTTATACAAATGTCTTATGTTTACACATATAGCAAGTACATTGAGATAGAGCCTCTGCAAAGCAAAGGGTGGTATTGGGAAGTCCAAGCCAGCCCTCCCACTGATGGCTTTTTTCTTTTTTTTTAATTATTGAAGAGTCTTCCTCCCCTAAATTAGGGTTGGTCAGTTTGAAAAAAGACGGGATGGCTGATTGGCCCATAACTGTTATGTGAACAAGTCTGATTCACCCTTGAACTCTCGCTGAGCCAGTCAAGTAGCAGAGGGCTCATGAGGCCTTTGTTAAGCAGTCAGACTTTTCCCTCAAGTCTGGAAGGTGAGGAACAGGCCATTTTGGAAGTTTACCATCTTTGTTATGTAGTCATGGCCCCCGCCCCTCTGTCTACCTATCAGGTAATCAGATAAATCCTTACTTTGTTTGTTATTTTCATCATTATTTTCCTTCAAGATACTTTCAGTTAGTAGCTGCTGTTTCCAAACACCTCAAAAAAATACTTTTCTTCTCTTGTGCAGAGTGCAGAGTCCATGCTTGACAACTAAATGCCTGAGGGAACTAACAATGTGGCTGTCATTGCTCCTCAGTCTCCTGACATAACAGATTTATTAGTGTTATAGCTCTTGCTTGTGTGGTTGTACCACAGCTTGATGGATTCCAACCTGATTTCTTTGTAACACCTAACTTACAGAGAAATATTTTTGTCTTATTCCCTTAGAACAGCTTCCTAATGAAACAATTAATCACCTTCCCAATCAAACCACATTTTCAATTAATAAGGCTGAAGAAATGGCAACTAAGGGCACTATATCGTGTGTTTAAAACTGTGTGAGAAACGAAGCCAGTCAAAGCCGGCGAGCAGGCATTAGGTGATAACAGCAATGATTATCTATTTCAAGAGGAATTGATTTGGCAGCCATATTAAAGACTGGATAGGAGTCATTAGCTTAAGATGCACTATATGTTGAGAGATTCTTAATGCACAGCCTTCCTATAGTTGTAAAAGAAAAACATGGCAATGAATTACATATCTATATATAGTTTTACTATAGTAGGTGCTGAATAGCATGAGAAATTACCAATAAGCACTAGCCATTCTTTTTTTAAGAAAGCATAACTGAAGTGGGGAAGAGGGAGCCCTGGCTTAATCAAAGCAGGGATGTATGAAAAAAGCCATAGGAAACCCATCACTTTGTAAACTAATAAAAAATATTTTTTTAATTTAATTTAATTTTATTAATTACACTTTATTCACTTTGTATCCCCCCATAAGTCCCTCCCTCCTTCCCTCCGGGTCCCACCCTCCCTCCCCCTTCTTCCCACATGCCCCTCTCCAAGTCCACTGATAGGGACTCCTCCTCTCCTTCCTTCTGATATAATAATAATAATAATAATAATAATAATAATAATGAGGGCAGTGGAGATGGCTCAGTGGACAAGGTATGTGGCTCCAAGCTTGGACAACTTGACCAAACAGTAGATAGATAGGAGGGTAGGGTCTGATATAGTTACTTTCCAGCAAAAAAGTAGAGCTAAGCATCCCAGATTGTAGGTCTGAGCTAGGGTGGAGGAATATAGGACAAAGTTCACTTCTCTAAAATGTCTTGAGTTCTGACCTTGGTTCTCTCTTTTTTTTTCAATTCTTTTTAAAAATTTTTATTAATTACAGTTTATTCACTTTATATACCCCCTGTAGCTCCCTTCCTCCTTCCATCCCAACCCCACTTTCTTTCCCCCTTCTCTACCCATGTCCCTACCCAAGTCCACTGATAGGAGAAGTCCTCCTCTCCTTCCTTCTGATCTTAGTCTATCAGGTCTCATTAGGAGTGAGTACCTAAACATAGTTAAGGCGATATATAGCAAGCCTATACCCAATATCAAACTAAATGGAGAGAAACTTAAATCTATCCCCATGAAATCAGGGACAAGGCAAAGCTGCCCACTCTCTCCATATCTCTTCAACATAGTTCTTGAAGTCCTTGCTAGAGCAATAAGACAATTAAAGGATATCAAAGGGATACAAATTTGAAAGTAAGAAGTCAAAGTATCACTATTTGCAGATGATATGGCTGCATTGTCTTCCTCTGTGGCCTGGTAAGGCTGCTCCCCCCCTCAGGGGGAGGTGATCAAAGATCAGGCCAATCAGTTCATGTCAGAGACAGTTTCTGTTTCCATTACTGTGGAACCCACTTGGACACTTAATTGTTCAGGAAGTTGTCTTCTGCGCCAATGAATTCAAGCCTCTTCCTTACTTTTTCTTCTAACAGGTTTAGTGTATCTGGTTTTATATTGAGGTCTTTGATCCACTTGGACTGTAGTTTTGTGCAGGGTGATAAGTATCGATCTATTTGTAGTTTTCTACATGTAGCCATCCAGTTAGACCAGCATAATTTGTTGAAGATGCTATCATTTTTCCATCGTATGGTTTTGCCATCTTTGTCAAAGATCAGCTATCCATAAGTGTGTGGGTTTATTTCAGGATCTTCTATTCCATTCCATTGATCCACCAGTCAGTTTCTATGCCAGTATCATACAGTTTTTAGTATTGTTGCTCTATAGTACAGCTTGAGATCAGGGATGGAGATACCTCCAGAAGTTCTTTTATTGTAGAGGATTGTTTTAGCAATTCTGGGTTTCTTGTTATTCCACATGAAGTTGAGAATTTTTCTTTAAAATACCCAATGAAATATTTGCAAACCAAATACAATGACACATCAAAGATATCATCCACTGTGAGCATGTAAGCTTCACTCCAGGCATGCAGGGATGGTTCAATATAGGGAAATTCATCAATGTGATCCACCATATAAACAAACTGAAGGAGAATAACTACATGATCATCTCCTTAGATGCCAAAAAAGCATTTGACAAAATCCAACATCCATTCATGTTTAAAGTCTTGTAGAGATCAGGGATACAAGGCTCATACCTAAACATAGTTAAGGCGATATATAGCAAGCCTATACCCAATATCAAACTAAATGGAGAGAAACTTAAATCTATCCCCATGAAATCAGGGACAAGGCAAGGCTGCCCACTCTCTCCATATCTCTTCAACATAGTTCTTGAAGTCCTTGCTAGAGCAATAAGACAATTAAAGGATATCAAAGGGATACAAATTTGAAAGTAAGAAGTCAAAGTATCACTATTTGCAGATGATATGACGGTATATCTTAATGACCTCAAAAATTCTACCAGGGAACTCCTATAGCTGATAAACACCTTCAGCAAAGTGGGTGGATACAAAAAAAAAGGAACTCCTATAGCTGATAAACACCTTCAGCAAAGTGGCTGGATACAAAACTACCAAAAAAAAAAAAAAAGATCAGTAGCCTTCCTATATACAAAAGACAAAAGGGCTGAGAAAGAAATTAGGGAAACAATACCCTTCACAATACCTCAAAGGACATAAAGTACCTTGGTGTAACCCTAACCAAGCAAGTCAAAGACTTGTATGAAAAAAATTTCCAGTCTCTGAAGAAAGAATTAGAAGAAGATGTCAGATGATGGAAAGATCTCCCATGCTCATGGCTTGGCTGGATTAACATAGTAAAAATGGCCATTTTACCAAAAGCAATCTACAGATTCAATGCAATTCCCATCAAATTACCAACACAATTCCTTACAGACCTTGGTTTTCTTAATAATCTTTGCTTCTTCCAACTTATTACTGACACTTCATTAGCTTTGCTAAATAAATAAAAAGGCAAAAATTTTCTAAGTTCTACCACCATCTTAAAAAATGATTCTCTTTTCTCCTTCTTCCATTTTCTGTTTTGTTTACTTTTCTGAGTGAGGATTGATCATATTACCCAGGGTCCTCCTTTTAGCTCAGCTTCTTTAGGTGTACAGATATTTTTTAGGTTTAACTTATATTGTATGTCTAGTATCCTTTTATAAGTGAGTATATACCCTGTGTGTCTTTCTGTTTCTGAGATACCTCACTCAGGCTAATCTTTTCTAGTTCCCATCATTTTCCTGCAAATTTCATGATTTCCTTGTTTTTAATTCCTGAGTAGTATTCCATTGTGTAAATGTACCATAATTTCTGTATCCATTCCTCTGTTGAGGGACATTTGGGTTGTTTCCACGTTCTGGCTATTACGAATAAAGCTGCTACGAACATGGTTGAACAAATATCCTTGTGGTATACTTGAGCATGTTTTGGATATATGCCTAGGAGTGGTATAGCTGGATTCTGAGGAAGCACCATTCCTAATTGTCTGAGAAAGTGCCAGACTGACTTCCAAAGTGGTTGTACAAGTTTACATTCCCACCAGCAATGGAGGAGGGTTCCTCTTTCTCCACATCTTCTCCAGTATGTATTGTCACTTGAGTTTTAAAATCTGATTCTCATCCAAAGTTTATCATATTGTCGAAAGAACAAACTTGCTTAGAGAACATCAGTCTTAAGTTGAAAATAACACTGGTGGCCAATTAGTAACTTAGCAGCTGCAAATAAGTTCTGGGGAAAGATGAAAATACATTCTATTGAAAATGCTTTCTTCCCAAGCTAGTGGTACACATCACTAACCCCAACATTTGAGAGGCAAAGACAGAGGCAGACAGATCTCTGAGCTTAAGGCTAACCTAGTCTACATAATGACTTCCAAACCATCCTGGATACATAGTAAAAACTCCTCCCCCCCGCCTCCAATGACAATAACAACAGAGTAGTCACTTGGACAAGTATTTTTATTTATAAATTTTTTAACAGGGGAATATACTCATTTGAGATTTTGCTTGCCTATGTTTTAAAAGCTCTGCTTGAACATACACAGAAACATTTTGTACAAAAGCACTAAAACTCATTTTATCTCTAGTTGAAAAGACATTATCCCAGGATCAAGCTGAAATTACATTTAACAAGAGTATGCTGCACGTGTCCATCTCTTTAGAGATATGTTAGAAGGTAGATTTTCTATACAACTACATCTTCTGTGTGTGTTTTAAAAGTATGAATAAAGAGAAAAGCAGGAATTACTCAGAGGAAAACAACTGAAAAACGACTTGTATTACGCTGAACAGAGGTAGCAGAAACAGCTGCACAAGAGCTTGATCCCTGTGACAGGCCCCAGATTCTACAGAAACGGCTGGTACTGCCTGATGAAATTGCCAAGTAGCCAGATGCTACAGCTGAGAACATTCTACTGTACTTCAGATCTAATTGATGTAGTTATTATGCTACACTTTTAACTCTTTGATATCCATTTCCACTTACTACAAGGAACCAGTAACTTCTATGTAAAGACTATTTTAAAGGATAATGCAGAGAAATGAGTGGAGAGGAAATCCTTCTGTTAGAAAAAGAGATTTAAAAATATTGATCAAATGAAGTAAGTGTGGAAAACGATGGAAAATTAAATGAGGTCTTTAAATAATCTTCAGGGTAGAGGACATTTGACAGCATCAGATGCCTTAAAAGTTAGCACTGCATTTCTTGGAAGTGGGATATCTCCGTGGAATGTTGAGATACGTTATGATGGAACCCACATCTAATATGGCGTTCATGGAGTTTTTGTATACACTTCATAAATAGCCTGAAGGTAAAACTTTGTAATATTTTCAGTTCAATGAGTTTTGACTTTGACTTGTCATAGGTCTGATATGAAATTTTCCTTTGGTGGTATCATGTAGCACTCTGAAAGTTTTGGGCTTAGGAGCATTTTGGATGTTGCATTTTCAGTAATATTTGGGCTATATTATTTTTACTGTATCAATAAAGGGAAAACAGACAGTATATGAAATAAGAAAGGTGGTGATTCCTATCAGGATAGCATTTAAAATAATCTGTAATTCTTCATCAAATATTAGAATGTATATAACTCTGTGTTTATGATTGGATATATCTCAAAAGGCCTATGTTATAAAATAGTATAGTCTGTAAGTACAATATGCAATGTATAATAAGACTATAGTTTGCTTGCAATGTGTAAGACTTTTGTGAAGTACTATTCAGATTAGTCTAGTTATACATATGGCTTAATTTATTTGTTCAGAAGACACATAATTTCCCCCAAGATTTCTGAACCCCACTTTCTGGAACTTGTAACTGTTCTAAAAGGCACTTGGCAGATGTGAATGGGGTGACGGAACTGAAGATCAGGAGTTCATCCTGTATTATTTAGGTATGCACAGTCTAATTGTACTAGTCCATAAAGGCAGTATTTTTGATGAGTCAAAGAGCTGAGACAAGAAGAAAGAATTCCAAGCGTGATAGGAGTTCAACTTCTCAGGGTTGGTTTTGAAATTAGAAGAATTGAATTGAACTTATTTCTAATTAAAATTAGAAGAAGAGGCTGTAAGCACAGAGGCATGAGTGACCTATGGAGGCTGGAATAACCCTCAGCTGACAACCAGCAAGAAAACCTTTAGTCACCATCCTTATAATTCTATGAAGCCAAGTTTTTATTTTTAAAATTTTATTTTGAAATTAAAGTAGGGGCTAGAGACATGGCTCAGCAGTCAAGAGCACCAACTGCTTTTCCGGAGGACTCGAGCTCAATTTCCAGCACACACACAGTGTTTTCTAGCCATCTGTAATTCTAGTTCCAGGGGTCTTTGACGCCTTCTTTTGGTTCCCTCTGGCACGGAGCACACATGTGGCACACAGATATACATGTAGGTCATATGTATAATTTAAAAATAATAATAAATACATGATAATTAAAATAATAATATACTAGGAAAATTAAGGTTCCTGTTGAGGGTTCTTAGCCCCCTTAATGAAAGAATTTAGACATGAACTCAAAAGGAAACTCAAGGATAGTTTTATTCAAGTATAAGAGAAAAACCATGCAGATTTGGTGACAATCCCAGTAGCTGGTAGAACAGAAAAAGTCAGCCTTTTAAGTCAGGCAGAAAAAAAAAAAGACAGCTCATATCAATAGTAATTATGGAAGAGGTCATGAATTAAGGAGGGAGTAGGGACCAAAAAAGGTATTGGAGTGGGGAGTGGGAGGGGTGGAATGAAGCAAATATGGTACTTGTTATGACATTCTTAAAAAGCCAAAAATGTTAAACAGTTGCTTCAGCAATAGAAGAGGAGAGTAGCAGCAGCAGCAAGAAGAGGAGAAGGAGGAGGAAGAGAGAAGGAGAAAAAGAGCAGGAGGAGGAGGAGGAGGAGGAGGAGGAGGAGGAGGAGGAGGAGGAGGAGGAGGCTCCCAAGAATGGAAATGGGCCCGTGAGAAAAGCATCCAGCCTCGGGACATATCATCTTTTTACATTCCTCCTGTTTGTGGTCCACAGGCTTGCTTTCTATGAATACTTTATTTCTTACGTGATTCCAGGGGAATTAAGAGCTTCCAGTCTGGCTCTGCAAACAGGCTTCTTTCACATGTCAGTCCTGCTGTAGCTTTTTCAGTTCCTATTCTTCTATTTCAATAAGGCATACTAAACATTTCTGAATCAATCCATCCATGAAACTTGTATAAAACACGTCCTACCCCACAGATCTCTGCCTGAAAGGCACCTTGGAAAACTGTCTGCTTTACTCTTCTTAGGAGAATGTTGTTTAGCTAGGTGGTGTGTGCCTTTAACTCTAGCTGTGACTAATCAGCTATAGAACCTTGATTATTGATTATCTACCATGAAAAATAAAGATCTTTGAGAATTTAAAATTATTTGCTTTTGTGGTTATTTTCTATCCCAGTTTATGTAACCAGTATTGTAACCATCTTGCCAGGAGTGAAGGCTTGTTAAAAAGACGCTTGTCTCTTCTTTTTGGCTATCATACTATTGGAACAATGGTTCCCATGGAATAGGAATTTCCCCAGGACTCTTAAAAGAAGGGAAGGAAAGTGCTGAAGATGGTGCCAGCCTGAGGATAAACTTGTCTCCCAGGAAGAGATTTCACACTTTTTGACAATTTGTAATTCTGACTTGCAGGAAAGACTGGAGCTAAGACTATAATTAGTGAACAATGTTTGGGACCAGACACCTACCAGAACTTCTTGCTTATTATTCTAATTTGGTTTTCTGCTGCTGTGATAACATTTGGCTTACAGGCTACAGTCCATCATCAAGGGAAGCTGGGGAGGGAACTGAAGGCAAAGACCTAGAATCAGGAATCGAAGAGCAGGAAGGAACACTGATAACTCGCTTCCTTTCAGTGGCTTGCTCAGTATGCTTGCTTATGCAACCCAAGACCACCTTCATGAGGTGTCACTGCCCACAGTGGGCTAGCCCTTCCCATATCAATCATTATTCCAGACCGTGCTTCACAGACATCACCTTAGACCGACCCAATGGAGGCATTTCTTCAGTTTCATGAGCTCCCTCCTTCTGGGTATGTCAAGTTGACAGTCAACATTAGGGACATTGAAGGAATTGGAGGGAAAAGGGGGGGGGAGGAGAGATGATGTAATCATATTTTAATAAAAAATTGTAAAAACAAACAAACAAACCAGCCACCATAGTCTACATTTATTTGCCTTCTATTTAAGTTTCATGTCATAACCATAAGGTAGACTTAGATTTTCACTATTGCTTGTGTCTAATTGATGTATTGAAGGCAGGGAGGTAAGTTCTTATTAGAGCTTCCAGAGACCAAATATTTATGTTAACAAACTCTGCAACAATTTACCTCTCTGATTTCAGAGATTAAAATTAGAATGCTGCTCCTGCCTTCTCCTTCTGTTTCTTCCTTTTGCTTCTATATTGAAGCAGGGAAATTACTGGAGCATGAGGGGAAAAATGGGGTTTCTCATTCAGGAGTCCAGATGATTCCTCTCCTAGGAAGAGAACCTGCAATTCCACCGAAATAAACATTTTCTATGAAAATTGTGTATGGGGATGCTATTCCTCTTGTATTTTTAGATAAGAAGTTAAAATAACAATGAGCCATATGACCTCTGTAAATGTTGTTTTGGTTTCCTCAGAAGAGGGGATGGAGATGAGAGCCTAACCCAACCTCTATGAATCATGGCTTAGGCTGAGCCCAGAGTGTTTCTATCTAAATATCCCTATGGCCAGGCCTGGAAGCTTCTAGTCTCTATATAAGCTAATCTTCTGCAAGCCCAGACCTTGAAGGCTTTAGCTTCTAGCCTCTACCTGCTAACTTAGGCCCAGAATGTTTTCAGTCTCCAATACGTACTGCTAAACAAGATCATCCTTTCTAGTTTTTTTTTTTCTGAACTCTAGCTGGCTGGTTTAACTCAGCTGTTCTGGTTCAAAACTCCTCTCTAAGCTGACTGATTCAAACTGGCTTCTCTCTACTTTTCACTGAATTGTTCTGCTTGGAAAAAACTGCCTCCATACTCCACAAACTGAACTGAATGAACTCAACTGCACTCAACTGAACTGCATCAAATTGTACCAAACTGTATTGTATTGTCTCCATAAAGTCTCCTGCTGTTTCTTTGTGTTACTCTTAAGTAGCTTCTCTGTCTGTTTTCATGGGAGTTGTGCCTATTCTATCACTGACTCATTCTGTCAAATCTTTCTCTGATTCATCACTTTCTTTGCTCCTCAATTAGACATAATTGTTTGGGATTGCAGGTGTGTGCTAAATTCCAGCCAGAGAGATTAAAGGTGTGTATTCCAGCCAGAGGGAATAAGGTGTATACTAAGGGCATGTCTGTATTCCATGTCTGTATTCACCCAGACCTAGGTCTTTGAATATGATCCCTTGCCAGAGTAGTCATATTGCTGAATTAAAACCCCTCTACAACCTCCTAAAATGGCCTTTATTATTTATCAACTATAAGCCTTCAGTTTTGAGAGTCCCCCAAACAAGACTATGAACTTTATTCACAGTAAACACATCCTAACACACATAAAAAGATAGTGTATGCATGCAGGATCCCAAACTATTATAGAAGAAGAAATGGGAAATACAACTATTATACTAAACAGTGTGAAGGTTACTGAACATAAGCTTATAAGCTAAAAGTTTTGTGAATTCATATTTAATCATACAATGATGATGATGTATATACTGTTTTCTCATTTTATGTATAAGAAAGCTTAATGTTGAAGGTTTTAAGTAATATGCCATGGGTCAAGTGTCTATAGAAAAGTTGGTTTGCTAATTCAAATACATCTGTTCTTAGAGTCTTGGAGCTCAGCGTCACTTTTGGGCTAATCCGTTATCTTCTTCCATGGCAACACTTTGCTCTCTGAGGAATATCTTTGACAGTAGATGCTAGGAAGTGGAGGATGATGGGCAATTCTGAAGTTAAAGAAAGGGCTAGGGAGTATCACAATGAACAGTGACATTGTTTTAAACCATTTATTTGCTTTTACTGAATAATTTCAAAGAAGTTGTAGTCACATAACATTTTACCCTCCCAGATCTCTAACAATAAACATTTTCTACTGCTTCAATATTATTATCATACCTACCAGAGTTGTTTAATATAAATCACTGCCAAGCAAAGGTGAAAATGTCCCAATTGTTCTCAAATTATATCTTATGGGTCAGACAGTACCCAATTATGTTGCATGTTAACTTTCTCTCATTAAAATGTTACTCCTCAGCGTTGCTTTACTATTTAACAAAATTATTTGAGGTAACATGTTTAGTATATACCATGAATCCCTTCATAAAGTTGTCATCTGGTTTTCCTTATGCTATGAAATAAAATTTATTGTGTCTATTTGAGGTTTGTAACATAGTATGAGACTCACAAATAATAAAACTGCTACTATGCTGAAGAAGATTAACATAGCTGCCATCTCACATACTTACTCTTTCAATTCTGCTTAACCAACATCCTTAATCCAACACAATTTCACTGGTTCTATAGTTTCATTATGTTTCTAGAATTAATAGTTCTGCATATCTACTACTTTTTACCTACATTCCTCTATTTCTTCCCTCCAAGTCCTCCTCCACACTGACCCTAAAAACCAGCATCTTAGTATTTGTCTTCTCTCTGTCTCTCTTTCTCTCTTTTTCTCTGTCTCTCTTTCTGTCAAATAAGCATTCTTTTCATCATCCATTTATCTGTTGAAGGCTTTTATTCTGTTTCCATTTCTTGGCTATTTTGTGGATAGGATATCTGTAAACATTGCTGAAAAAGTATCTGTGAAATAGGATCTTGAGTTCTTTAGGCACATGCCAAAGAGTGGTATAGCTAGATCATATGGCAGATTTCAGAGGATTCACCATGCTGATTTCCAGAGAGGCTGCATCGTCATTCCCACCAAAAGTGAATGAGGGTTCCTATTTCTCCACTACCTTGTCAGCATTTGTTTTCAGTTGTTTTAATAGAGTTTCCTTCTGTAAATTCAGTGGCCTACATTTTCAAGATCCACCCAATATAAACAGCTTTCAACTGTAGCAGGAATTTTTTTTTCTTGCTGTTGTTGTTGAGAATCATTCCAGAAGATATGAGTATTTGTAATTCTCATTTAGATAGTACTTACTTTTTTTCTTCAATATTTTTTAACCATATAGAATCCAATGAGAAAATGAAAGAACAGGGAGAAAGTTGCTTTGGTAAAAGTAAAAACACAACAACAGCAAAAACAGAAGCGTAATCAAGGTCAGCATTTTCTCTGACCATGACACAATTTGTTTGCTTTACCCTTTTTTGAAAAGAGAGAGAGAGAACTTTATAATTTTTCCTTTTAGTTTAGAAGCCTATTTAAATTAATTGTATGTAACACTTAATTAGTTAACTAATAGGCAATACGTTCATCTTAAAAATTTATACCCTAGTTAAGCTTTAGTTGAACAAGGACACCACTTTGCATACCTAAATAACACAACTTGTTTTAAGAAAAAATGTTTGAACTTCAAAATAATCAATGCCTAAAATTGTTCTATCATACTTCTCATGAGTCACCTTTAATATTAAGTATTTCAACAAGAATTTTCAGAAAATTGATAGACTCTTCAGCAAATTTCTCTCAAATGATGACTAATTTTTTCCCCTACTTCAAAGTTATTTTGGTTGTACCATATTTAATCACACAGATTTTATGGTTATTACTCCATTCTTGTACTGCTTGCTCCTATCCTCTAAATCTCTTGTTGTTACTCTTCTGATGCTCTTCCTTATTCAATATTCCCAAGATGCCTGAGGTAGAGAGTAGGAATATTATATTTAGTAGGAAGGGTTCTTGGTAAATAAACATGCCAGTTTCTTTCTTAAAACTTAAATACTCTTTTGAATTTGTAAAAAAGTAATTTTAAAAAAGTTTATGGAAGCTACTGTATTTAAAATTTTTATTTCTTGGTGTTTGTATTGCAATCTTTAGAGATATTGTATCTCGGTGTTTTGGCAAGGTGTAAACTGCAGTGCAGATGTGAACACTCCAGATGGCCATGATCCTGTGTCCTATGAATTTGTAGCGGACCTAAGTTTGAAAATGAAAGGCCTGCTTTTTTCCCATTTTTTTTTTTTTTTTTGTGATAAAAGTGTTTTCTTCCTTCCTTTTATGGTGTTCTCCTTATCTTTATGGAGACTTTCTCTACCGCAGTTCTCTACAGGTTATTTTTAATAACCCTCCAAGCTATTCCACACCTTGAGAAAACATTTTTACAGCCCGTTTACATATATACTTTCTGAGAGAAGATGGTCACAAACTGTGGCTTACAGCGACATATAAATTTAAAGTGGATATCGTGTGCCTGCATATTACCTTGACTTGTAAAATTTCTGGATTGGAGTATTAATATTTCAGAGCATATCTCTACAAGTAGTCTTCAGAAATATTTAGGTGTCGAACACCCAGTAGAATGTAAAAATGCATTTCTAAAGTTACTTGTGTTGTTTCATGTTTATAGTTCTGTGCATGATCCAGTTCTGTTTTCATTAGCTACAGAATATTTATTTGCTTAATTGATTTGAACTGAAATTAATTAGAAGAACAGATACCTTTAAAATGACATGGATATTATTTAACTGGTTATAAAATTACAATTAAAAATTCCTTAGGATCAAAATTTAGAATTCCACATTGTGTTGACAAAGGACATACAGACACAATAAAATGATGCTTATAAAATACAACAGGTAATTCATAAATAAAGTAAGAGCATGGCACTATTTTGCTTAAAAATTGCTTTAATTCTGGTATTCCACTTTTCTGTTTATCATAATTATAAATTCCTTTCCATTGCTCTTACATGTGCTTTGGGAATTTCTCTGAAAGTTCATACTCTAATATCAGTCAGTGCACTAGTATTCCTCCAAATGCACAACACACCAAAAACACTCCCCTGTCTTCCACAGTAGTCTGTTTTCTAAAGTACATATCTGTACAAATGCCAAAATTTGTTGAACACTACGATGGTATGCAGATATAGTGAGAATTAGCAATGGCCTGTTTGTTCCCTTACATCCTTACATACTGATACGTTGCTCCTCAAATGCTGAGCTAGCTTGTTCAAATTTATGGACAATACCCGCTGAAGGAGCACGTCCTTACTTAGAATGAGGCTTCTGCTAAGGAAGCCCTGGAATCAAATGTACTAGAACAAAAAATGGCTACAGGGTCTCGCAAAACAAGAAAGGTCTATGTGCTGAGGGAAACAGCAACTCAAAAATGTAAGTGATTCTGACATTATTTGCATAATTATGACTGTAAATGTTGTCAAACTCCTGTCCAGATGTGCATGCTCATACCTATCTACCTGGCCTGATCTCAACTGTGATTGGAGAAGCTTCTCTTTGCAGCATGCAGTAGTCCCTGTGAGGACTGATCACCATGCTGGGAGTACTAGGCCCAAATGGGACATTACATCACCTTTCCATCCCCCAGTCAACACCGGGCTCAAGAAATATAACTAGACGTAGGCAAAAGGATAGGAGAGCCATTTCACAGCTCTGAAATGCTGTTGCCTATTTGTGACACAAGTATTGCACTCATGACTTCCGGAATATGTTCCTACCAGCGTCCCTGAGTTTGGTCCCCAGCATCCAGGCCCGGTAACTCACAGTCACCTACTATTCCAACTTGCAACCAGTTGTAATTCTAACTCCAGAGGATCTCACCCCTCTGCCCTCTGCCCTCTGTGGCCATCCACACATGCACGATGCCCTTCTTCTCAACACACACATACATACATACACACACATGAATGTATATATATATATATATAATTATATTATTTATAATATAATTATATTTATAAATAATATAATTATATTATATATTATATATACATATAATTATATGTATATATACACACAAACACACATATACATACATACATATATACATACATACATACACACACACAGACAGACATGATTCAAGATAAATCTAAAACCAACTTTAAACTGCCATAGGAGCCAAGGTTTCTTAGTGATGACATTTACATGATTTTAGAAACTGTTCATAGGGAAACATGCATGTAGTGATAGATGCCTATACTCTATACTCACAGCACTAGAAAAGCTCAGGCAATGGGGGGAAAGGCTTTAAGCCATCATGGACTACTTAGGAAGACCCCGCCGAAAAAAAAATCACATTGTTGACTATGACAACCCTTCCAAGCCAGTTTTGCACGTTCCCAATTTATTTTGAAATAAGATGTGCTGAATTCCGTCCTCAGAATTTATAATATGAATAAAACTACAGGATAAGTTTATGTGTCATGTTCAGATAAGGTTATGTCTCAAGATGTTCATGGTTTCTCGACTTTGTGCTGTCTGGTGTTGGGTTAACACTAGTCTTCTCTTGATGGACTGTCAGTGTAGCAGATGGCTTTATTACTATGCCTGTGAGAACATGAAGGAAAACTACCAGGAGAAAGAGAGAGAGAGAGAGAGAGAGAGAGAGAGAAGAAATATATAATTTTTTATTATTTTA
Organism: Psammomys obesus; assembly: GCF_907164565.1. Classification (NCBI taxonomy): domain Eukaryota; kingdom Metazoa; phylum Chordata; class Mammalia; order Rodentia; family Muridae; genus Psammomys; species Psammomys obesus. The sequence continues at coordinate 10,923,139 of NW_026585580.1, read as the reverse complement.
AGATTTTACTATTCCAATGTAATATTTTCAAAGGAGATTAAGGTAAAAGCAACTTTATCGGTGTGTATGTGTGCATGCATCTCTGTGTGCATATATGCATGTGTGTGTGTGTTTGTATGTGTTTCTGTGTGTCTGTCTGTGTCTGTGTATGTGTGTGTCTGTGTGTTTGTGTGTGTGTCCAACATCCATTCATGTTTAAAGTATTGGAGAGATCAGGGATACAAGGCACATATCTAAACATAGTAAAGGCAATATACAGCAAGCCTATAGCCAACATCAAACTGAATGGAGAGAAACTTAAAGCAATCCCACTGAAATTAGGGACAAGACAAGGCTTCCCACTCTCTCCATATCTCTTCAACATAGTTCTTGAAGTCCTTGCTAGAGCAATAAGACAGTTGAAGGAGATCAAGGGGATACAAAGGAAGAAATCAAATTATCACTGTTTGCAGATGATATGATAGTATACCTGAGTGACCCCAAAAATTCTACCAGGGGACTCCTATAGCTGATAAACACCTTCAGCAAAGTGGCTGGATACAAAATTAACTCAAAAAATCAGTAGGCCTTCTGTATACAAAAGACAAAAGAGCTGAGAAAGAAATTAGGGAAACAATACCCTTCACAATAGCCACAAATAACATAAAGTACCTTAGTGTAACCCTAACCAAGCAAGTCAGACTTGTATGAAAAAAATTTCCAGTCTCAGAAGAAAGAATTAGAAGAAGATATCAGAAGATAGAAATATCTTCTATGTTCATGGCTTGGCAGGATTAACATAGTAAAAATGGCCATCTTACCAAAAGCAATCTACAGATTCAATGCAATTCCCATCAAATTACCAACACAGATCTGGAAAGAAAAATTCTCAACTTCATATGGAATAACAAGAAACCCAGAATTGCTAAAACAATCCTCTACAATAAAAGATCTTCTGGAGAAAACAGGAAACAACCTTGAAACCTGCCACAGAGGGCCTCTGAAAGCTTCTGCAGTATAGACTGTCAAAGCAGATGCTGAGCCTGATGGCCAATTGATGGGCAGAGTGAATGGAATCTTATGTAAGAAGTGGGAAATAGTAAGAGCTGGAGGGGACGGGAACTCCACAAGGAGAGCAACAGAACAAGATAATTTGAACACAGGGAACTTCCCAGAAAATCATACTCCAACCAAGGACTATTCGTGGAGATGACCTGGAACCCCTGCACACGTGTAGCCTATGGCAGTTCAGTGTCCAAGTGGTTTACATAGTAATGGGAAGAGGGACTGCCTCTGACATAATCTGATTGGCCTGCTCGTTGATCACTTCCCCCTGAGGGGGGAGCAGCCTTACTAGGCCACAGTAGAGGACAATGCAGCCACTTTTGATGAGAACTGATAGACTAAGATCAGAAAGAAGAGGAGAACCTCCCCTATCAGTGGACTTGGGGAGGGGCATGCATGCAGAAAGGGGAGGGAGGGTGGGATCGGCAGGGGAGGAGGGAGGGGCTTATGGGGGGATACAAAATGAATAAAGTGTAGTTAATAAAAAATAAAAAAAAGATTTAAGTAATACACATAAAAAAAAAGATCTGGAGTTATCTCCATCCCTGATCTCAAGCTGTACTATAGAGCAACAGTAATAAAAACTGCATGGTACTGGCATAAAAACAGAATGGTGGATCAATGGAACCGAACAGAAGACCCAGAAATAAACCCACACACTTATGGACACCTGATTTTTGACAAAGATGCCAAAATCATACAATGGAAAAAAGATAGCAACTTCAACAAATGGTGCTGGTCTAACTGGATATCTACATGTAGAACAATGCAAATAGATCCATACTTATCACCCTGTACAAAACTAAAGTCCAAGTGGATCAAAGACCTCAATATAAAACCAGACACATTAAATCGGTTAGAAGAAAAAGTGGGGAAAACCCCAGAACTCATTGGTACAGGAGACAACTTCCTGAACAGAACACCAACAGCACAGGCTCTAAGAGCAACAATCAATAAATGGGACCTCATGAAACTGAAAAGCTTCTCTAAAGCAAAGGACACTGTCGTCAGAGCAAAATGACAGCCTACAGATTGGGAAAGGATCTTCACCAACCCTCTATCTGACAGAGGGCTAATATTCAGTATATATAAAGAACTAAAGAAGCTGAAAAGCAACAAACCAATTAATCCAATTAAAAAATGGGGAACAGAGCTAAACAGAGAATTCTCTGTAGAGGAATATCGAATGGCAGAGAAACACTTAAAGAAGTGCTCAATGTCATTGGCCATCAGGGAAATGCAAATCAAAATGACCCTAAGATTTCACCTTATACCCATCAGAATGGCCAAGATCAAAAACTCAAGTGACAACACATGCTGGAAAGGTTGTGGAGAAAGGGGAACCCTCCTCCATTGTTAGTGGGAATGTAAACTGGTACAACCACTCTGGAAAGCAATCTGGCACATTCTCAGACAACTAGGATTAGTGCTTCCTCAAGATCCAGCCATACCACTCCTAGGCATATATCCAAAAGAGGCCCAAGTACACAATAAGGACATTTGCTCAACCATGTATGTAGCAGCTTTATTTGTAATAAAGTATTTCCAGAAGCTGGAAACAACCCAGATGCCCCTCAACTAAAGAATAGATACAGAAATTGTGGTACATTTATACAATGGAATATTACTCAGCAATGAAAAATAAGGAAATCATGAAATTTGCAGGTAAATGATGGGAACTGGAAAGGATAATCCTGAGTGAGCTGTTCCAGAAGCAGAAAGACACATACGGTATATACTCACTCATATAGACATATAGTATAGGATAAACCTACTAAAATATGTACATCTAAAGAAACTAATCAAGAGGGAGGACCCTGACTAAAATGCTCAATCCCCATCCTAAAAGGCAAAGAGGAAGGGCATCAGAATAAGAACAAATCAGGAAACAAGTCAGGAACCTGCCACAGAGGGCCTCTGAAAGGCTCTGCCCTGCAGACTATTAAAGCAGACGCTGAGACTTATGGCTAACTTTTGGGCAGTGTGCATGGAATCTTATGAAAGAAATGGGAAATAGTAAGATCTGGAGAGGACAGGAATTCCACAAGGAGAGCAACAGAACCAGAAAATTTGAACACAGGGGTCTTTCCAGAGACTCATACTCCAACCAAATACCATGCATGGAGATAACCTAGAACCCCTGCACAGATGTAGCCCATGGCAGTTTAGTGGCCAAGTGGGTTGCATAGTAATGGGAACAGGGACTGTCTCTGACATATCTGATTGGCCTGCTCTTTGATCACCTCCACCTGAGGGGGGAGCAGCCTTACCAGGACACAGAGGAAGACAATGCAGCCACTCCTGATGAGACCTGATAGACTAAGATCAGAAGGAAGGAGAGGAGGACCTCCCCTATCAGTGGACTTGTGGAGAGGCATGCGTGAAGAAGGGGGAGGGAAGGTTAGGAGGGGAGGAGGGAAGGGTTTATGGGGGATACAAAGTGAATAAAGTGTAATTAATAAAAAAAAAGATTGTACTATTCCAATGTAACATTTTCAAAGGAGATTAAGGTTAAAACAACTTTATTGGTGTTTATGTGTGCATGCATCTCTGGGTGTATATATGCGTGTGTGTGTGTGTGTTTGTATGTGTTTCTGTCTGTGTGTGCATGTCTGTCTGTGTCTGTGTGTTTGTATGCGTGACTGTATGTGTGTTTATGTGTATGTGTGTGTATGCATGTGCGTCTGTGAGTGCATGTGTGTGCATCATGTGTATATTGCTGAGATTGGTCCTGGAGCAGCAATAAGCTCGGCAAGTGCTTTACTCTGAGTTATACAGCCAAGCTGTCTTTGTTGTTGTTTGGCCCGTAAAGCCTAGAGAAGTACTGTGTTTACTCAATAATCAGTTCATTGGGCGTGATTACGTCTTAAAAGTTAGTCAGCCAGTATTGTTCATATGTACAGTATGCGCTGCAGCACACACAGAGGCTGGAGGCAAACTCAGTAACAGTCATAAATTTTATCCGCAAAGGTCTACAATGTTTTCACAAAAATAAAGTTGAAAATATTAGCAATTTTATATGCAAGTTCTTTACAACAAAGTTATTTTCCATTTGACAGAAAATATTAGCAATTAAGTCATAAAATTACGCTTACAATGTTTATCAGTGTAGATATACCTTTAGTGATTTTACATTTCTTCTGTGTCATACTTTATCTTATCTATCTAGCCCAAATCAGATTATTTTAGTAGAAGCAAATTAATGCAGCATTATATGTCTCTTAGTGATAATATTGTCTTTATATGCCCCCTTTCTTGAAAAAGAATGTCTCTTTCATGTTGTGAATTTGCTTTACTGATATTTATCACAAAAGAGAACTAGGAAATTATAATTTTAATTGCAGTATTAGTAAATTACTTTAAAAACAAATATTTTAAAAACAAATAAAAACAGAATTTGCAGACATTAATTTTTTATTTTTATTATTTATTTAATTTCTTAACTCAGCCATTTTCTTTTTTATTTTATTGAAAATAGAGTGTTTTCATACAATATATTCTGACTACGGCTTCCCCTCTTAACTCTTTGAGTTCCTACTCCCCTCCCATCAGGATCCATATTCTTCATGTCTCTCCTTAGTAAAGAGACAGACTGAGTGAGCTATCCCAGAAGCAGAAAGACACACAGGGTCACTTATAAGTGGATACTAGACCTATAAGATAGGGTAAACATACTAAAATCTGTACACCTAAAGAAGCTAAGCACGAAGGAGGACTCTGGGTAAGATGATCAATCCTCACTCATAAAGACAAATGGGATGGACATTAGAAGAAGGGGAAAACAGGAAACAGGACAGGAACCTACCACAGAGGACCTCTAAAAGACTCTACCCAGCAGGTAGATCCAAGCAGATGCTGAGACTCATAGCCAAACTTTGGGCAGAGTTCAGAGAATCTTCTGAAAGAAGCGGGGGAGGGTAGAAAGACTTGGAGAAGACAGGAGCTCTATAAGGAGAGCAACAGAACCAAAATATCTGGGCTCAGGGGTATTTTCTAAGACTGATACTCCAACCAAGAACCATTCATGGATATAACCTAGAACCCCTGCTCAGATGTAGCCCATGACAACTCAGTCTCCAAGTGGGTGTCCTAGTAAGGGGAACAGGGACTGTCTCAGACATGAACTCAGTGGCTGGCTCTTTGACCCCCCACCCCCCACCCCCCACTGAGGGAGGAGAAGCCTTGCCAGGCCACAGAGGAGGACAATGTAGCCAGTCCTGATGAGACCTGATAAGCTAGGATCAGATGTATGGGGAGGTGGACCTCCCCTATCAGTGGACTTGGAGAGAGGCATATGAGGAGATGAGGGAGGGAAGGAGGGATTGGGAAGGAATGAGAGAGGGGGCTACAGCTGGGATACAAAGCGAATAAACTGTAATTAATATAAAAAATTAAAAAAGAAATAGACACCTACAGAATAATAATAAAATAAGATAAAGCAAACCCAAATGAATCCCAAAAGGATGAAACAAACAGCAGATGAGATTGGGCATGTTCAGAGTGGCCTGGCCTTAGACCACCTGAAGCCATGTTGATATCTATGGCCTGTGCTGCCATCAGGGACCATGCTGGAGTCTGTGGCCTGTGCTGCAGCCTAGGGCTGTTTTGATATCTGTGATCTGAGCTGCAGTCAGAGACCATTTTGAGGTCTGAGGTCCATGCTGCTGAAGGAGGCCATGCAGAGTCCATGAGGATGTCCATCGTCTGTGCTGTCTCCTGAAGCCATGTGGAGGTCCATGACCCATGTCCCCACTGACTATAAATGGCAAGGAAGCTGCTTCTGCAGTAGTATCCATTGCCACTGGGAGTTTGACTGTGCTCCAGTGAGGAAATGGGTAACAAAAATCAGACTTGTTTTGTTTTCTTTTTTGTTTTCTCCCAGGGAGCAGTCACAAGGTTGGCAGTAGACCTGGGAGAACTGGAAAGTGAGTGTGACTGGAATGCATTATGTAAAATTTCCAAACAATCAATAGAATATTATTATTATCCCCAACACAATATTATGAAAACACAACAATAACAACAACAAAACTCCAAAGGTGCCATTGAGGTCATTTTGTGTTGGCCCTCTAGTCCTGGGAATGGGGAATGGGGAATAAGAAATGGCAAAAACTATTTTTTTTAAATCTTCTTATAGCTGTAATAATTGACTTTCTGACCTACAACACTGTCTCATGAACAGGGCCTTGCATTAAACATTTCTGCTTTGTTTTCTTCTCTTGTGAAAGTCTTTTTCCTTTTTAACTCTGCAAGTTCAAGCATGCCTTCATTTGATTTCTCCTAAAAGTTTCTTGTTTTCTATTTCTGCAAACACTCACTTTGTCCATTTCTTTCAACACATCATTTTATAGCACATGTTGAGGAAGGAGGGAAAAGACCATGCTCTAAAATTAAAACTGACTCAATCCATCAGTTTTTTCTTAAGTGGAACTTCCTAGGAGACTCCTGAAAGTTCCTTACAGACTTTAAGGCAAGTCTCGGTGGTTCATGTTAGCCGAAGGGAGCCAGTGGTTTTGTAACAACTCTTACGACTTTGGGAGAAGAGTGACTGAAAGACAGACATAAAACATCAAGTTTGTTTTCATACAGGGAATGGGAAAGCAAAACTGCCTGCCTGGCTCTACACAGTAGCTATGGATCATTAAAATAGTCTTTACAATGGCAAAAATATATATGAACACATACAAATGCATACAGGCATATCTTGCTCAATAATAATACAACTTGTTCTAAAAATTAGTGACATGTTGAATCCTGAATCTTTAATAATCCAGTGTAAAGGTTGTCTCTAATTCCAGGGTTATCTCTACAGGCTTTGGCAAGAAGAAACTGGCTGCTCGGGTTTAAATCAGCAGTTCAGAGAAGGGCCATGGTACAGACAGGTATGGTCTTGGCTATTGACTAGTGATAACAACTGTGTCAACACCCAACTCTACTAGCTCAATTTGTTTTGATCTTTTGCTCTTAAGATCCTGGAATTTGGAGCCTAAGAGTCACCAAGATCCCACACACCATCTGGTGGCAGTTCCTCACCCAGGATGAGGCCTGAAGGTTGGGAAGATTGATGAGAATTACCACCTTGCCTTTTCTTTGTTAATTTTAGTTAAGGGGAGTATTGTCTTCTGAGAGCATGATGTACTAAGTCTTCACTAGTACCTCAACAGGCTGGAAACTTTATAGAAGAAAGGACCAAAAGGAATGTAAAGCCAGAGGATGGGAAAGGATCTGATAAAATGATGTTATCTGGATGAGACCCAGCCTTAGGTTTGGGAACACAAAGGCTTTGGATATCTACTCAACATTACACAAAATTGGATCTTTGTACTAAAAATTAAATATAAAAAGATTAGCTTTATCCTATGTGGAGTGTTTATAGAGGATTGGAGTAAACACTACTCCTTTCAATAAAACTTTAAATTCACAGAACCACCTGTAAAGTAGGAGAAAAGGAAGAAGACTGGCAGGTAACAAAGAGTCTGGAAAAAGATCAAAAGAAAAACAGCTGAATAATTTACTGTTCAAATTGAAAGTGAGAGAACTTAATGGCCATCATAGTTGTTAATAAGACAGGTACATGTTTCTGCTTTGATGAAGAAGTAGGCCCAGAGTTAACAAATAACCTATGCAGAGAGGCAGGCTTTAGCTTTTAGGAAGGGACAATTCAATAACTCACCAACCAACCAATACAAACTCTTACCATAAGATAAAATAATTGCTTTCCTATAAGGTAATGAGTTTTGGGTCATTGGAGATAGTCAAGCAGAGACTGAATGGCCAATTTTAAGAAGCAGAGTAGGAAAGATTGCAGCATCTGATATTAGCTGGATTAAATGATCTGCAAGTTTTTCCTGAAATCTAACATTTTATGTTTCTAAGAATATGCCAGAATTTATGCCTTAGATATAAGGTTTGTGAAGTCATGTTATTTTAAAGCAGTTTCTCATGACCCATTTAACAGAAAAAAGGGAGGGTGAACTATTTCTTGAATAGAAGACGAATAGAACCGGGCTTTGCAATTTTCTGTTCATAGAGACCTTTAAAATTCTTGGTCTCACAGAATCTAGAAAAATACTTAATGCACTAATTTCGGAGTGATTTCTTTTCGCTACTTCTTTTGTGGAAGTCATCTTTAGTTCTCATCTTGTAAGAAGAAGCTACCTCAGAGGCTGCTCACCGTTTCTGATCCCTTTACCTTGGAGAGCAGGATTTCTCAATGTGCAGTCTAGGTACTGCTTAATTCAAACTCACCTATACTGCAGCTTAAAATTTTTATGACTGGTCCCACTCAGGGACAAAATTCTGACACAAAATCAGAATTTTGGGCTTTGTATGAATCATAATATTAAACAAACATCTTCTGATGTTCCATATTCATATTAGGTTGAAGAATGGTTGTTATACATTTACATGATTGTAGGGTTCTGTATGCAAACAATTTATTTTCATGTTATCAATTTTATTAAAACTCTCTACTTGTATGATATCAGGAATTCAATCTTTGCAAAAATCAGTAGAACCCCTACAGTTCTTTTCTCAGTCTTGCTTTCATTGATTAAATTAAAAATAAAAAATCATAATATGTTTATATTTTCATATGCACATTCAGTTACTAATAGGAAAATCATGTCAGAAGATTCCAAAGGGAAGTGGTAAAATGTTTTCTTTCTCACTTTTCTCATAAAAACAACTGATAACAAGTTAGGTTATTATTTTCAAGAGGATGCTACTGAATTTAAACATAGGCCAAATTCCTGTGTGTTGGTAACTACACGGTTTAAAAAATTCATGCCATTACTTTATTCAACAATGTGGTTTGGGGGGGCATTAAAATTTTAGTAATAGCAATAATAATCAACTAACCTTAAGAAAAGGAAGAATGGGATTCAAACATCTTTATCTGAGGCTCAGATAATATCATCAGAAGATAGTTTTAGATCATCATTTAGTTATCTTTTCCCCCCTTGATTCATACTATTTTACATGTACTCCTTATGTGGTAGCAGAAAGAAACAGCAATTACCAGCTTTAGACTTTTGTTATTTGACATGGTGGCTAAAGAGAAAAGACAGGGTGTCTTTCTCTTGCTCCAGAAAGATTTCCGGGGATAAGCATAACTATTCGTGATGTGTCATCGATAGTGGCAGGAAGTACTTGGACGTCTCTGAATGTTCGTTCAGAGTCACACATCCACCTTTAGAGTCAAAGCTGTGTCATACCAAAGGGACCTGTAGGGATTTGGTTGAGCAGAAGACAGTAGGTGTGCCTTCCAATGAAACCACTTAGTTATTTATTGACTACAAAACACTGGGACATAGAGGAACATTCTATACTTACTTCCTCCTAGGCTCAGTCTAATGATAGGCCTGTTAGTTTGTTGTTTGTTTGTTTTTAATAATTGGTGTAAAAAGTGATAAAGGATATGGTAGAGGTAGAAATATATTCTGGGGTCACCAGGAAGAGAGTATAGATAAGCGGGACTTAGAAACTTAAAAACACCAGAAGTGGCCAGTAAGCTGGCCCTGGAAAATAAGGTAGATGAATGAGATACAGCCTCGTCAGCAAGTATGAATATTCTTACTTGGTAGCCAGTATATACATGAGTATTAAAACAGGCTTAACAGGTAAAGAACTTGAGAAGAAATCCTGACGCAAGGTAAAATTTGAGCTGTTTGTCCATTTTGGCTGGAGGCCAGAGCAGCTTTCCCTGGATAGCTCAATTTCTATTAAACTGGACTGTGTTTTCACTTGTACAAACAGCCCTATAGTGGAAATAAAGATTTTTTTTTTAAAGATCGAGCTGTTAAGATAAAATGTTAGGAAGCTCTTAAAAGAAATTGCTGTGATGGTTAGCCCATTTCTTTCCTTTTTACTGAGGGAAAATTGTGGCAGCCACTTGGGAAGGACAAGCTTAAGATTCAGTATGATGTAAAAGTTAAAAGCAAGATGTCTTTCTGCAAATTTAAATTATCTTTAAAAACGGCAGTGCATTTAATCTGTGTATCACTGGTGATGGCTTGAGTGTGGAATATTACGAATGCTACAGTTGGTTAAAATACAACAATAAAGGTAGGTTTAAATACTCCGGAGCCAGGAGGAGGGCAGAGAGCTGGGGGGAGACCGTAATAAAGTGGAAAACAGTGATGAAGCAAATGACTACCAAATGAGGCTCCACGATGCTTCAGAGCAAAGTTGCAGGCAACAAAATAAGACTTTTAAAATTTGAAACACCATACACATACCATTATACTTGATTTTTGAAATTACCCTTTAATTCAATCTACTCTATCAAATCAGTTTTAGAGAGGAGAGGGTAATAATACAGAAAGACTGACTGACAAGGTGAGGTCAGGAACTAGTATAAATCGTGGGATCCGACTCATGAAGAGTGCCATTGGAGTCTGAAGTTGGATGGGGTGAGCTATTATTTTTCAGCATCTGCTCAAATGCTATGAGTTCAGATTTATAGTTGATAGAAGTGGAAATCAGTGTCTTATCAGTAAATAGAATTTGGGGCTGAAGTCATGAAAATTTATGCATAACTAAAATTTATCTTAAATTTGGTTATTGGGTATTTCTAGCTCAGGTGATGACGCAGAGTTGTGGCTCAAATGCAGTCTGAGAATTCCAGAAGACCTGTGTTGACCCTGTGCTTTTCAATCCAGATTTGACCATATGGAGTACTGAACAATTTTTATGAGAATCCCATCATCTTTCATCTGAATAACAGAGTAAAATAATACTTATTAATAGTGAACCAGGAAGAATAACATTCTAAGTGAAGAATAGGAGCTGACGTACCTAAACATGCTAATTACAAGATAGTTTAAGTAATATATATATATATATATTCTATAAAGAACTATGTGATATATATATATATATATATATTCTATAAAGAACTATGTGTATTAAAGGTTAGGGCTTCAATATATTTATAAAAATTTGCAGTAAAATATCTTATGTGCTGGTTTTCAATTTCTCTGAATTTCACTTCTAAAATATGGTTTAGAATTTTGATACTGATTAAATATGCACTAATGTCAAGCTGTCAACCTTCATTAGTGTTGAGAATTGTAGTACAGGCTTAGGTGTGGTAGGTTGAACAAAACTAAAGGCAAATGATATCTATTACTATGTTTCAGAACTCCTGATAAGAAGATCAGATTTTCCATACAAGTAAACAATGGAGGGAAGGAGTCTGTGGAGTATGATAGATATAATCAAACTTAAGAGAGGATATAGAGTAGATGAAGGCATTAAAACCAACATGAAAAACAGTGGCTTAGAAATGCTCCTGGGGTCTTAGGTTATCTCCATGCATAGTCCTTGGTTGGAACATCAGTCTCAAGAAAGATCCCTGTGCTCAGATTTTTTGGTTCTGTTGCTCTCCTTGTGGAGTTCCTGTCCTCTCCAGATCTTACTGTTTCCCACTTCTTTCATAAGATTCCCTGTACTCTGCCCAAAGGTTGCCTATAAGGCAGTTCAGTATCCAAGTGGGTTCCATTGTAATAGGAACAGGGACTGTCTCTGACATGAACTGATTGGCCTGCTCTTTAATTACCTCCCCCCTGAGGGGGAAGCAGCATTACCAGGCAACAGAAGACAATGCAGCCACTTCTGATGAGACCTAATTGACTAGGATCAGAAGGAAGGAAAAGAAGTCCTCCCCTATCAGTGGCCTTGGGGAGGGGCATGCATGCAGAGGGTGGAGGAAGGGAGGGATTGGGACAGGAGGAGGGAGAGAACCACAGGGGGGATACAAAGTGAATAAAGTGTAATTAATAAAGAAAAAATAAATAAAATAAAACAGGTAAATTTACAAAAAAAAAAAAAAAAAAAAAAAAGAAATGCTCCTGGGCATGCAAGGCAAACAGTAGCTTTCTGTTTCAAATCCTGGGTGTCATTACTTTTTTCTTTATTTTTCCACTTTTTAGTTTTGGAATGATGCCTCTGAGCCTGGATTTGATTTTGCATACTTTGACCTGCATTTTCTCAGTTGTAGAATTTATGTGTTCAAGTGTTTTGTCAAATTAAAAAAAAAAAAAAAAAAAACATCAAGTGTTTTTTATTTTTTTCAAAGTAGTTTTTTTTCTTCATTCTTTTTTTTTCTACTTAGAGCTTAGTTAGACAAATATGTTAAAATTTACATACTAAAATTTTCTGAAGATACTTTAGGTTTACTGGTTTTCTTTTCTGCTATTCCTAGCCTGAAATTAAGGCAATTTATTGATCTTTAAATCCAGTGTGTTCTGTATTCAGTTTTATAATTTTAAATAGGTTTCTAACAGGATAACCATATTATAATCCACAGACTTGATGGAACTAAATAATAAAAAGATTCTAGGGAGGATGCTTAATTCTCAATCAAAAGGGCAAATAGAATAGATACCAGAAATGGTTGAAGAGAGGGAACAGGATGGGAGCCTACCATAGATGTCCTCTGAAAGACTCCACCCAGCAGGGAATTGAAGCAGATGCAGACTCATAGCCAAACTTTGGGCAGTGGGCAGAGAGTCAAAGGAAAGAGTGGGGCAATAGAAGAACCCAGAGTGGACAGGAGCTCCACAACAAGACCAACAGAGCCAACAAACCTGAGCCCAGGGTCGGGGTGGGGGCTGCAGAGAGTGATGCACAAACCAAGGTTCATGCATGGAGAGAACCTAGACTCCCTGTTCAGAGGTAGCCCAGGGGCAGCTCAGTCTCTTATGTGACTTTCCTAGTAAGGAGAGCAGGGCCTGTCTCTGACATGGACTCTGTTGCCTGCTCTTGATCACTTCCCCTAGTGTGTCTGTGTGTTGGGGACGGGGGAGGCTTTCCAGATTATAGCGGAAGAGGATCCAGGCAGTCCTGCTGAGACTTGATAAACTTGGGTCAGCTCTTAAGGGAGGAGAGCTTCCCCTTTTGAGGAATAGGGGAGGGGGATGGGAGTAGATGAGGAAGGTGGCTACAATAGGGTGCAAAGTGAAAAAATTATAAAAAATAAATTAAAATAAAAAATAAATTCAAGTTATTAGTAAAGTTCTTTAAGTTATCTAAATTGTCAATTTAGAAGATTTTCTAAATTCTTCAAACTACTAATCAGTTTTCTAAATTGTGTTTGATGTCCAATATATCTAAATAACTTAAGTCTCTGTCATCTGTTTTATTTGCTGGGCCCTGAGCTCCAGAATCCATTCTTCCGTACTCTAAGGATGCCAAAACACTTGCTGTGCCTTGAAGAGCTTTCTGCTCAGCTCAGCTTCTCACTCCAGGCAGCTTCAGAGACTGGGAAATGATTTGACAGGAAAACAACTGGGTATCAGCTTCATTGCGCTGCGCCTTTCCTCCTCAGGATTTTAATGCCTAGCTTCATTCATTTTCATCAGAAATATTATAGTTTTCATCTCCAGAACCCCAGATGTTTTTGGATTTTATGCTTCTCAGAGTCCTCTCTAGCTTCTACATCGCAAAATTTAGCACAATGCCAGGGGCGGGGTGGTGGCGGAGCAAGGTGTACTGTTATGTAAGGTTAATTCCCATATTTTCACCTATGACCCTCCATTGTCCCCTTACCCTCCTGTAATAAAGAATGAGTATTAACTTGTAGAGATTTACTTTCAAGATATGTGGCAATTAGGAATGGCGACAAATATAACAGGTAAAATAAAATTTGAGGGTGGCCTACTAGAGGTGGAATGGCGTAGGCGCGAAGGGGTTTGGGGTTATGTGGGAAACTAGCAGGTAGAAGAGCAGGCTAGCCCAAAGAAAGGGTTATGGAACCCTACAATGTCACAATCAAATTAGGAATAATAATAATTGGATGAATAGTGGAACCTACAAAAGAAGACAAGAGAGTTACAGGGTTTGAGCAAGAGTATGTGAAATTAAACATGACTAAGGATAAATGAAACCACTTTCTGGAAATCTGTAAGATTATTTCAAAAACCAGTGTTAAAAATATGTAAGTGCCTACATGAAAGGATTAGTAAATGAAAACCACAGTGCAAGGCATGGGAAAACTTCCTATGAGTTATTTGTCAGGAAGGGTCCAGAAGTCTCCAAACAACACGAGGTGTTGCCGTTGCCCTTTACTTACTGTAGCTACATGGCAACACCTCACTGCAGAAGACAACACATACTTCATCTAAGGACATCGTGATAATAATCTCAGACGAACGAGGAAAGCTCCTACCCACTGTCTGGCTTTCATCACGTCAAAAGTGCTGTGTAGGCTGCTGGTGGAGAGAAGCCATCATTGGCCTCACCCAGTGCTGGATCCTGAATGGTGCATTACTGACCTGTCAGGCGTTAGTGCAATTTTGGTATTATGGTACCAAGGAAAGTAACTGCTTTCTGATTGGATTTTGCTGTGCTGATGGAAATTTCATGCCTGATAGTGTAATCCTAGTTAAACAAACAAACAAACAAACAAACAAATGGAAACAATCAAAACCAAACCACCACCATCAACAACAAAAACAACATCTCATGTCTGGAGAGGACACGTGCTGTAGTGTAGAATCTCCTACTGCTACCTTGCTAAATGGTCACGTTTTCAAACTGTCCTCTAAATATTATGTTTATGTTTATGACCACAAACCTGGGCTGCCTTCAACTTTGGTCAGAGAAGTTCCTTTACAGTGGTCAATAGTCACTGGAGGAATCTAGAACTCGTTAGAACACTGAGAATCAGAGCGTGTTGGCTCATCCATAAACAAGACACCCACAGCACTCCAAATCCTGGCTAAAGCTCAGGGAACATGGAAGAAGCGGAGGGAAGAAAGGAAATGCCACAGGATGGGGAAGAGAGCTGAGAAATGCTGTTCTTTGGACATGACATGGCTATCATAGGTGTGGGTTCCTGCAGAGGACCTGAACAAAAGCAAAGAAGTCTAAATCCAGCACAGATCCCACTGTTACTAGCTGGTAGCTTTGGAGGAGAGACATTCATTCGTTTTGAGGATGTGGCCAATCATTTCGACTGCATGGCCCCACCGACTGCACATGTGGGCAGCTCTAACTGGACCTGAGGAATTAGTAAAAAGAAGGACATAAACTTGAGAGGAGGTGTTGACATGGATTTGGGGATATAAGCCATCATTTTTAAGTATGAGATTGTCAGGAATAGAGAAAAAATAAATATGGCAGATGTCATGTCTTTTTCTGTAAATAATAATGTATATTTGACATTCAATATCCTTGAATTTCTAGGATGAACAATTTTTATTATGTTGCATGATTTGTTGATTAGCAAAGTTATTATAATTATTCTATATGAATTGATTTTTCTTATTCTATTGATAAAAGCATCATTATTTTTGCATGCAAAATTTTAGGTGATTTGGTCTTTAGTGGTTTTCTTTGGGCATTGCCTATGCCAGGTTTAAATATTTTGACTACATATGACTTACAGAAGACCTGCTTGTTTTCTTTCTATGTCTTTGATCTTGAAAAGTAAAGTGTATTTGCCTATCCACCCATATTGACATAATAGGTTAAAGAATTCTTACATTCTACTGGTTTCACTTCTCTCTTCTAATTCTCTATCTTGCAGCTTCTTCCATGAATATTAAAAATATATTTATATTATACTCTATGCTTTTTACATGGGTTTTATTTTAAACTAAAATTGTCAACTATCTTGCTTAATAAATATCATGTAAATATTCACTACAGTCTCAAGTAACTATTGAGACAACTGTTTAAGAACAACAGCCTCCTGTGTCATCAAACTTGTGCTACTTGATGTAGACAATTCTAAAACCAATAATTTGGCAAAAATTTCTCATAAACATGTGACCATCTTATATGTTTGTTATATTATTCCTGGTTGTATAAGGATTATTTTCTTATTTTTGAGACTTAATATTAAATTTTAATTTATTGTAATATGTTTATATGTTTTTATGGGTTTGTCCTTATTTACACATCATTTGGATTATCTGTTCTGTGATTGTCACACTGTAATTTTTAAAATTGAAGTGACTCTAATGGATGGGATGCTTTGGAGGGGCGCTGAAAGGAGTCCTGTGCAGGAGCTCCTGCTGTGCTCTTGTCCTTGACAGCATCTGGGGATTTAGTACAATCTCCCTTCTCATTTCCTGCTTGGACTGTACCTCCTTTTTCTCTGACATACTGAGATTACTGGCCCCACTCTCGTCTTAGACCTAACTGTGATCTTCCCTGTAGCCATTCGGGGCATTTTTTTCAGAGTAATTGACACTTTGCTTTTACTTCCTTCTTCATCCCAGACAGATTATGCACACCTTAAAAATGCTTCAACCTTCTCACCACCTTTCTTCATTTTATTCACTCAGTAAAAATTAGTACTTGGTTCAGCCAAAGAGCCTCCATCTTTGTGACTGATCCCCGACATCCAAAACATCCATTAGGAAATGTGCACTGTTGATTTGTCTCACTTCAGATCACAAACAACTTCAGTGCATACTATGTGGTACCTTGAAGCCCATCCAGACTGCCTTTGACCCGGAGAGACTGGGGAGGGCAGCTGGGAGTTTCATCATTAAAGTATTGCTTTGACACATTTTTCATTTTAGCTCAGCATGAATCTAATTCTCACTCGAGTCTTCTGAGATCCTCTTCCAATGCTGCTCACGTCACTCCCCTGGCGCTGTGTGCTGCTTCTCAGCATGTTTTCTTAGTGTATCTTTATATTTACTTTGCTTGCGAATGGGAAGGTATTCTTGTCTAAAATGATGCTTCATTCACACAAACAGATCTTCAAATTGATATTATACATTTTTTTTTGTTTGTGAGTATGTATTATTGTAATTTTTCAAAATGTAGTATCAACAGGCATCTGTGGTCATGCGTTTGATGCTATCACGCAGGAAGCTGATGCAGGAGGATCCTGAGCTTGAAGGCAGTCTGTTTTAACAGAGAAATTTTGTTAAAAAAATAATCAAAAGATCAATCTATCTGTTGTCTTATCTTAAATATGAAGGGAATTGAATCTAGCCTGAACATGATATAGGTGATGCTTCTTTAGTTCATCTTGCAATTTCTGTTAGACAGTCATTGTCTCTTGGGAGATTAAAAATAAACATTTATATTTTCAGTTAGACAGGCTCACAGTGTCACACAGATAGACTAGGGTCAAATAGGAGAGGAGGACCTCTCCTGTCAGTGGACTGGGGAGGGGCATAAAGGAAGAAGAGGGAGGGAGGAAGGCGGCCGCAGCTGGGATATAAATTGAATAAATTGTAGCAAATGATATAATAAAAATGAGAAAAAATAAACAGCTGGAATAAAGCACACGGATGTCCAGCTGAGAAGGTGAGTGGAGACTGTGTTCAGTCTCCGTTCTTCTACCAAGAATAGTGGAAGAGAAAAGGGCTCTGTCTCGTTGTTAAGGAGACGTGGTCTCCTGTCCTGTTCCCTGTCTTTTCCTGCTTCCGATGTCTATCGCATTTGCCTTGCTGAATGAGGATCGAGCATCTTCCCTAGGGTCTTCCTTGTTGTTTAGCTTCTTCAGGAGTATAGATTTTAATATGTTTACCCTATATTATATGTCCAATAACCACTTATGAGTGAGTATATACCATGTGTGTCTTTCTGCTTTTGGGATACCTCACTCAAGATGATCTTTTCTGGTTACCACCATTTGCCTGCAAATTTCATGATTTCCTTGTTTTTAATTGCTGAGTAGTAAGTAGTCCATTGTATAAAAGTACCACAATTTCTGTATCCATTCCTTTGTTGAGGGACATCTAGTTTTTTTTCCAGATTCTGGCTATTATGAATAGAGCTGCTCCAAACAAGATTAAGCAAATGTCCCATCTTTGCCAGGCCACAGAGGAAGACAATGCAGCCAGCCATGATGAGACCTGATAGGCTAGGGTCAGATGGAAGGGGAGGAGGTCCTCCCCTATCAGTGGACTAGGGGAGGGGCATAGCTGGTGAAGAGGGAGGGAGGGCAGGATTGGGAGGAGAAGAGGGAGGGGGCCACAGCCAGGCTACAGAGTGAATAAATTGTAATAAATAATAATAATTTATAACAATGCAAAAATAGAAGACATGGTCCATCAGCATGATCAAAAGTCTAGAGAGGAGTCTGCATCCTGAAATTAGTCAGGGGATGGATCTCAAGGGAAAAACTCTTGCTTTTAGCCCGATGCTCTGGGTACCATCTCCAGCGAGGCAACACAAGCAAACAAACAAAAGAAAAAAATCAGACAGTTCCTGTGACCTCACAGACGCCCCCTACCCGCCTACATCTCTGTTTAACTACCATCTACCATGAGCCAACCATGGTCCTAGGGCCAGATACCTACTTTACCAAACCCATCATTTTCTTTTTGAACCCAGACTGTCATCATACAAATATGTAAATTCTTCCATCAACAGAAGAGTTTCTGCTACCCCATTTTCTGTCCATTCCTCTGCTCTATAATGACGATGACGGCAGACTTATCAGCCTCAGAGTTATCGATATTCTTTAAACTTTTGCTCTATTTCCCAGTGAAGACATCCCAACCACTCTCTTAAAATTCTTGTCTTCTCATTCTTAGTAATCCTTTTTGTCCTTCCCTAAGTTATTTTCCTCTGTAACATTAGAACAATTGACATACTGAATTTTTTTTTAGTTTATATATATGTAATATATATGTGTATATGTATATATATATAATGTGAAACAGGGTTTTTTGGAAGTGCTGTCTATGTAAAGTGCGTGGGACATGCAGTATTCCTCACGTGCTCACTACGTCTTCATAGATCCTCCCATGTAGCCAACACCCTACAGCCTGTGCTGTGGAAAAGCTGCTGTGCCATTCTCCCTCCTTCCTACCCCATTTCCATAAAGAGCAGTGAGGAGCTCTCTCCCAGTCCTTAGCTGCTTTGAGAGCTTGGGGAAACGACAGGAGGGTTATCTCTAAAAATACAAAATAGTCCCTGAGACTGATCACACACCTGGGGCTCAGCGAGACTCTGCTGACCAAAGGAGAAAAGGAACGCCCTTGACTACAGTCTAACCTGACCACAGAGGTTACTGTCTAACCCACACCAGTCTCCTGTCATTGAAGACAGCTCAAGTTGCCTTATTAATGAGAAAGCCATCATAACATTTTCAGGTTTCTTGGCTCACAGGGAGACTTGAGTCAACTGTGCTGTGCCCAGAAGTGGCTTTAATGCAACGCTGAGTGAAAGCACTAATCATAGTCTTAAAATAACTTTACGTGTTTACAGCTGATTAATATACATAAAAGGGCGATGATTTATACAATCGTTAAAGATATGTGTGTTTCTGTGTGTGTTTTTGTATCTGTGTAAGTTTGTGCGTTAATGAGTGTGTGTATTTGTGTGTTAGTATGTTTGTATGTGTGTGTCTGTGTGTATATGTCTGTGTGTGTGAGTGTGTGTATGTATGTTTCTGTGTGTGACAGTGAGTGTATGAATGTCTGTGAAAGAGAGTGTATGTGTGTGTGTCTGTGTTTATTTGTGAGTGTGTATATATGTGTGTTTGTGTGTTTATGAGTGTGTATTTGTGTGCATGTTTGTATGTGGATATGTGTGTGTGTCTGTGTATGTGTGGGTATGTGTTTGTGAGTGTGTCAATGTGTGCATGTCTATGTGTGTGAGTCTGTGTGCACTAAGGTGCCAGTGCCTACAGAGGTCAGAGGACCAGCTGCAGGAAGCAGCCTTCTCCTTCTGTCATATGGGTTCAGGGATCACACAGGCTGCCAGGCTTGATGGCTGGTGCTTTTACTCCTCTAGCTGCCCCTTTAATTATTTTAGCTTTCTAAGTAGAATTAAACTAGATAAGATTTGCCCTAAGAAGCGGACAGCAGATGTGATTAAACAGTTCAAATCTTTTGTACTAGAAAATGTGTTTCAGATAGTGGAAGTAAAATTGTATTTTATCCAAACCAGGTGGCATGTTCAGCAATTCTCCTCTGGGCATCTGGAGCAGTGTGAGCTAGTGGGGTTATTAGTGAGAATTACATCTCTCTTTGTATTTGATGTTTTTCAAATGTACCATCTACGTTTCTATCTTTTCCTTTGAATTGTGTCACGTGTGGCACCTGCATTCAGAGCATCACTCACTGCCTTTGCTCAGATTTCATGGCATTTAACAACTGTAATTATGCTTTCCAAGTGCCTCGCCAATCTTCAATAGCACTTTCTCCAGCAGGGATTTTAGCTTTCAAAAAAATCCCAAAGGCTTTTAGAAGTTTTATTTGTAAGGATGGCTACACTTAATTTTGATGACAGTTATCTTGTGCATAACTACGCCAAGAAGATGAAACTCGTTGAAAGGGTATTACAATTGACGATTGGCAGACCATCTAAATATGATGGACTACATTCTGTCTTCACATCTATAGAAATGATCTTAGATGGGAGTTATTTAGAGTTTTAGGAGAAGCGGTGGAAACAACACTCTCTCATCTTCTGGGTAACTATTCTTCCAGGTTCACAGATAGCTTAAATTATGATTTTCTTAGAGTAGTCCCACTGTATGTATGCGCCTTTGGTGTGTTAGTGGTATCCACTTTTACTATCAAATATGTCTTGCTATGGTTAATGAATTATATAATCATTCTTATAGATTATCTATTGAGATCCCATAACTAAAATGATTTAGTCATTCAATTATTTTGCTTCTCTGTCCTAGTACCTACTAATACAAGGCTTAGATGTTCTTATAGTACTAATTTACTTTGTGTATGAGATATAAAAACTTAATTTTAGGTCTTTGATAAATGTGTACATACTGAAGACACAGTAAAGTGTCTAGGGCCAGTAGAAAAACTGTTGAGTGTGTGTTCCTTTAATACACGTTCTCACCTTCGAACGTTAAAAGGCCTCTGGTATACTCTGCCCAAGACTATTTCACGTTCATTGGGTTTAGGGGCAACTTTATCAATAGTAAATCTTCCTCCTCACTAAATCAAGAAAGCCTCCAGGTCTAAGAAAAATACGGTTCTTTGCTAAAGTGAAAGACATTTTCTAGTTTAACCCCTGTATTTTCCGCCTTTAAATTGAACCTGGCAGCAATGTTCCCACATCGACAGACACAGTGTTATAACCAATGTTTGTTTATTCACAATTACTGAAAAGTTATATCCTTGATTTATGGCGAAAGCGCTTTTAGCACTTTGTATCTTTTAAAAGTTTTCTTTCATATGTGTTTGGAATACAAAGAATGTAACCTATAATATTTTTATTGATTATATTTCTTCCAGGCTAAATATAATTAATCCCTGCTAACATATAAATATTTCCAGCCCACCCACTAAATATCACACATATACACTGAAGGATCTTAGTAGGCCCAGGCTTGGCAAACATGGTGCTGGCCTTGCTCTTCCCCTTTCCCTCTCCTTTTTAAACCATAGATTATCCCCCTAAAACTACCCATCAACATCTATTCCCTTATTTGGATCCTCTCTTATACCAGACTCATTGCTGAGGATGACCGCCAACGTCTAGCAACTGAAAGCTCCATTTAAAATTAAACACCTCATCTTACGAGGGGGATTCCTGTTTTACCTTCATATACTGACATTTTCCTATTGGCCATGTCTATCTCCTTTGTACAGTGGCAGTTCTTTGTCCTCAGGGAAGACTGCCCCTCCTCCCTCTCCCTTGTTCTCTGTTCAGATATCTTCAGGACGCCTAAGTGAGCTTTCCTTCCCAAGTCATTCCTGAGTCCAGGAAAGCTGAAGTGCTTTTATTCCTCACTCTCAAGTGTGTACAGCATCATTTCAATCATAAGCCACAACCCTCACTGCAGACTTAAGAGGAAGGGAATTAATCTCTACCCCTTTTATTAAGGTATTTCAACGAATTTGTGAAGATATTTTAAAGATCATAGCACAAAGGTGGAAATGTAGGACATCAAAAGCAGGATATGGAAATATGAGAGTTTAGTTACATTGCCACAGAAAAGCTAAACAAGTGGAAAGATGCATCAGAAGATGTGAGACCCAGTATCATTGCATGATAACTCACTCCACAATGTTTTACATAGTCGATGCCAACACGGTACACTCTCCCAGCAATAATCTGTCATGTAGAAACTGGCAGCATAACCCTTAAATTAATATGGAAATCCAAAGGGCCCAGATAATCAGATGACCTTAAAGAAAAGGAACACTATTATAGACCGTCCCCCAGCAGATTTCAAGACCATGAAACTGTAATCAAGCAAAATGGTTCAGGCATAAACAGAGATAAATGACTCAGTGCAACAGAAGCAAAGGTCCAGAAAGACTCATTAACCACTTGATTTCAGCGAAACTGCCAAGCGATGTGCAGGGCACGATCCCACGCTGAAAACAGTGGGAAAGACCCTGGTACAGTCATACTCTGGGGTACCAGCCAGTGGCAAGAGGAAGGAAAATCTGACACCTGTGAGACCATTTAAAGGTTTTTGAGACTTCATGGCTGGGAAAAACAGCTGAATGTATACTTATTTCACTTCAGAACAGACAAAATTAACCTTCATGTATATAAATGGGAGGTTATAAAATGTATATAAATGTATATAGAATGGGAAACTATGTTCAAATACTTTTACAACTTTTGGGCTCCTCAGAAAAGTCAAGGCGAAACAGGTTTTAGGTTTGAGGGAAAAAAAATTACATTGTCTTCTTTTGCTCTGCCATGGGATAATGATAATATCACCTAACATTAAATCTAAATCATGTACAAAGAAGAACTGTCGTTAATTTCTGCTTGGCGTAGCAGGGAGATAGCAGAGGTTAGATGCTGTGTATGTGTCTAAAACGAGGAAATGGAGAGAAGTTGGGTGGTAAGCGCTCTCCCTGGACAGAAGGCTGATGAAACTGAAAATGCCAGGGAGAGGACGAGCAACCACTACCACATAATATGTGCTTACAGTGTGCATGTAAGTGTTTTTCGTATCTGCTGCCCACTCAGGTTCACCCATGCCATGGGTTCTAGGGGAAGGTAGTCAGTTCTCTTCTCCCTCTCTCCCAGGGATTGAACCCAGTTCCCCTGGCTTGTGCGCTAAGCCTTTGTACTAGTTAAGCCATGTCGGAAACCTTTTGCATTTTTGTTGGGTAGCTTGTAGGCAAAAGAGGATGTACACAGCAGAAAGAACAGATATCCCTGTTCTCTGCTTTACAAAATACAAAGGCATCAGTCCACCCCAGACCCTACCTGAGGAGCAAGTGTTGCTTTTCCATGAAGAATAATGAGTACTCACAGTTAGGATTTGTAACTTTAAATTTTTGGATTGAGATTAGGGTTTGCATTTCCAGCAGACTCTATAGACTATTGCCAAATAACAGGAAAAATCACAGAATTCTTCTCTGAAGGAAGATTACAAGAGAGAAGAAAACAAAATGTCTTATTATTTTACAATATTGTTCTTGTTTCATAGAATTAAGGTACAGTTTTTTATTTTTTATTTTTTTTTAAGAATGTGGACATATGCTTTCACCATTGTGGAAAGGGTGCTTAGATGGGAGCCAGACTGCCCTGGACATGGTGTTCGAGTGTAAAGCCTCTCTGATAGTGATACTGAAGGAAGCTAAGAAAGGTATATTCACTCATGAATAGAAGATAAAATAAGAGTAGAAGCAGCTCCTGTATTTTTTTCTCACTAATTTATCTTATTCACTTTATATCCTTACAGCCCCTTCCCTCCTCCCCTCCCAGTCCCACCTTATCCCTACCTCTGCCCCCCTCTTTTTCTCAGAAAAGGGGCAATTCCTTTCCCATCCAGCTCATCAAGTTGCATCAGGACTGAACATAACCCCATTCTCTGTGGCTTATCAAGGCAGTCCCACCAGGGGAAACTGATCTAAAACCTAGCAAATGAGTCTGTGTCCTATGCAGTCCTCACGTCCCTAACTAGAGGACCCACTTGAAGGCTAAGCTGCCTATCTGCTACATCTGTCTAGGGGGTCTAGATCCAGGTTATGCGTGGTCCTTGGTTGATGCTTCAGTCTCAGCAAACCCCTCAGGGCCCTGGTTACTTGGCTCTGTTGGTCTTGTTGTAGAGCTCCTATTCCTTCCAGGTCCTTTTTTCTTTCCTCCCACTATTCACCGAGACTCCCAACATATCAACCAATGTTTGACTGTGAGTCTCGGCATCTGTTTTGAGGCACTGCTGGGTAGCTATCTCAGAGGACAACTCTGACAGGCTCCTGGCTGCAAGCTTAACAGATAAAGTTCACAGTGTCAGGGGTTGACACTCTCCGATAGCGTGGATCTTTGACTGGGCCAGTTATTGGTTGGACATTCCCTCAATCTCTTCTCTATCTGCTCTGTCTTTCTCCCTGTGTGTCTTGCAGGCAGGGTAAATTTTGGGTAGAAGTTTTTGTGGGTGGGTTGGTGCACTCTGCCCTTTACTAGAAGACTAGTCTAGTTAGAGGGTGTGCAGTCTCTATGGTCTCTGCTATTAAGAGTCTTTGCTTGAATCTCCCTCATATCCTCATAGGAGCCTATGCTGATGTAGGTCTCTATTTATCACAGAGATGCCCCCACCTTCAGTTTCTCTTTTCTCTACAGGCTTTCTGTCCTCTTGCCCTTGCTCTCCTCTAATTTCCACCCTCTTACCTTGATCTTACCTCTCTCCTAACTTGATCTCTGGACTCCGCTGCTTGTTCTTTGATCACTTCTCCCTGGCGGGGGCCTTGCCAGGCCACAGAGGAAGAGGGTGCAGGCACTCCCAATGAGACTTGAAAGTCTGGGGTCTGATGGTAGGGGATAAGGAATAGGGTAGGAGAATGGGGGGAGAGGGAGGGAAGATGGGACTGTGAGAAGTTGAGGGAGGGGACTCCAATAGAGATGTAATGTGAATAAATTATTTAAAAATCAATTTAATTTAAAACAAAGTTTTAAAGTGCTCATATAAATGAAGGTTCAGATTCATTGATGCTGCCTGTTACACTTTCATGTAAGTATATCCTACAGTCTGAAATTCCATTTTTATGATTTCAACGTTTTTTTTTTCATTTTATTAAAATGTCCAGTTTGCACATTTTATGATTTCATCTTTGAATTCTAGAATAAGAATGTTCTGTTTCTCCAAAGCATTTGGAGAATATCTATGTTTGTAACTTCCCAGTTTAAAAATTCAGGATAACATGTATGCTATTTGAAAATTTGTGGAACCTGCATCAGTAAATTTTAACCCGTTTTCTATTTGGTATTTGTACAATAATTCAGCAAATGAGTCCTCTTCTAAAAGTGTCCCACTAACCCTTTTGCTGTACTCTTAGGCTCTGCCATACTGTGTTTTGAATTAGACTATCAGGGACTTGATTATCATGTGTTAGTTCGTACTTTCCTTACCAGTCTCATTTCTGAGTGTTATTCAACTGCTTTTTCACATAGCCCGAGCGATGCAAGGAAGCATTCTCAATGTAAGCAAGGATATTTTGTCTCGTAAAATTATACACATGCATATTAATAACATGGAACAGTAGGTTTCCTTGTGACATTTTTGTACATAGAAACAATGCATCTTGATAACTGTAACCCTGTCATTGTCCTCACCTCTGCCCATCCCACTTCTGCAGGATACTTTCTTTGCGAATAATTTCCTCCCATTTCCCTGTCATTTGAAAAGTTCTAGTTTCTGAGTATGAGAGAAAACATGATATTTATCTCTGAGTCTAGCTCATAGTTCTTTTTCTTTTTTTAAATTTTATTTTAATTCATATATTTACTTTACATTTGGATCATAGCCCCCTCCCCCCTCTTTCTCAGTTTCTCCCTACCACTCTCTTCACTCTATCCTCCCTCCCCTTGGCTTCAGAAAAAGAAAGCTCCACGACCCCACCTCCAGCCCAACCCAGTACAGTCAAGTCACATGGGGACTGAGGCCCCCCCCCCCCATCCACTAAGGATGCATTGCAGCCTGGCTGGGGCAAAGTGATAGAAAGCATGCAACACTGGCAGGAAAATAGACAAGCAAATTATTAGTCTAGAGGGCTCACATATAAATACGCATAGCTACAGCCACATACTTGTATAGAGTGATGCCAAAGGTATACATTGTCAGAAAGAAGTCCTCTTTAACAAACGGTGCTGAGAAAACTGGATATCCCCATGAGCAGAATAAAACTACGTCTCTTTTCCTCACTCACCACAAAGATAAACTCCAGTGATATCAAGGACTATAAGACCTAAAATTCTAAGACTGTTAGGGGAAAATAGGGGGAATAAGGCTAAGTAAGGACTTTCTGAAAATGATTCAAGTCACTCAGGAAATTGACAAATATAATGTTATGAAGTTGAAAAGTTTCTGCATAACACATAAAACAATCAAGTGAAAATACAAAGGACAAAAATCACTACCTGTGGAGATGTTAGAGCATTGATATCTGGTCTACAAAGAACTCAAAAACTAAACAACCAAAATTCAAACAACCCAATCAATGTATGGGTTAATGAGATTAATATATAGTTTTTTTGTTACTATGGCTTATTAGTATAAATCAAAATCAGGTATGGTGATAAATCCAGCCTTGTTCTTTTTGTAGAGTTGCTTCTGGCTATTTTAGGTTTTTTGGGCTTCGATATGAAATTTAAGAGCAATTTATTCTATTTCTCTAAAGAATGATATTGCTGGTTGGTCACATTATATCTATATTTAGGAGGCAGAAGGTTAACTAGTGTTCAGCTTTATTTCTTCTTCTTCTTATTATTATTATGTCTAGCAATTAGGCTAGATCTTCCTGCTTCACTTTACCTAACCCAGAAAATCTCCCACAGACATGCCCAAAACTTGTCTCCCAATGGCTCTACATCCTGTCAAAGTTGATGATGAATACAAATCATCACACTGTTAATCTCTGCCACAATCTTAGTTATTTATTTTTATATCCCGATTTCATGTTTGTCTAACCTTGTTTCTCCAAGGCCCTAAAGTACATAATTAAGTTATTAATTATTGATCCCTGAATATTTAGTGAAGTCATCTGCGGCTAGAAACTTCCCTTTTCGGAATTACTTCATTTGTCACACAAGTTTTTCTATATTGCATTTTAATTTTCATTTGGTTCTAAGACATTTTAAATTTCCTTCTTGATTTCTTCATGGACACATTCATTGTTCAATAATATATTCTTTGGTCTCCATGAGTTCATTCATGTTCTCTTGTTTTTTTAGCTGTTTAGTTCTACTTTTGTTCCATTGAGGTCAAATAGAAAAAAAATTTCTGATTTTCCTATATCTGTTAAGACTTGTTATGTTTCATTTTTACATGATCTGTTTTAGAGAAAGTCCATGGACTATTGAGAAGAATTTGTATTGTAAAGTGTTTGAGATGGTTTATTCTGTAGATGTCCATTAGGTCCAATTGATCTATAATATTGTTTATCTCAGATGTCTTTCTATTTTCTTGCTGAAATGATCTGCTACAGACAGTGGGATATTGAAGTCTCCTAGTATTATTTTGTTGAAATTAATCTGTGATGGTTACCAGTAGTAGTATTTGTTTTATTAAACTGGATGCATTTGTATTTGGGGCCTCTATATATAGAGCTGCAATGCTCTGATGAAATGTTCCTTTAATCAGTGTGGAGTGAATCTCTCTGACTAACTGTTTTGAAGTCAGATTTCAGAACGATATTTGTTTATTAGTTTGTTTTCTTTTGGGGAGAACATTCTCTTTCTTTTTCCAATCTTTCACCTTAATATTGCATTTGATGTTGACAGTAAGGCATACTACTTGGGGGAAGGAACAACAACAGAATTACTATCAAAAGGATGGACCACCATTAAAATCTGAGGAAAAATTTAAATGTAGCAAGTATATTTTCAACACTAATCATTGGAAGACGAAAAGGAACACTAATAGTACCTTATACACTACTGTATCGTTATTTTGTGCAGAAGAAAGAAATCAGAGTAAGACTACTGGTTCATATTGAGAAGGCAGAGAATAAATCCTGAAGGGAAAATAGAATGAGAGGGATAAAGTAAGGCTGGGAGAAATGAAGCTGCTCTGTCTAGAAGTGGAATGAAAAATTTTTTAAAAAATGTTAAGAAATGTAATTAGGTACCTAAAATAATGTCAGCTCTCAAGGGGATGATGGGTGGAGAATTCCCAAGCCAAGCAGCCTGTGAAAAAGAAGAGAAAATAATGGATAAAAAGTGAAATGAAATAGGAGGAGAAAAAAGAGAGAAGAAATATGAAATCAGAGGAACCAGAATCAGCCTGCTAAACTGACAGAGTGTTAAACACGGGAGACTAAAGAGCAAAGACAGCCAGATAGAAATCTAGGATCTGAATGCAATTTCATTCTTGATGGTTCAGGCCGTTCTCTAGACATTTTCTCGAAGATTCCCAGATGCCAGTCACTCCCTTTGACATTTCTTTGTGAGGTTGGGTAGAAAATGTTGATTACATCTTCAAAGGTCAGTTTACAAATGCTGGTGGATCACAGATGATGGCCACACCTTGAATAATTCTTCAGGGGTTGAGTTCCAAATGCTGTCCTCACCCCTCGGGTGGTCCTTTACAAGAACAGATAACAGGTTGTCTTAGCTTGGGTTTCTATGATATGGGTTGATATGAAGAGACCCCAGGACCACAGCAACTCTTATAAAAAAAAAAAAACACTTTTAATTGGAGCTGGCTTATAGTTTCAGATATTGGGTCTATTATCATGGCAGAAAGCATGGCACCACACAGGTAGACATGGAGAAGAAGCTGAGGAGTTCTACATCTTGATCTGCAGTCAGCAGAAGTGAATGCCACACTAGGCCTAGTGTGAGCATCTGAGACCTCAAAGCCCATGCCCATAGTGGCACACTTCTTCCAAAAAAGGCCACTCCTACTCCAACAAGGTCACACTCCTAACAGTGCCACTCCCTATGGGCCAAACATTCAAAACACATGAGTCTATGGGGGCCATATCTATTCAAACCAGCACACAGGTGATGGTCTGATCTTCACAGGAAGGTTTGTGAATACTGATCTGGCCCCTTAGCAATTCTCTTTGATGTCTCACACACCGGAGCATGAATCTCTTTTTCCCTGTGGACATTGGCTTTCCCTGTGGACATTGGGTTTTCACCTCACTCAGCACTGTGCAATTTGATGCACATTTTTCTTGCACAGTCTGAATATTTTCTGGTGAGACTGCAATGTATAGTCCTCTGACACTCTGAATTAAACCATTCTATGGTTTATGATGAGTCTCCAGTGGTCAAGTCAAGGAATGTTTTTTATTTAATATTTTTCCATACACTGTATTTTAAACGTATCTTTCCTCTTTCAACTCTTCCTAGATTCTCCCCCACCTCCTTACTCGTACAACCTCATGTTCCTTCTCCCTCTTTCAAAAAACAAAACAATATTGAAAATTAAAACGAATAAAAACTGCCAAAACAAAACAAAAAGCTCACCCCTCCCCCGAAGAGTCTGTTTCCTGTTGGCGACAACTCCTTGGTATTATGCCTGTCCTGGAGTGTGGTTGATTTATACACTGAGACCCCATGGGGGAAAACTGATTTCCCCTTTTCCAGCAGGTGTCCTTTGCAAATTCTTTCACAGTCAGGGGTGGTAAACCTTATCAGTCAGGTTTCAACTGTGCAGGTCTTGTGAGTATTGTCATAGTCTCTGAGTTCATTTGTTCATCAGTCTTGTGTCTGGAAGATACTGTTTCCTTGGAGTCATCCATCACCTGTGGCTCTGATAATCTTTCAGCTTCCTCTTTGGCACAGATCCCGGAGCCTTGAGGAAACAGGGCTTGAAGAAGACATCGTATTTAAGAGGAGCACTTCAAAGTCTCTCACTATCTGCATATGGTCTCCACAAAGAGACACTGTTGAGGGTCTCTGTGCTAATTCTCATCTACAGCAAGAAGTTTCCCTAATGAAGGTTCAGTGATTTGGTATGCCATCAGGAGTCATGGTACTTGAGGAGAATAACAGTATTAGGTTTTCAGGAAGGTGTATTTAAAAATGGAATCTTGCTGCTGCTCTGGTTTAGTGCTGGGAGGAGAGGGTTTACCTGATATCTTTACTCCCTCCCTCTGTTCATGGGCAAGAATTTTCCTACCATTCCTCCACTTTTCCTTGCTCTTTGAAATGTCTGTTGCTGAAAATGCAGCATAGACTATATGAGGAGACTGTTGTGTCTACCTTCATGGGAGGCAGAGTGCTACCCAACCGTAGCAGTCTCTCTATGACGCGCTCTGAGCTTTCCTTCCTGCTCCGTAATGCTTCCTGTCTCACTTTGCTATTAAAACTAAAGATACTCTGGTATCAACTCAGCTCTTCTGATAGCAGTTACCAGCTTTCCCCACTCTGTCCTCTGAATACCAGACTAGCAGAACGTACCTACATGTCACCAACCTTTCTGCTTCAGAAGATGACAACAAAAAGGTTTCAGACTACAGCAATGATTAATTTTCCCTCCTCAAGTGGTCTTTAAAAGTATGCGAGTCTTATTTTTTTGATGGAAGCTATTTGAAGTGGCCTGAGGTGGAATCTCCCTGTAGTTTTTATTTGCAGTTTGTTAATGATTGGTTGGCCACTTACATCCCTTTTGAAAACTGTCTGTACAGATGGATTGCCATGTACTGAACGAGCTACTTTTCTTTGGGCGTTTGTGGATTTTCGTGCTTTGTGTATTTTAGATACTAAGCCTGTTGTTTAAATGAATAGTTGGCAAATACCTCTCTCTCATCTTGTGAACTTTTGTTTAGTTTTGAATTTTAAACTTTTCTGTGCAGAAATGTTTTGATGTGATGCACTTATAGTTTTTGCTTCATGGGATTAATTCCTGAGCTGTTGGAGTTATTTCCAGAAAGCTTTCGTCTATGACCATGTCTTTTAGCAGTTTCTCAGTTTTAGGTCTTACATTTAAGTATTTGAATCATTTTGAATTGATTTTTATTTGGAGTGAGTAGTAGGGATCAATATTTTTTTTTCACAAGTGCAAATCCAGTTTTCTGAACATCATTGTTTGTATGACTATCTTTTCTCTAATATATTTTTTGGCAAATTCTTCAAAAATTGGGTGGTGTGACTTGTTTAAATTATTTTGAAGTACTCTACTATATTTGGGCTTTTAAAATAATAATTATATAAATCATTTATAGTAAACTAGGAGCTGTTGTTTTAAAAATGAACCTCAGGGTAACTAAGATTAGGGAAACAAATTCTTATAAACAAATTATAGGCATTACTATTGATGCCAACTTTATAGTCCAATTGTTAGCCCAAATTTTTATACCTGTCAAATATTTTATCCAAAGCACTGGTGTGTTGTTTGGATGTCAGGTATCATCTTCACTGTTGGGGCCAAGCTTAGGAAGTGTATGAGAGAATGGCTCTAGGGTCTTAGGTAGGTGATGCCCACACTACCATTCTTTCACACACAAATGACTAGTTTTCAATAAATGATGACTGCAGAACTGCAAGAAAAACTGAAGAGTGCCTTAATTTATTCCATTTAAGATTCCGAAGTTATGTGAAAAGCTATCCAAATGAGAAAGGGCAAAATAACGAATACCCTTGACACTTTCTCTCTACTCTCTTGGCCCCCAGGGAGTAAATGTTGGAGTGTGTGGACCAGCTATGCTTTTGAGGAATGTATTCTCTGATTTGTGTCAACTTTGGAATACTGGAGTAACATTGCTTAAGGAACTGCATCTCCTTTCAGGATTCTACAGTTTCTTTCCTGTTGTAGCAGTGTATTTAACCTTGCCTAGTTTTCAAGCATGGCCACCAGAGCCACTGTCCTCAAATTATCACACACAACTTTTAGGCTCACTTTGTGGTAAGGGAAAGCTGAAACCCAGAAAGATTAAATGACTTGGCTAAGGTTAAAAAATAGGTCATCCCAAATGTGACATACAAACCAATTCTTTTGATCATATCTCATAGGCTTTATTCCATGTGACTGCACCATCTCCACAAATCTGATTTAATCCTGCCTTTCTTCTTCATATTCTCTAGCAGGATTGTGCCATCAATCAGTTTTCAGTGACAAGAACGTCATTTATTCTTATGTGGAGTACTCTCTTCTTCAATACATCTTAGATGCTTTTTTTTTTTTGCCACTGACTATTTTTTTTGTAGTGAGTTCTCAGTTTTACATAACTATCTTTCAAGTCTTTCTATTTTAATTTTATGTATCTGGTTAAACAATTGTCTTATTTGTCTATAGTTATTTTTATCATGGCATTTTTTTCTCTTTTAAAATGAATTTCAGGGGCTGAAGAGAGAGAGATCAGCAGTTAAGAGCACTTGTTCTTGGGGAGAACGTGGGTTCAATTCCCACCATCCATACAATGGCCCATAATTGTTCATAACCCCAGGTAGAAGGGCTCTGATGCCTTCTCAGCTCTGTGGCACCAGGCACGCATGTGGTGCATAAACATGTATGCAGGCAAAACATCCACATACATAAAAACAAATAAGCACAAGACATTGTAAAATGCACTTCATGTCTTTCCCTTTCTATCAGCACTAGTTTGTAACATCTGCAGACTGCACTGAATAACTTCGCTTTATTCCAGTCCATCGTGTATACCACCGAAGTGAATCTGTTTGTCTTTTGTTTTATAACTTTACTTGGGATTTGTATATATTAGTGGGCTTGCATGTAGATGCATGGAGGTCAGCAGACAACTGGTGGGCTTCAGGTCTGTCCTCCCACAACGTGGCTCCCTAGGATTGAACTCAGGTTGTCAAGTTTGGTATCATTAATCTCTATCCCCTGTGCCATCTTCTCAGCTCCAAACTGCCTTTTGAAAACAATTTACTGCTTTATTTTGTTCCTGAAAAGCCTAAGATTATGCGTGGTAAAGGCTTAACAGAGACGGCCACAAGATGCCACAGCTGGTAAAGGTGCCTGATGCTTAGAGGGCTAAAAAAAAATGAGGTTGATCCCTGGTGCCACATAGTAGAAGGAGAGAATTGAATGCATTAAAATATCCTTTGATTCAGTCACCTTCATTTGTGTCCTTACGGTTGGATGCATGCACACACACATGCACAAGCATACAAGCACACACACACAATAAATAAATAAGCATAAATGAGCAAAATGTATTCTTTTAAAAAATATTACAACTATTTCCATACTTAGTTTTGGCAATGTATATGACAGAACCCTACTGTGATGAAAAGCAAAAAATGGGAAGGATTGTCCCATAGGAGCTATTGGCCATGAACTGAAATATGTCCTGGAAGATGAGAAGTACACGAAAGCATTTAAGAAGATGCAATGGGAAATGAAAAAAACTCAATTTCACTTTTAGGATCCTTCCTCACATAAGCATCAGACTTAAGAATATTGGTTCTCAACAGCCAGCTTATCTCTCCTGCTGTGTCTTTCCCAGAGCCCAGTAGTGTATCTTGAAGAGCATACATTGTAGGACTGCTTCTCCATTAGCTCCATGGATGTATATACTCTGGAACCACAAACACCAAAACCACTGTGGATGAAGGAAATAAGAGACGTGCAACACTGAGCTTCACTTTGTTAAGTAGAAGCGCTGCAGAATTACTGGGAGTAAGGGCACTAGAAGCCTCATTTTGGGGAGTAGGAGTACTTCAGGATTGTGGGGTACAGGTTCATTAGGACTCTCAGAACATAGCTTTCCATCATGTCAGAGTTCAGGATAGCAGGATTGGAAGGAAAACAGTCACAGGGCAACAATGTCACACTGGAAAGAAGCCAGAGATACTGGGAACTGGATGATAATTGAGAACAGTATCCTGTCATGCTACAAATTATACCAAAATGATAGGTTTGAATGACATAAAACGGCAGCCAGATAGTACTCAACAAAGAGATTCTGGGAAAGGTAATATAATGTAACCGAAAGGGAAATATCGTCTTGAAGATGCAAAAGAAAATCTCAGTAATAGGTTTAAATCAGAATGGAAAGCAACCTTGATGCAAACTGCCATTCAGAATGAAAACGGATGATTTTATGAAATTCTAAATGTGCTGAGAAAACAATGGGAATAAATTATAATGTGGATTAATGAAACAAGAAACTCTAAGGAACTTATAATGCAATGGCAATGGAATAATAAAAGTTAAAAATGTCATTGTGAAAATTAAATTAAAGTATATTGCATTTATCACTTTCTTGGAGGATAAACTGGAGAGAATCTCCCATGGGGAGAGAATAAGACAAATTAATGATGGAAACAGTAAAATAAATAAGAAGACTGTAGTGTTGATGATTTTTCTACTATCAAAGTAATCAATTATACAAATATGTGTATGTATTCATATAATTACAGATTTCCCTCATCAATAAACAACTGAATAAGTAAGTAGCAGAAATTTTGTTACTTTATTAGAAATACCATAAAGGTAACCATACTTCAAGGTCTTGACAATTTTAAAATTTTATTTATTTATTTACTACAATTTATTCACTTTGTATCCCCACCGTAGCCCCCTCTCTCATCTCCTCCTAGTCCCAGCCACCCCTATGCCCTTTCCCTAGTCCCCTGACCCTAGGCTATCAGGTCTCATTAAGACTGGCTTCATTGTCTTCCTCTGTGGCTTGGCAAGGCTGCACCCTCCAGGAACTTATGAAGTCACATTTCCAAAGGAGGCCTGCTGCAGCAAGACTGAATGATGGCTTTTCTCTGGTGCATGTTTTATCTGGCAGTTTCTAATGGGCCCCCTTCTTCTACTGCCATTGCCTCACAGAAGTAGCTTCTTAATTCAGCAGCCAGGGGGTAGCACCTCAGCATCCCTGTAATCAAAACCTAGGTGAGAGACAAACCTAGGTTCTTATTAAAGCCACGAGGCAGTCCTCGACATTTCCCTTGGGGCTTGCCTGATGTTGTGTCTCACACTGAAGTCATTTTCTGTGCCTCTGCATGTTTTTTGAATATAGATGTTTTCCTTCTTGGGGTCCTTACTATATTTTTTCTTCACCTAAAGAACAGATTAAATTCATCTGTGCCTCCAAATTTTAGTACAGTGACTTCTTCTCCCATGAGACCCACTCTGACCAATTGATTTAATGTTTGTGTCCTGGGTTCCTTGAGGCAAGTTTAATTTTCGCAGTCAGGATATTTTGTTCCTGTTATCTTCAAATTGCAATAACAGGGACCAGGAGCAAAAGGGGAAGCAGCAGCCTTCAAAGGCCCTCTTGGAGTTCTTGCACTTATACCCTCTCCAGGTTCCCCAGAATTCCAAGCATAAACTATCTTCAGTTGGCAAAAGTCATGTCTCTGCCAGAGCATGAGACAAATCATAATCACCTGCTGTGAAGCAGCCTCTTATCTCACACCTGGGAACAAGGGTCAGAGAGGATCTTTGGTTTGCTATTTGCTGTCTGGATCTCCCCCATGCTTTAATTCCAGAACCAGTTCACCATCTGAGATTGGGCAGGCTGCCAAATGCTTTGAACCAAACACTGTTACCGTATGAGATCCACAGTGCACGAAGACTTCAGTGCCATCCTTGGCCTCCCTGAGAGGTCAGGAAGTTAACCAAGCCTACAGCCTCGCAGCCAATCCCTACCAAGCTTATGTTCCTCTCTACAGCTCTTCCTTACGTCCATGACACTGAAGGTCAGGGTTGCAGGAAGTCTTGGCCCTTCACTATTTCCTCACCGTTTGTATCCCTTTTTCATTTCTTATTCTCTATCCTTTCATCGATTTATTCCCTTTCTCAGAGAAAACCAGCTTCCCTAGCTTATCATCTCTGTGACTCACCTCCTGAGGGATGATCCTCCTTCCACAGCGGGCTTATTGACAGATAGCGATGGGCAGCTACAATAGTATTCATCCCTTGAAAGACCTCTGAGGACAGATTCTGGTGTTCAAGCAATAGTCTAAAAGAAGAAAAAGTCACATGAATCCTACTACAACATAGTTTTTCTTGAACACTGTACTTAAGGTACCTCCACTTACGGTAGAAAAAAAACCTGAATTAGAAGACAAAAATAACAAAAAATTCTTATCTAATGATCTAACACCAGATGGGCAGGTCAGAGTGCGGAAATACACACGTGCATGCATGCACACCCCCCACACTTGTGAACGCCACACACACACATAAACACACAAAACAAAAACTGAAAAGCAAGCGAACAAACAAAAACCCACAAAAACAAACCAAGACAACTCATTACATATTCCATAGTTGTGTTTCCCCAGTGGAAATGACTTAGGTGGGTTCCTGTCCTATTCCCTGTCTTCTCCTGCTGCCAATGTCTATCCCATTTGCCCTACTGAATGAGGATTGAGTATCTTTCCTAGGGTCTTCCTTCTTGTTTACCCTCTTTAGGAGTATAGATCTTAGTATGTTTCTCCTATATTATATGTCTAATCACCACTTAGGAGTGAGTATATACCATGTATGTCTTTCTGCTTCTGGGTTACGTCACTCAAGATGCTTTTTTCTGGTTACCACTATTTGCCTGCAAATTCCATGATTTCTTTGCTTTTAATAGCTGAGTAGTATTCCATTGTGTAAATGTACCATACTTTCCGTATCCATTCCTTCGTTGAGGAACATCTAGGTTGTTTCCAGATTCTGGCTAATATGAATAGAGCTGCTATAAACACAGTTGAGCAAATGGGACACTGGGGCTCCTGCAGAGACTGATATTCCAACCAAGGACCATGCATGGAGAGGACCAAATTTCCCTGCTCAGGTGAAGCCCATAGACTCAGTCTCCAAGTGGGTTCCCTAGGAAGAGGAGCAGGGGTCATCTCTGGCATGAACTCAGTGGCAGGCTTTTTGATCACTGCCCCCTGGGGATGCAGCCTTGCCAGGCCACAGAGGATGACAATGCAGCCAGTCTTGATGAGACCTGATAGGCTAGGGTCAGATGAAAGGGGAGGAGGTTCTCCCCTAATAGTGGAGGGGCATAGAGGGAGAAAAAGGAAGGAGGGTGGGATTGGAAGGAGACAAGGGAGGCGGCCACGGCCGGGATACAAAGTGAATACATTATAATAAACAATAACGATTAATAAAAAAAGAGAATAAAAGAAAAAAGAAAATGACTTAGGTGAAATTTCAGATGCAGAATTTGAAAAGGGAGAAAAATTTCTTTCCCCCAAAATAGTAACTTTTCAGTATAACATAGAACTGAAGGATCCCCATACATTTGGGGAACTTCCCTAAATCAAGAAAAAGAGAACTCTATCCAGATAGAAGGGCACACAAAACACTAAATGGACAGGACCAGAAAAGAATCTCCTCATGCTACATCAGAGCTCAAACATTAAAGTTACAGACCAAAGAAAGTATATTGAAAGTTGCAGGTGAGTGGGGCCAGAAAAGGACCAAGACTCATATACAGGCAAGTCTGTCAAAGTAACTACTAACTTCTCAATGGAAATCTTAAAAGCCAATAGGTCTTAGCAAGTTGTATTTCAAATTCTGAAAGACTACACTTGCCAAATTATTCTAATATACGTGGCCAAATTATCTGTCATATCCAAAGGAGAAATGAAAATTTTTTCTTGACAAAAGCAGTTTAAAAGAATTTTTGAGCATCATTCCAGATCTACAGAGGTTATTAGAAGAAATCTATCAAATTGAAGAGAAAGATAAACACTCCCAACTGGCTATAGGAAGAAAAGAAATGAAACTAGGACAGTGGTAAAATGAAAGACTAATAAATATAGCAAAAATTACAAAATCAACAAAATGGCTTGAATAAATATAATATAAATAAATATATTGATATATTATTCAACAATAAATCAACAATAACTATGAATATTAATGTTCTCAATGTCCTTACCAAAAATCACAAAACTATAAGATTAGATTACAAAACAGGACCCTTCTTTTTTAATATTTTTTATTTTTTATATTAATCACAGGTTATTTACTTTGTATCCTAGCCGTAGCCCCCTCCCTCATTCCCTCCCAATCCCACCCTCCCTCCCTCATCTCCTCCCTGCCCCTTTCCAAGCAGGATCCTTCTTTGTGCTATGTCCATGAAACACACCTCACTATCAACAATAAACACTATCTTAGGGCAAAATAATGGGAAAAGGTACTTCAATCAAACAGAGTTAGGAAACTAGAATGGATATCTATTGTAAACTTTCTTCTGTTTATGCATTTATAACCATGGATTAGTGCTGAGCTCAGCCTTCATCAGAGAATGTACTTACTGCAGGAGGTAGTTAATGCAGAAACCCATAACTTGCTAAAATGTCAAGAATAAGTGTTGATCAGTCCTAAATGGGCACCTAATGTCACTCAACCTAAAGGTCAAGGAACATTGAGGAAGAGATGGTGAGAAGAACGTTGGAACTAGCAATGGGGAGATTTGTTGCAACATGATGTCTCCTGGTTGTCACACTGACGAACTTGCCACAGCTGTAGCTAAGTGCATGAGACATTTTGAGATTGGTTCTGCCAACATTTGATCATGCATGGGAGAGAGGCTCATGATCCTTTGGTGAGAGTCTATTGGCAAGTTGATAGTGGTTTCTGGGAAAGACTCTACTATTTTCTCAGTGATACAGTCTTAAAACATGAGTTTCCAGTGCTCTAGTAATAAACCTTCTACCCATGGTCATACAAGCAACCATGATTAAACTCAGTGAGTCATACACACAAAGAAGCCATGAAAATAGGAGGAGGACTTGATGGGAAGAAAAGCTCTCACCAGGAAAAGAGGAGAATGAGAAGTGAAAATCACTAAATATTATAAACGTACGTGACATTGCTAGGGATAAAAATAAATAAAACAGTGAGAGAAGCTGTAACCATAAATGTTAAAGAGAGGGATGTAGCTACCTCCCAGGGAATGCTGGTCGCCCTAACAGCTGGGACAGGAAACAGATTCTGCACTTGAGCATCTAGAAAGAACGCAACAGTATCAACACTTTGATTTGCAGAATTGTTTGAACTTCCCACTTCCAAGCTGTTAGACAGCACATTTGTGCTGTTTTAACTTCCCAAGCATGTGGCACTTGGCTACAACAGCAATGGGAAGCTGACAGCATATGCCACTTGAAACTCTTAACCTCTTCTAGTCTCTCGATTAATTTTCTGCTCTTTTATTCAAAATATTGGGTCTTTTGAAAAGTATTTCTGTTCTTCCCCAAGAATATAAGTGTTTCTGCGTTTAGAGATTTCCTTCTGTTTCACTCACTCATCACTCAGAACTCATCACTCAGTGTATGAACAAATACAAGTGCTTATAAATATTTGCTGAATTGATTGGGAAAACTACATCTAAGATATATAAGGAATCACACAGTAAATTACTTGTGATCATTATTGGACATCGTTGCCTTAGACACACTGAAGTGGAATATAGTTAATCAAATAATTCAGCTGGGAAATTTCTAGAAGTATCACTCTATTTACTCCACTTCTTTTTTGCAAATTTTAACTGCACAGGGCAACTAATGGCTATAGAACTTTGGTTAAAATGTGATGCATCTCAACACATACACACACACACACACACACACACACAAATGCCACATCCACTGAATTGTTTTCTTCATCTAACAATTTATAAAACACTTAAAGACAGATGTTTTTGTTATCAAGTTCAGTGCATCCCCACATTGTTTTGATTTCTTAATGTTCTAATATTCTGAGGTTACCACAGTTTTTCTCTAAAGGGCAAATGGAAACTATTTTCATCCTTTTAGACAT
Source organism: Psammomys obesus (assembly GCF_907164565.1). Classification (NCBI taxonomy): domain Eukaryota; kingdom Metazoa; phylum Chordata; class Mammalia; order Rodentia; family Muridae; genus Psammomys; species Psammomys obesus. The sequence continues at coordinate 10,883,538 of NW_026585580.1, read as the reverse complement.
TATATTCTTTCTTACAACTACTTGACTTTTTCACTGTTGCACCATGGAGAATACTTAAATGAATGGTGGTGTGTGCCATAAAGTTTTATTCCCAAAACCAAATGGTGGCTGTAGCTTCTCCTTTTATGTTCCAGACTGGCGGGGAAACATTAATGGTAGGAATGGCTCCGACTCTCACAAAGTCAAGGTTGTGAATGTGTAATAACTTTCTAGGAAACCATACCCCATACGGACACACACGCACCCACACACATACACTTTTATTTATAGATAGATATAGTTACAGCTAGATACAGATATAGATAATGTGTGTATATATCTAGACACGTTTATATGCAAAACACACGAAGAACACAGCTGTTTTTTTGTTATTCAAGACCCCAAGAATATTGAATCAGTGAATAGTGAATGAACGTGCCAGGGAAAATGTGGGTCGGGTTTCTGTGAGCCTTTGATCACAACAGTCTTTGTTGTCCGGTCAAGGCGTAGTCTTGCTTAATACATGTTTCTGCCTCAAGGTACTTTATTTGATTCACTAAAGTTGAACTCAGAGCCAGATGTAAATGAAACTAAGATCCTGGTCCTATTTTCATGGAAGTCTCATGTTTGGGGCATTAGATAGTACTGTCTGTGTGTACTGTATATGCTTGGAAGATATTTTAAACAGTGAATATAGTTCTGAAAAGGCATGGGGAACTTAAAAGTTGGGATAATGATATTGAGGTTGTGATATTTAGTGACAATAAATCTTTTAAGGATATATCATAAAATAATATGGACAAAAATAAACACTCATAATAAACGAAAAATCAAGTCTGACTATCTCTGGTTGTTTTCTTGGTGGTGATTACACTTTTCTGTATTGGTAAATGTCCTATTTTTCCTTTAGATTTATGCAGTTCGCTTAATACATAAGTGCAGTTTCTGCTTATACATTTAAAAATTGCCATATACTTAGTTCTGTGAATATAGAATACATACAGACAACACAGATGACTTTCTTCATGATCTCCCCAGACCCAGATCACAGAGGTAGGTGGGATACAGTGTCATCTGAGGCTCCCAGATTCCATCCAACTTTGCTGGATGTTGGCAGTCGGGCTGTTTTTCTCTTGGCAGCTGCCTGTTGGCGAGCTTGAGTTGCTTTCAACTCGTCGAGGTTAATTTCAGGCCCCAGCCACGTGGCTTTCTGAAAACATGGAATCTCCTTCAGAAAACAGGAAAATGTCCAATAAGCCAAGATGGACTCTTACAAAACATAGCCTAGTCATGAGAGCAGCTAACATGTAATCATCTTCGCAGATCTTATACAAATACAACAACGTAATTAAAACGACTCTACAAAACACGTGAAGGTGAATAGTCAGTCTAGCATTCTGCCTTCCAGAGCTGTGGACTACGTGCCTGCTCTGTGCGGAAGTCACATTTTCTGGCTAAGTCACCTTTTCCTTTTGGCTTCTTCTCCCCTGCCCCCAACCTTGTGCATCTGGTCCCAGCCCTGCATCCTCTGAGCCTTCTCATTTGTCATCCCCTTTGTTCATGTCTGCTGTCGCAAATGATAAAATTCCCCTTTCCCCTAAAGGCTGAAAGTCTATTGCACATACTCAGCACACATTTTCTTTAGCCATCTTTGATGGACATTTAGATTATTTCCTCATCTTGATTGCTAGGATCAGCTCCAGGTATGGCACTATGCTTTATTCTTCAAATTCTCATTTGCAGTTTCTTCAGCTGTACAAGGAAGCTGACTTGAAGGTGAGACTCTTTACTTCTTTTGAGGACTTTCATAGTGTTTCGCATAATGATCTTATCATGGTGTATTCAGCCACTGATACACAACAGGGCCTAAGGGTCTCAATTTCTCCACACTTTGCCTATGTTTGTTTTTTGTGTTTCTACGAATCTCATTTGGTTTAATTTCTCTAATCATTAACTATGTTAATTGAGCACTTTTTTTTTTTTTTTTTTTGAGACAGGGTTTCTCTTCATAGCCTTGGCTGTCCTGGACTCATTTTGTAGATCAAGCTGGCCTCAAACTCACAGAGATATGTCTGCTCTGTCTCCCTGAGTCCTGAGAATACAGGCATGTGCCACCATACCCAGCACTGTTTTTTATACTAGATAGCCATTTATATGTCTGTTTTGTTTTTTGTTTTTAAGGGAGCAGTTTAGTTTCCTGTCACAACATATTGTTTGACTTTCTTCAAATACATTTAAAAGTAAAAGTCTATTATTATTTCCCATTTTATCTTATGAAAAATGTCATCTTAGGGGCTGACAAGAACGTTCAACCAGTAAAAAATGTTTGTTGTGCAAGCCTGATGAAGTGATCTTTGGAACTCAAGTAAGAAAGCTGGTGCTGGGGCTAGAGAGATGGCTCAGAGGTTAGGAGCACTGACTGTTCTTCCAAAGGTCCTGAGTTCAATTCCCAGCAACCACATGGTGGCTCACAACCGTCTGTAATGAGATCTGGTGCAGGTGTACATGCAGACAGAAGAATGTATACATAATGAATAAATAAATATATATATAAAAAAGAAAGCTGGTGCCTATCAGGTCTCATCAGGACTGGTTGCATCGTCTTCCTCTGTGGACTGGCAAGGCTGCACACCATCAGGGGAAGGTGATCAGAGAGCCAGCCACTGAGTTCATGACAGAGAAAGTCCCTGATCCCCTTACTAGGGACCCCACTTGGAGACTGACTCCATTGGGCTACATCTGAACAGGGGTTTTAGGTCCATGCATTGTCTTTGGTTGGGGTATCATTTTCTTCAAGGTCCCAGGGCTCAGTTTTTATGGCTCTGTTGGTCCCCTTTTGGAGCTCCTGTCCCAGCCAGGTCTTTTTATCTCTCCCTTCTTTCATAATAGGTTAGGGTCAAAGAGAAGGAGAGGAAGACCTCCGTATTAGTGGACTAGGGGAGGAGTAGAGGGAAGAAGAGGGAGGGAGGATGGGATTGGGAGGAGACAAGGGAGGGGACCACAGCGAGGACACAAACTGAATAAATTGTAATAAATGATGATGATGATGATGATGATGATGATGATGATGATGGTGATGATAAAAAGAAAGCTGGTGCGGCGAGAAACAGATGTAGTCACAACACTTCTGTACGGAGATGGGAAGTAGAGACAGGGAAATGGGCTGCAAGTGCATGTACTAGCATGGCAGCCAAAACAGGAGAGTTCCTGCTTCAATTTGTATTCAGATGTGTGTGTGTGTGTGTGTGTGTGTGTGTGTGTGTGTGAATATGTGCCTGCATTACCTTTGTCAAAGACAATGTAACACTGTGAACATTCTCAAGCTTATACAGGATAAGGGATGGTTATGATGAGGATAGTTTCTGGTCCTCAGGCCTCTACCCTAACAATCACCAGTTTTTCCTCCCATTGTTCCCCTCTGAGTAATTTGTGAGATTTGGGGTACTTTCTGAAACTGTGCTCTATTTCTTCACTCGGTCCTGAAAGAATCTCAGTTATCTCTGTAAGGACAAGTTTTCTCTGACTTTCCTTAGTCTCCTTTTCTGAGATAGCTGCTGGACAATTATCTCTTTAGCTGCAGGTCCGTGTCCTGTCTTTCGTCAGTATGATCTCTCTTTACTTCTTGTTTCTGACACATGGTTCATCTGATACTGAGTTTCTACTTTCAATTACAGTTCTAGTCTAGCAGTACCATTTTTCTCTCTCCCTCACCCATTCTTCTCCCTTTTTTTTTCTACGTCCTCTTCATTATTATTTTCAGTGCTTGGAATTTAAACCAGGGCTTCATGTGTGCAAGGCAAAGGGCCTGTTACTAAGGTAGAATTTTAGCCACTATTTTCCTACCTTTTCAGGGAAGCTGATCTTGATAGATTCTGGAGACCAAGTGTTCAAAAACATGAACCTGGGGGAGGCTTTTCACACGCAAACTATACTATTTTCTTTTAAATATTTTGAAAAATATCAGACTCTTTTGTATACTGATTAAATCATTTTAACAGTTTAAATCTGGAACTCTTTAGCTCTGCACTGTTCTCAGTTGTATCTTGGAAATCTGTATCTTTCCAGCCAGCTCTTTTTTGTTGTTGTCATTTATTACAATTTATTCACTTTGTATCTCTGCTGCTGCAGTGCCCTCTCTCATCTCCTCTCAGTTTCACCCTCCCTCGCTCTTCTCCCCCATACCCCTCCTCTAGCCCACTGATAGGGGAGGACCTCCAGCCAGATCTTAGTCTCTCAAACAACACTGGGACTCTATTTCTATGTTTGTGTTGGATCCACTGGATTCTCTGGGTGTATATTCCTTGTTTCCATTTAAGAAAGTGTTCTTACTTAGATTCCCCATGCCAATCCGAAGGGAGATGTAGTTATGCATTCTCACTAGCTATTCTTTTCCAAATTCATGATGCTGAGACACACACATTTGTCCTTTCTCTCTGATAGCTGGAAATGTCTGCGGTAGCTTACTCGACTGAAAATGTAGCCATTGAGGATCCTGGCTTTGCTAATGAGTCAGAAGCCCTGACTCCAAGCTGTGTGGACCAAGACACTGTCCTGTCACAGCATTAGAACTCAAACTCTAAATTTTCTGAATCTTCCAATGTATAAAGGAGTCATGCCTCAGTTTGAGGCTAGTTTATCTTTCTGTTTTCAGATTCTATGGGGTCAAGGGACTACTTACTTTCATACAAACTGATAATGTGCAGTAAAATTTGTCACAAACTATGAAGAGGCATCATATCTGAACCACTGAATCTTTGATAGTTGATCTTTGCACTTAATTTTTTGTGTCTGCATGTATACACATATGCTTATAACTGTATTTTTCCTTGTTACTTTTGCCATATTGACTACCTACTCTTTTAATGGCATAGCCAAATTTAAACACGGTCACGAATCACTCTAAAAGTGCATTAAAACAGTATCTTTTGCAATCCTGAAATTTTCTCTTTTTTACATTTTTTTTTTTTTACTAATTACATTTTTTTCTTTCATTTATCCCAGCTGTAGCCCCTCCCTCATCCTCTCTCAATCCCAACTGCCCTCCCAATTCTCCTCCCATGCTCCCTCCCCAAGTCCACTGATAGGGGTGGACCTCCTCCCCTTTCATCTGACGCTAGCCTATCAGGCCTCATCAGGACTGACTGCATTGTCTTTCTCTGTGGCCTGGTAAGGCTGTTTTCTCCTCAGGGGTTGGTGATCAAAGAGCCAGCACTGAGTTCATGTCAGAGACAGCCCCTGTTCCTGTTACTTGGGAACCCACTTGGACACTGAGCTGCCAGGGGCAACATCTGTGCAGTGGTTCTAGGTCATCTCCATGCATAGTCCTTGGTTGGGGCATCAGTCTCAGAAAAGAACCCTGTAGCCAAGAATTTTTGGTTTTGTTGCTCTCTTTTTGGAGCTTCTGTTCCCTCCAGGTCTTTCATCTCCCCCTTCTTTCATAAGATTCCCTGCACTCTGCCCAAAGTTTGGCTATGAATCTCAGCATCTGCTTTGATAATCTGCTGAGTCGTTCAGAGGCCTTCTGTGATAGGTCTTGCTCCCTGTTTTCTCCCTCTTCCGATGTCCATCCCATTTGCCTTTCTGGATGAGGATTAATTATCTTACCCAGGGTCCTCCTTTTTGCTTAGCTTCTTTAGGTATACAGATTTTAGTATATTTATCCCATATTATTTGTCTAATATCCACTTAAAAATGAGTATATACCTGAACAGAATACCAAGAGCTCAGGCTCTAACATCAACAATTAATATATGGGATCTCATGAAACTGAAAAGCTTCTGTAAAGCAAAGGACACTGTCATCAGAACAAAACAACAACCTACAGACTGGGAAAGGATCTTCACCAACCCTATATCTGACAGAGGACTAATATCCAGAATATATAAACAACTCAAGAAGTTAAACAGCAACAAACCAAGTAATCCAATTAAAAATGGGGTACAAAGTTAAACAGAGAATTCTCAATAGAGGAATATCAAATGGCAGAGAAACGCTTAAAGAAATGCTCAATGTCCTTTGTCATCATGGAAATGCAAATCAAAACGACCCTGAGATTTCACCTTACACCCATCAGAATGGCTAAGATCAAAAACTCAAGTGACAACACATGCTGGAGAGGATGTGAAATTTTCAAAGTGTAGGCCACTGATCTCTGGAGTTCCTGTTCAGAGGATCTGTATGTGAGGTCAAAAGACATTTATTTTAAAATAGTATTTTTTCCTTTTCTTTGTTTCCTTCCTTTTCTTCTTTTTCTTTTCTTTTTTTCCTTTTTTACACTTTATCAAGACCCACACTGATGGCCAAAGCTCCTGGATCCTTTACACAGCTGAGGCAGCAGCCCTCACTTTATACACAAAAAGAAGCCTGTTCATACAGAATACCCATTTCCCTTAGGAATGATGATGGTGAGGCATTACAATACCATTCCATTAATAAAACCCTGACCTTCAAGTCCATACCTTTTTAATATTGTGTCTGATGAAATAGGAAGCAGGTACAAAATGTTTGTGTTGCCAAGTACCAGAAGATGGCGGTCTGGAAGAAAATGGTGTGTGGCTGAGCTTCAAATAGAATCAGTACTGTTTTAAGGCTACTGCTTTCTGCATTGAAAAATTACAGACTGCGGCTATTCAAGCTTGGGTGTTCAGCAGACATCCATCCAGTTTTGGACAAAGTGAGCCTGTCAGTTTGGGGACAATCCTGTCAGTAAATGTTGGCAAATTATAAATGAGCTTTCAAATGAAAATAAGGATTTTATAAAATTTGTATAAACCTCCCAAATGCTGAAGAACTCTTTTGAAGAGGTCATTGGTGCTATGAATTAGTGTGGTTTTCAAAATATTGAACCAGTATTTTCTGAATGAAAACTTCATATTATGATTCACAGACGTGAGCTTTCATTCGTTTTCAAGATTGTTCTGCTTGTTTGTGGTCCCTTGAGATTTTATGACCTTGAAGATGGACTTACATTTCTTCAAAAATTGTTGCTCCAATTCTAATAGGAATCACAATGCATGGTGGATCACCTTGAGTGATGACGTCATCTTCACAATCTTTATGTCTTTAATTTCTTCAGCTATGTTTCTGACTTTCAGTGTATAACAATGTTGACACTTTAGTTAAGATTGTTCATAATGTTTCATTGTTTTTGATGCTTTTATGCGGTGGATTAATGTTTGTAAGCAACATCTTCTGGGTACAAGCATTCTTTCCGTGATTTGACTGGGATATGCCATATGAATTGCATTCTCAGTTTAAATTAAGGAGGATACCCAGACATTGTAATTACAATACTCACTTTACAAGAGTTTTTTTTTGCAGGGTGAACAATTGAAGGTTTGAAGCAGCATGGAGTATTTGGAGAACTTTGAGTACCTTAAAATTGAGCTCATAGTGTCCTAAAAGGAGACAAGAAGAGTCATTTTCCTGTTGTAGAATGATTAGTAATATTTACTATTAGTGCATATAATCATTATAGTGCCACTTGCTTTAATTATTCTATCAGGGCTACTTCATTCCTATAAATGCTTGCTCATGCTTTGCATCTGGGCTGCTTCTCTCCATCATGCCAATTCTCAGAGCAACCTCTTCCTGGCCACATGTTTCTCGTTCACGTTAACCCACGGTGACTCTGCTTTTCTCTTCTTCCCCTCCTGTACCTCTCCCATGATTCTTCTGCTCTTCCAAGCCTGAAAACCTTAACTTAACCTACCTATCTCTCTTCTGCCCTTCCCAGATGTAGGCCGTTTTTATTGGCCAATCAAGGATCATTTGGAGGCAAGGTTATACAGCATTACTTGGTATACCTGAGCATTTGCTCACAGTACAATAAAGACCCCAGAGAAAAGCAATTAACCCATGAACAAATGATGTTTCCAGATCAACCACAACATTTCCTCTCCCCTCCAATCTCACCAGCATTTGTTGATAGTTGATAGTTGTTTTCTTGACCTTTAGCGACTCTGACTGGAGTAAGATGAAATCTGAAAGTAGTTAAGATTAGCATTTCCATAACTGCTAGCATGTTGAACATCTTAAAAGCTATTTCTTAGCCATTTTTGTTTCTTTCTTTTTCTTTGTTGAGGACTCTCTGTTTAGATTTACAGCTCATTGTTTTAATTGGATCATTTGCAGTTTTGGCTTTTAAAAATATTTTTTAATGAAAAATCTGCATCATTTCTTTCCTTCTTCTCCTCCAACTCTTCCCATTCCCCCCCCCCCCACACACACAATTTGTTGAGTCCCTCCAGGTTCTATAAAATGTATATGATATTTAGGGGGCTCATTTCCAGGGAGACTAATTTTCTATCTCTGCACATATGTTAACTGTGTGTAGTTCTTCCTGTAGGGGTAGGTCCTATGAGATTTCACTCATCCACATAAGGATGTCAAGGGGTACATGATTTGTTCGGGTATTGTTTGGGAAGCCCTGTTTTGAAATTTCATGGCTGTAGCTTCTCTGTGGTGTCTAGAAGGCACGGTCTTGCAGCAGACTCCATGTTCCTCTGACTCTTACAATCTTTCCATCTTCCTCTGAGATGTTCTCTGAGCCTTAGGTAAAGGAGTGCTGCTGCAGGTGTATCAGTTGAAGCTGGGCACCACATCTGGTTCTTCTCTGCATTTTGACCAGTTTCAGTTTTCTATAATGGTGTCTGCATATTGCAAATGAAGGCTTTTCTCTTTGGTCGACAGAGTGCCTAGACACACTCCCTGCTCATTCCACATCTCTGAACTCAGGTCATATTTCTTTAATAGAAAAGTTTCACAGTAATACTAGTGTTTTTAGGAAGGCAGTAATGTTGCTTTCTGTCTTATCCTTATGGTCAATTCTACAATGGAGACAAACAGGACAACTGGAAAATTTCACAGAAAAAAGTGATGAGGTTTAGGTCAGTGCTGCGGCTTCGGAAACAGAAAGAAATGGACCAGAATGTGGTATATTTCACAAACACATTGATAAGACGGTTCTGAGGGAAACAGGGTAGTGGTTGATGGCATCTGCAGGCTGAGCTCAGAAGGGAGACCGACATCCCAACAGTGACAAGGATTTAAAGTTGAATGTGAATCAACCAAATTTATTATCCCTCTGTGAAAATGTCATCACAAGCGAAGCAAAGAGAGTAAAGAAAAATGGCTGTGTTCCTTAATAAGAAATTAGAGAAGAATTTGTAGTTCTGAAAAGCAAGAAGCCTCTTCTGGAAACCCCTTCTGAAGGCAGCGTGTTTTTCAGACAAGAGGCTGAAATAGCATCTGTCTTCTGGACTCCCTGGCCTCCTGGGTCAAGAGCTTCTACATGTATCCATCTGTACCTACTGTGTCATGTGAACACTTGTATTTTTCCTTTGCTGTAACAAGGCAAAATAGTCTTAGAAAATAGGTTTTCTCAAGAAATTCAGAGTGCTGTATTAATCTTTCTGTAGACCAATACAAAAATAAAGTCATTGCTATGTCTCCTTTTTTTTATTTCAAAAAAAGAGAAATGTGCTAAATTATTCAAGGTGACAGCAAGCACCTTCAGCTCTCGTTTGCCAGCAATGCAAATTCTTTACGGAGTGACCTTGGATCACAACAGTGAAAATAATCTGTTGTAATACATTTAGGCTACTGTAAAACTGCTATGAAAAAGTCAGAGGAAAAAGAACCTTTAGAGGATTCTCATAATCCACAATTTTAAATATTGAATACTACAAGAGAAAATATTATTCTCTCTTTGAAAAGTTTTTTTTTCCAAAAAACCCAATAAAAAATGTCTCTATTCTAGCAAAGATTGATCAAGAAAGATGTAAGAATTAAAAATATTAACTTAAAAATTTTCTTTGTTTTATATTTATTTTGAGATCAAATATTATCTTTGGGCTGTATGACTAAGATAAGTCAAATCAGTTTAATTTTTAGTAGTATAACACATTAACAACTCATGTGTTCCATCAGGACTTCCCAGAGAAACCAACACTGGTAGCATGTTAGAACCATGGAGAGCGCCATCACAAACAAACCATCCAGAGCATGTTAGACTACGGCATTCACTAAGCTTTGGAAAGTACAAGAAAATGTCTTAACTATTGCCTAAGTTGGCTAACCTCGTTGAGCATTAGATAATTTTCTCATGTAAACTGACTTCTTACCAATTCCGAGCAATTCTGACTTTATATTGATTTTGGTTGACTGGTGAACCAGACTTAGCATGGCATAGTTCATTCTGTCATATGACAGCAATTCTAAAATAAAAGCATTAAGCTGCCTCACTAAGAACCATGTATTTCTCCTAGAAAAGTTAGCTAAGTGGGGCCTTCTGACTTGTCAGCAAGAGCTAGTTTAAACATTGATTTTATGCTACTATCATGCAATTTATAACGGTATTTCTGCATGTTCCATATACCACACACTATTCAGTGATGGAAAGAAGATTCTGACCTTAGTTACTTCGTATCAGTTAAGCGTCATTTTATCATGTCTAATTCTAGTCTAACAAAGAAAATTCCATTTATATTTATATTATACAGCTATTCTAAAAACATGTACTAAAGATCTAATTCGCATGTACTGAGAATACTTATGTAAGGCAAGTAAATGTTCTTCCTAAGAGTTTAAAATATAGTTAGAATACAGAACTGAAACAAAGAAGGGATGAAGGAAAGAGCTAGTTTACTGACTACCACGTGAGTGGTAGGCTTTGTGCTCGACATAATTTAAAAAAAAATGAGGCTCAAGAATTTTTAAATTATAAGTGAACAGCATGAAACTCAGTCTACATTTCACAAAGCAGAATTCTAGTTGAGCTACCTCCAGCTTCAGAATCCTTCCTTGCTCTTTTTTCTAGATTCTGTGGCATCCAGGAACACATTTGGGCAATGGTCTGGATACTGGGAAATATGTTCTACAGAATAAGACCTTAACAGCCAAAAAGGATTAGCTGGCCTGGGGGAAATATGATATATTCAGGAGAAATCTTTGTTCATTTCACAAAAAAAGAGACTCATAATAAGAGAAGAGAAGATGACAGTTCATTCAGATTTCAACCACAAATTACCATAAAACTCTTCTGATTCTATATTAATAACTGATAACCTAACTTCAAAGAAGAGACCATAATGTCAGAAAAATATTTATTTTTTACAGAGTATATGTCCACCACACTTTTTTGGAGATTCTCCTAAAGTATGAATGTAGAAATTCTCACAAAAAATACAGTAAGTGAATTGAAAATTTTCCAAAGTAACAGGGTTCATATAATTTATGAGTGCTACTGCATGTATGCGCTCCTCTCTGAGTAGTGATGTGAGGGTTGGGGTTAAGTGTCAGCTTGGCAGAATCTAGAATCACAGGCAGAGAGAGCGAGAAAGAGAAAGATGGGAAAGAGAGAGAAAGAGACACAGAGGGGGGGAGGGAGACAGAGAGAGAGAGAGTACTAGGAAACCCACTAGTTTTGGGCACCTCAAGCGCACCCCAGTGACATGCCCCTCCAGAAAGGCCATACCTCCTAATCTCCCCCAAACAGTTCCACCAAATGGAGACTGAGTATTCAAATGCGTGAGCCTGAGGAGACATTCTCAGTCAAACCACCATGGAACCCATTTGCGTGGCACCAATAGGCTTCTTGGTTTCAGGCTGGTTTAGCCAAACTAGGTGCAGACACTAGTAAGAGGTAAAATACTGGGAAGAAAACGAAAATCGTGTAGCAATTACTCCACAAAAACTACAGTCTGTGTCCCTCACGGTTATGCTGCTATCGATTCTTTGTTTGGCTGCTTCTTTCTTCACTTTCTTCGTTCCTTCCGGAGCGGCTCCCTTTTGTAAATACCGCACTACTTGGCAGGAACTGTGTCCTCCTTCAGTCTTGGCCATTTGACTTTCTCAACAGTTCCCTTATTAAACATTGCGCAAATATCCCAGTTTGCACATGCCATCTGTTTTCTTCAGAGACCCTGTCTGACACCCGGAGTTGCTTAAAGAAGAACATAGGCATAATAATTAGAAAAGACAAACAGATTGGGGCTAAAAAAAAATCATGGTTCGGTAGAAAGGCAAACTATCTTTCAACTATTTTCCTATGGATCTCCTTATTTAGTAACACAGTACAAAGCAGCTGACGACACAGTGATGGGAACGGACTGAGCAAACACAGGGGGCACTGGAGTCACACAAGGAACAGCAGTACCTAGTCCCAGGGTCTGGCTGTAGATTTCCCTCTTTGTACAGCTTAAACTGGCATGTGAACCTAACAGCCATGAAAGTCACATAGTTTTCTTGGCATTTTATTGGTTCTGACTTTATGATTAGTTTCATCCTATCTCTGATCCCGGAAAAAAAATATCCCTGCATTTGTTTGTAGTGACCCCTGGTCCTGGGGCAGTAGCTCAATGGTCGGGTCTTTGTAGCTCTAATCTGTATACGGTCTTAAACTCCTGTAGCATTAGTTCAGTGTCGTACTTCCATAATTAGTTTTCAGGCAAGCACTAGAGGCTTAGAATAAAGATCTTAGTTCTGGAAATGCTCAGACGCTAGACATGAATATTAAAAAAAAAAAACTTATTAAGGAAAGGAGTAGGGTATTAACAGTCCCTGTACATTTTCCCCTCAGCTTGCCTGTATTACAGCTCTTACAGTAAGATGTCTAAATCACCATTGTATTTTTTTCCCATTACAGAGAAATAAAAGGATATTCCTTAAAGTTCAATTTTATTATGTTTAAATTTCTTATTATGGGATATTACTTTACAGGCAGGGAAGCTAACCTCCCAGAAATACTTCCACTGGGTACTAATAACAAATATAAGGAATCAAGTTTTGCAGCTAGACATTTGTGTGATCCCTTTCAGAATGATAGTAAGGAATTAATCATGTGGTGTATGTGATTGCTTTTATTAGGCAGTAATGTATTATTGGACATAGTAACTGTGAAGGTCTTTATCCCAAAGGAAAATTGAAAATAATCCCATGTAGAGCCTGGATCACTAATCTTTTATTTTATTCCCTAAAAGATAAAATGCTACCCTGCTTTAAATCTCTATTGAAGAAAATAATGTGCCCATGAATATAATGGCAAGGGAATTTTATCTCTCTTTGTATGTACCTCATTCCTGTGGCTATTTTACTGAGGCTTATGGTTTTAAATGCTATCTACGTGATGCTACTGATTCACTTCCATCTCCAGCTCAGGCTGTTGTACCGAGCTCTTTGTTTACATACACATTCCCCTTCAGCTATTAAATTTAGTCCTTAGAGATGAGCTCCAGATCCATGCCCCAGCACCAGAATGAATGTGCCCCTTGGCATCCCAACTGATGGCATTTGTTCTGTCTGCCCATCAGGCAAATCCCAGCTCCATCCTTACTGTCTGTCTCTCACATTCTGTGTCCTACCTTTTGGGCATTTTATCCAGGTTACTTCAAAATCCAAGTACATTTTCCCGTCTCTATTGCTTTTCCTCTGGTTAAGTCAACGTCACTTGTCTTCCAAACTGACAGTAGCTTCTTACCTGTTTTGACATCTCTTCTCACTGGGTTGCTTTTGTTTCCCCTCCACTGATTCTTACTACAAGAGTGGGAGTAATCATCAGAAAAGTGAGGCAGATTATGCCACTTGTCTGCTCAGAGAAAAATGCACATACTCTGACACGGGGTGTTATCTAAGTGTTTCCCTGAACTCATACCTTACTACTCTGCCACAAGGCAACAGATCAGACTGCGAGATATATTTCTATGCTGTTGTTTCTGTCACTGCTGTTGCCGCCATATATGAGGCGACAGGACCTAATCCCAGAAAATGGAACCATCCTCCCTTCCTGTGGCTCTTACCTCTCAATTCACCAGATCACAGTAATTCTTCCTGATTGTACCCAGAGGGCAACCTGATTTAAGTAACCCCCACAGGAAGCTTGTCTCCTCTCCAGTTGACACTTAGCACTAACCACTCCTAGAAGGTGAGTACTCCTCACATTCCCCGAGTTTTGTTCACATGGATAAAATGAAATGAGCTTCAAATTTAGACTTAGGTAGGTTCCGCACACAACTCTGATACAGGGTGAGTACCCTTGAATGAGACATTGATCTCTCTTTGGCCTTGGCGTTGTCTCCAGGAATAGATGACAGTAACGTCACCTACCTCCTAAGGTTGGTTTAAAGATCCGTGAGTTAGAATACATACAAATGCCTCACCTACGGTGTGCTGCAAAACACAGCGCTGTAAAAAACAGTATCCTCCGTTCACTTGAATCAGAACATCGACCCACTGGACATCTTTACTCCAAGGGCAAAAAAAAAAATTATTCTTATTGCTATTTGAGACATTGCCAAACACGTTCTCTATAGATCAATACTTAAAAAAAAAAAAAGAGTTTGTGGTGAGGGGGTAGGGGATCATCATTAGAAATTGAAACCATTGGGCTTGGATGTGAGTTCTGTTGTTAGGGCATTTACCTAGCATGCACAAAGCCCCGAATTCTATCCCCACTAACACACAAACTGTGTGCAGTGGCCTAGAACTGTAATCCCAACCCTAAAAAGGTGGGAACAGAAAGACAGGGAGTTCATGGCTAGCATTGATTGCATAGTTAGTCCAAGGTCGCCCTGATTTATGAGAGAGAGCCTGATAAAAGTCAACTTGAAGCTTCCCTTACCTGGATGAAGAGACTGGGGGAGTAGGAAGGTTTGTGGGTACTGGATGAGCAAGCGAGTTTGTGTGAGCTGAAAATCTCACAGACCATGTTGAGTTATTCCTCAGCAAACCAGATCTAAGAATATGCTTGTCCTGAAAGGGAATTTTATCCATATGATGATTTTGTAAAATCTAAAACATAAGGCGTCAGTGACAAAAAATTAAAATTTCAAGTAAACACAGCAGAAATTTTAAAGTGACATGGAACTAATGGGGATTAGTAAATTGGAAATTTAGTATTAACACAACATTGATTTACTTAAGAAAATTTCAGTGTCCTGAACACTGGGTCTGTGTAACAGTTTCCAATGATCTGAAGATCACTTCTACAAATGAGGCCTCTTGCATAGCGCATTCTTTTCCACTTTATTTTATATTTGTGTGTGTGTGTGTGCCATGTGTGTGTGCCATGTGTGTGTAGGTTCCTCTGAAGTCCAGAAAATGTCATTGGATTCTTGAGAGTTGGACTTCCCAAGAGGTTGTTTGTCTCTCAATGTGGCAGCTGGGAAATGAACTCCAGCCATCTGGGAGAGTAGGAAGTACTCTTGACTGCTGAACCATCTCCCCTGCCCACTTCTCCATTTTAGAAAAAATGAAAAAGAATTGCAAGAAGTAGATTAAATGATTTACTGAGGCATAATAATCCAATCAGTAACAAGACTGGGATTTAAAAACAGCCTTCTTTATTTTCTTACCACATCTGTATTTCACTTGATGATAAATGCTTTCTCACAGAATGTCTATGCACGGCAGAATAAGTGTAGGGAATGGAGTGGTGTTTCTGGGGCATGGATAATTGAAGATGAACACTTCTTTTTTATAATTTTTATTTTTTATATTAATTACAGTTTATTTGCTTTCCATCCCAGCTGTAGCTCCCTCCCTTCTTCCCTCCCAGTCCCACCCTCCCTCTCTCATCTCCTCCCTGCCCCTTTCTAAGTCTACTGATAGGGGTGGTCCTCCTCCCCTTACATCTGATCCTAGCTTATCAGGTCTCATCAGGACTGGCTGCAATGTCCTCCTCTGTGGCCTAGCAAGGCTCCTCCTCCTTCATGGGGGAGGTCAAAGAGCCCACCACTGAGTTCATGTCAGAGACAGTCTCTGTTCCCCATACTAGCCTAGGAAAATCCACTTGGATACTGAGCTGCCATGGGCTATGTCTGAGCAGGGGCTCTAAGTTGTATCCATGCATGGTCCTTGGTTGGAGAATCAGTCTCAGAAAAGACCACTGTGCCCAGATATATTTGGTCCTTGTGGAGCTGCTGTCCTCTCCAGATCTTACTAACTTCCTCTTCTTTCATATGATTTTCTACACAAGAAATAGGACAGGAGCCTACCATAGAGGGCCTCTGAAAGACTCTACTTAGCAGTGTATCAAAGCAGATGCTGAGACTCATAACCAAGCATTGGGCAGAATGCAGGGAATAATATGAAAGATGAACACTGCTTAACATGCCCCTGAACAACTAGGGACAGCAGAAGAAAGTACTCTGTATAAATTTCTTTGGAATCTTGGTTGACTCTAGTGGATATGTGAGTAACAATCAAATACGAATGGGCGAAGTCCTAGCTGTAAAGCTTTGCATTCTTCTGGCCTTTCTCATTCAGATGATTTCATCTGAAACTCGGCAAAGAGTTCAAAAATGCCATTGGCAGCCTGAAGTGGTAAGATTGTCTGTCCTTCAGTCCCGTAGCACCAAAAACTTGAGTCCCTTGAGTCATGGTGCTGAATGTCAACATCAAGTCAGGGCACAAGGAATTCTCCTCTCAAAGACAAGAGAGAGCACAGCAGAGGCAGGGCACAACCAGTATGGGCTCCTTTAGCATCCACTTGATGGAGTAACAGGGTGTCCAATCCTGGTTGATGTTACTGCCAGGGCAGGAGTTTTTGCCCAACTTATACTGTAAATTATTGGTCCACATTCTTTCATTCAACCTAATTCTGTATTTCAGCATTATGGAGAATCCAATGCTTGAATCCCCTATAAAGCCTCCTCAGGTTGTCTATTAAGCGCAAAGGCTTTAGGCTTGATGCTTTCGTACTTTAATTGCCACTGTAATTGATTTACCTTTGACTTGACATGGCAATTTCTTTGTAATTTGTTGATGATTAATGCTTTCCCTCTGGTCATCACTTCTCTGCTAGCCAGGAGTGGAACAATCCATTTGCTTTGGCTCTTAACTCTTCTTAAAGATGTTAAAAACCATTAAGAGATGTTGTGTAAAATGAATATACGTCTTATGTATCTTAACTGTCTTAGAAAAGGCTGGAGATCAAAACAAATAAATACTGGTTAATTTTATCTTATATTTCTTTAGATATATCTAAAACTTTCTAGTATGTAACATTTTAGTTATTATATTTATTTTAGAAGATTAAACAGTATTGAAGGGTTTGAACAGTTGGGATTTTTAAATTATAGCAATTGTTTTCTGAATAAGAGCTTTCCCCAAAGTAATACAATTATGGGCATTGATAAAGTCTAAGTGATATAAGGTATTGGCCACCACACCAGCATAGAAGTTTTTTTTTTTAATGATTTTTTATTTTTATTTTATGTGTATTGACTTGGTGTTTACCTAAATGTATGTCTGTATGAGCATGTCAGATCCTCTGGAACTGGAGTTACAAACAGTTGTGAGCTGCCGTATGGCTGATGGGAATTGAACCCAGGTCTCCTGGAAGAACAGCCATTGTTTTTCACCAGTGAGCCATCTCTTCAGCCCCCATAAGTCTTTATATAGAGATTTATTTTAAATGACCTGTAGTCTAAAAATTAGAAAAATTAAAATGTATATATAAGATTATGAGTTCACAGAATGTAAAAGCATTTTATCAGATATTGAAAAAATTGGACACAAACATAGACATGCCATTCAGCCCAGATCTCCTCATTACAGCATCACTAGAAATTATAATCAAAGAAGGAAATCTAAGTGGAACATAAGAAGTAGTGGAAATGTCCACATTTAAAGATGGTAGATGGGAAAAATCTGCACTGTTCATGATCCCTTTGTAGTGGTGGGGGCTAAGATAAATGTTTTAAATTGCCAGAGACAAGGTTTAAATACTTTGTTACCAAGCTAAAGTTGATAGGATAAGGAGAGAAAATAATCACTGAAACATGTATTTCTTCTCATTAAAAACTTTGGAGTGTAAAAGTACCACAATTTCTGTATCCATTCCTCCATTGATGGACATCTGGGTTGTTTCCAGGTTCTGGCTATTACAAATAAAGCTGCTACAAACATGGTTGAGCAAATGTCCTTGTTGTATACTTGAACATCTTTTGGATATATGCTTAGGAATGGTATAGCTGGATCTTGAGGACACCCCCTCTCAGTGGACTCGGAAGGGGGCAGGGAGGAGAGGAGGGAGGGGAGGATTGGGAGGGAAAGAGGGAGAGGGCTACAGCTGGGATACAAGTGAATGTATAAAATTATTTAAAAATAAAAAAAGAAAATAGAAAAACTTTGTTGTGGAGCTGGCTGATACAGATACTGTTACTCAAGAAACTGAGGCAGGTGGATCACTTAAGTCCAGGCATCTTTGGAAAGCCAGGATGTGAAACCAGCATGAAAACCACCCATTGTCTCAAAGGAAAGATAACCAGTAAATACTGCTGCTTTGGCTTATTACAGTTCTGCCTTGAAAATTAAAACAATCTGCTGTGATTTAAAACATCTCAAGCTAATACATAATCCAAAATTGATTTTAGAGCAGAGAATATTTTTAGCAATGAGTCTTTGGCATATTTATTTGATTCGTTTTATCGTATAGACTATAAATAAAGTCTTGTTAATCGATTTTAACCTCCAATCAACATGATAATACATTTAATGTGTATACATGTAGATCTATTTTGTGAATTCATAAAATATCCATTCATTTTCCTAACCTAGACATTTCCAGGTTTGTTTTTTTTTTAATGAAGGAAAATGTGTTGTGAGGGGCTAATACCTTATCCACGGATTTTACCTTTGATTTAGAATATTTTCACACACTCAAAACATGTTGAAAAGTATTAAAATTTAATTGGTTAAAATAGTGAATCTATTTTCTAATAGATACAATACTTCACTGGTAGTTAAATTAATTTTGTCAGGGAAAGTCAATGCAATCTTCTGGCCTTAGAATTTTTGAAGATCTGCTGACCAGGGTAAGAGCTTAACATGTGTGGATGTTGCTATTTCAGAAAGACAATGTGTCTGGAAATGGAGGCCATTCCCTTTCTGCCCCTGTCAGGGTGACCAGGCTGCCCTAAATGACTTCTGAGTTGCAGGTCTCTCAAGAAGACAATGCACAGGGCACCAGGATCCATGCAGCTGTGGTCACAGAAATCCTTCTGTTCTGCTCTATAACTCCTCCCCTCACTCCCATCCCTTCTCCAACAAAGGCGTTTATTCATTCTTTAACTAGGGTATGCAATCAAGCCTCTTAGTTCCTTTCCTACCATTTTATCCGTCAACAACTGATGGTCCTGGAGCTTTCCACAGATGCGACATGTTCTGTAGCAGCAGCCTGGTCAGGACTAAAGTCTTTATAATTAAGAAAATCCCTCTGCCTGCTGAAAGGCTTTCTGCAGGTTGTTTAAAACATTTGATACATTCCACATTAGAACAGTTGCAAGTCTGCCTGTCCATCCATCACTCCAATGGAAGCTTTCTTGCTTTCTTTAGCTGTTATTTTGTGTCTCCCAAGCTTTTACATGTATGTCTCCATGTTTTAATGTATTCTACATGTTGATATGTATACGTGTACTTCCTGATACTGAAATATTGTCTTCTAACCCAAAACTTGGAGTTAGGTAAAACTTTGTGAGGAACTTTCTGGTTGCTTTAGAAGAGGTCCACAATTAAGTTGTTAAAGATTCTAGTGGAATTTGAGGTAGAGTTATATTTAATTTACATGTTAATTTACAGAAACTTTATAGATGGAGATTCTTTCTAGGAACATGGTATATCTTTCTATTCATCCAATCATTCTCGAGCCTCTAAAACCCATTTAAGTCTCTTTGGGAGAGTGTACTGAGTACTGGTAGAAGGCTTAGCTCAAGCAGGACAATCCGATTTTCGCTCAAGGTGTGACTTCATGCTGCATAAAGATAAGCTCCCAAATGCTATGCCATTTCTTAGGACGATAAGACCAGAGGGAACACTTATCACCTGGAGCATCTTTAAAGCAGGAAACACATTTGCTAAATTTAGTTGCTGACATTTTTAGATGGACTTCACCTAGGTCACAACATATTTTCCAGCTACTAAAACAGTCTTGGATGAGTTTGAGAAAATGTCAAGAAATCCATAGTGAAATTACTTTGTCACATATATATTTAATGAAAGTTCATCTTTTTATTTAGCCTCCCTAAAAATAACTTCTAAACATCACTTCAATGGATATATTAGTTAACCTTACAGTTGTACTTAGTCAATAGTAATCTACATGTGTTTTTATAGCATTGAATTAAAAGGTAATTATATATATATATAATTATATATATATGATTTTTCAAGACATGATTTCTGTGTGTATTCTTGGCTGTCCTGGACTTGCTCTGTAGACCAGGCTAGCCTTGAACTCACAGAGATCTGCCTACCTCTACCTCCGTAAGTGCTGGGATTACAGGTCTTCACTACCACGCCAAGCTAAAAGCTAATATTCTTAATAGCGAAATTTGTCAATGAGATTTACTCTATTTTATAAAAGTTAACATATTTTGAGTTTAATATGAAAGGTTTTTTTTTAACGTGAAAGTTTGTTGATTACATATTTCAAAGTTTTCAAGGAGTTACAAAGTTCAATTCACAGTTGAACATCAGTCTGATCTTACCCAACCCAACCAAACAAAATCTATCGTGTAATTCACGATCCTGAAAAAGTTCTTATTGAGTTGCTAGTGTGTGAAGATTTTTAGAATTATCAAAATATTCTTTCACATAATAACCACTTAATATTAACTTCTAGATGAATTTTCTTTTCTGTCCCTTCAAGGCAGAATAAAAATCAATTCATCTATATGCTCAGGCAAACTCATGGGTTTTCTTCTCACTTGAGACAATTGGCTCTCTCCTGAATTGGTGTCCTGAACTTTCTCTCTTAAGCTGGTGAGTGTTAAGACATGTTGTTCAGAGAC
The DNA here is from genome assembly GCF_907164565.1 of Psammomys obesus. Classification (NCBI taxonomy): domain Eukaryota; kingdom Metazoa; phylum Chordata; class Mammalia; order Rodentia; family Muridae; genus Psammomys; species Psammomys obesus. The sequence continues at coordinate 10,862,770 of NW_026585580.1, read as the reverse complement.
CTGACATGTAGCTCATTCGTAGAGCACGTGCTTAGTATGTATGAGGATTGGTTATCCTGGGTTTTAATAGTTGTTCTGTATCCTCCTACACACTTGAATTAAAGACCAGACAATAGAAAACAACATTTTCTGCTACGGAGCAAGGAGCAGCCAGTTCATTCTTGAATAAAAGTGAGGATTTGTTTATAAGCTCTCATTCTAGTATCTTTTCCCTACTCCACATTCACTGTCCCATTAGGATGTAAGGGTGTCTTTACAGAATGCTGGGAGGTGATTTTCAGCTCTCGGGGAATGCTTTCCCTGAGTAGTGTCTTTGCTGACTATGGGGACATTGCCGCTGGACAATCTAGCAATGTGAGTTAAGATAGAGTTGTTGGAACAAGCCAACAAGCCGTGCCAGTTTTCAGCTCCCAGTGAACCTTCCATGTAGGCGTGACCAACTCACAACCTGCAGTTTGTATGTGGCCAAGAATAGTTATGAATGAAGTCCAACAGAAAAATCATTGACATACTTAAAACATTAAGGAAAGTTTTTGTTTTGTTTTGTTATGTTTTGGGTTTAGGTATGTGTGTGTTTAAATCTAGGTTCTGTTGCTTAAGGTATGAACTTTGAGATGGTAATACCATATTCTGATGTCAAAAAAAGGTTGGACACTCCCTGCAAAGGCTGATATTTATAAGCAAGTTGAAGAGCTTTCACTTCAGGCACTAGAGAAATTCAACACCTGTTCAGACTATCTTGTCACCTAACGTTCTCTTCTGAGATGCATTTTAGTCTGATACTGCCCAAGTACATATCGTTTTTATAGGAATATTTTGAGGTGACTGAAAGACAGTGGTGTGCTCGGTGTGAGGTCAACCCCAGTGAAAAGCACCTGGTGTCAAGGATTCACGTCAGCTTTTCTGATCGGCAATACTTGGTGATGTCTCATTCAAAACTGTATCCCAGAGAAGGTGACACTATCAGGCGGTCACAGAGAGTTCCTAAAATGCCATTTTGGACCCTCTAGATCTGCTCTATGTGTCGTTCCTTAGCTAGATCTAACATGTATCTTTTCCTTGCACTAAAACTTTAACAGCAAGCATAGCACATCAAATGCTCTGTGAGTGGCTCTAGAGAATTTTCAAGGCTGAGGTTGGTCATAAGGACTCCAACATGTATAAACAGGTGATCCGAAGTGAGCGTTATTCTGGAGTTCCTCAAACTTTTGACTATTATCTACAAACTAACACTTTTTAAATATTAGAAGGAAGTATTTCAGAAATTCTTCTTGCAAGAAATACTGATTTTGAAGTCATTTTATTTCTCTATAGCAATTTGTGCTTATTATAGCGACAATTAAAGTGTGATAATATATTAGGATGAATAAAATCTAAAAATAAATCACCAGATTTGTGGGCAATTTAAATGAGCTGACCTTGCGACACCAGTTAGACTGTCTGTGACCTAGATTTCTGAGATTCTTTTCAACTTGATTGTAATGGAATACTCATTTTAAAAATGGTTTGAGGAAAGATAGAAAAGATCAATTAAACCACAAAATTTGGCAATTTAGGAGAGACGCTTTTATATGGGGATAAATTGAATCTGCACATGAAGCTTTTCTAGGTTTCATTGTGTTCAAAGATTACTAGAGATTAAAAGCTCATAAAGGCCTGAGAGTCCAGGGCAATTTCTCATACATGACCTTGAGTTGAGTATGGAGGAATAGTTAGTGTGAGACCAGATGCCTGGTCTCCCAGAGTGCCTTGCTTAATACTTTGAGAAAGACTGTAAAAGCATTGAAAGGAAATTTCAAAGATGCTAAATGAAGGTCTTTCGAACACCACAAAATTGGCCGAATTATGAAGCAGGGAATTAGGAATACAAGGTGTAATTACTTCTAAAGGGAGAGGTCCTGGCACACGTAAGGCGAGTTTTAGGCTTTTTTCAGCAGTGTTCATCCGAGCTACACTCGCTCAACCATCTGCAGTGTCTGTAAGACACTTTTTATATTCTGAAAGTCCCACACAGTTGCCAGTGACCCACCTTGCTACCCGAAAATCTCCTATCGTCGCTAATCGCAATTCATCTATATTTAAAATTTTAAAGACTTTATTTTACAGTTTGGGTTTTTGTAGAAAGCGTCACTGGGGACATTAATTGATATATCGAAAATCATCTAACTCTACTGTAAACTTTCTTTGTTGTTTTGTTTTTATAATATTAACCATGCATGTCTTGCTATGTAATTGTCTTAGAATCAGTATGTTTTCTTACAGTTAACAGAAATTCAAGATGTTACAATTTTTCTTAGTACCTCTCTGACTCAAGAGCCTTTCAGCTCTTTAAGGCTTACCGTCGTTTTCCAAGTAGAGTGTTGAGAATAACTCAAAATCATTTAGTAAATTATGGCTTTTAAGCTTTCTAGTCAGTGGCAGAAATGGAAAAGTAGTTGAAAGAGTTAATGTAGCTTTGGTCGGTGTCTGTTTACACTAATGCTCAGAGTGTCAAGAGCATTAGTGCATGTTTGTGAAATCGGCGAGCAGCGGCGGGATTTCAGAAAATGACTTCATGCTTTGGTCGTGTGCTTCAGTTTCCAGGGCTTGGGGTTATTAGAGTGAAGACAATATTCACAGTGTCTTACACCTTCTGAGTGTTCGACATAATGTTATCCTTCCAACTGTGAAATGAATTTTGGGCTGTCCTCAAATCCCAGTAAGTAACTAAAATTGCTCTAATGTAAAGTAGGAAGCAGAGCAGTAATTACGGCACACACTTAAAAACGTACCGAGCTCATTTACTCGGTGTTTTCAGGGTGATACATAGGGCGCCTGAACTGACACTAATTCAGCTCATCACTGCTCAGGATAGCAGCGTCGAGGATGTGCTTCCTGCTCTGCCTTATTTCAGGCCAGATGTCATGATAGCTCCAGATTGGGGTGATGGCCATCCCTCTCGGATTCTCCTCTTTGGATAGGGCTTAGAGGGATGAATAGTCAAAATTCAAACTTGAGCACCTGGAATAGCACCCTGATTGTCACCATGATAAATGACTCATCAGAAGATGCTGGCTGAGAAGTAATCAGGAGTCCTCAGTCTGCGTGTTCCCTTGAGGGAGGTTGGGCAGTTATCTGCACCTCGGGTTCCCAAGAAAGAACAACTATGCTTTGCAGCCTGACATGAACCTAGAATTAAAGAGAAATTCAGATATTTTAGTTGTGTGAATACATTAAGGGTTTGTAACTCAAGTATTCAAGAAGTTCTGCCATTTCTATTTTATAGCTGAGGAATATGAGGCACATAATAAGTTAGTTAGTAATATGTTAGTAATAGTTAATAATGAGATGATATACCAGTAACACTGAATCATCTATTCTTTCTGTTAAATCACTGATTCATGATGACTTAGGAATTCTGATATAGTTGGCCCCTATTAACTAAACCTATTTATATGGTACGCCCTAGGTATATTTGGGAAGTTTCCAGACTTTATTTTGACAAACACACTGAACTCAGAAAAATTATTTGGGGCTGGGATGTCAATCAGATAACATCTGGTATTATGGGTGACTTCAGAATGTCTCAGAAATGCCATGAGGTTAAAAATAGGTTTCATCAGATCGTAGCTATTAGAGATGAGATACCTTGCCTTCATCCAGCGTGTAGCCCTCAACCCTGAAAGCATGGATTTAGGAAGGTTCTTGAGATTCCTAAAATAGTATGCTTTGTAGGTAAATTGTTCCTTTCTTCTGATTCCCTAAGAATCTATCAGTCACAAACAAACGAATCCAACCTGTATTTGGCTAATGGTACTTATCTTTCTTTTCCCAAGTTTCACAGTTGTTTCCTTAAACATGTCCGTTTTCATCTCTTTTTTTTTATGCCCAACTTCTATTTCCAAGGACCTTAGTACATAGAAATAGGCTCCTCTTTACCCAACCATGAGAGCTGATAGTAACAGCAAATTCATTCATTTTTGAGATGAACTTACCATTTTCTTGGGCTATGGAAGAGCTCACAAGATGGTTTTAAAGCACTGCCCTTTGCATGATCCATTTTGGAAGCCATTCGCTTTGCTCTGCTAGGCTACCCAGTGTATAAAAGCTTCATTGTCCCCTGAATCCCGAAGCTCATAAAGTGTCAACTGCTGGTCAGAGATATTATGTAACAACGCCGGAGTCTGACTTTCAGTCTATAGCAATTTACTGTTTCTCCCACTTACATAACCACAAGAGGTTTTCTTCTTCCCTTTCAAGATGGAAGCAAACCCAGAAGTATTCTGGGTAGGGAAAATCCAAATGAGAGAAAGCACCATCTTCTACTTTCTTAGATTCATACGTAACATTCTAATTGAATCTGCTTATTAAGTCCCTGACTCATCCATTTACTCTTTCTTTCACCTTCCTGAAATCACACCAGGTGCTAATGGCATAGCAGTAAATTAGGCAGAAATTTGGCTCATGCATCCTTAATTCAAAAACTACTTCCTCTCCTTTCTTGGAACCAGTCTTAACTTGGGTTTTTAACAAATAAATTATCTATTCCGAAAGCAGAATACCTTTAGTTCTGCACTGAAAGGGGCTGTTTATATCTTTGTCCACATCTTATTAAGTATCTTCCAGAGAATTCCTTGATATTTTGGCTTCCTTTTAATTCATAAGCATGTCCAATAGAGACCACAGCAACACTACGTGATTTTAATGACCAGACAGTATCCTGAAAAGTTATAGTCCTGAGAGTTCCAGGGAGAAGGGGCCATTTGAAATCTCATTCCTGTCTGGCTGCCTGTGTAAACGCTTAACTCAAATTCTGCCCTCTGATATAATTTCCTTTGTGGCTGCAGCCATCCCCGATGCCGTTATCTGCTGTTTGACTTGAAAATTGAACCTGTCTCTTTGAAATATGTTACACAGTTTCAAAAGTGTAAGCAAACTTGGACATTAAAATCAACTTAAGTAGAGACAAACAAATGAATATAGATGGGCTGCTGCGCCGCTTCCAGCAGCGACCCCTCCTCCAACTGCCCTTTGGCAGCGATGTGCAGCTTTTGACAGAGCCATAACTCAGGGCATGTTCAAAGGCTACAGACTCAGCAGCAGGCACTTAAATGGTACTGTAAGTGATATCTTAACAACCTCTGTTAGGCTTAAAAATGAATCCTTGTAGGGACTAATACATTGAACAATTTTTTTAAAAGATGAATGGAGAAAATAGGATGACTTTAATAGAGTACTTTCCCCATAATAGCTAGAATTTGTGACACACCAGCAGACCTATTTAAGGGTCTCTGTAGTGGTGGTATTGCAGTTTAAGGAACACCCTGATCTCTAGGATTCATTAATGAGAATTTATGTTTAATCAACATAAAAATAATAGTATTCTGGTGAGAAAGTTATTTCTGTAGCATTTCTGTCTGAGATACAGTTCTGAATATCACTAATATGTTGAGAATGGCTGTAACTACTGACCACTAAAGACAGGCCATGGGCTGAGTGCTTTTATGGTTGGCAAAGGTACACAGGGTAATTAACGGTGTGAAATAAGCTTGAGACAAAGTCATGAAGAATACACAAGAGCTTGGTGGTATGTCACGGGTATAAAGAGGCCATTTTCCTTTGAAATTTACTTTGATTAGGTTTGTGTGTACGGAAGATGCTAAATTAAGAAAGGAAAAACAAAAGTCTTCTGTGTGCCCTCATCTTCGTGTAGCTCTTCAAGTTCTCTCTGAGGGAAACTGAGGCAGTAGCTGTATTCTGAAACAACATTAGTACCCTGTTGCAGCCTTGAGGTTCTGAGCAGTGTGATGAAGCCTCATCCAAAGCCTGTAAGACCAGTATGTTTGTGTAGAGGAATAAATGAGTTTTGTGTCTTCCGTGAATTCTCAAGTAAGCCAAGCAGAAACAGTGAGCAGTGGGTAGTGCCGACTCCTCCCCCGAAGTGCTCCCTGCTGATCCTCCCCGCTAGTGCTCCCCTTTTGGAAATGGATAGAGTAGGTGAGGAGGGACCCAGATAAAGTTAGATTTCTCTGAACTTTGAGCTACAGATGACAGCAGCATTAGAACACACGTGGGACAGATCTTTGAAATACTAGCTAACCAAAGGACTTCTGTATACAGTTTAATTCAATAGCTTCTGGCTGGTGTCTTGCCAACTAGGTGCTAATTGTGATAAGCTCAGGACTCGGAGCTGTACAAAAGAAAAGTGTATTTTGCCAGTACATGTTTAGCCTACTGTTGCACTCACAAGAAACAACTCTTTAGAAAGCAACAGGATGTAGTATTCACGGCACACCAAACAACGTAGCCCCTCACTACATTTTGTCTGCGAAAACCGGCTGTTTCCAGTGTTTCCTTCTAAGGAGACAGGAGTTTAAGGTCCGTAGCATCCGGGACCTCATTAGGAAGCAACCTCGCTGATTCTGTGGTTAAGCTCTGAGGCTCCCTGGGTTGTGTCAGCTTCTTTACACTTTTCTGTTACTTGGATTTCTTTTCTCGGAGCTAACTGATAAATTACATCTGACTGAAGCAGCCTCATTTTAGCATTGGCTTCCTCTCTACAACAAAGCCTCAAGCTCTGTAGGGGTTTTTCTTTAATATGGAGACACTCCAACAAATTCAGATCATGCCTATAATCACATGCTGGAATTTAGAGCAAGTTTGTTTCTGCACGGAACACAGTGTTGTCAGGAAATGTGTGTTGTTGTTTTAGAAAGCTTTGGCGGATCAATGTAAATTTTCCCTTTCCTGCTCTCATCACTTTTCCAGCTCTCCCCTTGCTTCTTTTGCCTCCTACCTAATCTTGTGCTGTAGATTAGAACCTAACACATCCTCTCTGGGGAAAGGATGCTTATCCCTTTGATGGGTATCTAGCATCAGCAGGAGAGTGGAGATGAGCATTCACAACAGAATGATAATGACTAGCTTTCAAGCATGAAGACAGAAAAAGAGCCCGGACCATGTAATTTATGTGAGCCATCTACAACTCTGGCCTTTTGATGTTCAAAAGTCACAGTCGACCTGCCTTTAATCTTTATACATGTAGATTTAGCTGCACTTCTTAGCAAAGCAGGCCTTTAAAGGGGAGAAATGTTACAACAGCAACAAAATATAATAGAGGGGTAGAAGGTCTTAGCAGGCCAGGAGTGCTAAACAATGTGTTTTTTTTTTTTAATTTTTAAAGTTGTATTTATGTGTACTATATGGATATCATTTCCTCTTTCCCTCCCATCCCTTTCATGCTCCCTACATCCTTCTAATGTATGGTCTTCTTTTTCCTTAATGATCATTATCATCTCTCTACACATACACACACATAACAGAATAAATACATAAATACAACCTACTGATATATATATATATATATATATATATATATATATATATATATAAATATATATATATATATTACTGTCAGTTCATATATGATTGGGGGAATTTACCCTTGTGAAGATTGATTCTCTTCCTCAGCTGTCATTAATTGCCTGCAGCTCTTCATCTAGGAGTGGGGCCTTATGAGATTTCTCCCCATCCACGTTAGGATGCCAAATCATATATCTCCATTATTCAGGTCATGTTTAGGTAACCATACTGTTGAGAGTTCATGGCTACAGCTTCCCTGTCCCATACAGATAACACAACCTCAGAGCAGATGTTCTGATCCTCTGGCTGTTTTCATTTTTGCACCCCTATTTCCACAATATTCCCAGGCCCCAGATGAAGAAGTCTTGTTATGGGCATATCAGCTGGGGCCAACTACTCCATGGGTTATTCACAACAGCTAAGGAATGGGAACAATCTAAATGCCCTTCAAGAGATGAATGGATAAAAAGAAAAGTAGGATACGTTTACACAACGGAATACTACTCAAAGAAAAGAAAAGTGTAAAGAAAAAAAAACGAAATGCTGGTTTGGGGCTATACCTATATGATTTGAATTATTTAAAAAAAACGAAACACTGCAGTAATTTTTCAGGGGATTAACATGGTAATGTTTGATGTGACTGAGCAGTGCAGATAGTACAGACACCATCAGGTCTCAGCAATTCTGAGCGTTATGGGTTCATTGGTGTTCTCCAGGCCCTGGGTTTGCTTACATTTGCACGGAAGGAAGGTGCTCTGTTGGGCTTTGTTTGCTTGTCTTTTAACTGCACTGCCTGGGCTATTGAAATCGAGCATAGTTGTCACAAGGAAGTCCTCAACAGTCTCGGCTTCCTTCTGTGACTTCCTCACTCCAGGCTAACAAGTCAGAAAATTAGGAGTATTGGATAAAGCGCAGCAGCTGTTGCGTTAATGGCTTTCGGGTTAATTTGTTCAGAAACCGTTTATGGAGGCTTTGAGTTATTGCTTTCCATAATAAAATTTCAAATATTCAGATGGCATTGTCAGAATAGCAGCATTTGCTATTCTTCAAAAATTAAGAAATAATTTGCCCTCAGGTACCTTATTCCGGAATGTTTTCTCTCTAAATTAATTTGGGTGGTAAAGCAACTCAGTGGAAGATCCCTTTGGGAAACTGTTTATTCTCCCACAGTGTAGGTTTAACTACATAAAAACATGCACAATTAGGTCAACATTTTGTGTGGATTTAGAGTTTATTTGTTTTTTAACAAACTGAGGCTGGATTTATTGCTTCTCTCTGTTATTAAAGTACTACCGTATAAGAGAAGTAGTTCCATGTGGCTACCGACATGGCCCCAGTCTCGGTAACTTGTGTGAACCACAGCCCTTGTGCCTGAAGACATCTCTCTCTTCTGTAGGCTTATCTGAAGAAGGTAAGTGGATCTGTTCCCCAAGCCAATGAATGAAATAAAGGAGTGATTTTAGTTGTAAAACTATTGTGACTAGAGAGTAGGGTCTGAAACGTAGTCTTGAGATTAACATGTGAGAAAGATGCCAGTTGTTAGGGAAAGGGTCAACCCCCTCCCCCCCACTACCCCCCACCCATCATCATATAAGAAAACGGATGTTCTCAGCCTGCAGACAGAAAAGGACTGGAAGTCTTCCGCTGTGGGCGGCCAGCAGGATATACAGTCCTACCTCCCGGCCCCCTGTGCTCCTGTGCTGATGGGCTTAAGCCAGGGCTCACTAGCGTTGGGAGTATTTTCCCTTTCCTCATAGACTTACTCTACTTCTACTTCTAAGCATGCGGCCCAGGTCCTTTGTCTGGAGATGAGGAACTTGGAATGGGGTGCCCTCTGAATTCAGGTTCGCGGCCTGGTATAAGCGTGTTTTCACTTCTTATTTCCTTTTCAGATATTGGCCCAAAACTGTAATATGCTTTCTCTGAAACGCTGGTCTTCTAAGGTTTCTCTGGAGACCCCTTTCCTGGTTTACACAGATGATGGTCAATATACCTGACCAACTTAGAAGATACAACTTTTTAGATTTTCTTTTCTCTTCTCCATCTTCCTCCTCCTGACAGCTGCCAGGATTTACAGCTTGCCTGTCCTTTTGTTTGTTTGTTGTTTATTTGTTTGTTTTTCCTCAAATTCTAACAAAATGGTCCTGAGGCTTCCTTCTGAGCATGTTTTAAAATTCTTTCCTCAACAGGATTATGAATTTATGAAAGGGAACCCTGGGTTCTTTGATAAAATACACTTCGTATGATTTATAAACTGAATAATTTCCTTCTTTTAATGTATCCATTTAAGTTTTCAGCTTAAATCAGATTTATTTGTATGACCCTTTTTAGCATTAAAAAAATAGGTATAATATGCCAAGAAAGCTATCACTAACGAGAGAGGAACCCAGACTTTGTGCCAGAGTACTGCACTGGCGACCAGCCCTGGCAAATCCTTCCATGTCTCTAAGCCTTACATTCCCCCATAGACCAAAGAAAACCAGGAGCTTCCCTCCCACAGCATTGTTGTGAAAACTAAAGTTAAAAGCACAAGCAAAAATGAAAGACATTTTGGTTGTAGCCTCCGGGATTTGCTAGCTCACATAATCTAAAACAGAAGTTGCTCTGGTTGTAAAAGTGATTTATACTGATTGATCACATCCCACCTTAAAATTTCTTCCACAGGACATAGATCTCAGATTAGGGTGCTCAAAACATGCTTCGACTAAAGGAATGCAAGAGAAAGGGACATGGTAAGGGAATCTAAATGCTAGCTGTTTCTTTATTCATCAGTTCATTCATTGCCTATATTGTGCCTCTATGGTGTGTGGAGAATATAAAAAGTATATTCTCAAATATATCAAAATGAATGTGATAAAATTCTTACCTTTGTGTGGAGGCCACGCCAAAATGAAAAAATTGCTATGTGGCAGGATAGGTTCTTCAGGCTGAAGAATTATTATTGTCTAGGCATGAGGGTGGGGCAGAAGAAAATCAGGCTAAAAAATAAGTTTGCCTATGGGCTCTTGTTTCCTAGCACCCACATACAAGATACTCCAAACAAGCAGCACCATGCATGGAGATAACGTGAATCCCTGCACAGAAGTAGCCCAAGGCAGCTCAGTTTCCAAGAGGGGTCCCCAATAATAGGACCAGGGACCATCTCTGACATGAACTTATGGCTGGCTCTTGGATCACCTCCCCCTGAGGGGGGATCAGCGTTGCCAGGCCAAAGTGGAAGACAAAGAAGCCAGTCCTGATGAAACTTGATAGGCTAGGGTCAGATGGAATGAGAGGAGGACCTCCCCTATCAGTGGACTGGGGGAGGGACATAGGAGAGGAGGGTGGGATTGGGAGAAGATGGGGGAGGGCACTACAGCTGGGATACAAAGTGAATAAACTCTAATTAATAAATTAAAATACAAAAGTAAAAAAAAAATGTGGCCTTTGAAAGCACAGAAGAGTGAGTGGCTCTCCAAAGTAGGTTGAATGGCTCCACTGGGGGGCAAGAAACTCCAATGAAGGTTTCTCTCTGTCTCTGTCTGTTTCTCTGTCTCTCTGTCTCGGTATCCCTCTCTCTGGCTTGTGCTGAATAGCTGACACATACCAGCTCATTCTCTTATCGGGAGTGTTGCCTGCTGGCTCCATGTACATATTTTTGAAAATCCTACAAACCTGTGTTTTAACCTAGTTTGTCAACCTTTGCTAGTTGTATTATATAAGACACTAATTTCTAAGCTTTTCTGTCTATATGGGAGGAAGAAACATGCTACTTAGAGCAATCAGCATGGGTTGTCTCAAAGTGTGTCTGAGGAGACCAGCGGTACCCAGCACATAGTGGGTCCAGAATATAAGGGTACTCTGTATGCACTCTAGGTGTTCTTGTTGCTGTGTTGTGAGGCCAGTGCCACTAGAAACAAATGGCAAATGTCCTGGTTGTATACTTGAGCATACATTTGCTCAACCATGTTCATAGCATCTTTATTTGTAATAACCAAAATCTGGAAACAACCCAGATGTCTCTCTATTGAGGAATGGATACAGAAATTATGGTACATTTACACAATGGAATACTACTCAGGAATTAAAAACAAGGAAATCATGAAATTGGCAGGCAAATGGTAGGAACTAGAAAAGATCATCCTGAGTGAGGTATCCCAGGAGCAGAAAGACACATATGGTATATATTCACTTGTAAGTGGAGATTAGGCATATAATATATAATAATCATACTAAAATCTGTACACCTAAAGAAGCTAAGCAAGAAGGAGGACCCTGGGTAAGATGCTTAATCCTCATTCAGAAAGGCAAATGGGGTAGACATTGGAAGAAGGTGAAAACAAGGAACAAGAGAGGAGCCTATCCACAGAGGGCCTCTGAAAGACTCTACCCAGCTGGGTATTAAAGCAGATGCTGAGACTCATAGCCAAATTTTGGGCAAAGTGTAGGAAATCTTATGAAAGAAGGGGGAGAAAGAAAGACCTGGAGGGGACAGGAGCTCTACAAGGAAAGCAACAGAACCAAAAAAATTCTGGGCTCAGGGGTCTTCTCTGAGACTTATACTCCAACCAAGGACCATTCATAGAGATAACCTGGAACCCCTGCACAGATGTAGCCCAGGGCAGCTCAGTGTCCAAGTGGGTTCCCTAGTAAGGGGAACACAGGCTGTCTCTAATATGAACTCAGTGGCTGGCTCTTTGACCACCTCCCACTGAGGGGGGCAGCCTTACCAGGCCACAAAAGAATACACTATAGCCAGTCCTGATGAGACCTGATAGGCTAGGGTCAGATGGAAGGGGAGGAGGTCCTTCCTTATCAGTGGACTGGGAAAGGGGCAAGGGAGGAGATGAGGGAGGGAGGGAGAGTGGGATTGGGAGGAGATAAGGGAGGGTGCTACAGCTGGGATACAAAGTGAATAAATTGTAATAACTGAAAAATTATATTAAAAATAAATATAAATATATACATTATAAAAAGAAACAAATGAAATAGATCTCAATAAGAAACCTCCGTATAAGTGGTAGAAGACCAGATTAGAATCTACTACAAAACCTAAACTTCTTAACACTAAAAGAAGTTATGATAAAACTGTTATCTGAAGTGTTCAGAAATATGCCCCAAACTGAAGACAACCAGTTTATTTTTGAGGTGATTTTGAACGCTTGGGATAATATGGATCAGCTGGAGAAAGAACAATGAGTGTGTGTTGTGCGCACATGAATGTGAGTGAGCAAGCACTTGTAGGCCAGAGAGTTTCAGGAATTCTTATTTCTCTACTTCCTCCGTTCTAGAATTACAGGCACAAATATCATACCTGTCTTTTTTTCCCATGTAACTATTCTTTTAATATCCCCAAACTATTTGTTTGTTTATTATCTATCTATGTCTCTATGTCTGTCTGTATGTATGTATATATGTATGTATGTATGTATGTATGTATGTATGTATGTATGTATGTATCTATCTATCTATCTATCTATCTATCTATCTATCTATCTGTAATTATAGTACCAACTTCTGCCTTAGTAAGGGTTTTATTGTGGTGAAGAAGCACCCGGGGTGACTCTTACAAAGGAAAACATTTAATTGGGTCGGGTTTACAGTTTCAGAGGTTTAGTTCATTATCATCATGGTGGGAAGCATGGCAGCATGCAGGCAGACATGGTGCTGGAGATGGAGTTGAGCGTTCTCCATCTTGATCTGAATGCAGCAAAAGGTGAGACTGTCACACTGGGCATTGCTTGAGCATGTAAGACTAGTAAGCCTGCCTCCATGGTGATCATAGTTCCTCCCAAAAGGCCATGCCTATCTCAACAAGGTCACAGCTCCTAGTAGTGTCACTCCCTATAGCTGCATTCAAACACGCGAATCTTTGGGGGCCATTGCTGTTCAAATCACCATGTTATGCTACATAATGGAACTTGGGGCTTGTACATGCTAGTCAAATACTCAACCACTGAGCTATACCCTTAGCTCCTTCACATATAACTTAGTTTTTTAATGTGGATAATGTGATTGAACACAATTGCTCATTTTTCACAGCAAATTCATATCACCTGAAGCCAAAAACAAGAACTCATTTTAAAGCTATTTATCCACATTACAAGCACATCCAAGGCAGGAATTTGTAATTGATGCTATGATAAACATTGATAACTGAGCAAACTCTAGTTGTTTCTGTCCTCTTCCTATTCCAGAACTGGTGTAAACGAGATGCCAGTCACTGGGTTGTGACTCTTCTGTGCGTACTTCTCATAACTAGCTTTCTTCTGATGGCAGTATTTTGAGACCACAGTGTGTTTGCTTTAGGTTCTATCATGTTTGTTTTGATATCTCTCAGGCATTTTTTGAGCACATATGTTATTATTGATGGAGGTGTCATTCCCTACTCCAGGGATAATGAACTGTCCTCAACAATTCCTACTCCTGCAGGGTTCAGGCTCCAATACTTTATGCTCAGTTTTCTTGAGCAACCCTGTTTCTTAGTAATAGGTGCGGAGAGCTTGTAGGATGAGCTTGGCACTTTGCACCTGTAACCCTGTATTTAAATCTCAGACGAGTAACTTCCTTTCATTTCCTAAACTATAAAGAGAAAGGCCTATGTCATTGGGTTGACATAGTAATCAACAAGTAAGTAGTGGGCTCCATTACTTGTAACCTTCAAGATTTGCTTTCATAAAAGGATTGAGACCCGAAAGCGCTTTGTCTTTGCTTGCAGAGATGGAGATCAAGCTCAGGGCATGGCTCGTGCTGCACAGGTGCTCCAAACTCAGCACTAAGCAACCTGGAGTTCGGTATAAAAACTTACTCTATTTGATGTGTCTTTAAAAAATAACTAGATTGTTCAAACTCTTAATGCCTTAATCCCTTTCAAAAAATGAACATCAGCCTGTCAAATACCCCTTCACCGGGAGATTTCTATATTCATGGAAGTTCTAAGTCTGTGACCTAGAGGTCAAACTGACCTGACCTCACTTAAGAGGATCTGGCATCTTTTGCAGGGCCAACTGCTGCCTCCACATCTTTCTTCTCAGTGACAGTGACATACCCAGCTAAAGACACATCCTACTTTTTCTTGCATATCTCTCCTCTGACCATTTTCTCATGCTATACTTTGCTTCTTTTTTATTTGCTTTGTCTCTGTCTCCAGGTGCTTGCTGTGCAATCTCAGCTGGACTTTGTGTTGTTTTGTTCCCTTGTTGCTGGTTTCCATCTGATTCAGTTGCTTCCTTACATTACGGTTCAAACAGGCTGTTAGGGTGGCATTTAACCCAACCTGACCAGAATTTCATAAGAGAATTTTTGGACACACAAGTCAGCAGAGGAGGGACCATGTAAGGACACAATAAAAGTAAAGCCACCTGCCATCCCGCCTGAAAGCCTTCAGGAGTAACCGAGCTCCATGGCAGCTTGATTTTGCTTCTAGCTCCTCCAGACTGTGAGAAAATAAATTTCTGCTGTTTAAACCACTCAGTTGATGGTGTTTTATGAAGACAGCTCGAGCAAACCATTGCAATAGAGCTTGTAATTTTGGAACAAAGCAGTTTAGATAGACCTCAGGGCGGCAGTGCAAATTTCCACAATTTGTTCATCAGCAAACTATGAACAGAGAAAGTGTTAGGCTAAATTACTACCTCTGTAGAACCAGACAGCTCTAGTTCAATTTGTACACAAGAGCTGAAATCCAGTAGAGATTGTTAACTGTGCTTCATGTACCACCTATTCTCCTCAGCCAGCTTAAAAAAAAAAAAAGTTTGTGCGTGTGTGTGTGTGTGCAAAAGACACTTTTGTTATAACTGAATGTTCCTGACCCTGCCTGGCATGATTTTCTTCTAAACCCTTTTCCCTTCTATTATTTTAGCTATCCACTTTTTAAAAAGCAGCTTGCAGAGACATACTCTGAAAGCCGGCACTTCAGGCAGGTCCAGGCACTATGTAGGGCAGGCAGACAATCTCACCTGAGAGCTGACCACTGCCATTCCAAGCACCAACTTCTGATCACAGTGGGAGATTTGAACTCTTTATGAAGTAGAATTCTGCTGTCAGAACCTGAGTACCTTGTGTCTTCCTTGGTGATAAGGTTGACATTTGCTTCCATTGAAAATCTGAAAATCCAGCCATTGTCGTGCTAATGCTCAAGGGAGGAGCCTGCAGCTGATACCGGCATCAACCAAACTCTGACAGGCAGAGCCCTGGGACCCTGCACTTTATCTCAGCACATCTTGACAGGGAGGCCATAACGTGGGGGACTTTTGAAGCCAATGATGGACCTAGAGGTAAACGAAAGTGAGGTTTTTTTTTTTTTTTTTTAATTCTCTCTGTCTTTTTTATGCACTTTCCTCACCTAGGGACCACCTCTCTATTCGATTTCCATTTGTGTCTGTTTTACAAAATAAAATATAAATACAAAATAAAAAAATAAAATATCTAGAGATATCTTACAATTCTACCTATATTGTTTGAATTGTAAAATATGAACATTTCCTTATGTCAACATAGAGCTGAAAAAAATGCGAGGTTTCTTATTGTTTCTTACATTCTACTGGTGATTGGCTTTGTATTTTGTGGATTAATCATAATAAAATAAATATAAACTAATAATTTATGTCATTCTCTTACTATTTCAATTCTGATGAACTTTTCACTTATACATATTGGATATCTAAACATGTATGAGGGTGCTTAACATTTCATTAAGGAACTGTAAAAAATCTAATAAAACTTTAGCTCTTTATCCTTAGGTCAGTTGAATGTTGCAATGCCTAATACTTTTCTTTTAAGCACTGAAGTCATATGAGATGATTTAGAATTTTCAGATTAGCTTGTTATATTATTTTCAACATGACCAAGTTGAAGATAATACATAGTTAAGAATATAAGCCCCATGTAGTGCTGGGAAAGCAATTGGTAAGTAGGCAAGTCATTGGGTGGACTCATCCTGTTCCTGCCACTAATATTCTGTGCAAAATAAATTCATTAACCATTCCTGTGTCATTTGCCCCACTTAAAACAGTGGTAATTAGAGGTGACTGCCTCCAAGTGTTCTTTTTAGAGGTTAACCTTTACCACTTAATTAGGCTGACAAAAATGCCCTCATTAGTAAAGGGTAGGTCTGTGAAGAAGTCAAGAGACAACTAACTAAGTGGAAAGACCCATCCTGAATGTGTATAGTTACATGTCTGTGAGAGTGTATGCTCTGTGTGTGTGTGTGTGTGTGTGTGTGTGTGTGTATCCCTGCTTGCCGAGATCTTTATCACTGGATCACTCATAGGTGGCTGTGGATAAACCGGTGTTGGTATTGAACTCAGGTCCCTTGGGAGAGTAATGCTCAGTCTTAACCCCTAAGCCATCTCTTTAGCACCACATATTTATATTATTAATTGGGGGCTTTACCTATTACTCAACCAAAAAGATCAGTTAGTATAAGTGAGAAAAGATTTGTGAGAAACGTACTTTTTAGAACCAATACTGGATTTGCCTAATTGAATATATTTTATTTTAATGTTCATTCTTAAAGATAAGAAATACTTTCACATAGTCTCATTTAATTTTGTGTGTACATTTTAACCTTTATGATCCTAGGGAAGCTGACTTTTGGTGTGAGAAATAATTAATAGATATGGTGGTTTGAGTGGCAATGACTCCATAGGCTCATGTATCTGAATGCTTGGTCTCTAGTTAGTGGAACTGTTTGGGAAGGATTAGACTTGTTGAAAGAAGTGTGTTACTCGGGCTGTCTTGGAGCCTTAAAAGGTCCACACCATTCCTGTTTAGCTCTCTGTTTTTGTCTTGTGCTTCTGGATTAGGATGTAAGTTCTCAGCTGTTGCTCCAGTGCCATGCATGCCAGCCTTGTGCAACCCTCCCCATCATGACGGTCATGGGTCATGGACTCATCCTCTGGAACTGCAAGCCTTAATCACCTTTTTTTTTTCTAGCATTACCTTTCAACAATAAAAAGTATCTAAGACAGTAGATGATCAAATACAGGATCTATCAATAAATTACTCAAATCTGCAAATATGTCGAGCATATTGGATTCTCAAAAAAGAAAACGAGACTATAAATTACTGTAAAGTGATTTTATTCTATATAACTTAGAGTAATCATTGAGTGGTTTCCAGCAATAACATATTCAAAGAAGTTTTCCCCAAATTATGAGTTTATACTCAATTACTCATGAGTATAAATTGTTAGATCTATTAATAAAAGATGAGGCTGGCAACCAATCTTCTATGAAAGAGGTTTATTAGGTGGATATGGAGAAAGGGGAGGAAGGGAGAGCAGGACATAATGGAGAGAAAGAGAGGTGAAGGGGCACCCCAAGAGAGCAAGAGAAAAGAGAGAGAGAGAGAGAGAGAGAGAGAGCACAAGAGAGCACGAGAGAGAGACCACATGGCCAGCTGGTCCCTTTAAGGGGCAAGGTAACCACGACTTCCAGGTGCAACCACCTGGTCAGTGACACATGATGACATCATAAGTTGCTAGGCAACCCAGAAGCAGGTTTTGTTCCAAAATCCTAACATAAACTCTTTAAAATTTATAAAATTATTTCCTTCTCCTTACAGTGTTCTGTGGTACACAAGGCTAGCCTGGTGTGAGAGACTTCCTGAATGCACAGGTGGATAATGACAGGCTGTTGCTATGACTGAAGCTGCCTTCAGGAAAAAGACACCAGAGAGAGTATACAACACTGCAGACACCTCCCTGGAACTGAGTGTTTCTGTCTTGATCAGATGTCAGATGTCAAAACAAAGCTTTTGTCATTGTAATGGGAGATTTGCGAGGTGCTTCTCCCATCTCTCCCTCCTTCCCTCCTGCTTTTCCTCCTACAGAGTCTACAGACTCCTCACATTTACTTCTTTTTTTTCCTTTTGTTCAGCAAGTTGATGATTTGGGATAGTCTGTTTTGTGTTCTTGAAACTATTTCAGCCTAAGTCCTTCGCAAAAACAGTTATTTAACTCACAGTTTTGAAGGTTGAAAGTCCACTTTTGAAGGTCCCATCCGTGTGACCCCTGGCCAGTGGCTGCATTACATGGAGGCAGGAGTGGATGAGAGGGAGAGGTCACAGGATGAGACAGAAAGACCAGTCTCTTCCTTCTCCTTCTTGACACGGTTGTGTCCCACAAATCAAACCTGCTTCACACTCCTGAGTAGATTAGACTGAAGTTGTATGCCACCATATGACTAAAGAAAATTACTTTTGAAATTATAATTTAAGTAGAATGTTTCTCATTTCTCTTCCCTCTCTCCAAACTCTTCTGTGTATCCCTCAAGGTCCACCTTCACCTGTATGGTCTCTTTTTTGCATTAATTGTTATTGTATGTATAAATGTATTCATATAAGCATTTTTACTCTCAAATATTCTTTGTTGAGTCCATATAATGTCACTTGTAGTTTGTTTTCAGACCTACTGTTTGAGACTGTGCTTTGTCCAAGATAAAAAGATCACCTAACAAAGACCATGTTCATTTTATCATGTTTTGTTCTTATAGAAAACAGCTTGGCCAGCAGTATTCCTTCTAAAAAAGAGGCCATATGTCCAAATTACCTTGTACAAGCCCCCACCTCCTAGGGTCTCACCAGGTCAACACCATCACTTGAAGGACAAGTCTCCAGCACACGACCTTCCTAACCAACACTGATATTCCTTTCTATTCCCTGTAGGTGTTTTCAGAAGGTTCTTGTTTTCTGATATTCAAAATGCTTTCCAGTTTCCCTTCAGAGGTGCCATTCCTCTACTTTAGGAAGCCACAGGGTTCCTCTTGTAGACCATTTCCTTAACATCTTATCTTTGATAGTTTATCAGAGATTTACCAATGCTTCGGGTGATATTGATTTTAACTGGTTTTGGTTTTCTTTATACTTTTGTCTTTGATGATTAAGCATTACTCGTCACCATCCTTTAGTATAACCCGGGTCCAATTCACTATTCCTGTAACAAAAATTGCTTATCTTCCCCTTTCACATTGACTTGGTAGGTTTAGTTACTCATCTGAGAGTAAGTAACTCCCTTCATGACAGATACACGTTTTTCGTTAGAAAAAAGGAATAGACTTTTCAAAAGTAAGGTACTTGAATAGGCTGAAAAATATTACAGATGACACTGTGACATTCTGACATTTTTATGAGAAGCATATCATAGCTACCACATTCTTTGGCCCAAGTTTGGGGAGCTTCTATTCCATTTTCAGCATAAACACTGTGTTTAGAATGTGTTTCTCGGTTTCTCTCTGTAACATATTGTTCACGTAACTTGCATTTGCAATAGCAGCACTGTGAAAGTACCGTCACACAAGGTTTACCCAGTGTCTTTAAGGGTAACGCAGAAGAACTACACTTCACTCAGGAGCTACCCAGGATCAGCTTTATGAAGCTGAAGAAGAAATGTAATAATATCTTACCCAAACCTGGCTTTAGAATATTTTACACATATTAAATTTTAGTATATCAATTTTTTTCTTCTGGCTATTGTTCTGTACCACATTCGCTTATCTGACCTTTTTATTCATCTCTCTCTATGTATGCATTAACGACCTTCCTTGCTCATCAGCATACAGTAATCTTGATATAATGAAGGTTTTAATTAGCTTCTAATCTTTGAAACTATGCCTTCAGATGTCTTGGATTGTAGAATAATATTTTTTCCAAATATAGATATTTCTAGGATTTTCATTTTGAATATGTCTATTCTTTAAACTTCTAGCTAAAAGCCAAACCATTTCCAGCTTTTGTGGCATTTGTGCCACGGCACACAGTTGAGAGCACAGGTTTCTCAAAGCCTATGTGAGCAATTCCTTTACCAAAGTCTGTGAAGTGCCTACAAATGTAACGGAGCACACTGCGACAGCCAATGCTTTGAAGAACCGAGTTAAAATGTGAGCGCAGACAAACACTTTTCTTCTGATTCTTGTGTGTACTGTGTGGCATATATGTGCATGCCACTTCTTGTGTGTATGCATGTGAGTGAATGTGAGCACACGGTGAGTTTAAATTTTTAAAAACACTGAGAATTAGGCAAATAATCACTAATTCACATTGTCCCTCCCTGTGGTTTTGTACAGATTCTTGAGATTCTGTGGCTGTCCCTGGCTGTCTCCTGAAGTGTGGCTTTAACCCCTGTTAGTAATGACTTCATCATTCTTTGTATTTTCAGAGTCCAGATAACCTAGACCACATTTCTCTCCTTGACTTTTGTTGCTTTCCCACAAGATTGTAAATTTTTAGTGGTCAGAAGCAGGTTTTTTTTTTTTTTTTTTTTTTTTTTCCTGTAAAGTAGCTCATGGCATTTTAGATTAAATACTTGTGACAGATTATTAAGTCAGGAACGCTGAGGGGTTTTCATGTTACACTTCTCACAAAGCATAGAAACATGAGGACTCTGGGTCAGGATATGAAGCTGTTATTTTCAGAGCCTTTTGCATTAACTATTATTTTACTAGTCTTTGTAAGTGGTGTGTTGCTACCAGGAACTGCTCAAATTGGAACAGGAAGTGCAAAGTTTGTATAGGATACTGATGTATATTATGGGAAAAATAAAAGATAATTTTCAAGTTCTATCTTGAGAGAGGAGGAAGTTCCCCATTTGTGCTGGGATTACGTGTGTCTGCCCAGGGTCTCTTGTTTTTTGAGTTACTCAAATGTTCACTAACCCATATTTTAGTGCTATTTGCTCAGAAAACTCTGGCAAGCAGAAGCATGGAAATGTTCATGAATATTGTTTCCCAGTTTATGTAAAGAGGATGACATACAGCTTATAATCCAAAGTAGGATGCTTGAGATAAAAGGACGGCATCAAATATTGGCCAGAGTAGTATCATAAAGGACAAAGGAAGTCTGAGAAAATATTTTCCAGATAGCAAAAGGAGAGAGAATTCATGTTATCTGAGTTCATTGTGTGGGATCAGTTTGAAAATGAACCTGAAAATAAGTATTAAAACATTGTAATAAAATATTTCTCTTTTGAGATAAATGAGAAAATAGTTATAATATAGATGTTAAACTTCTTAAATTTAAATTTCACTGAAGACATAGAAAATGTTTTTGTCTGAGGGATATGTATGTTAATGTTCAAAGTAAACTTTGTGGAGTATTTATGTGTTGTGTATAAATAACTCAGAAAACAGATATTTTTGTGTTTATGCCTACATAGAGAGGGGGAGGAAAGGAACAAGAGGAAAAATAAGAGTAAGAGTGGGAAGGGAAACTAAGAGAGGGGAGCAGAGGGGGCAAGAGGAGAGACAAACTCAGTCAAATGCATTTGGTGTTCAACAGTCTATTCATGGAAACCTCTTGAAGGTTCAAACTTTTCTATTAAAAAAAAGTAAGAAAAGTTTATGCTGGCATAAGAAGAGAAATCTGGGAGTGTGTTCAAAGAAGTCGGGGCAGAAAATAGCACTGTTTATAAAGTACCTAAGGCAGGACAATTATAGTCTTAGGACCTAGAGACGCAGATTAAAGTGTATCTCTTTCCTCGGAATGAGTTCATCACAAAGAGTAAAAACCAGATTAACAGATAGATGTCTGCTATATTGTATAGGAGATACTTTTATGTCTCTGTGCATTTTGGGTCAATCTAAATACATTTTGTTGAAACTTGAGAGCTCAAAAATTAGATACAGAACATAATTTACAACTGTATAGGTAGTGAAGATTGCGGATTTTAGAGGTTTGCTTTTCAAGGTGGCTCATGCATAGGATCGTAGAGCCATGTCTAGGGTGTAAATGTAGAAACACTGAACTAAAATGGTGGGCCACAGGAAGCTCTGTTTTCTTTTCTTTTTTGGAGGGGAGGGTTATTCTTTCTTATCTATCTATCTATCTATCTATCTATCTATCTATCTATCTATCTATCTATCTATCTATCTGTCTATCCATTTTATATAGCGATTGTAGCCCCCTCCCTTATCTCCTTCTGGTCTCACCCTCTCTCCCTCTTCCCCCTTAACCCTTCCCCTAGTACACTGAAAGAGGGAGTGCTCCTCCCTGGCCAGCTGACCCAAGCTTATCAAGTCTCATTAGGACTTCCCGAATTCTCTTCCTCTATGGCCTGGCAAGGCCACACAGTCATGGGAAGGTGATAAAAGAGCAGGCAACTGAGTTTATGACAGAGGCAGCCCCAACTCCCCTTACTCAGGAACCCGGATGGAGACTAAGCTGCCTACTAGCTATCTCTGAGCAGGGGCTCTAGATCCTCCCATACATGATCCTTGGTTGGTGCATCAGTCTCTGCAGGGTCTGCTCGGCTCAGATTTTTTTTTTCTTTTTGTCTTTTTTGATCTCCCTGTTGAGCTCCTGTCACTTCCGGGTTCTTCTCTTCCCCCCACTTCTTCTATAAGATTCCATGCACTCTGCCCAAAACTTAGCTGTGAGTTTCAGCATCTGCTTCAATCCCCTGTCAGGTGGAGCCTTTTAGAGGACCTCTATGGTAAATTCCCATCCTGTTTCATTTCTTCCACCACTTCTGATGTCTATCCTATTTCCCCATTCTGAGTGAGATTTAAGCATCCTCTCTAAGGTCCTCCTTGTTGTTTAGCTTCTTAGGGGTCTGTAGATTTTAGTATGGTTATCCTATAGTATATGGATAATATCCACTTATATGTAAATATGTATTATGCATGTCTTTCTGGTTCTGGGTTACCCCACTCAGGATGATCTTTTCTAGTTCCATCCATTTGCCTAAAAATTTCATGATTTCTTTTTTTCAATAGCTGAGTAGTATTCCATTGTGTAAATACGCCACAATTTCTGTATCCATTCTTTCATTGAGGGACATCTAAGTTGTTTCCAGATTTTGGCTATTACAAATAAAGCTGCTATGAACATAGTTGAACAAATGTCATTGTTGAATGGTGGGGCATCTTTCAAGTATATGTCCAGGAGTGGTATAGCTGGATCTTTAGGTAGTGCTATTCCCAGTTTTCTGAGAAAGTGCCAGGCTGATTTCCAAAGTGGTTATACAAGTTTGCACCCCCACCAGCAATGGAAGAGGGTTCCACTTTCTCCACATCCTCTCCAGCATGTATTGTCACTTGAGTTTTTGATCTTAGCCACTCTGATCACTGTAAGATAGAATCTCAGTGCTGGTCTAACTGGATGTCCACATGTGGAAAAATGCAAACAAACCCATATTATCACCCCGCACAAAATTAAAGTCCAAATGGATCAAAGACTGCAACATAAAACCAGATGCACTAAATCTGTTGGAAGAAAAAGTGGGGAAGATCCTTGAACTCATTGGCACAAAACAACAACAAAACAACAACAGCTCAGGGTATAAGATCAACAATTAATAAATGGGACCTCATGAAACTTGAAAGCTTTTATAAAGCAGAAGACACTGTCAATAGATCAAAACCACAGCCTACAGACTGGGAAAAGATCGTCACCAACCCTACATCTGACAGAGGGCTAATATCCAGAATATGTACAGAATTCAAGAAATTAAATACCAACAAACCAAATAATCCAATTAAAAATGGGGTACAGAGCCAAAAAGAGAATTCTCTACAGAGGAATATTGAACAGTGAAGAAACACTTAAAGAAATGCTCAACATCGTTAGTCATCAGGGAAATGTAAATCAGAATGATTCTGGAAGCTCTGTTTTCATGCAAAAGGTTAGATACTGGGATGCTGCCTCCAACTACATATCCACATTTTCTTACAGGGTAAAGGCAGAATACAAGTAATCAAGGAAGTTTATTTTGAAATATAAACTTCTCACCTATATATTTTGAAATATAAACACTCTACACTTTTAGGACATCCAACCCGACTCCCATCACATGATCTCAGGGAGAAGAACACCTGCACAGGCTCTAAGAACATAGACATGTTTCTCTGATTCAAATGAGATCTGAAATTCATGACGGAAATTATTAAAAATTAGAAACACCTTCAGTTAGAGGCACTGTGTTTCCCAGACTGAGAGAAGGGGCTGGCTACTGTCCTTCAATATTTGATCAGGATTCTCAAGAGTTACTATGCCAAAGCAGAGAGAAGAAGCCTTTCCCCGAGCATTTTCAATAATGTGCATGGGAAATGGAACTCATGGGATACTGCATTGTTTTTAGTAGGCTAGTACCTCATTCATTAGACCATGGCATAGAAAATCTTCCATTGTTTAAATTCATAAAATAATACCCATTCCCTTCTTAGTTCATACTGAATGGTTATTACAAAAGGAATATATTCCATCGTTTAAATTGATAAACTAATACCTGTTCCCTTCTTACCTCAGACTGAATGATTATTAGAAAAAGACAGCACAATGTGAATGTCCCTGGGGAGATCGTTAGAGACACGGGCACACAGGAAGAGCATCCCTGGCTGCAGAGGACCTCAGTTTAAATTGCTGCCTTAGGAGCTTGAACCTGTGAATCTAGTTCTAACTCATTCAAAGGTGGAAGAATTGGAAGTGCTTCATTAAGAACAGCATGCAATCACTGACGACATAGCTCAGTGGTGAGCAAGCAGGCTTAGCTGCTTCACTCAGCAGTGTTCGCCCCACAAAGAAAACAGAGAGAAAACATTCATGCTGAATGAGTATTTGTCTTCCCTTCTTTTTAATTCAGCTCTTTGCCTCTTCTTAAAGGACCGTCCCATTATAGGATGAAAGGCAATTACAAGACATCATTTTTACTATTTACCCATCTCTGCAAATATTTAAGTCTTGAAGTGGGTTTCACACACATCAGTCCTATTTTGAAAATGGAGTGCACGTTGTAGACAAAGACAGAGAGATTCTTTAGCAGAGAGCTTCAGGATTTCAAGAAACCTAGAGAGACCACGGGGCTGGGAGGCATGTAAGTTCTCATCACGCTGGACCTCAGGTCACTTGCAGTATTGGCCACATTCTAACTGGGCTCTCAGGCCAACACAAACCAATGAGAAAGCCAGTATCATTGATCATCCTCACTCATTTATAGAATAATAAGCCTTGCTGAAACTGTGGAAACTCCACGAAGATTTTTAGACTTTTAAAACATTTACTCTTTGAAAATTTTCTTACAGTTATATATTTCGCTCAGAGCTATTCATCATTTCTTTCCTCCAGCTCTTTGTAGTGCCGCACACCATGTTGTTTTCTCCTAAAATTCCTTGTTTTTAAATTTCCCAAAAACAAACAACCCCTCAAACGCAAGATTCAACAAACTTCTTCAGTTACCTGCTCAAATTTCAGGCTCTGCACATTTCTGAGGCTAAGACCCCTGAATTAAGATCACCTGCTGGTTACATAAGCTCATGGATTTCTTGTTCCATGGTTTATTATGTAAACTCAAGCACAGAAAGAGAGCTGCACTTTTTTATGGACAGAAGAACAGGAGGCAGGCCAGGGTGGTGGCACAAACCCTTAGTCTCAGACACACCTCTGAGCTTGAGGCCAGCCTAGTCACATAGCAAGTCTCAAGGCAGCAACAGTGAGACTGTTTTGTTTGGTTTGGTTTGGTTTGGTTGTTTTTCTTTTCTTTCTTTTTTTCTTATTTTTAAAACAAGAGGAAGAAAATTAAATGAAAACTGTTATAAATGGCTTCTTCATACAGACCTAAATAAAATAAAAATATCTTAGAGTTTTTATTGCCTCAATGAAGCACTATGACCAAAAACAAGTTCTGGAGGAAAGAGTTTATTTTGCTTGCACTGGCATGTCATAGTCCATCATTGAAGGAAGCCAAGACTCGAAGAGGGCAGGAACCTGGAGGCAGGGCCTGATTCAGAGGCCATGGAGGGGTGCTGCTTGCTGGTTTGCTCCCTGTGGCTTGCTCAGTCTGCTTTATTAAATAACCAAGAACCACCAGCCCATGGATGGCACTACCCACAATGACATGGGCCCTCTACATAATTTGCCAATTAAGAAAATCCATAACAATTGTATCTTATAGATGTACTTTCTCAATTAAGGCTCTCTCCCTCCAGATAAGTTTGTATGTCAAGTTGATTTAAGACTGGCCAGCATACATACCAATGCGAAACCTGTTTTATTTTTCACAAGCATTGTGCACTGAGAAAGTCTGCTGCACATTCTCTTTCTATTTGAGATTATGGATCAACCAAATGTATATGTGCTATTTGTATGACCTGGCATGACACAGATTTATGAAAGGCTGTTTGGTTCGCTCTCCAGAGTAGGAGAATTGCAGGATCATTCTAGATTATAAACAGTGGTTGGTTACTTATTACCAACCGGAGTCCTCCAAGCTGGTTTCTACCTTTTCTCTCTCCTTAATGTCTTCTGTGCCAGAGACCTCTCAATGGCAGCTTAATTAAATGTGAAGAGGAAGCCTGAAACCTTTGAATTAGCTTTCCTATCCACTCCAGATTTCTTTCACTCTCGCAGAGCCAAAAAATCTGTCTCTCCTTCTGTTATATCACTAACAGTCTCAGGCTGAGAGAATTATCATGTTACATAAATAATTTGATGGAAAGATTCTTAAATACTGGTTCTGAGCTGGGATAGGAATATAATCCATTCACTGAATTGTTTCCTTAAAGTACGTGTACTCAAATATACTTTCTGGAGTTTGAAAGTTACCTTGTTAGATAGTTTTAAAGATGTTATTGAATATATATATATATATATATATATATATATATATATATATATATATATATTTCTATTTTTTTTTGAGAATAACAGAAATGTTTATATCTTTGTGATCAGTGAAAATTTATCTTTTGGTTGTTTATTTGGTATTTCAGTTGACATTCACTGTGTGGGCCACACAGTCTCTGCCCTTAGGGAAAGCACAGACCACTGAGAGGGACACAGAAATCAACAGCCACCCACAGTGGGCCGAGTGTAGTGTCTGGGGCCAGAGAACTCACTACATGGACACACAGTGCTGATCTGGGGTCAAGAAAGGCTTTGCAAGCAGGTGATGTCTGGGTAGTTATCTAAAAGGCAAGGCACGTTAGACCAGGGAGCAGTGAATGTTTTAAGGAAACCGTAGAGGATGGGAGTTTGATAAGACATAGGAAAAGGTGAAAACCTGAGAAAGGCAGTTCTAGACCAAGGAAGCTGTGAAAGAGGCAGGGATGAAAGGACTGTGACAGGAGCAGGTATCCCTGGTCAAGGATTTCAGCCTTCCTTTCTTTTAGAAGCTCTCCGCATGGACGAAGTGGACAAAGACACACTCACCAGCTCTTCTAATACAAAACTAAACTTTACATAGCATTTCTGTCAAGCCAAACTAGAGTACCCCATTAAGAATAGGTTTCTATCTTGTGTTTCTGTTTTTCTCCACAGTGATCATCTTTGTAAGATATTTCATATTTGTGTTGGATTAAATAAAATAATTCAATCATTAATTCCACATGGTTAGGAGTCTTTGTCGTTTAAGTCTCAAATGCCTCACCTTTGCCAAGATGTAATTCAATTTTTTTTTTTTTTTATTTATTTTTTTTTTTATTTTTTCTTTTTAGTTACATTTTCTTAACTCCGTGTCCCAGCTGTATCCCGCTCCCTCATTCCCTCCCCAACCCCACACTCCCTCCCTGGTCTCCTCCCTGCCCCTTTCCAAGTCCCCTGATAGGGGAGGACCTCCTCCCCTTTCATCTGTCCCTGTTTTATCAGGTATCTTCAGGGCTGGCTGCAAAGTCCTCCTCTGTGGCCTAACAGACTGCTCCTCCCCTGGGGGGAGGTGTCAAACAGCCTGCCCTTGAGATCCTGTTAGAAATAGTCCGTGTCCCCCTTACTTTGGAAAACTACTTGGTTACTGAGCTACCACAGGCCACATCCGAGCAGAAGTTCTAGGTTATATCCATAGATGGTCCTTGGTTGAGTTTCAGTCTCAGAAAAGACCCTGTGCCCAGATATATTTGGTCCTTGTAGAGCTCCTATCCTTTCCATATCATACTAACTTCCCTTCTTTCATATGATTCCCTGCACTCTGCCGAGGGTTTGGTTATGAGTCTTAGTGTCTGCTTTGAAACACTGCTAGGTAGAGTCTTTCAGATGCCTTTTGTGGTAGACTCCTGTCATAAGTTCAAGGCACATCCCATTTGTCTTTCTAAATGAGGATTAATCACCTTCGCCTGTGTCCACTTTCTTGATTATCTTCTTTAGGTGTGTAGATTTCATTATGTTTATCATGTCTTGTAGGTCTATATAAGCGAGTATATACCAAGTTTGTCTTTCTCCTTCTGGGATACTTCACTCAGAATGATCTTTTCTAGATCCCACCACTTGCCTGCAAATTTCATGATTTCCTCCTTTTTGATTGCTGAGTAGTATTCCATTGTGTAAAAATACCACAATTTCTGTATCCATTCCTCCGTTGATGGACATCTGGGTTGTTTCCAAGTTCTGGCTATTACAAATAAAGCTGCTACGAACATGGTTGAACAAATGTCCTTGTTGTGTACTTGAGCAAATTTTGGGTATATACCTAGGAGTGGTATAGCTGGGTCTTGAGGTAGCACTACTCCTAGTTGTCTGAGAAAGCGCCAGATTGACTTCCAGAGTGGTTGAACCAGTTTACATTCCCACCAGCAATGGAGGAGGGTTCCCTTTTCTCCACAACCTCTCCAGCATGTGCTATCACTTGAGTTTTTCATCTTGGCCATTCTGATGGGTGTAAGGTGAAATCTCAGGGTCGTTTTGATTTGCATTTCCCTAATGGCTAATGAGGTTGAGCATTTCTTTAAGTGTTTCTCTGCCATTCGATGTTCCTCTTTCGAGAATTCTCTGTTTAGCTCTGTTCCCCATTTTTTAAGTGGATTACTTGGTTTGTTGCTTTTCTGCTTCTTTAGTTCTTTATATATACTTGATATTAGCCCTCTGTCAGATAAAGGGTTGGTGAAGATTCTTTCCCAATCTGTAGGCTGTCTATTTGTTTTGATGACAGTGTCTTTTGCTTTACAGAAGCTTTTCAGTTTCATGAGGTCCCATTTATTGATTGTTGCTCTTAGAGCCTGTGCTGTTGGTGTTCTGTTCAGGAAGTTGTCTCCTGTGCCAATGAGTTCTAGGCTGTTTCCCACTTTTTTTTCCAGCTGATGTAGAGTATCTGGTTTTATGTTGAGGTCCTTGATCCACTTGGACTTTAGTTTTGTGCAGGGTGATAAATATGGGTCTATTTTCATTTTTCTGCATGTAGACATCCAGTTGGTCCAGCACCATTTGTTGAAGATGCTGTCTTTTTTCCATTGAATGGATTTGGCTTCTTTGTCAAATATTGAGTATTCATAGGTGTGTGGGTTTATTTCTGGGTCTTCTATGCGATTCCATTGATCCTCCTTTCTGTTTCTATGCCAATACCATGCAGTTTTTATTACTGTTGCCCTGTAGTACAGCTTGAGATCGGGAATGGAGATACCTCCAGATGATCTGTTGTTGTACAGAATTGTTTTGGAGATTCTGGGTTTTTTGTTTCTCCATATGAAGCTGAGAATCTTTTTTTCGAGGTCTGTAAAGAATTGAGTTGGTATTTTGATGGGAATTGCATTGAATCTGTAAATTGCTTTTGGCAGGATGGCCATTTTCACAATGTTAATCCTACCAATCCATGAGCACGGGAGATCTTTCCATCTTCTGAGATCTTCTTCAATTTCTTTCTTCAAAGACTTGAAGTTTTTCTCAAACAGGTCTTTCACTTGCTTGGTTAGAGTCACACCAAGGTACTTTATGTTATTAGTGGCTATTGTGAAGGGTGTTGTTTCCCTAATTTCTTTCTCGGCCTTTTTGTCTTTGGTATACAAGAGGGCTTCTGATTTTTTTGAGTTGATTTTGTATCCTGCCACTTTGCTGAAGGTGTTTATCAGCTGAAGAAGTTCTCTGGTTGAATCTTTGGGTTCGCTCATGTATACTATCATATCATCTGCAAATAGTGACACTTTGACCTCTTCCTTTCCGATTTGTATCCCCTTGATCTCCTTTAGTTGTCTTATTGCTCTGGCTAGGACTTCAAGTACAATGTTAAAGAGATATGGAGAGAGTGGGCAGCCTTGTCTTGTCCCTGATTTCAGTGGGATTGCTTTAAGTTTCTCTCCATTGAGTTTGATGTTGGCTATAGGCTTGCTGTATATTGCCTTTACTATCTTTAGGTATGTGCCTTGTATCCCTGATCTCTCCAAGACTTTAAACATAAATGGGTGTTGGACTTTGTCAAATGCTTTTTCAGCATCTAAGGAGATGATCATGTGGTTTTTCTCCTTCATTTTGTTTATGTGGTGGATTACATTGATGGATTTCCGTATGTTGAACCACCCTTGCATTCCTGGGATGAAGCCTACTTGATCATGGTGGATGATATCTTTGATGTGTTCTTGGATTCGGTTTGCAAGTATTTTATTGAGTATTTTTGCATCAATGTTCATAAGAGAGATAGGTCTGAAGTTCTCTTTTTTGGTTGGATCTTTGTGTGGTTTAGGTATCAAAGTGACTGTGGCTTCATAGAATGAGTTTGGTAGTGTTCCTTCTGTTTCTATTTTATGGAATAGTTTGAGGAGAATTGGTGTTAGTACTTCTTTGAAGGTCTTGTAGAATTCTGCGCTGAAGCCATCTGGTCCAGGGCTTTTTTTGGAGGGGAGACTGTTAATGACTGCTTCAATTTCCTTGGGAGATATAGGACTATTCAGTCTTTCTACCTGATCTTGACTTAATTTTGGTAGATGGAATCTGTCAAGAAAGTTATCCATTTCATTTAGATTTTCAAATTTTGTGCCATATAGGCTTTTGTAGTATGACCTAATAATCGTTTGGATTTCCTCAGTGTCTGTAGTTATGTCCCCATTTTCCTGTCTGATTTTGCTGATTTGTATGGTTTCTCTCTGCTTTTTAGTTAGTTTGGCTAAGGGTTTGTCTATCTTGTTGATTTTCTCAAAGAACCAGCTTTTTGTTTCATTGATTCTTTGGATAATTTTATTTGTTTCTAATTGATTGATTTCTGCCCTTAGTTTGATTATTTCCAGCCGTCTGCTCCTCTTGGGTGTATCTGCTTCTTTTTTTTCTAGGTTTTTCAGTTGGGCCATTAAGTTGTTTGTATGTGATGTTACGGATTTCTTCTTGTAGGCACTTAGTGCTATAAATTTTCCTCTGAGCACTGCTTTCAATGTGTCCCATAAATTTGGGTATGTTGTGCCTTCATTTTCATTGAATTCTAGAAAGTCTTTAATTTCTTTCTTTATTTCTTCCTTGACCCAGCTGTCATTGAGTAGTAAGTTGTTCAGTTTCCATGTGCGTGTCGGCTTTTTGTTGTTTCTGTTGTTGTTGATGTCCAGCTTTAGTCCATGGTGGTCAGATAGTATACAAGGGATTATTTCAATCCTTTTGTATCTGTTGAGGCTTGCTTTGTGACCAACTATATGGTCTATTTTGGAGAAGGTTCCGTGTGGTGCTGAAAAGAAGGTGTACTCTTTTGAGTTTGGGTGAAAAGATCTGTAGACATCTATTAGGTCCATTTGATTTAGGGATTCTGTGAGTGCTTTTATTTCCCTATTTGGTGTCTGTCTGGTTGATCTGTCCCTTGATGAGAGTGGGGTGTTGAAGTCTCCCACTATTAAGGTATTAGGATCAATGTATGATTTAAGCTTTAATATTGTTTCATTTACGAATGTAGGTGCTCTTGTATTTGGGGCATAGATATTCAAAATTGTGATGTCCTCTTGTTGGATTTTTCCTTTGATGAGAATATAGTGGCCCTCCTTATCTTTTTTGATTAACTTGGGTTGAAAGTCTATTTTATTAGATATTAGGATGGCTACTCCAGCTTGTTTTCTGGAACCATTTGCTTGAAAAACATTTTTCCAGCCCTTTACTCTGAGGTAGTGTTTATCTTTGTTGCATAGGTGTGTTTCTTGGATGCAACAGAATGTTGGGTCCTGTTTCCGTAACCATTCTGTTAGCCTGTGTCTTTTTATTGGTGAGTTGAGTCCATTAATATTGATAGATAATATTGACCAATGCATGTTAGTTCCTTTTGTAATGGAGTCGATGATCTTACCTTGTTTCATTGCTTGTTTTCTTTTCATTTTTGTTGGGATGTTATCTGTATGCCCTGTTTTCTTGGGTGAATTCGTTTTCGTTGGATTGGAGTTTTCCTTCTAGTATCTTCTGTAGGGTTGGTTTGCTGTATAGATATTGCGTAAATTTAGTTTTGTCATGGAATATTTTGTTTTCTCCATCTATGTTGATTGAAAGCTTTGCAGGGTATAGTAGTCTCGGTTGACATTTGTGATCTCTTAGAGTCTCCATGATGCTTGCCCAGGCCCTTCTGGCTTTCATAGTTTCTGATGAGAAGTCTGGTGTGATTCTGATAGGTCTACCTTCATATGTTACTTGGCCTTTTTCCCTTGCTGCTTTTAATATCTTTTCTTTGTTCTGTAGATTTAGTGTTTTGACTATGATGTGACGTGATGTGTTTCTTTTCTGGTCTAGTCTATTTGGTGTTCTGTAGGCCTCTTGTATATTTATGGACATCTCTTTCTTTAAGTTGGGAAAATTTTCTTCTATGATTTTTTTGAAAATATTTTCTGGACCTTGGAGCCTGGAGTCTTCTTTTTCATCAATTCCTATTATTCTTAGATTTTGTCTTTTCATAGCATCCTTGATTTCTTGGATATTTTGTGATTGGAATTTTTCTGATTTTACTTTTTCTTTGAGAGAAGTATCAATTTCTGCAAGTGTGTCTTCAGCTCCAGAGATTCTCTCTTCCATCTCTTGTATTCTGTTGGTGATGCTTACTTTTGTGGTTCCTGATCTTTTCTCCAAGTTCTCCAGCTCAAGAGTTTTCTCATTTTGTGTTTGCTTTATTGATTCTAATTCTGTTTTCATGCCTTGCACCATTTCTTTTATGTGTTTGAATTTGGATTCCTGTCTCTCTACGATGGACTCTATTTCTTTGTTCATTTCCTTTTTGTATGCCACTAATTTTTTCTCTACTTGTGCCTCTATTTGTTTGGCTATGTTTGCCTGTGTTTCTTTAAGGGTTTTGTCTATTTCTTCTTTCTTTACCTCCAATTGACTGGCCAACTCTTTGAAAGATTTGTTCATTTCCTCCTTATAAGCCTCAAATAATTGAGCAAGCATGGCTTTAAGGTCATTTTCCTGTGCTTCTGATGAATTGGAGTATCCATCGATTTTGGGGTTTGCTGGTGAAGTCATGATGTCCTCATTTATGTTGGAAGTGTTCTTTCGCCTACCCCTGGCCATTGGCTTGTCTGAGACCTTCCCTGTTTGTTTTTGGATTCTGCCGATCAGACTGGTACTGTCTCTCTCTCGAGTCTGGAGAATTCTTCAGGAAGTTGAGAGAGGTCCCGTGTCCTTAGCGTATGCTGAGGACTAGCTGTACCTGTGGGAGGAAAGTACGCAGGCGCAAACAGAGGCAAATGCAAGCGTGCGTGCGTGTGTGTGTATATGTGTGTGTGTGTGTAAGTGGGTGTGGGCGTGTGTCTCGAGGGACAGAGTGATGGCTAATGTTGAACCCTTGAGTGTGTGGGAGGGGCTCTGCAATGTATATGTCGCAGGCGCTAGTGATGATCGCAGCGCAATTTCTGGCATTAACTACCTTAACTCCTCAATTAGACCCACAGAGCAGGAACTTCAATGTTCCAAGTGCCCCTCTGTTTCCCAAAGTGGGTATATGGGTGGGAGGGGGTTCGATGCCTGGCTTCTGTTTTAGCAGAACCCAGGATCAGTGGAGCTGCAGATTCTCAAGGGTGCACTCACTTACAGGCAGGACACTTGGCAGAGATCGGCGTATCTGGGCTCTCTGCTCTCTGGTTTGGCCCTGCTTCTTTGATGTGCTCCGCCAGTTCCGTGCTGCTGTCACTGCCAGGTTATGAGGTCTTGCTGCAGCTGGAGATTTCAGGGTGGTCACGTCAGTGGGAATCGGGGTAATCAGCCTTTCTGTTCTCTGGTTTGGCCCTGGTTAGTCTTAAACTGGAGGGCTGATGTGCCCCGCCAGCTCAGTGCTGCTCCGCCGCCAGGTTAGAAACTCCCGCTGTAACTGGAGACTGGGTTGCTAGTCCAGATGCTTTCTGGGAAGTCCTGGGGTCTCTTTACTGTGCTCTCCAAGCTTCGGAGGCCCAGCGCCTGGTGTGTCTAGCTTGTATGGCGTTTTTGTCTGGTTTTGGTGATTATATAGCGAATTCTCTGTCACTGTGGGATTGGGCGGGCCGTACCAACAGTGATGGCGCTCCTGCGGAGCTAGTATGGCGTCTAGCAGACTCGGGCCCTGGGAGGATGGTGCAGCCGCCGCGAGTGAATCTGGGACTCCGAGACACAGTACTGCTGGCCTTTGCCGATAAAGGGCTTGGGGCTCCGCCTCAGTGGCTGCAGGCCCCAGGCAGTTAGGTCTGCGCTGAGAAAGGCGAGTCGGCTGTGCCTGTGCCGAGGAGGAGGGAGGTCTGGGGGAGGGGAGTGCCGAGAGATCAAAGGATCGTTTCTCACCTTCCCCAATCAAGTCCGTGGGTGACCCGAGACCAAGGTTTTCACCTCCTGCGATGTTCCCTGTTGTTTAGAAAGTCTCTCCGTTGTTTCCCTGGCTTCAGAAGTTCTTCCACACATCAGCTCAGAACTTTATCTCCTCCACAGCTCGGAAACTGTGTGTGCTAGTCGCCATCTTGGCTCCGCCTCCGTAATTCAATTTTTAAAGGGTATTCACATGCAAATTAATATAGCTTGCACCATGTCAGAAGGTCCACTGGAGCACATGTGAGGAGCAGGCTTCAGCGTAATGCTCCTCTGTCTTTCTGGGGATAGCATTTTCCCTTCCCTAGAAAACTTACCTTGACTTTACAAGCTGAATGCGTAGGTAAGGCTTCTGAAGGTGGCATTCCCTCCCAGAATCTTACCCCCTGCATCCGATTACCCTACGGCAGTTTAAAATTTGCTCCAGCAACTGGTGTAGCCCATCCACCTTATGTCCCCATAATCATGACTGTTGGCACTAAAATCAATGTTGTTAAAGAAGTCAATATGACGAGAGGTGATGAGTGAACTATACACAGC
This sequence comes from Psammomys obesus, assembly GCF_907164565.1. NCBI lineage: Eukaryota > Metazoa > Chordata > Mammalia > Rodentia > Muridae > Psammomys > Psammomys obesus. Next base: position 10,827,502 of record NW_026585580.1, on the reverse strand, counting down.
TTTTTATTTGAAAACCTTTTTTTCTTGTTCTGTTTTTCAGGGCCAGGGTTTCTCTGTGTGACAGAGCGCTGGCTATCCTGGACTTGCTTTGTAGACCAGGCCGGCCTCGAACACACAGAGATCTGACTCCTGAGTGCTGTGATTAAAGGTGTGTACCACCAGGCCCAGCTATTGTAAAAACTTTTGTAACATTTTATGTGTGTGTGTGTGCATGTATGAGTGTGCATGAACGTGCATGCCTGTGTGCATATGTGTGCATGCCTCTGTTTGTGTGTGTGAGTGAGTGTGAGAGCAGGTTTGTGCATGTGGAGATCAGAGAACAACTTGGCCTCCAGGAGTTGGTTCTTTCCTTCCACCATGTAGTTCCTGCGAATCGTAATCACCGTGTCAGGCTTGAGAGCAAGCCCCTTTAATCATGGAGTCAACCAAGAGCTAATACAGCTTGGAAGAGATTTAACAGAGGCACACAGACACAGCCAACAGCCGTAGAAATGGTCAAGCTTTAGTGTGTTTTGTGGAAGCAAGTTTCCAACTAGTGAGTTCTGTTCTTTGTATCCTGTATAGAAATGCGAGGTTTTGCCTCTGTCAGTGACATTTAGATTCCTGTTCTGTTCCTTGTTTACCTAGGTAATAGAAGCAAACAACCAGAAGAATTCAAATGTTACATGAATAGAACATCTAAGGCATCTACATACAGGCAGCTCTATGTGTGTGTTCCCGAGGTGGCCTGTGCCTAATGTGGCTTCCTTCTGCTGGCTGTCCACAGCCTGAACTGGCGATCTGCAGTGTTTAGGAATGCTGCTTTTGCCTTTTCAGCTCACCTTTTCCCTCACACAGACCTGTGCCCTAAGTGTTCAGTGGCACTCACATACTCTGAATCTGAAACACCTCCCAAATCTTCTCACTATATGTTCTGTCGTAGTCCTAAACTCTGGGCATTTTCCCAAATGAGTTTTTACTCAAATTTTGTTAAGATGGCATAAAATAAAAGTATGAAAGATGCGAAAGGCAAACAGGATAGACATTGGAAGCAGGAGAAAAGAGGGAACAGGACAGGAGCCTACTATAGATGACCTCTGAAAGACTCTACCCTGTGGGGTATTGAAGCAGATGCTGAGACACATAGCCAAACTTTAGGCAGAGTGCAGGGAATCTTATGAAAGAAGGGGGAGATGGAAAGAACTGGAGGGGACAGGAGCTCCACAAGGAGAGAAACAGAACCAAAAATATCTAGGCACAGTGGTCTTTTCTGAAACTGATACTCCAAACAAGGACCATGCGTGGAGATAACCTAGAACCCCTGCACAGATGTAGCCCATGGCAGCTCAGTCTCCAAGTGGGTTCCCCAGTAAGGGAACAGGGACTGTCTCTGACATGAACATAGTGGCTAACTCTTTGATCACCTCCCCCTGAGTCAGGGGCAGTCTTACTAGGCCACAGAGGAAGACAATCCAACCAGTCCTGATGAGACCTGATAGGCTAGGGTCAGATGGAAGGGGAGGAGGACCTCCCCCATCAGTGGACTAGGGGAAGGGCATGGGAGGAGAAGAGGGAAGGCAGGATTGGGAGGGGACGAAGGAGGGGCCTACAGCTGGGATACAAAGTAGATAAATTGTAATAAATAAAAAATTTAAAAAAAATTTTTTAAAAGTATGAATAACCATGACCTTCTAAAAGTTCACGTATGTTTGAGTAAGAACTCAACAAAAAATTATCAAAATATAAAATAATTTCAAGAATATTTAAAGCTTCATTGAGAAGGATCCAACACATTTTACATAAATGAAAATAAATCAATAAAATGCTTTGTAAGTTCCCATGCTAGAAAGATGCTACATGTTTTATTAAGATGGGAAGTTTGCAGACAACACCCATGCCCAGACTGGGGGAATAAAACAAAGATAGTTGCTGAACAGACATCATGTGAGTTGGGGTAGATGGGAAGGTTGTTGCTTACAGAATAAAGGAATCTTTAGAAAGCAAAACACCAGGGGAGAGAATCTAGAGTTCTTTCAAGGGGAGGTCAGTCTTAGGCGTGAGTAACTCTGCACAGGGGTGGAAATGTGACATAAGACTCAGGGAGAGCCACGGTGTAAGCCTGCAGGCTGCTCTCAGCACCAGCACATATAATGGGCAGGAGGAACAAGTGAGAATGAGATGGAAAGCAGAATAGTGCAGGAGGACAGGAGAGAGAGAGAGAGAGAGAGAGAGAGAGAGAGAGAGAGAGAATGATAGACAGGCTAAAAAAGGAAAAAGCATCGGCCAATTTCAGGTGGCTAGAGACTATAAAACCCTCTGGTTTCGGGACAAACAACATGAAGACCAACACAGGAAGCAAAACAGCAGGAAGGGTCTAATCTCCTCAGGAGACAGCAACCCACGTAGAGAAAGGGAAGCAAGAAGGTTTAAAGATGGACTTTGTGAGTGCCGGCTTAGACTACATCACTGTCTCTTTTGTCCACTTTCATATTTTCCTCATTTACTTAGTTTTATTACTGTGTCTGAACATGTATGAAAGTGGGTGTGGCCAAACACATTCCATAGCACATATATAGTTGTCGGGGCCAACTGCTGGGAGTCACTGTCTACGTCCTCCAGGGCCTGAACTCAGGTCTGTAGGTTTTCATGGCAAGTGCTTTTACCCTCTGAGATATTCTGCTTATACTTATACTTGCTTTACACAGTATCTAATTTTAAAAAATTATTTTGATTTTGGGATTATAATTAATTAAATCATTTGCCCATTCCCTCCCTTCCTCCTTCCAAACTCTCCCATATACTCTAACTTGCTCTTTTTCAAATCCGTGGCCTCTTTTTTTCATTGTTATTATATGGGGGTGTGTGTGTGTTTGTCCATAAACACATAAATACAGCTTGCTCAGTCTGTATGTTACTTGCATGTATGTTTTAGGGCTGACCATTTGGTATTGGTGTGCTCTTCAAAGAGAAAGACTATTTCACCTGTCTTGGGATTCCTTAGCTGCCCATAGCTCTTGCTCTTTGTGTAGAGTTGAGACAGTATTGTTCTGTTTTCCTAGTCTCCCCCTTCCTTGGAGTCAGGCTTTTTTTTTTTTTTTTTTTAGGGCACAGATTGGCCTAGGCTGTTCAGGCCTGATCCATCATTGTCTAGGCTCCAGTCCATCCTGCAAGATGCTCTGTCAAGTTGTCAGAAATATGTAAAACCTTTCTCCTTGAAAGGAATTTCATTTATGGCTGCCAGAAGATTTCAGTCTTTTCCTCTTGGCCTAAAATTCTGGGAAATTCTAGAAACTGGGAAATGCCAGTTTCTTAGGGTCTTTAATATAAGTCTGATAGCCAAAGCGAAGGACAGAGTCTTTAGAATGCCTTCATTTCCACCAGGAGAGCTGCAGTACTGTTTTTTAATCACAGAAGCCAACATTTTATTTTTCTCATGATAAAATATAAACTAAACACATTTGTTGTTATCTAATACTGATAAATGAAATATAAGTAGTTATTATCATAAACAATGCTAAAAATATAAACTGATATAACATTATCTGGGGCAATTCGTTGGTATTAAGCAAATTTAAAAAAAATGCTCAGATGTTTTAGTCAGAAAGATTACTTTTAGATTTTAATTATCAATATAAATTTGTATAGTATAGTTTGTCACAAATTTCAGAAGAAAGAACAAACACAACGTAAGCTTTAGAACATTCATTTACTTAAGCAGTATGAAATCTTCTTTAAGAATTGCCAAGAGTGAGTCATCTCTGCAGGTGGGCTTCTCCTCCTGCCAGCAATGGCCCCTGTATGGTGTGTTCCAGATTCTCATTTCCTGTTCAAGAATTAGAAAACATGCACTAAGAACAGAGTGGAAGCACAAATGATGGACACTCTGCCAACTGAAGCACAGACCACCTGAAATAAGTTACCGTCTGTGTCCCTTGTCCCTTCGGCCTGGAGCAATTACAGAAGAGCACAGCACACAGTTCTTGGAGCGATGTTGAGTTCATATCTGCATATATGTCTAAGAGGATTCCATACAAAATATCAGTTTTATCTGTTGACATAAAATGCTAAGCTAATCCCCTTCAGTTTCTGGGGATCTGTTGACCTTTTGTTTATACTAAAATCTAGAAATGATGACACAGTCCTAACTCACTAAAAATCATTGTTTAAAACATGGCATTAAGATGGCTACTGAATATTCAGATACAGCAATCCATGTTTAAAGAGTGGGCATAGTGATAACAGATCCATCACCACGCACATGTGTGCTGGTGCTAGTCACTCAGTGGATGACCAGTGAAAGCGGAGATAAGCGCAGAGAACTGTAAACAAGTCCTCAGACTCTTGGGGATAACGCAGGATGGATGAGATCTGAGCCGTGGTGGCTGAACTCACCGCGGCGGCTTGATCTTTTACGGCTTTTATGGGCTACACCTTGGTTTCCATACATACAAAAGAAACTCTTGAAATCCCTCAGGAAGGCGGGTAAAGGAATCACATTTGTGACTCGGTTCCAGAGCCCAGGACTAGAAGCCATGGCGCCAGAGGAGGAAGAAGAGCTAACAGAAGAGTACCAGGCAGGAGCAGGAACATCCGCACCCCAAAGTTGGGGGGACTGAGAGACATCCCCGGAGTCGTTACCACCCACACTCTCAGGTTGCCTTTGTAGGGGACCCCACATGGTTCTCAAAGCTGAGGGGGCATAAGAGTGAAGCCAAGCACCTGAAATTGTCCACCGAAGCTGCAACAGAAGTCAGACGTAGGTCAATGGCGACAGAAAGTCATTTAAAATATTTAACACAATAAAGGCTCTTTGATGCTTCATCAGCAGTCAACATCACAAATAGAAAATAAATAGAAAATCCAGCTTGTTGTTGTTGTTGTTGTTGTTCCAAAAACTGCTTGCAGTTTCTACCTGGCATCCTCCAGGTCAAGCCACAGGCTTCCCAATGCTGTTCCTCCCCACCCCACTCCCTGCCCCTGTTCCTAGGTCTAACTTCATTACCACAGACCAACATGTAAGGTCTGTTTTCCAACTCATTTATTTTATAGGATGCTGTTTTCCTTCTGTCTGAGCCACAAATTTCAGAGGAAAGCAGGCAAGTACCTCTTGGTTTTCAAATAATTTATTTAAGTTAATTTGGTCCATTTCCCTGAAATACAATATTAATGTGTGTGTGTGTGTGTGTGTGAGAGAGAGAGAGAGAGAGAGAGAGAGAGAGAGAGAGAGAGGTGTGAACCAAGGTGCTGAGGATGTATTAATCCTACAGGGCAAGAATAAGACCACTACCACATTTTTTGAGCCAAATTTGAATCAAGCTTTATTAAATACTGGTCAGGTTAATACCTGGGATTCCCAGAGCAGGGCACTGGATTACATTAGTCAGAATCTTAGAGAGGCAAACCCCACAAGGCTATGCACTTCTTAGCTAAGCCGCATCTATTGTATAAATTCCGAACAAATTCACATGACTTTATCGATAGAACTTTGTTGGTTTCGCAATTTGCTTGTCATAACAAGTATCTAATCTTAATTAGCATTACTTTATAATTAGAAACACTTTACCAAACATATTCAAGTACTTGCTCTTCTATTATAGTTTATATACTGTGTTTTTTGTCCGTTTTCAAGTCAAGGCACTGAATGAAGTGCTATCAAGAACTCTGGGTCAAGTTTAAGATAGATTACAGGACTTGAAAGATGAGACAAATAGCTGCTATCCAGGCAGGCACGAGGTTGAGTGAAGACAGTAATACGCCTCAGGAATCTACCGTACATACGAATCATGTCAGCCAGTGGGCAGCAGACACAAGGCTGAGCTTGAGTCAGGACAACATATTTTCCTCTGCTGGCTCCGCTGCAAGACCAGTCTCTCAGCTTTCAGCTGTCTTGCTATCCTAGATGTCTCTGAGGAATCTCTGGATAAGTGGAGTTCTTTTTTTTTTTTTTTTTTTTTTTTTTTTTTTTTTTTTTTTTTTTTTTTGTCAGTATTGGAGGTTGGGTCTTTTCCTTATGGCTTAGCTTCTCCTACCTGAAGTTGTTTCCACGTGTCTTCTAACTTGGTGCCAGTCCCACAATGACTTCCTTAATAAAGCTTTGTGATTTTCATGTCTCTTAAAATATGGCTGTCTGCTTTGTCCTACTTCCTCTAGGATGGGATCTCATGATAGACAAAGCTAGAAGTTTGTGATTGGAATGACACAGGTCGTAAAAACTTTGGCGAATTTCTGTGCTCAGGATGTAGTTTGCAATCCTTGAACATTTATGAACATCTACGACTTTCCTCAAACGTGTGCTACATCTCTGTGTAAGTGCTTTTAAATAGAAGTTTTACTAACATACGCTTCATATGCCATAAAGTTCAGCCCTTAAAAACACAGAATTTTGAACTTTTTAGTGTTTTAGAATGCTTTCATCATGGCATAAAGAAATTTCTTACCCACGAGAGGTCAAGGCAACTTCCTCCCTACAATCCTCATAATAGTAATCCTCATAACATACTATATGTCGCTACCCATTTGCACGTTTTGGGCACTTCATATAAATAAAATCGTATTGTATATAGTCTTCAATGAGAACTTTTTGCACTTAGCATAGCGTCTTTCATCAACTTTCTAGCACGTTTGTTTTTTCATTCCTTTTTGTTTTTGTTTTATGTGTATGAGCTGTGTGTGTGTGTGTGTGTGTGTGTGTGTGTGTGTGTGCCATGTACATGCAGTGCATGCAAAGGTCAGAAGAAGGGGACTGATTCCATGGAACTGAACTTAGACATTGTGAGTTGCCATGTGGGTGCTGCTAGCCAAATCTGGGTTTAGTGCAGACAGTGCTCTTAAGCCATCTTAAGTCATCTCTCCAGCTCTAGTTTTTCATTCCTATTTATGGTGAAATAATGTTGTCTAGTATGACTATAAGACATTTTATTCAGCCTATTCTTTTTTTAACAGGTGTTTGAGTAACGTGCCTGTGGACTATTGTGCACTAGAATTTGTGAAAAATATATATATTTTCCATATATACTTCTAGGAATCCATTGCCGAGTCATATGTTAACTCCACTTTTATTTAGCCTTTGGAAGGACTCACACTCATTTTACACCCTCACTTTTGAACTTTCAGATTCTCAGCATCCTTGCCCATACTCCATAGTCTCTGGTTCTTCCCATGCCTCTACTGGAGGGTGTGACCTGGGTTCCTCCTACATTTCCTGAGATCTGATGGATTTAACCTCTTGTGCACTGACTGGGAAGCACACTACAGTGATTAGCAAATCCCTCCCAGGTAGAACAGCCCCAAATGCTTGTTCACCGCCTTGGTCATATCACCTTTCCTTTTCTGCATGCATAAATGTTTAACTGTCAAACTTGTATTTTTGTTAACTTTTTTTTTCTGGGATTGTTTTTAAAGAGAAAAGGTCTTCCTGGTCTCTTTATCCACATTGGCCAAAAAAGACATGGTCACATCAAATTGAAAACACAGTACAAAATTTTGAAGAAGTATCTGGCTTTCAATAATAGCCTGTTTACATCAGTCTTTTTTTTCCCTTGGAGGAACTTTTCGCATGAAATTTTGGGTAGGAAAGCAGAGAGATGGAAGAAAGGAGGGAAGGAGAGAGATATTTTTTATTCAAAGTCATTTTGTGTGTCCTAATCATTAATAATCAAGTTGATTTAGTAGTGTGAAATAAACACATTTCGTATGATATGGCACCCAACAACAGTCTACCTAATAGGGCTTTGTGTGATGATGGAATTAGCCTATTTTCTAACGTCTAATATAGTAGCTTCTAGCCACAATTAACTACTGAACATTTGGAATGTGGCTAGTGTGAATGAGGACTTGATTTCTTTCTTTCTTTCTTTCTTTCTTTCTTTCTTTCTTTCTTTCTTTCTTTCTTTCTTTCTTTCTTTCTTTCTTTCTTTCCTGAAATTGTCTCATATACCCTAGAGTGTCCTGTAAGTCTATGTGCACGTGAACTCCTGATCTTCCTGGCTCCACCTCGCAAGTGCTAGGATGTCCTTCTGTGCCTTCTATTCCTGGCTAAGGAGTTGGAAATTTAATTTTATCTAATTCCAATCCATTTTACCTCTTACTTGGGTGGCTTTATGTGGGGAGGGCTGCCACACTAGCAGAGTGCTCAGGCTGAATCACTTGAGAGCGGCTCTCGTCTGTCAGCAGTAGCCACTCTTTCCTCGTCTAATCCTAATGTAAGGTTACTGTATCAAAGTTTGTATTAATAGTTGTAGAACCCATATTTGGTGCACACACTCCTGTTGTTTGGATGTGCTGCTCAGAAATTCATTCTGGCCTTTTATTTTGAGGGAATAGGGTAGGAAACTCCTCACGGCTGTTCCAGGATGCACTTACAGCAACAAATAGAGTGAGCTAATTTCTCAGCCGTGTCATCTTGGCATATGCAGATCTCTGTTACCAGAAAATGAAAAGTCAACAAATGAGGATAATTATTGTCCTCTAAACTGTATACTCCTGTTTATAAACACTAGTGATGTTTTACAGAAGTAGACACATGGTAAATGAGACAAAAATGCTCACAAATATTCTTTGAAGGGTTGAATTTTGGCATTTCTGGGAACGAAATGCAGTAACTGTGTAATAACTTGTAAGTTAATTTTGTATTCTAGCAACATTTCTATAAGGAGAAATTTGAAGCATAGGGAGGTGGTAACATAAACAGCCATACAGACTCAACAATGATTGCCTTAAGATGTTCTAGTTACCATGGCAATTCTACAGTAATTACCTCATCTCCCAGTAAACGTGTAAATTCAGGTTTAGTTACTGAATATTCTGATTATCTATGTATGCTTTGTCAAAGAGAAGGCAGCCTACCTATGTTTTTATTAGTAAAAATGCCATCATATCACCATTACAGCTTACCTTGGACAGTTGGCTAAACAGCTTTTGCAAATTAACCAAATGTAATTTCTTTCAAATGTTGTGTATGAATTATGAATTAGAATAGGAAATAAAAAGTAAGCACTGGTGCCAATAACTCACGCTGTTAAAATTATGTTCTGGTGTTGGCAAAAAAAAAAAAACAACACAGCGTAGAGTAAATAATATAATGTTGGTGTCAATTATCTTGCAGAAAATGGGGAAATCAAAAGAATCAACTTGGCTGTAAGCCTCAAAATATAATGGGTTCATCTTTAGCAACCATTCAGGACGGATATTTAGTTAAGCATGTGATTTTTGTGCTGTTAGAGATGATGCTTCACATTATATAACTATCATGGTAGAGGAGAAGTAATTGAATGGTGCATTAAATTAGAACATAATGGAACTTAAATGATTTGGAAGTTATCGCTCACTAAAATGTAAGACTTTTAAAGGATATTCCATATGGATATATGTTATATCTATAGATGCGTTTACACTGCATGACAAATAGTCATCAGAACAAGGCCGGAAACCGTATCTTCTCATTCTAATCTTATAGTTCATCAGTATGAGGTCATGAGAAAATCATTTCTATAGCTCATCGCAATTACTCACTCATTACATTGCAATAAGCCTCTCCTATTTACCTTGCACCCATGAGGCAGTGGTTAAACAATACTATTTCTGAACATAATTCTTTTCTAAGAGGATACTAATAACAAATGATCAGCCCTGAAAACATACAAATAACTGTATACGGACAGAGCAGGTTATAGTTAGGAGTATATTTATGTACACGCAGTGACAATTAATGAAAAAAGAAGCCAGGAATTTATTTAAAAGACAGCAAGGAGGGATGTATGGGAGGGTTTGGAGAGAGGAAATAAAAAGGGGAAATATTGTAATTGTATTATAATCTCAAATATTAAAAAGTGAACAAAAGGAAAAAATACAACATGGAAAGGAAGAGCAGAGAATGAAATGAAGACTTCAGTATGCTGTGAGAATGGTAGCTACAGGGCAGGGGGTCTATGAGGAACCTCAGCCATTATTTTTTAAAAATACGTTAACACATTTTTTATATTACCAAAGTGATGAGAATAAGAGGGAAAATTGACAAAGAACTATTAGAAAAAAAAATCAAACATGATTGCCAAGAGCCAATAGAATTTAAAATGAAAATAAAATATAAAGGAAGAAGACGTTAGTTTGCAAGCAACAGAAAGCTCCAACCAACACCATGCACACAGCACTCAGCTAGAATGGCTGCCTACTGCAGACTCTGACGTCACTATTTTTAGCTAGTGACATCATTTCTAAAGGGTCTTATGGTACAAAATAGCCACAAGTCTTTGTTCCGAGGAAGCTGGTTGAAAGATGTTCAGAAAGTCTTGGAACTGTTTTTTTTTTTTTTTTCCTTTGCAATGTTTTATAAATCTGAATTTGTGTTAATGAAACTTTTAAAATATTAAAGAAGGAAAAGTATCCTTACTGGATGAGAACATTACAGTTTGACTTACTAATGACCAGAGGACGTATTTGTTTAGAGGGTTGTGGAGATGGCTCAGGTAGTAAGGTGCTAGGCTAGAACTTAAGTCTTAGGTACTCATGTAAAAAGCCAAGCGTGGTGGCATCATATGTAACTCTGGCTTTGGAAGAATGTGTGTGTGTGTGTGTGTGTGTGTGTGTGTGTGCATGTAGTGTGTGTAGGAAGTGGGGCAATCAGTCCAGGTCACTTGCTAGTTGTATAAATCTATTGATGATGGGCTTCAGTGAGAAACCCTGTGTTCAAGAGCTACTGAATAGGACACCTCAAGACAACCTCTGGCCTCCACAGGCAAAGGTATCCTGGCTTGTGTAGTGGCAAGCATGGTTTTTGACCAAACATATAGTTTCAAGTTCTATTATGTAAGGAACTTTTATGACTGGATATTTGTTTTTAGAGCAGCATCTTTATTATCTTCCTTAAGTCTTTAGTATAAAGTAATAGAATAAATGGAGTTTCGAATTTGATAATAGATACCCCCCTTTTAGTCAATAAACTCTAACGTATGAATTGGAACAAATCCCATGAGTTCAAAATAGTGCATAGAAACTAGAAAACAGAAACCAATGTAAATTAAAGCAAAGTAAATTCAACAACTCTTTGTTTGCAGGAAACAAACAGACCACTACTTATGAGAAATGGCAATGAAAGGAGGCAGTTAAGAATTTGCTTCATTTTTTTTCTGTAAAATTTCATTGTAGAGGTAAGTTCTCTTACAGCTGGTTCCCCTTAACTCATCTGAAGGCATTTGCTTTCTGTGCAGCGCTGTGGCTGCCTACAGCTTCCACATACCTTAAATTACTCTCTCAGTTCTAGCTAAGTCCTGAGCAAGGTTGTAGTATCCTAGGCCGGGCCATTGCTGCCTGGATCAGGGGATGGCTAATGGTTTCCAGAGGTTTCTGTTGGGCTGGCAGAAACTTTTTGTTTGAACCACAGAATCATACTGTGAAGTCTCTCAATTCAGTGCTTCTCTCTCTCTGTCTCTGTCTCTCTCTCTCTGTGTGTGTGTGTGTATGTGTGTGTCTGTATCTTTCTCTCTTCATATATCCAAGAATGTCTTGCATTCTGACTGCTATCACACAATTTTAAAATTTTAAAACCAAAAATAAATCTTTATAAGAAATAAATGTGAGTATGAGCTGAGTATTACCCTTACTAAGATCTGCTAACTTTGTGGTGTGTAACAGTGGCATTCAGGTTACATTAGGGAGCATTCATTTTTGTGAGATGACTGAAATAAGAGGTAACATTCATTTTTGTGAGATGACTGAAATAAGTGGCTATATATATATAAAAGACAAATGAGCTGAGAAAGAAATTAGAGAAACAAGGCCCTTCACAATAGCCACAAAATATAAAATATCTTGGGATAACTCTAAGCAAACAAGTGATGCACTTGTACTACAATAACTGCAAGTCTTTGAAGAAAGAAATTAAAGAAGTTATCAGAAGATGAAAAGATCTTCCATGCTCATGAATACGTAGGATTAACATGGTAAAACTGGCCATCTTACAAATGAAATCAAGAGGTTCAATGCAATCCCCATCAAACTTCCAACACAATTCTTTACGGATCTTGAAAGAACAGTACTCAACTTCATTTGGGAATACAAAAGATACAGGATAGCTAAAACAATCCTGTATAATAAAAGAATTTAAAGACCAAACATGATATTAGGACAAAAACAGACAGGTTGATCAATAGAATCCAATTGAAGACCCAGACGTAAATCCAGATACTTACGGGCACCTGATTTTTTTATAAAGAAGCCAGAAATATACAATGGAAAAAAAAATAAAGATTCTTCAACAAACATCTCTGCTCTAACTGGATATCAACACATAGAAGAATGCAAATAGACCCATATCTATAACTGTACAAAACTCAAGTCCAAGTGGCTCAAAGACCTCAACATACAAGCAGATACACTGAACTTATAAAAAAAGAAAGTGGGGAAGAGCATTGACCTCATAAGCATAGATGACAACTTCCTGAACAGAACACTAACAGCTTAGGCATTATTATCAACAAATAATAAGTGGGGCCTCATGAAACTGTTAAGGAAGGCAAAGGACACTGTCAATAGGACAAAACAACAGCCTAAAAATTAGGAAAAGATTTTTACCAACTTCACATCAGACAGAGGGTTAATATCAAAATATATAAAGACCTCAAGAAACCAGACATCAACAAAACAAATAATCCAATTAAAAATTAGGTATAGATATAAACAGATAATTCTCAATAGAGAAATCTCAAAAAGACTGAAAAAATTAAAAGAAATGTTCAACATCCTTAGAAATTAGGGAAATTCGAATCAAAACTACTTTGAGATTCCATCTTGTACCTGTCAGAATGGCGAAGATCAACAACACAAGTGACAGCTCCTGCTGATGAGGATGTGAAGCCAGGGGAACATTCCTCCATTGTTGGCGAGAGTAAACTTGTAACAACTCCTGCTGATGAGGATATGAAGCCAGGGGAACACTCCTCCATTGTTGGTGAGAGTAAACTTGTAACAACTCCTGCTGATGAGGATATGAAGCCAGGGGAACACTCCTCCATTGTTGATGAGAGTAAACTTGTACAGCCATTTTGAAAATCAATATTATATCTCAGAAAATTGGAAATCAGTCTACTTCAAGACCCAGCTATATCGCTCTTAGACATATATCCAAAGGATGCTTTGCCAAACCACAAGGACAGTTACTCTACGACGTTCATAGAAGCTTTACTCATAATATCTACAAACTGAAAGCAGCCTAGATATCTCTCAATCAACAAATGGATAAAGAAATCATGGTATAATTACATAATGCAGTATTACTCAGCTGTTAAAAAAAAAAAAACACATCAGGAAATTTGCTGGCAAATGGATGGACTAGAAAGTATCACCCAAAGTGAGGTAACCCAGATCCAGAAATAAAAACATGGTCCTCACTCACTTGTAAGTGAGTATTAGCTGTTAGGTAAAGGATGTTGATGCTACAATCCACAGACCAGATGAGGCTAAGTTACAAGTAGGGCTCAAGGGAGGATGCAAGGATCGCCTTGGGAAGGGTAAACAGAATATTCTTTGTGGGTGGGATGGGAGTGGGTGGTGATGGGCATTGGAGGGAACATGGGGAGGAGAATGAAAAGAGAGTACTTGGAGAGACGACTGAAATTGGGAAGCCCTTTGGGGTGAGGTAGAAACACAGTGCAGTGGACTCTCCCTGGAATCTATGAGGGTGACCCTACTGAAAACTAATAATGGGGGATATAGACCCTGAACAAGCCATCTTCAGTACCCAGACAAGGCTTCCAGTGGAGGAACTACGATACCAACCCAACCACAAAACCTTTGACCTACAGTTTGACCTGACTGCAAGATGTGTTGGTGTAAAGGTGATGCAGAACTTGTGGGAGTGGCCTAGCAGTGACTGGTGCAGCTTGAGCCCCGTGCTAGACATTGCCTGGATAGCCAGGAAGCGGAGAGTGTTCAGGGATGATTCCTAGTGATACTCGGACAGACTTGGAGGCTGGAGCCTTAACAGAATTGTCAGCAAGGAGACTTCATCCAGCACCTGACGGGAGCAGATGTAGAGACCTACAGACAAACATTAGGTGGAACTTGGGGAACCCTGTAGCAGAGGGGAAGGAAGCATTGCTAGTGCCATATAGGGTCAAGGACACCACAAGAACAAAGAATCAAGTAACCAGAGCTCATCGGAGCTCACAGAATCTGAGGTGATGATCAGGTTGCCTCTCTGGGTCTAATCTAGGTCCTCTGCAGATTTGTTACAGTTGGGTTGCTTGATGTTCTTGGGGATTTATAACAACGGAAGCAGGGGCTATCTCTGGCTCTTTTGCTTGCTTTGGGGGGCCTTTTCCTCCTATTGGGGTGCTTCATCCAGCCTTGATATGGAGGTTTGTGCCTAGTCTTATTGCAACTTGTTATGTTTAGTTGATATCCCTGGGAGGCCTGCTCTTTCCTGAAGGGAAATGAAGGAGTGAATCTGGAGAAGAGGGGATGTGGTGGTGGTGACTGGGAGAAGAGGAGGGAGGAAAAACTGTGACTGGGGTGTAGCATATGAGACAAGAAAAAATAATTAAGAGAAGATTTCTAAAGCTTATTTTTTTCTTGAGATTTATTTCATCTTTATTTTTGTGCATGAGCATGTGATTATGTACAGCTGTGTACAAGCGCGTGTGTGGGCCTACAGAGGGAGTTAGATTTCATCCCTGGAGCTGGAAGTACAGATGGTTTTGAGCTGCCTAGCACATGGGTTCTAGAAACATAACTTTGGTCTCCTGCAAGAGCAACAAGTGCTCTTAACCACTGAGCTATCTCTCCAATTTCCTCCAATGAATACTCTTGAGCTTTGATTTAGAATGAAATCATTTGAAACTGATTTGATCATTTTATGGCTTGCTTTTGTGATTCATTAGGAGGTAGGCATACAACTATGTCCGGGGTAGTTTTTTATCACTGCTCTGCTCAGTTCTTTCTGTATATTCTATATAAAACTCCATGGATCATGAGGTTCAGCTTAACTCCTTAGAGATGCATAAGATTTCAGGCCACATGTGGGCATCAGGCACTGATGTCTCTCAATAGGGTTCCTTTCCTGGTTTTTCTTTTTTTTTTTTTTTCCCGCCTGCCACAGGCCTGTGACAATACTCAACTGAGTACCTAAGGTGAAGTTCAGGAACTCTGACACTCTGTGTAAAGGCCACTGTGGACTTTCCATTTTATTCCTTGGCTCAGGGATCACATCAGCCTAGACTTGGACTCCCCTCCATGACTAATCATCGTAGCCCTCTGCCAAGGTCTGTAGCTGGACATCTGATCTGGTCCCTTTATTTCTGGGATGTTCTTGTTGTCTACAATCCATTGCTATATAAATTATGCTCTATCCTTTTGTATCTTCAGAGGTTTCAAGTATGAAGTTACATTTAGTGTCTATTTTTTTTTTTTTGTCTTGTCTGGAAGCTTATTTACTCACTTAATAATCCTTAACACTTTTAGATAGTTTCTGCTGCAGTTCTTTCCTGTAAATTCACTTGAATTACTTTTTTTTATCTTATTGATGGATTTGGAGTTGATAAATTCTCTACTTTGCTAAATTAGAAACTTTAAGCCTTTCAACCTAAAGATGTTACTGAATTCCAGAAATTATATTTAAAATTAAGTATAAGAAGTAAAATCGGTTTGGACTGATTCAAATACCAATGATCTGGAGTCCTCAAGCTTAAAGTATGACGTAGGGGCCATCCATCAATCTCTTCACTGGACAACCATGGCACTTTCTCAGGTTCTGTTACCAAGAATGATTGCTTAGTAACAGGAAACTTGGAGCTTCAAAGTTAAAGGAGAAGCTGAGCCCTCCCTTAGCTCCCATCAAGGCATGGCTTGTCCTGACAGTTGCTACACAGCTGGGTGTTCTCCTCTTCCTAAACTCATTCCTTGAAGTACATGCTAATGTTTCCTAAATGTTCAGCTGAAGACCCTAGACCGTGGAGAAAGCTAAGAAATAACTACCATAGGCAACGGGCCTCCCATGGCAGCTCATGCTGACAGGGGTCCTGAGCTCTGGGAATTTTCTTCTTGTGAATGCATATCCTCACTATCGCCATGTGTTAGAAGTCAGGCTTACCTGAATTGAAGGGCATTCTACAAAGTACTTGAGATTTTAGGACCGCTGCCTCCGAAAATTGTCAAGGTCATCCAAAACAAAGAAAGGTTAAGAAACTGTCACTGTCCAGAGAAGCCTAAAGAGACGTGGCGGCTAAATGTAATCTTACCCAAAATGGGCACAGTAACGAGAAGTGGACGTTCGAAAGGATGAAATGAAATCGGAATGAAGTGTAGCTTTTGGTTACTAATTGTGTATCTGTGTTGCTTCAGTAGTCAGGACAAATGGAATGAACTAGCGTTAGAGTTGGCACTGGGGAAAACAGTGCAGGAGATCTAAGAACTGTGGACTGCACAACTGCAACTTTCAGCAAAAACAGTTCTAAAATTAAGCTTTCTTTTTATATATATTATATATATATATGTATATCTCCGACTACAGGAAGGCTAGTTTTATTCAGACTCTAGAGTGCCGTGAAGAAAACAAAGCTTCCCGTTCACCCTGCTCACTACCAACTCTGAAATTAGGGCAGGGTGACCCACTGTCCAAATCCAAGACCTTCGGAAGTCCAAGTAGTTAGCACACAAGCCGTGTGGGGGATGGGCGGGGTGGGGGAGACAGATATCTGTGTGCATCAATGCCTTTTCCAGCTGCTCTCTGTCTTATATTTTTAGATAGGCTGTCTTCTTGAACCTAGAGCTAAGAATTTGGCTAGAGTGGACACCCAGTGATCACAGGGATCCTCTTGTCTCCGCTTCAGTGGTGGGGTTTCAGGTGCACAATGCTAAGCGTGGCTTATTTATTTATTTATCTATTTATTTAGAGACATAGTGTCTCTGTGTAGCCCTGGCTGTCTTTGACTTGATTTGTAGACCAAGCTGGTCTTGAACTCACAGCAATCCACCTGCCTCTGCCTCCCTGAGTACAGGGATGAAAAGAGTGCACCACTATGCCCAGGTAAGACAAGCATTCTTTATCCTCAAGCGCTTCTTAAGAGAGTGGGGGTCCAGAGAAGTGGTTCCTGCTCAGGTTGTTTTAGGGACAGGAACATCAGTAGGGAGAGAAGTTGCTTGGAAAATTTTGAAAAAAAAAAGAACAAAAAACAAAACAAAACAAAAAACAGTATTGACACGGCCATTTACTACCCGATAACAATCTCAATACTTCAAGTAATATCCAAATAATGGCATGCTGCTTGGCTTGTTTATTAATATGGTCACACTTACATTCCATCTTATATTCTAGACTCCCTCTTATGAAATTACATCAGTCATTTTAAGTCTTAAGTGGAAAACACATTTCCTATTTTGATTATTTCTTTTTTAAGTTATTATTATTTATTACAATGTATTTACTTTAAATCCCTGCTGTGACCCCTCTCTTGACCCTTCCCAATCTCACCCTCTCTCCACTCCCTCTTTCCCCCCATGCCCCTTCCCTAGTCCACTGTCAGGGGAGGTCCTCCTCCCCTTCTATCTGACCCTATCCTAGTCTCATCATAAGTGGCTGCATTGTCTTCCTCTGTGGCCTGGCAAGGCTGCACCCCTCAGGGAGAGGTGATCAGAGAGCCTGACACTGAGTTCATGCCAGAGTTCATATAATTCATGCCATGTTGGTTCATTTTCTTTTTCTGGACAGATAATCTAAAAGGCAAGAAAAATATTTATCATGTGTTATATCTCTGTGTTTGTTAACTTCATTTTTTATCTTTAATGGGTTACTAGCCCTTCTAATACTGTTAATAAAATTTTTCTTCTCCTCAGAAATATATACAATATCCACTTATTTGACCTTCACAGTGAGGTGGAGTTGATTTTGTAAGGTTAATGAAGCAATCATTCTTACAGGGAACATCAGTCAGAAAGGCACGGTGTCCCCTGCTTTCATTAGGCACATTAATTAATTTTTTTTCTACTTGCCGTGGTCAGTAGCCATTAGGGATGAGAAGAATGTCATGACTGCAAGTCTCCTGTGTACCCTTAGCTCTCCTTTTGTAACATAACACTGCATTGCATGATAGGTGCATTTAAATTTTCTTTACATGGTTTTCCAGTTATTTTGTTTGTTTGTTTTTTGTTTTTGTTATAAAGGCAGAAATAATGAATGTTACAATGAAAAAAGTCTATTAATTATATGTGAAAGAACATACTTCAAATTTGTTTCCAAATCTGTCCTTGACTATCACCTCAAAGTGGACCCAGTTGGTTAACTATGACATTTAATCAAAATTATTCTTTGAGTTGTCTTTCATATTGATCTTTTGGAGGGTACAATAAGTGCATTTTCTATTGATAAAAAATTTCATATATGAACATTCCTAAGAGAACACAAATCTTTAATATATCTTTCACTCTTCCACAGCAATTAGTTTACAAACCTCTAGGTATGTAAATGATTAATACGTTTAACTAAGCATTATTTGATGCCAGCATGGTAAATTCCCACAGTTAAACCAAACTCAATTGTCAGATTGAGAATACATGCATCACTCTACATCCGGAATTAGAAATACATGACTGTTTTAAATGAAGACTTTCATTTTAAAATCTGTAACAATGTATTCACTCCTGCAGCTTAGAAGTATGGTTCTCCAGGGGCCCCTTTTTCTTTTGTAAAATGCACTGAGGAGACATTAGGTTGTGGAAATTGGGACTTGAGTATAGCTGGAAAGGAAGAGAAACAAACATTGAGCCGCTCTTCACAACAAATAAGAATGTTCTAGCAACAGGTTGAGAAGGAAATGGAGGGGCTTCCTGCAGAAAGACGGGAGCTCTGGTAGCCAAGAGTATGTGAAGAGCGCAGAAGAAGAGTGCCAGAAGGAAGCTAGGACCCAAACCTCTGAGCCTCCCCTGCCTCCCCACAACTCCATGCTGACAGGCTCAGCAGAGGGAAGCCCTTTTGAGAAGCAGGGATATCAGCCCTTTCTGACTGGTCAGACCCAGAGAAGAACATCAAGAGCTTCAGGAAAATGCAAATCAAAACGACCCTGAGATTTCACCTGACACCCATCAGAATGGCTAAGATCAAAAACTCAAGTGACAACACGTGTTGGAGAGGATGTGGAGAAAGGGAACCCTCCTCCACTGCTGGTGGGAATGTAAACTTCTACAACCACTTTGGAAATCAATCTGATGCTTTCTCAGACAATTAGGAATAGTGCTACCTAAAGATCCAGCTACACCACTCCTAGGCATATATCCAAAATATGCTCACATATACAACAAGGACATTTGCTCAACCATGTTCATAGCAGCTTTATTCGTAATAGCCAGAATCTGGAAATAACCCAGATGTCCCTCAGTTGAGGAATGGATACAGATAATTGTGGTACATTTACACAATGGAATACTAAATACAATAATTAAAAAGAGGAAATCATGAAATTGGCTGGCAAATGATAGGAACTAGGAAAGATCTTCCTGAGTGGGGTATCCCAGAAGCAGAAAGACACACGTGGTATATACTCACTCATTAGTGGATATTAGACATATAATATAGGATAAATATACTAAAATCTGTACACCTAAAGAAGCTAAGCAAGAAGGAGGACCCTGGGTAAAATGATCACTCTTCATTCAGAAAGGCAAAGAGCATAGACATCGGAAGAAGGTGAAAACAAGGAACAAGACAGGAGCTTACCACAGAGGGCCTCTGAAAGACTCTATCCAGCAGGGTATTAAAGCAGATGCTGAGACTCATAGCCAAACTTTGGGCAGAGTGTAGGGAATCTTATGAAAGAAGGGGAAGATAGAAAGATCTAGAAGGGTCTGGAGCTCCACAAAGAGAGCAACAAAACAAAATATCTGGGCCCAGTGGTCTTTTCTGAGACTAATACTCCAACCAAGTACTATGCATGGAGATAACCTAGAACTCCTGCATAGATGTAGCCCATGGCAGTTCAGTGTCCAGATGGGTTCAATAGTAATGGAGACAGGTACTGTCTCTGACATGAACTCAGTAGCTGGCTCTTTGATCACCTCCCCCTGAGGCGTGGGCAGCCTTACCAGGACACAGAGGAAGACTATGAAAGACAGTCCTGAGGCAACCTGATAGACTAGGGTCAGATGGAAGGGGAGGAGGTCCTCCCCATCAGTGGACTGGGGAAAGGGCATGGGAGAAGACGAAGACGAGGGAGGGAGGGCAGAATTCAGAGGCAATGAGGGAGGGGGCTACAGTTGGGGTACAAAGTGGATAAATTGTAATAAATAAAAAATATTTTAAAAATAACTTCATTCAGACAAAAATCCTCAGCCTGTTCCACTGTGGCCTGAGCAAGGACCCAGCAGCTTTCAAATGCCAGTGAGCTAAATGTCTCCATGTTTAAATATAATATTACTATTTCCAGCATCTCCACAGTGCCCAGGTTTTGCGCACATTTTCTGCAAGACTATTTATTGCACTGTGGTTTTTCCAGAGTGTTACATAAGGATCCATGAACACCTTCATTGCTAAAACAAGATGTCTACCTTTGAGAGAGAGAGAGAGAGAGAGAGAGAGAGAGAGAGAGAGAGAAATACCCATATATAAAGGGAACACTCAGGCTGTCTCTTCCCTAGCCTATCGTAATATCAACATCAGGGACTTGCTTCTCAAGTCACACAGAAATCATGGAGGAAACACCAAAGAGGTGCTGTCTAGGTCCCCCACACTGGAGGGAGAGGAGTCAGGCTCAGTTTTGATTTTGTATTTAAGGAAGTGGTATAACATTTTAGCATTTCATAAGCGATTTGGAAGTCATTATTGAACAGTAATCACTTTTACAAGGTTTGGACCTTATCTCAAAGTGGCTGGCAAACAGCCTAGTAGTAGCATTAATTAGGCTGGTAAGCAGTTTATATATTTGCTTTTGGTACATTTTCAACAAAAATGACTTCTTTAAAGGAGAAATTATACTGATTATGATGCTCTTTTCCTCTTATTTGATTAGGAAAAAATTGTGTACTCTAGCCTTTTGCACTGAAGTTAATTTTATACTTTAGAAACTCACTTGGATAATAACTGACTTCAAGTAGAAATATATGGGGATTATTAGTCATTCTTCCTTTAGCATGAATTGCTTGTTAGATGACCTTGTACCTAACATATGTAAAAATCATCCACAATGAATTATTCAGAGTGCTAATAGAGCCGAAGAAGGAGGCTTACTTCTGAACAAAGGTCAGTGACCCCTGCATTACCGACAGTGACCTAAGGTAGGTCAGGGCCAAGGATCGGATGAAAGATAAGAGAAGATCAGTGTAAAATCTCCATCTTAGCTTTCTCACAGTAATTCTTACATTTATCACACTCAGCTGTGGGGGCTAACCATGGAGATTTAGGAAGGCCAGAGAAAATGCGTCCTTAAAGGTAATGGAACAAAAATTTCTAAATCAATTTTTAAAAATGGTGCTGTTTCCATGTAGTCCCTTGATGCCTGCATCTCCCAACAGTAAATCAGCAGCAGCCTTATGAAATGTCGCAGACACTTGGCTTCTGGGCAAGAAAGATGAGCAGAAAGCAGAGCTGAGAGCCATCAAACATCCCACTCGGAAGCAGCTCACCTGTGGGAATCTGGATTGGGCACCTTTATTTCATTTTGATGACTAGCTCTACTGCTTCCTGGAGAGCAGGGACCCTATTTTTAGAAGCATGTGTGTCTCCTGAGCATGTAATGTCTGAGCCCATTGGTATCTCATAGATACTAACTACATTGATTCAATGGGCTTGGACAATATTAAATTTCCTGAAATTTTCTCCTGAGTTGATGCCCCTAAGATACCTGTTTTGTTTGGGGATTTTTACACACACACACACACACACACACACACACGCAGAGAGAGAGAGAGAGAGAGAGAGAGAGAGAATGAGAGAATGTGTCTAAAAGCAATTCTTCATTGATGTAATGGAACTCAACAAATATTTTGGAGTAAGACTCAGTTGGGATCTTGAAAACAGAGTGGACATAGCCTAACTGGTGAGAGTGAATAGTTGCCACTCTCCCCAGGACTGTGGAAATAACTGAGCATGTGGGATGATATGTACAAAATGCCATAATATCCAAAGAACATATAATTACATGTTTACATTCTTAATTCTTATCACTTGCTACAGCATACTTTGCTTTATGTGGTCCACTAGAATGCTCTAAGGTATGGGAAACATACTGACCTAAAGGTTTACATATACATTAGGTCACACATGGCAGAAACCATTTTTCTACTATCAAAATGTATCAGTCATATATGAAAAACCTAGACATGCATGTGGGCTGTCATTTAAGTTTTCTGAATTTTCAATTACCTTTGCTGCCATGCAAGGGCAGAGGTGACAGGAAGAGCTGACTCTGTATAATCTCTAAGGTCCTTTCAGCTTTAATATTTTATCAAGTGAGAATTAGTACCCTTTCCACAATAAGAAGCTCCCAAAGTAGACAGCACGTAGCTTTCAGGGAAATTCCCCCTTTTTGTTTTAAATATCTTGACATTCTGCAAGACACCATGAAAACTATTTTTAGTTGAATATTTTAGACACGTGTATTTATTGGAGCTAAGTGTGCAGTTAGCCATGGTTACACAAGAGTGGCTCAAAAATTAAAATGCTGCCCTTTAAAAACACTTTCTTTACACCTCATGTTTTCTCTCAGATGAGGATTCACTAGAGGAAACAGAGATCACTCAACATAAAGGTAATTATGGGCTAATGACATCATTAAATGAGCAAAAGCAGCAAGGACTGTGTTGTATGTACGTGTTTGATTTTTCAACACTAGGCTGGCCTAACCCCACAGCCACAGGTGACTCAGGCCCTTGTGACACTCCCGTGTCCAAGAAGGCTCCAGGGAACAGGAAGAAGGTACCTTTACTGCTATTGCTCCTGCCATTGCCATTACAGCAGCGTCACCTCACTCCCCTTGTCAACATGAGCCAGAACCCTGCTTCTCCTGATGCGGAAAACACAGCGCCAGGTCTGTAGTTCTCAGAGCCGTGAGCAAGCACTCTATCCACTTCGTCTCTGCTGAAAGGGATCTGACCAAAGTGGCTTTCACTTCCCGGGGCAATATCAGTAGGCCACAGATCTCAAAGCTTTATTCTTAGGGTAGAAGCATCCACTTCCAAGAGAAACTGTGGGAAAGATAAAATTTCTGTCTACTGGGCCATGGTTCAGCACCTTGCAATTTCAGGAGACTTGCAGCTAGTCTGGTTCAGCAATAATAATATAATAATAAAGGCCTTTTTTCTTTTATAGTGATCTCTATTCCATTACATAATAACATACGTAGAGAAATATATATATAACATGGCATGAGACTCACGGGAGGCTGTGTTCCTGTAATCACAGCACTGGAGGTTCAGACAAGAGGGCAGCAAGTTCAAGAATAGTTTGAGCTGCATAGCAAACAAATAAATTACATCAATGCCCCAAAGATCGAAAACAACATGTTACTGAAAATGCAAATCATAGACCTGTTTTTATCAACTTAGTTTTAAATTAAACTCATCTCTGTCTCTTTATCTCTCTTCATGTATGTGGGAGTTTGAGGGCATTTTCTACATGTAATATGTATTTGCATGTGAGTGCAGGTAGGCACAGTGGGCATTATGGAGTCTGTGGTCAACCATGGTTATCGGGTCTCGCCTTCTGCCTTATTTGAGACAAGATTTTTATCTTGTGTTGTATGCCTCAAGGCATATGCCTCATGGACTTCTTGAGGTTCTTCTGTCTCTGCCTCATATCTTGCCCTATGGGTAATGAGGTTGCAGACCAGAAGAATCATACCTGGCTTGATTTGGGCTCTGAAGATTTGAACTCAGATCTTCATGCTTGCATGAGTATGTTGTTCATTGAGCGGTCTCTCTATTCCTGTGTTGGCTCATTTGTTTTTGTTACATTATGTAATCCATTTATTACATTAATATAAACATTATAGGAATGTACATTCTTAATTCATGAACTAGATAAGTGCTTCATTACTTTCCTGGAAGCATATTCTTGAAAAGGTGCTATTTTTATGTTTTATTCTCCACATTTTAATTACAACAATAACAACATGCTAGTGATATTTTAAGAGGTTACCCTTAAAAATCTTTATAGAAAAAAAAAACAAAAACAGAACTGTTCAATGGCAAATTACTTGCTGAGCACCCCCAAACCCTGGGTTTGATCCCCAGGGCAAGCAAAACACAACAGTAAAAAACTCAAACCTTACTGACTTTTATATTCTTTTATTTAGATCTCAAAAATTATAAAAGAAGATGAGGCTATGGCTCAGTGGGCAAACCATCTGCTGTGTAATTACGAGGATGTGAGCTCAGAAGCTCAGAACCCAAGTAAAGCTGGGCCAGTCTGTAATCTTGGTGCTGCCAGGGCATGACAAGAGGCAGAGACACAGAAAGCCCTAGGAGCTCATGAGTCAGCTAGTCCAGTGAATGCAGCAGCAAGCAGGAGGCCCTGACTCAAACAAACAAGATGAATGAAGGTTATTCTCTCATCTCCACAAACATGACATGGTAAAAGCACAGCCACACTCACACAGAAATATGCACTCAAACCCACATATACAAAAATCTTATATATGGAAATCATGCATGCACATATACATGCAAAGATTTCTCAAAGTCACAAGAAGGACTAGGCAAGACCTCCTCCTCTTTGTATGTTTCTCCCAGACCCAGTTCCTCAGTTTTATCCTTAGTGCTGCAACAAAATACCATCTGCAGCCTCCTGCTCCATTGCCCATCTCTCCTGTGGATCTCTCCCCTCTCCCTGAATTTGGGGCTGAATCTGAGATACAATCCCTAATTTAAGGGTGCGGTAGGGATCCACCAGAACATCTCCTTTTAACCTCCTCTCCACCCACTGAATTTGGGTACTGTATCTGAAATTTAGCAGGTTCCCCTGCTAAATCACAAGCCATGTCTGCTAGAAAACCAGGTAGGCTACCTGCTTACCTTCTCCCTTCTCTTTGTTCCTCCAGATCGAATTCCCAGTCTCATCTTCAGCTTTGCAGCAGAGTACCTGTGTGGCAGCCTTCCATGCCATCACCCCTCCCAGCATCTTCTGTGAATCCCAGAGATCTTCACCTTCTAACCTCTGCCCTGGCTTGTTGCTTTGTCCCAGACCCCAACTCTAGCAGGAACTCCTACATCCCCAATGGTCACCCCTCCCAGGGCAACAAGTAGGCTAAAGGCAGACCCGTGCCCCTCCTATTAGTCCTGAGATCCAGTTTCTCTAGTCTCGTACCCAGCTCTATAGCTGCAAAGCTGCTGTGGTCTTTCTTCCTTCTCTGACCTTACCCCAATGGACAACAAAGACCTTCTTCTCCAACCTCCTCCTTCCACCATGTGTCCCCATATTCCAGCACCCAACACCAGCAAGCATTCTCTGTGAACACACCAAGAAAGCAGACCAGGAAACCAACCAACCA
The DNA here is from genome assembly GCF_907164565.1 of Psammomys obesus. Classification (NCBI taxonomy): domain Eukaryota; kingdom Metazoa; phylum Chordata; class Mammalia; order Rodentia; family Muridae; genus Psammomys; species Psammomys obesus. Next base: position 10,802,060 of record NW_026585580.1, on the reverse strand, counting down.
AACAGCCATAGAGGAAACATCAACAAAGGAACAAAACACCAGCCAACAAAGACAAAGCCAGAAATTAACACCTAGAAATATGATCATTTCAAGCCCAGATGCCTGGATGCCAGTTTAAAAACACAATATTAGTCAGGGCAGTATGTCTCCATTAGAGCACACCTATTTGCCACAGCAGGCCCTGAATATTCCAACAGAGCTGAAGCACATGTAAAGGACTTTAACATCAACTCAATGAAGACAGTAGAGGTCCTTAAAGAGGAAATGAATAAATCACTTAAAGAAATCCAGGAAAACAAACAAACACAAGGGTGTGAATAAAGAAATCTCTTAAAGAAATTCAAGAAAACACAAAGAAGTGAAAAGAAATGAATAAAACTGTTCAAGATGAAAACAGAGATAGAATCAATGAACAGAGACAAAGTGAGGGAATTCTGAAAAGGAAAAATATGGAAATTCGAATAGGAACTACAGCGGCAAGGTCCACAAACAGAATACAAGAGATGGAAGAGAGAATCTGAAGTATTGAAGATACAGTAGAAGAAATGGATACATCAGTCCATGAGAAATGTTAAATCCCAAAACACTTGACACAAGACATCCAGGAAATACAGAAAGACCAAACCTAAAAATAATAGATATAGAACAAAAAAAAGAAACCCAAGTCAAAGGCTCAGAAATTGTCTTCAACAAAATCAAAGAAAAAAAAGTCCTAATGAATGAGAAGTACAAGAAACACACAGAACACCAAATAGATTGGAACAGAAAAAAAGTTCTCTTATCACATAATAATCTAAACAATAAACATACAAAGCAAAGAAAGACTATTAAAAGTTGCAAGGGAAAAGGACCAAATAAGATATAAAGGCAAACCTATCAGAATTCTCACTCTAAAAGCCAGAAGGGCCTGGAAAGACAACAGATGTCAGCCCAGACTACTATACCCAGCAAAATTTCAATATCCATAAGTGGAGAAAATAATATATTCCATGATAAATTCAAATTTAAACAGTATTGATCTACAAATCCAGCCCTGTAGATGTGCTAGAAGAAAAACCCAACCCAAGGTGAGTAATTACAACCATTAAAACACAAGAAATAGTCTGATAAAAAACGGATACACGGGTGTGTGTGTGTGTGTGTGTGTGTGTGTGTGTGTGTGTGTTACGATCATACTTTTTGTATACTTTGTGGGTTCTTTTTTCTCTCATCCTTCATCACTCTACTTTTCCTTCCCTTCCAATCCCCTAATACTAGGTGAGAGAGAATAAAGGATGGAGGAGAAAAAGGATGATGAAATCCATAGACTACTTCCTGCTGATTGGGGGTATCAAGTTCCTTGGGGAAGTTTGATGTTTACCATCAAAATATCTAATTTATTCCCATCTCTTTGCACATGTCTATATGAAAAATCTCAGCAAATCTCATCCAACCACCAGCTGGCCAACCAGCCCCTTCTATTAGGGCTGTAACATTAACATATCCTCTGAAAAGTCTCCAGAATTCCTAATGTCACACAATCACAAAAACTTAACTGCAGCTGGCAAAATCATGCCTCTGTTAAAGCATGAGACAAATCATAGTCAGCGCCTGTGGACAATCTGAAGCAGGCCCATATCACATACCCAGGATTAAAACAAAAATATATTCTTATACTATTTCTGTGTTTTTAAAGAAGCCAAAATTCTCACTAAAAGACACTACTACCACCAAAAATAACAAAATAAGAGGAATCAAAATCAATGGCAATTGATATCTCTGAAATCAATGGTCTCTAATCTCCAACAAAATGGCACAGACTAACAGACTGGATGTAAAAATAGAATTCATCTTCTGCTGTATCCAAGAAAGACACTTCAACATCAAGGACAGACATTACCTCAGGGTAATGGGTTAGAAAAATGAATATTCTAAGCAAATGGACCTAAGAGGCAAGCTGGTGTAGAAACTTTAATATCTAACAAAATAGACCTCAAACCAAAACTAATAAAAAGATATAGGGAAGGACATTTTATACTCATTAAAAGAAAAATTCAGCAAGATGATCTTTCAGTTCTTAACATCTATTCCCATGTGTGAGGGCTTTCAAGTTTGTAAACAAACAAACAAACAAACAAATACCACTGCTACAGCTTGAATCACATATTGGCCCTCACACAGTAAGAATGGGAGACTTCAATAACCCATCTCTTACCATCAGGCAGGTCATCCTGTCTGATGACAAATCAGAGAAATACTGTCACCAACAGCCATTACAAACCAAATGGACCTCACAGATATCGACAGAAAATTTCACCCAAATACAAAAGAATATACCCTCCTCTCAGCACCCAATGAAAGTTTTTCCCAAATTGACCACATTCTGGGACACATCAACTCTTAACAGATACAAGAAAATTGAAATAACTCCCTGCATCCTATCATCCACCACAGATTAAAGCTGGATATCATTAACAACAGAAATAAAAGAAGGCTTACAAATCATAAAAACTGAACAGAAACTCTCTCCTGAATGAGTCAAGATAAAAATAAAGAAAAAAAAATTCCTAGAATTTAATGATAATCAATACACAGCATACACAGACTTTTGGGACACAATGAAAATGATGCTAAGAGGAAAGTTCATAGCACACCCAAGAGGAGTAGACAACCAGAAATAAGATGAGATCTGAAATCAATAAATAGAAACAGATATAGTAATACACAGAACCAATAAAACAAAAAGTTGGTTCTTTGAGAAAATAAAAAAGATAGACAAAACTTTATCCAAAATAAAAATCAGAAAGAATATCTAATTAACAAAATCAGAATCAAGAAAGGAAACATAACAACAGATACCACGGAAAATTAGAATATCATAAGAACATACTTTGAAAACATGTACTCCACAAAATTGAAAAATCTCAAAGAAATTGATTATTTTCTCAATAAGCATAACTTACCAAAGTTAAATTCATGTCATATAAACAATTTAAATACACCTATTATCTGTAGTGAAATTGAAGGAGTCATTACAAATCTCCCAACTGAAAAACAAAACAAAAGCAAAAACCCAGAACCAGAGAATTTTAGAGCATAATTCTACCAGACTTTCAAAGAAGAGCTAATACCAATATTTTTGAAATTATTCCACAAAATAGAAACACAAAGAACATTGCCAAATTCATTTTCTGAGGTACCCAGACCACATAAAGACTCAAAGAGATTTGCAATCCAGTTTCCCTTACAAACATAGATGCACACTCAATAAATACTTGGAAACTGAACCCAAGAACACATCAAAAAGATCATCTACCATAATCAAGTAGGTTTCATCACAGAGACTCAGGGATATTTTAGTATGTGAAAGCCAGTGAACATAATCCATCATATAAATCAACTGAAAGAAAAAAAATCATGTGATCAGTCCATTAAAAGCAGAAAAGACCTTTGGCAAAGTATAACACCACTTCATGATATAAGTCTTGGAGGGATTAGAGAATCAAAGGACATACCTCAACATAATAATGACAATTTACAAATTAAATGCCCTCAAATTAAATGGAGATAAAGATAGAAATTCCACCAAAAGCAGGAACAAGACAAGGTTGTCTACTTTCTCCATACCTATTCAGTATAGTACTTGAAATTTTAAGTAGAGCAATAAGACAACTGAAAGAGATCAAAGGAACACAAATTGGAAGGGACTAAGTCAAAGTATCATTATTTGCAGATGACCTGATTGTATACATTAGTAGCCCTTAAAATTCCACCACAAAACTCCTACAGCTGAAAAACACTTTCAGCAAAGTGGCTGGATATGAGATTAACTTAAAAATAAAAGTATCAGTTGCCTGCCTATATACAAATAACAAATGGATTGAGAGAGAAATCAATCAGGGAAACAGCATCTTTTATGGTAACTTTAAATACTATAAAATATTTTGGGGTATCTCTAGGCAAGCAAGTGAAAGACTTGTATGATTAAAAACTTCAAGCATTTGAAAAGGGAAATTGAAGAAAATATCAGACAATGGAAAGATCTTCCAAGCCCATGAATCCTTAGTATTCACAGGAAAACTGGCGATCCTGCCAAAAGCAATCTATAAATTCAATGCGACAACCATCAAAATCCTAACACAATTCTTTACAGACATTGAAAGACAATTTTAACTTCATATAAAAAAACGAAAATACCAGAATAGCTTGAACAATCCTGAAGAATCAAAGAACTGCTGGAGATATCACCATACCTGATTTCAAACTTTATGATAGTACTATAATAATGGAAGTGTCATGGTATTGGCACAAAAATAGATATGTTGACTAATGGGATAGAATTGAAGACCCAGACGTAAATCCAAACACATATGGACATCTGATTTTTGATAAAGAAGTCAGAAATATACATTTGAAAAAACAAAGCATGTTTAGCAAAAGACGGTTGTCAAATTGTATGCCACCCTGCAGAAGAATGCAAATAGATTGTTATTTATCACTCTGCACAAACTCAAGTCCAGAGGATCAGATACCTCAACAAAACAAAAGCAAATAAGCAAGCAAAAACAAAATAGATATACTGAACTGGATAGAAAAGAAAATGAAGAATAACATTGAATGCTTGGCACAGGAGGTAAGTTTCTGAAGGGAAAACTGATAGCACAGGTACTAAGATTAACAATTAATAAATTGGACCTTATGAAACGGAAAAGCTTTTGTAAGGAAAGAGGGACCATCAGTAGGACAAGGTGGCAGCCTATATATTGGAAAACATCTTTACCAACTCCACATTTGACAGAGTAGTAACACCAAAATATAGAGAATTTAAGAAACTAAATATACCAAAACTAAATAATCCAATTTAAAAATGAGATACAAATCTAAACAGAGGAATCTCAAATGGCTGAGACACACTCAAAGAAATGCTCAACATCTTTAGCCATCAGAGAAATGCAAATCAAAACAGCTTTGAGATTCCATCTTACACCTCTCAGAATGGATAAGATCAAAAACTCAAATGACAGTTCATGCTGGAAAAAGGGGAACACTTCTCCATTTCTGATGGGAGTGCAAACTTGTACAGCCATGTTAGAAATCATTATGATGGTGTCTCAATGGATGATTCCCATCTCAAAGGATGGGAATCAATCTACTTCAAGACCTAGCTATTACACTCTTGGGGAAATACCCAAAGGATTCCAACAACATAGATGTCTGTCAGTGGAAGAATGGATAAAGAAAATGTGGTACATTTACACAATGGAGTATTACTCAGCTATTAAAAAGTGGAGTCATTAAATTTGCAGGAAAATGAAAGAAACTAGAAAAAAATCATCCCGAGAGAGGTCACCAAGATCTAGTGTGGTGGTTTGAATATAAGTATCCTGTGTATGCTTATCGAGAGTGGCACTATTAGGAGTGTGGGTTGTTGGAGTAGTTGTTGGAGGAATTGTGTTACTGTGGGATCAGGCCATGAGGTTTCAGATGCTCAAGCCAGGCCAAGTGTGTTACTCTCTTTTTCTGCTCCCTGCTTATCCAGGTGCAGAACTCTCAGCTACCTCTCCAGCACCGTGTCTGCCTACCTGCTGCAGTGCTTCCTGCCATAATGAAAATGAACTAACCTGCCCAACTGTAAGCCAGTGCTAGTTAACTGTTTTCCTTTAAGAGTTGCAGTGGGGGCTGGAGAGATGGCTCAGGGTTTAAGAGCGCTGGCTGCTCTTCCAGAGGTTCCAAGTTCAATTCCCTGCAACCACATGGTGGCTCACAACCATCTGTGTTTCCACTTCTGGTGTGCATGAAGATACAGTGTTCATATACATAAAATACATGACTAAATAAATTATTAAAAAGGCAAGTACTGAACAACTCTAGCATTTCACAAAGAAAAAGAAAAAGTTGCAGTGATCATGGTGCTTTTCCACAGCATTAGAAACCCTAACAAAGACACCAAGAAAGAAAACATGGTACGGATTCATTTGCAAGGGACTATTAGCCATTAAGTAAATGATAAGTAAGGTACAATTTATAGACCCAGAGAGGTTAGGTTAGAAAGGAGGGGTCTAGTCTGGAACCCCTGGAGCTCTCTGGGAATAGGAATTATAATAGATTTTGTGGGTGGCCTGGGGGGCAGGTGGGGACAGAGCATCAGAAGGAATCAGGTTATTGTGTGGAGGGATAAGATGGAAGGAGAGAGTTGGGGGAGATGGCTGGAACTGAGGATATTAGTGGGGTAGTGTGGAAACCTGGTGTAGTGGGAACTTCCTGGAATCTGTAAAGGTGGTCCTCATGTGGCTTCCGAGGAATGTGAGATACAGAGCCTCAACTGGCCATCTCCTGTAGCTAAGTGAGGCTTCCAGTGGTGTGACTGAGTTGCATTCAGTTGAGTTGTTGGCCAAGGGGTCACATGGAACTCCCCAAACAGCCTAGGCTGACATTAAGGCAAAGAGTTGCTCTCTGCAAAGAGCTTGGCCCCACTGTCAAAGACAATAGCCATACAACTCATTGAACATGGAGAAACCCATCTTGTTCTGACATGCAGCCTTCATCCCTATGTTCTAGAGTCTAGTGTAGTGCTCAAATATGGATGAAATGGAGTTAACTGCACTATAAGGAAATTAAAAGTATTGACTTAAACCCAGTCCAGTGTTTGAATGAAATGAACCAATAAGCGCCAAAAGATCCAGGAATGCATGCCGCAGTAACACACATTTGTGAATGGGTGGTGAGCTTCATAGCTATCACAGTTTTGAAATTACAGTTTAAAAGATGCTTCAACCAGTGAAACCGCCCTGTGAACTGGTCACACCGTTTAGCACCTGTCACCTCCTTGTTTCTGCTCCTCTTGCTTCTAAATTCACCACAGCCACAAACAAACCATAGACAAGTCAGATGATGCTCGTGTAGCATTTGATTTGCTGCACAGTGGCATTCGGAGACACATTGTCACTAATTGGCAGAACAATGAAAGAGGGATTATCTCAGTTTGATACCTTCATATTTGCCCTTTAACTTTTAACTGGCACAGAGCCCTGTTAAGATAGAGAGCTGTTGTTTTTTTTTTTTTAATATTACGTAAATATTTCAATAGAACTTGGTAGTGAATGTCAGAGGATAGAAAAGACATCCACTAAGTAATAGTAAGTTTATGAGTTAAATTAGGGACAGATGAAAAATTCAAGCTTCTAAAGAAAATGGTGGGAAGAGTACTAGATCATAATTCTAAGATCTAGCTTGAAATCCTGTTTTGTTCCTCTGCCTATTGCTGGATTTTAAGAAAATTCTTAGCATCTACATTGATAGTCTGCAGGGCAGAGCTTTTCAGAGGTCCTCTGTGTCAGGCTCCTGACTTGTTCCCTCTTTTCTCCTTCTTCTGATGTCCAGCCTCTTTGCCTTTCTGGATAGGAATTGAGATGATGAGACTTATGGGCAACCTTTGGGCAGAGTGCAGGGAATCTTCGGATAGAAGTGGGAAACAGTAAGATCTGGAGAGGACAGGAACTCCACAAGGAGAGCAACAGAACCAAAAAATCTTAGCACAGGGGTCTTTCCTGAGACTGATATTCCAACCAAGGACCATGCATGGAGATAACCTAAGACCCCTGCACAGATGTAGCCCATGGCAGTTCAGTATCCAAGTGGGTTCCATAGTAATAGGAACAGGGACTGTCTCTGACATGAACTGATTGGCCTGCTCTTTAATTACCTTCCCCTGAGGGGGAAGCAGCATTACCAGGCCACAGAAGAAGACAATGCAGCCACTTCTGATGAGACCTAATTGACTAGGATCAGAAGGAAGGAAAAGAAGTCCTCCCTTATCAGTGGACTTGGGGAGGGGCATGCATGCAGAGGGTAGAGGAAGGGAGGGTTTGGGACAGGAGGAGGGAGAGAACCACAGCGGGGATACAAAGGGAATAAAGTGTAATTAATAAAGAAAAAAAATTCTTTTTTGGTAAATGCCAGCCCCCGAGGTGGAGAGAGTGGTTAGACATTAGACATATACAGAATAATATAAACAATTGCATTTTAATGAACATAGAGAGCAGTCTATTATTTTTAATTATTTTATTATTATTTTACTTCACACATTCAAGGTCTCTATGATCCCAAAGCGTTGGCAAGCTTTAGAGAGATGGATCATGGATTGATAACATCTATTCAAGCCAGAGAAGGAACTCAAGGCAGACCAAAGTAGTGTTTTCACCGTTGTCCAGCTTGGTGAATCGGTGCAATTTTTATCAGGGTTACTAACAGGATGCGGGGTCACTGAGAAGAAGCCTTGGTAATTAACACAGCTGCGCTGTCTCACCTCCCAACAACACTGCCGGCCTGCAGCCAAAGCTTTTACACAGAAGCCTTTGGGCGCTTGCTCAGGACCACCATGCTGCCTGAATGCATGTTCTTTCTCCGTGGTTTTTCAGTTCATCCAGAAATCGTACCTCTATTTTGTTCTCTTAGGAGCTGGAAAGCAGAATGATTGTGGGCATTTTAGCACTAGGTACACTGTTATCTCTTAACTTTCAAATTTCCAACCTTGAGCTGTAGGGCATGTGATTCCATCAGAAATCCTGCTACTCTCTCCAGAATGGTGATCCTCTGGATGATCCCCCGTTGGGGACTCTCTCTGTTTATCTCTATCTTCTCTGGCACTGGCACCTTTGCTCAGACGGAGTGATACTTATCTGTCTCCTTGCTGAAACTAAGTCCCTGACAAAAGCAACTGAAGGCAAGGAGGGTTCATTTTTAGCTTATGGTTCTAGGGCATGTAGTCGGTGAAGGTTGAAGAGGCAGAGCTGAAGAAGATGGCTGTAGGCCGCTGTGTTCACAGTCAGGAAGCATCAACACGGTCTTCGTTTTACTTAGACAAAGCCTCTAACCCACGGAATGGTAAAAATCTACATTTAGAATGGCTCTTCCCACCTCAATGAACCTATCAATATAACCCCTGACAGAATTTCCCAGAGATTGGTTTCCATGGTGATTCTAAACCCAGTCAAGTTGTCAATTAAGATTAGACATCATGGATGGCCCCGGGGGCAACGTTATCTTTAGACACTTGAATTCTGTCTTTCATTCCTCTAGTGCACTTATCTCTTAGTTTATCGTCTCCCAATATTTTCCTGGCAGCTCAACCTGACTTCCTTTTTCTCACCCGAGGTGAGGGTGATAGCTGTTTTAGTTCTTTACTCTCATTTGCAGAGGGTTCTGTGTTTGATAAAGAGGGATTTGGGACCCACTTTTACATTTGTAAGGCTCCACTCCAATATTTTAAAGCACAGGAACGATGTTCAGTAATCTCAAATATGGATCTTCTCAAAATTGCATTTTTAAAAGTCTCTCCTTGTTGAGGAGTATTTTAAACAATGTAGATATGAACAATGTTGCTTTAAATACGACCGACTAGTTTATTCTTGCATGTTTAAAATGGCTCAGCATATTAAAGAAACCTGAAAACCCGAAACAGCCATAATTTACATTTCAAAATATGTGGGTCACTAAAGTTTGCTTTTAAGGAAGCATACTTAGTCTGCAAAGACTGTGAATTCATTTTTAAAAGATAAAATAGTTCATAAAATTTAGTCTCTCAATATGAAGAATCAGCATTAAATTGTGCCAACTTCAATAACAGCATTTAGTCTTGGATGATCTTATCCAGTACTCAGTGAGGATTGGCCTTCTGAGTTCCTGGTTTTGTTTCTTTAGTCTTATCAGTTAGATAGTACAAAAACATCTTTGCAGAACTGGAGGGTGAAGGTAGAAGATAAAGATCAAATTACCGTGTAAGAAAGAGAAATGGGTAACTTACCATGTTTTCCCCATCGTTAAGGTTTGTAGGTGAAATCCCCTCCCTGTAAATGTCAGGAAAACAAATAATGGGAGCCTCACAATTTTCTTTTTACTGAGAATGATATCAGAGTGCATATGACTTATTTTGCAGCGGGGACTAACTACAGAGCCTAGAATTTGCCCCACTGTCACTGCTATACTCCTGCTAGTGAGTTTTATTTAATTACGAGTGAAACAGGCTTGCGTGGGCATCAGCCATGTAAATTGAGAGGGATGACAAGTTTATTTCCAGAACCTATCATTTTATCTAGTTTCATTGTCTTGGCTTTTCCTCTATTGTAAAGAAATGGCTTGTACAATTTCGTCTGATGAATTTTAAAGCAATATTTATTTTTTGAATGTATCTATGTGCTATATATTTTCCCAGACAACTTATTTAATAGTTTATGAATGAAACAGTATTCTAATAGATGGAAAATACACACACATGAAAAGTACATACAATTTTAAACCTAAATTATTCATTCTTACTTTTAAAAAATGAATCCTTTTGTGTATTTAAATATTTCCATTTCTGCCTGTGAATGTTTCAGATTTCTGTCTGCAGCTACTTAAAAATGAAGGGACACTCTCTCTGTAATTGGCTCCAGGAACATCTTACAGCCGTGTTCAAATGACCTGGTGCATGAGTCCTTACCATAGAAATGCAGGCTGTGTGCCTGGACTCAACTGTCCAAGTCCTTTTGTGGGGGATGACCTTGAGGGCCTGGATTGAAACATTAAAGTTCCGTGGTCAATGGTAGAATGTTTCTACATCGTACACTGTTGATTCACAATCCTTTGAAAAGGACAACCTTTTTAAAGGATCAAGAACAGGACTCCAGGCACAGCCTTTGACCATAAGTGAGTTTCAGTGCTCTCAGGACTTGCAATTCAGAGAATCTGATGGCTGAAGTCTCATCTTAACATTAAGGAAAGCTCTCTGGCAAGCCTTACTTGCATATCGTGAAAAGTCAAAGCATTGATGCACACGCCTAAGACCTAAAATAAATCAGGACAGGCCCACAAGGGTGTTAGACAGAAAAACTAATGAGGACCAGGCATGCAGCACGCAGCAAAGGGTAATGTACTCCACACCCCTTCACACTCTCTTTTGATTAGTTTTTTTATCGGGCTCTGGGGAGAAGGCTCTGCCTCGTGTGTACATCAGAAAGAAACTGGTCCTCTATAGACCAGTGTTATTGAAGCAGGGGTTCTTAAATGTGGATGGGAATAATATAAACTTTGCAAGTGGCATAAAAATGTGGTGGGTCTGCAGAATACTGAAAATTACAGTCCTGTTGAAAAAGGAGTATATAATTATACGTTTCCCACATGAGACCGACAGCCCAAGTAAAGGTCATTTAAGAAAATTCTGGGCATTATTATTATTATCATTAGCATCTATTTTAAAAGACCTCAACCCATATTTTTGGAATGCTTAAATGTAGATTTTTTGTTTAATTGAATAGTGTTAACACAGACAAAAATGTTCTTAGTTTTCTTATATTCTCAACAATTTCAACTTTATGTTGAATCACATTAGATTTGAATGAAAACAGTCCATCTACAGATGGTGATCAGTTGCATGAAATTAATTACATGTGCAATGTCTTGGCAATTAACTTCAGTGAGCACTGTAAAAATCCGTTGTGAGCAGAATTCCATGGTTCTTAACCTCCTGGCTTGCAACCTGAAGATGTCACTTGCAGCGCTGGGAAGAAATGAAAGTGACACGGAACTGCAACGGTCACTTGGGAAATGCCTTAAGTGTCTGGTGGTTCCAAGAAGCCAAACTCAGGCTTGGTTATCCCCGTGGTTCTCAAATGCTGCAGGTTTTCATTTGCAGGGTGCTTGTCTCTGTAGTGGGTAAGACGGCCATCGCCACCGGCTGCCATTGGTACTGTTACCTTGCGCATGCTCTCTAGTCACAGCTAGGAGACTGGCTGGGCATTGTTCCAGCATCTTACACTTCGTCTTTTACAGTGCTGTGACAGCGTCATTTTCCCAGCATTTTTTGTTGTCTTCAGGAAGGGATGTTTACATCCCTCAAACTCATTTCGTGCAATTGAATACTTTCAGGGAAATATTAATGTACCTTGTATAAAGCAGTAATGCCTCTGGTCTCGTTAAAATAAGTTACTGTTATTGGATGCAAAAGAAATGGGAGCATTTCAGATTTTCAATTCAAAGTGGTAATGTTTTATTTTTGTCTCTTGTTTAAGACAGGGTCTCTCATTGTATAGCCCTGGTTGTCTTGGAATTCATTACCTAGACCAGGCTTGTTTCTACCTCGCAGAGATCCTCCTGCCTCAGCCTCCCAGATGCTGAGATTACAGGCTTACAAGCCCACCCAACTATGTATTTAAATTGCGTTTTGAACGTGGAGCTTTAAATTTTGCATGGTTATGAATTGTGGAAACTTTTAAGCCATTTGAATTTTATCCACGTGGCATAAAGCACTATAGAGGATAACCATGGAACCTGACTGAATAAAGGCATTGTTTAATTTAATCATTTATTCATGTGGATGAACTTATAATGTAATTATAAGTTAAATTATTTTAAATATATATGTATCCAAACTGGCTATAAGAAAATGTAACTATGGGGCTCTACAAGATAATTTTAATGGTAGTTTTACCCCAGAGAGATAGTGACTCAACCATGCACTCTGACACCTATTCATATGCTCATAACTGAGCTCTTTCTTGGCTAGCATGCAGTGAAGAATATCGTGTTAATTTTTTTTTTGGGGGGGGAGGAAATTACTCACTTATTTTGCTTTCTAAGCCCATGATGTTCATTCTAGGTTTCCTAAGCATCCCATGTCTGAGGAAAGATTAATACAAATTACATAAATAATTCAACAATTGAGACTAACATTCAATTTCTGGCATTCATAGAACTTAAAAATTAGATAAGATTAGATTCAAAAGAAACTTAGGTAAACTTATTTTGAAGAAGATTGTCTAAATTCATTCAACACCATCCAACTGTCAAGGAGAAGGCAAGGATTTGCTGCATTGCCTTGTATTTCAAAACTTGGTTCTTTATAGAAAAAGGATTTTTGTGAGCCATGATTTCTGTTTATTATTCTGCCACCTAGTTGTGTAACACTTTGGATCATTTTCATATTATAGTTGACATCCTGGGAAAATTGGAAAGATGAAGGCACTAATGTGAGTTTTCTCTGGTACTAGCACTGTCAGCTCCACAGAGTTCAGGACTACCTGTAAGATCTGTGTTTGCTCATGCCTGTGGGATATTATCTTGATGACATTAATTGACATAAAAGAACTCATCTTGACTTGGACTAGGATTTTTCCCATGGTAGGAAATCCTGTACTATATGTTTTTGTGTTGGGAGCAAGGTCAATTACTCCTATAAAAATATTCTGACAAATTTGAGATGTAAAACAATGTATATATAAATATTGTTTTAAATATTGGATGACATATAAGGGACATTATATGTTACTATTTATTCTACGTATTTGCTTCAAATATAATTTTGTAACATTCATTGAAGGCCACAAGATGGCTTAGAAAGGAAAAAAAAATGCTTAAGAGGAAAATCTGATGACATGAGTTTGAGCCACAGTTCCTATATTTAAAAAAAAATGGATATGGTAGTACATATATGAAATCCTAAAATTCCTGCAATATGGGAGGGAGGTATAAGAGAATCCCATGGAAGCTGGTAGGCCAACTAGTCTCGAATATGCAGTGTAGCATAAACAAATGCTGTGGGAGAAGGTTTTTCTTCCTGCCCCTAAGCTCCCAGAATAAACAACTCATAATGCTCAATTATCTCGTTTCACAAATACCCGGGATATAGCTAGGCTCTTCTCTGACTAGCTCATAACTTAAATTAACCCATTACATGAATCTAAATCCTGCTACCTGCCAGGTTACCTGAGCTCAGGCACATCTTGCAAACGGAATCTCCTACACCTGGCTCTATCCCAGAATCCTTTCTGCCTGCCCGATGCCCCAGCCTCAGCCATATTTCCTGCCTCAGCCATAGGCTATAATTTTTTTTTTTTTAATGACAGGTGCTGCATCCATACAATACACAAGAGATTTCTTCCACAAACAAGAAAAAAACATTGCTTCTAAAACAAGGTAGAAGAGAGCCAAGAATAATCTCCTGAGAATTGTCCTCTGATACACACGGGCATATCATAACCTGTGCGCACCTACCCCCCCCCTCCCACACACACACAGACACACAGACACATACCATATACACACATACGCACTAAGAAAATGTAAAATATAATTTAAAACTGAAGATCTTTTACCTTGGAGTTTCATTTACACAAAATGTCGCACACAAAAATTGAAACTGTTTAAGGTGTGCTAAGTGTAATGAGTAACATAATTTCATTTATGTAGAACAGAATTACCAAGTTTACTAGTCTGCTTAGGCCGCCATCAAAAAAGGACAAGGATGGTGGCTCAAGCGAAGAAATGTGTTCATTCACAATTCTGGAGGTCCAATGGCATCTTTTCCACTGGCTGAAAAGAGCCATCTTCTCACTGTGAGTTTACTTGTCTGCTGCCTAGAAACATCTAAGCCTTCTTTATTCCATGTAGCCACAATTTTATCAGACTAGGGACACACCCTATGATTTCACTTATCAGGTATGTTGGATAACAGGATCACAATTTATTAATGTCAGAAAAGAACATTTATCTGTTGTGTTCATATAAATCATAGCATTATAATACAGTTCTGGTCTACTGTCCTACGTGTATATAAACACAGCTTCAGCCTATGTAAGGCACTGAGTTAGTGTCTCAAGCATAAGCAAGGAATCGAAGTATATTCATCATATTTCCTGTGCTTAATTGCTTTTTAACCTGGATAGAGAAGGTGGTGATATTTGACAATAGTATAATAAGTTGGCCATCTATTTGATCTTTTACTAATTCTGAGAAAATAGAATGCATCATGTTTTAAGCTTGGGAACTTATATAACTTAGGAGGTATATGAAAGTCCTTCCTGCACTCTGCCCAAAGTTTGGCTATGAGTATCAGCATCTATTTTGATACCTTGCTGAGTATAGCCTTTCAGAGGTCCTCTGTGGTAGGCTCCTGTCCTGTTCCCTATTTTCTCCCTCTTTCAATGTCCTTCCCGTTTGCCTCTCTGAGTGAGGATTGATCATCTTACCCAGGATCCTCCTTCTTGCTTAGCTTCTTTAGATGTACAGATTTTATTATGTTTATCCTATATTATAGTTCTAATATTTACTTATGAAAAAAGGGGGAGATAGAAAGACTTGGAGGCATCAGGAGCTCCACGAGGAGAGCAACAGAACAAAAAAATCTGGGAGAAGCAGTCTTTTCTGAGACTGATCCTCCAAGCAAGGAACATACATGGAGATAACATGGAGATAACCTAGAACCCTTGCACAGCTGTAGCCCATGGCAGCTCAGTCTCCAAGTGGGTTCCCTAGTAAGGGAAACAGAGGCTGTCTCTGACATGAACTCGGTGGCTGGTTCTTTGATCACTTCCCCCTGAGTGGGGAACAGCCTTACCAGGCCACAAGGGAAGAGAATGCAGCCATTCCTGATGAGACCTGATAGACTAGAATCAGAGGGAAGGGGAGGAGGACATGGAGAGGGGCATAGGAGAAGAAGAGGGAGGGTGGAATTGTGAGGGAATGAGAGAGGAGGCTATAGCTGGGATACAAAGTGAACAAACTGTAATCAATAAAAAATAAATTAATTAAACAAAAATAAATAAATAAAACAAAACAACAAATGTACTCTAGAGGCATCCAAGAAGGGGAAAATAAAGTACTCTACCTTAAAAAAAGTCTTTCCTTTATTTAGATTAAGACTTCTCTAATGTATACCATAGCTAATGAGCCACTTTATTGTCATAACTAGTTAAGTGAAATCAGCAGGCAAAACTGACACTTTTTTGAAACCACTTTAATATGATTTTCAATCTTTGTCCTTATAAATAGTGTAGTGAACAGGAGAAAACACATTTTTATGGGGCAGGAGCCTTTACCTCCAGGCTGCCACATACAGTTCACTGGCTGTGATGTTGTCTACTAAGGTTCCACTTACATAACAGGCATTGTAGTTTGCATATGTATTTCCACAAAATTGTTCCAGCAGATGGCAGTAAAATGTCTCCTTCTACAGAAATCACTGTAAGATAACAATTTTCTGAAATGTAGAAATAATAATGATTTGTAAGGAAAGACCATTGTTTTGTAATTTACAAAACAAATACAAAAACAAAACAAACAAACAAACCCAGCCCCCTGAATAGAGGCTAGCTCATGCTAGCCCCTGCAGCATGAGCATAGGTTAAGTCTTCATCAGCAATCATTCCTGCCTTAGTCACAGGCTGAATGAAGATAACTAAGATTTCTTCAACAGTGTCTTGTTCTGCCCACTACCAGAATCCACAAAGAGGTTAAGCAAGGAGGCTACAGGTGTACAGGCAGCATATTTGGGGAAGTCAGAAGGTATACAATTCTTTCTTATAAAAGCATGATTCCTTTAGATGATATTATTTTAAGACATTCAGTGCAGGACTTAAACTTTACCTACAATGAATATTCATGACTAGGTAGACCAATATATTTAATTTTTCTCATAATATCTAAGGAAATGAAGATCAACGTTTCTTAAAAATAAATTATTTTTAGGGTCACCTCCCCCTAATCCTGAGGCAAACATGTCAGCTCATGTCCTGCGAGAGGAGGGTTCTAAGACAAGATTGAAGTGGGCAGGGAAATCCTTCAGACAACAACAAACCTGTGAAAGGAAAATCTGAAGGAAAGAATTAACGCTCTGAGAGAGTGTGCCACTTTTCTGTAAAAGCCTTGGCCAAACCAATACAAGTCTCTAAACAAAGGTTGTCCACAGAAGTTCCACGCTGAATAGAAATAGCCTGTTACCAGCACTCTTGCCAAGCTGTCATTAGATGGGAACAGCACAAAGGAAGTGTATTCTCTGAGTTAACTCAGGCAGGTCTAAAAGCAGAGCAGGTAGAGCTGTGTCTGTCGACATTTTCCATAGCACCCGAAGAAGCTTTTAAGTGGATCTCGCTTTATGTATTTTAAAACACAGTTATAACACACCAGTGAATATTCACCCCTTAATAAACGTAATGGTGTAATTCAAATATTTACAAAATTAAAGGAAAAGACCTACAGCTGCAATAGTAGTGAGAGACTTTCAGTCCACATTTTCAATAATAGATGGAACAACAGAAAAATCAATCATGCTGTAGCTGACTGGGACAATGCTAATCAGATTTAGCAGATACATGATGAACATTCTATGTGACAAGGGTAGGACATGCATTGTTTTTCAAGTGCACAGGGAGCATTATCAAGAATATTTTGGGCTACAAAAAATCCTAGTAGGTTTTAAAATGTTGAAATGATAAATTATTTTATGATCACGATAGAGAGACATCAGAAATCAAGTAAGAAAGGACAGCTGGAAAATCTATGTGAATGTACACAAATTTAAAAACTACTCTTAAACAAAGAACAGTCAAAGAATAAATCAAAAGAGAAAATGCGGACAAATACATGAAAAAACACTATAAAATGTGGCTTACAAGTATATAGCGCTAATTGCAAAATCATTGTCTGTAAATTCTCTCATTAAAATGGAGAAATATCTCCAATCAGTAACTTTACTTTATAGCTAATGGTAATACAAAATGAGGGCCAGATTACGCTTAAGGCTAGCAGGAAGAAGAAAATAGGATTTAAGCCAGAAATAAAATAAAAACAAGAGATTGGTTTGGGATTAGAAGACCTATCAAATCCTAGGAAAGCGAATCCCTCACTGCCACTTTTACAGACATAGAATGGAGTTTAAGGGAAGAATGTATAAAGTTGTACTTCAACAAACAGGATCACCCGGATGTAGCAGCTAAATTCCTAGTAACACATAATCAGCCAAGAGTAAGTCATAAGTTAAAAATATAAATAAAAGTAGTAAAGCATTGATTTGGTCAGTAATACAAATATCACCCGGACCTGTTGACTCTTCTGTTGAATTCCACCCTAACATTTAAGGAAGAAATACTATAAGAACCCATCCAATCTTATCCTAAAGGGCTAACACCAAAGCTGGAAAAAGACTTAACAAAAAAACTGCACATCTTCAACCTGCATGGCTTGGCTTTGGAAACTTAAGTAGGGTAGAGAAGGGTCTGAACATTCAAATTTCTTCAAAGTAAACCAGATAAATTTTGTATTTTAAGAATGATATTAGAAAAAAACCCTAAAAACATAAACAAAAAGCTTCTAAACTTAAAATATGGAATGTTTCATGGATAATAAGTCCCATTACCTCCAAAGCATTTTGATGACAGCATCAAAGTGCTGAAATTCTGACCGTTTTTCTAAATAAAAATTGCTGAGGTATTTCTGTATATGTCCCATGCAAGGATATAGCAGATATAGTATTAAAATTTTATTATAGTATTTATTGAAACACTGCAGTGATTTAAATAAAATAAACACAAGCAATGCCATCATTAGATGATTATGTGTCTTGGTCTTTGATGAAAAATGTTTACCACACATCACATCAAAAGATGTGAAATCAATATGCGGCTAATGGAAACACAGCATTATTGAAAAGCCACTAATCCCAAATGGTGTCTTTATTTAACAACCAGGTAGAGCCATGTAGCACATACCAGCATTTCATCAATGAGAGCTCCCATTCCAACTGTTGTTTAGAAAAACCATAATGTGGCTAAAATACTCCATCACTGTCTTGGTTATT
Source organism: Psammomys obesus (assembly GCF_907164565.1). Classification (NCBI taxonomy): domain Eukaryota; kingdom Metazoa; phylum Chordata; class Mammalia; order Rodentia; family Muridae; genus Psammomys; species Psammomys obesus. The sequence goes on along the minus strand of NW_026585580.1, from coordinate 10,783,474 downwards.
TTTCTATTGCCGTGAAGAAACACCATGACCAAAGCAACTTATAAAAGACAACAATTTAATTGGTGGCTTATAGTTCCAGAGGGGAGGTCATTAACATCATGGCAGGGAGCATGAGAGCAGGCAGGCAGGCATGGTGCATGGTGCTACCTGATAACACAAACAAGGGGAGGAGAGAGAGAGCTAACTGAGAATGGCACCAACTTTCAAAATCTCAAAGCCCACCCTCCAGCGATACACCTCCTCCACCAACAAGGCCTCATCTCCTAATCCTTCCCAAACAGTTTCACCAGTTGGTGATTAACCATTAACCCAAGCATATGGGTCTATGAGAACCGTTCCCATTAAAGCAACCACAACCAACTACATACCACACATCATCTTCCAGAGAGTTGAAGGACACAGTTGATGGAAAGCAGGATGTTAATGAGACTCACTCCCTCATTTGATGAAGAGAAAACTGAGCAGGATTATGACCTTGTCACTCAATTGTATTTATATTGCTCGAGTATAAAATGTGTTACTGAAAGCGCTTGATGTATGTATTAGGATTTTATAAAACCAAATAAACACATTATAAGTACAAATTTTTATTAATTTTGTTAATTCTGTTTTCTATGTATTTACTTCCTGATCTTGTGTCTCTCTAGGCATGAGTTGGTCACATTGTATTCCTCCATGTGCCACTTTAATTAAAATACTTCAATTGTACTGACCATTCTCCTACACTCTAATTCTTCTTTTTAGTAATCATAGAAGTGAGGAGATAACTTGTGTTCTTCAAAGCTAGGTCCATTCAATAAAAGAGGAAGACCAGATAGGGAGGTAATTTATAGTAATATATGCAAGTAACCCTTGCAATACACTCCCATTCAGATGTAAGATGTCTACCAATGTTAAAGTGTGTGTGAAAATATGTCAAGGGAGATAGTTTAGTTGGTAAAGGCAATTGTCACCTATCCTGTTAGCTTGGGTTTAATCCCTAGGACCTACATAATATAGGGAGAGAACCAGCTCCTACAGATTGTTCTTTGACTTCTACATGTATGTTGTGGCATGTGTGCATGATTTCTAACAAGAGTACAAAGTTACATGTATTAGTTATTTACATCTTTATCCCATAGTATCTGCCTGCCTGTCTATTATCTATCTATCTATCTATCTATCTATCTATCTATCTATCTATCTAT
>NW_026585580.1:10764735-10782277 GCF_907164565.1 Psammomys obesus | reverse complement strand
TATCTATCTATCTATCTATCTATCTATCTATCTATCTATCTATCTATCTATGGCTGAAAAAAGCAACTTTTAAAAGAAGGTTTATTTGTTTATGCACATACCTACAGCATTCTTACTTTCCCTTCTCAGAGAGAGCTTTCTGGGTGTTGGAAAATGGCCAGTTGAGAGCCCAGGTTTATTGATGCTGAGGTGGGGGCGAACTTCTGACACTCACACCCTTCGACAATCACGGCCTGCGTGACGTGAAGAGGAAAGGGCTAGCCCAATGCCACAGGTGCTTAAGAGACCAACCTTTACTTTGTGGGATGGTTGGGGTTCCTTATTTGTTTGTCTTGAGGAGCGGGGCTGGCCCCTGACTCACTACACAGCAGAGGATCCCCTTGAACTTCTGATCCTCCTGCCTCTACCTCCCAAACAGCAGGATTGAACACAGGGAACTTCCCAGAGACTCATACTCCAACCAAGGACTATCCGTGGAGATAACCTAGAACCCTGACAATGCAGCCACTTCTGATGAGAACTGATAGACTAAGATCAGAAAGAAGGAGAGGAGGACCTCCCCTATCAGTGGTCTTGGGGAGGGGCATGCATGCAGAAAGGGAGGAGGGTGGGACCGGGAGGGGAGGAAGGAAGGATTTGGGGGGATACAAAATGAATAAAGTGTAATTAATAAAAGTTAAATAAAAAATTTAAAAAAGAAGGTTTATTTTGGCCCACAATTTGAGGGTGCAGTCCACCATAGTAGGGATGTCATGGTAGCCTCGGCTTGAAGAGGCAGCTGGCCACCCTGCCTTTGCAGGTAGGAAGTTAAGTGTGATGAGTGTTGATCCTCCATTTGCCCTCTTTATTTAGTTTAAGGATCCTGCCTATGGCATGGTGCCACCCATGGGTAAGGCGTGTCTTCCCTCCTCATTAACCTAACCTAGACAGATAACTCTCATCCAGAAAATCTGATGCTAATGTGATCTGTGTAATTCCCTGTAGGCTTATCAGAAGCTTGTCTTCTAAGTAGTTTTGGATTATGTCAGTTCACTCTATAATAACAAACATCGATCTATATCATCATATATCGGTTTGGGAAAGGGATGACATGTGGAGAGGACACAAGAGTGAAGTTAATGGTGTGAAGGGAAGTGAATGATTGTTAAGAGAAAGAAGGGGGAAAAGGGGAAGAGACAGAGGAAAAGAGGGATAGAGGGTTAAAGAGAGGTGACTGATTATATCAAATAATAATCAAAGGCAGAAAGTAGATCTCAAATACCAGAAACAGGAACCTGTTCGGCAGCTTGGAAGGGTTAAGAAACTCTAGAAACACCATAGCCATCACCATTAAGTGGAACACATACATTGTAAATACTGTGAAATTTATGTTTTTCTCAGATTGTTCCAAGACTTGAGGTTCACTAAGATATCTTCCAAAAACATATTTGGAGCTGGATTTTTGAACTGTGTCAGTATATAGAACTGACTCCAAAGGTCGTTGAAAGTGTCTTTTTATATTTGGGTTACCAGTTACACACCCTTAGTTTAATGATGTACAGGAAGCTGAAAACCAATTTTTGAAGAGTATTAACACTACACAGTCTTTAACATTGCTCTTCACCTCACTCAGATCTATCACTATCTTTAGACTATTTAAACCAATATTAGAGTTTTGACTGTTAATTTACATTTACCAGAGGGCTCAGCTTAGACTTTAATGTCTCCATTAACCTGACTATACCAGCACTCTCATCCTAATGAATCCATCCTTTCTCAGCAACCAAGGCAGGCTTAGTGTCCCACCACTTCTTTCCCTATATTATTAATAAAATCTTACATATATTTTCATAATCACACAGACTGATTGCAAGCAGTTTCACAAACGCAGTTGCTTTAAGATATGTGTATGGGCAATCTATGAAAGACAGAAATTTAAAAATGTAAGTGTGAGAGCAATGATCTTGTACTCAAATCCAGGAGTTCTGCCACAAATTAGTTATGAGACCTTGGCTGCCCCATTTACACTCTCTGGGCTTCTGTTTTTTTTATCTTTTATATGAGAAATTTTATCTCAATGACCTTTAAACCTCTTCCAACTCAAAACCTTTATGTGTGTTACAAGGATTGATCTCTTGGAAAATCGAGAGCCAAAGGGTACAACACTAACATCAAAAGTAAAGAGGAATGTTTATGGTCTGTTGTGAATTTGATGCTCAGCTATAAAACTAGTATCAACTGATATTAGCAATATAGCTTCTTTGGGGAATTACTTTCAAATCTGAATAAATTATCACTCTCTTCATATACTACTAAGAAGTTTTGGAAAGTTTCCCAAGATTTTATGTTCATGTGGGTCTAAGCTTTGTTTGGAGAAGAGGAGGTTAAGATTCATTTTTTCAAAGTATGTTTTTCTTTATTTGTAGAAAATTATATAATCACATATTTTAAGAAATAGTAGAGATAGATCCTGTGTGCTCTTGGCATTTTTGTTGTTGTTGTTACTAGATGGTATCATTGTGTGTGTGTGTGTGTGTATGTGTGTGTGTGTGTGTGTGTGTGTGTGTGTATGTGTGTGTGATCAAGATAGATGATAGGTAGATATAGATAAGTAGGTAGATAGATAGATGATACTTAGATATAGGTAGGTAAGTAGATAGATAGATGATAGATAGAAAGATACAAATAGATAGATAGATAGATAGATAGATAGATAGATAGATAGATAGATAGATCATGAATAGGTAGATAGAGCCTCCCTCTAAAGGGTCCAGGTTAGCATCAGTCTCATGATCTTCCTGCCTCAGCTTAAGTCTCCCAAGTGCTGGTTTCAGAGTTGTGCATCAACATGCCTGGCCACATGGGTATCACCTTGTAGAAATTATAGTGAAAATCACAACTAGAATTTTGACATTGATATAGTCAATGTATAAGTGAATGTTTTCATGTAACGGTCCTTGATATTGCCTTGTACAGCCATACTATAAACTGCAATAGAAATTGTCTTCTTAAAATGTTCTGTACAAAGGCCATAGTGGTATGAGTGGCACGAGAGTTACCAACTAATTCTTTTATTTGACTTGGGGCCCGCTCTACAAGATGTAACTCAAGCCGGGTACCATTAATTGTCAAAAACAACAACAAACATGACTGGTTAGCTTATAGGCCCAAGAGGAGAATCTAATCCTGATATTCTACTAAACAGACACAGTGCTTAAAAATCCCTCATTTTTTTTTTTTATCTTGGCATCCATACTTTAGTGCATTTCATAATCTGCATCAGAGAAGTTTCTTTTTGAAGATGGTGATACGGCTGGTCTACAATAGAAACATACCAATACAACTCAACCAAGGTCCTGCAGAAGCAGGATATGCCTCAGCTCTCTTTGTCTACAGAACTGGTATGAAATGCCCTGTGCATCACCTTGGTGTGAGGCCCATGAAAGGAAAAAAAACAAAAAACAAAAAACACCAAGTCTATATAGAATGGAGTTTGTGCTTTTCGTTCTATTCTGACATCATCTTCTGCCAGAGCTTCCAGAGAAAAAGAGTACAATCTCAGCAGAGGCAGCTGCTCCCACGGTGATCCAGTCTCCAGTAATTAAAGAAAACACCACAGCCTTTTCTGTGCCTGAAGACATTCATGGTCCTCAAGGTGCAAGGGCTATGTTTTTTTTTTTTTTTTTTTTTTTTTTTTTGGAAGGACATCGGAGAGAAAATTAGGGAATTATATATACAACATGGATGCTAAAAATTTCAGTCCTCCTCTGATGTCACTCTAAGGAATAAGACAGTGTGTCTGTCTCTTTGGTCAACCGACAGAAGAAAACCAAGCCCTACATTCCTCTTGTTACCTGGAAAGAGGGTCAAGTCCAAGCACCCTTCTTCATCTCTTCTGACACTATTAGAAGGAAGGATTGGGTGCTTTATTACAGCCATTTCAGGCTCATTTGCTGCCTTGAGTAGGGTGCTGGCATATGCTTTTCTTGAGAACAAGTAGCTGCTGTGTATGTAAGAGGTTGCTCTTTTGCTAGGTTTTCCATTCGTTTTCCCAAATGTCAGGCTTTGTTGCTTCATCTCCACTCATGGATGTTTGTGGTTTACCAGCCTTCTGTTCCCAGTCTGAAATAGATGGGATGGCAAAACCCAAAACTCCCAAGCAAAGCCTGTGGAACTCAGCCCTGTGTTGTTCTTTAGGTCCTGAAATTCTGCAAAGTCCATGTTCTCTTTTTCTCAGAGACTTTCCTTGATCATTTGACCCACAATAGCCCAAGGTTTTCTAGGGGTAATAGTGAAAATGGGTCGACTTTGCTGCCCAGAAATGGAAATCAAATCTTTTTCGCAAGTCATTAAAGATCTAGCTTACTTAGAAGTTCATATAAGTTAAATCTATTCCAGGGAAAGCAAGAAGAAAGTACTTTCCTTTAAAATAACAGTAAACGTCTATAAAATTGATGTACTAAGTAGTGGTTCTAGTATCTGAAATGGGTAGCCCTATGAATCTTGTCATCATTTCTGAACTTCCTTCAGCGTTTTCACTCCCAGATGGCACTGCTCCACAGGGTTAATGTTTACGGAGTCTAAACTCTGTGGGGTTTTGTTTGTTTTGCTTTGTTTATTTTGTTTTGCTTTTCTCCACTTCCTGACTAATGCATGTTTAGTCATTGCACTCTCAGGACTGAGAAATATGTTCCCTTATTTCTACTTGAACTAGTCTTTTTATCTTGATTAAAAAACTTTTCTTAGAGAGGTAATTGATTCTCATATTAATAACAAAAGTCAAACAATCAGAAGAAAATATGTTGTTGCTTTTGTTATGTTTCAAAACTGAGTCATTTTAAAGATCTCAATTCTTTCTTCCTCTCTCTTACTTTCTCTTCCTTCCTTTTCTTCCTTCCTTCTTTCGACTTCCTTCTTTCCTTTCTGCCTCCTTGACTCCCTCCCTTCTTCTCTCCTTCCTTCACTCCTTTTTAATTTCCTTCTTTCCTTCGTTTCTTTTTTTCATTCTTTCTTTCCTGGTGTTTTTCAGAAGGGTGGTAGATTCATAAAACATGTACATTAGCTCAGTTAGAACAAGAGAGACCTACTACCACCTCACTTAATAAATATGTGAGGAGACGCAGAAACCTTAAGCAGGTTGCTTAAATTTATGTAGTGACTAATTTCTATTTGTGAACACTGAAGATTTTCAACATATTGTTTCTTTTCCTGGGGCTGCCACTATTCAAATGAGAAGCAAGATGAAGGAGTCACTCCTTCACCAAGGTCTTAGGCTATTTAAGGTTTTTGTTGTGGTGGTTGTTTGTTTTGCTTTGTTGTTAGCTTGACAAGCTGTGAAAGAAGGGATCTCAATTGGGAAAGTGTCATCATTGGATTGACATGTAGGTAAATCTCTGTGTATGTGTGTGTAGGGGGGTATTTTCTTACTTAATGATTGATGTGGAAGGGCACAACTCACTGAGAGCCATGCCACCCCTGGGCAGACGGTCCTGGATTGTATAGAAAGAAGGCTGAGCAAGGCATGAGATCAAGTCAGCAAGGTTTCTCTGTGGTCTCAACTTTCATCCTTGCCTCCATTTCCTGCCCTGCTAGTCTTTGCATTGGCTTCCCTCAAGGATAAACTGAGGCTGTGAAGTGCAAGACAAATAAAACCTTTCTTTCTCAACTTGTTTTTGACCATGATCTTTATCCCAGCAACAGAAGGCAAACTAGAACAGCTACTATTGTGTGCAAAACAGAGAGGGATAAGTAAGTGTGTACCAGCAGCCAGTACTCTTCAACGAAGGACATTTCCCCTCTGATATAAGGAGCCCCGTTTTATTATTTAAACATTTTATGGACATTTCTAAATGTATAAATGGACCCAGTGCAAAATAAGAATGTGATCCCTCTCTTCAAGATCCATGGGAGATACTGGAATTTAAAAGGTTTTATTCTTCTACTGCCTTAGGGTCTCTATTTTTTTCTCCTCCTGCTTTGCTGTCATTCTCTGTGGGGAGAAATTTCGTATTTAAATTGTCAGTGAAAATATCTGCATTCCCTCTTTTCTTTACAGTGGTTTTAATGCAGTATGATATTTGACTATTTGGAATTATCAAGTACTTGAACGTGCATGTGTAGGGGTTCAGTTCCTACAGAAGAGAGGCAAAGCTTGCTCAGCCCTGTAGTATTAATATTCAGATATGTGCTCATGCTCTCCATGTGCTTCTGCCTCGTGGTGTGAGGAATGGTCCTGTGTCTTGCTCTCTGTCCCTTCTGCAGTATCATTTTTAGCTTCATTGGCTAGCTAATGCAGGGAAGTAGCATGGGTAAGAAAGGATATGATTGTGTTTTCTGAATGTTATGTTTTCAGGACACTGCTGCTTTGTTTTTGCCCTTCAAGTAAATGGTTTGTTGAAATGGAAAGCTGGTGCCTGCTCTCTCAACCGTTTCTGTTTGGAGATTCGAGACAAAGTAATTTAATCACAATCATCATTAACAAAAGGCTGTTTTCAGATTTGTTGTTTCTTTTATGTAACAAATCAAGGTTAATATTCTAAGCAAAGGTTTTTAGATCAACTCTGGGGTGAACATTTTGCATATAAATTGGAGGAGACACTTTATGAGGAAGGCTATTCTCCTTCTGGCTGTTTACAGAATAAACTTGGTAAATCTGGAGTATGGCTGTCCCCCTTGCATCCTCCTATGCTGACCAAACACAAATGTAAGGAACTTGAAGTGTTGCTTTAGTGTTATTTCAGGTAGAAATAATTCTAAAGTTTCCCCAGGCACTTTCTTCCCTAATGACAGGTGTCATTCGCGTTACTGTCTTTCCTACATATGATTCTAATGGTGTCACACCCTAATCACAAGAGTCACTTTTCTCTTGTGTATGCTCAGCAAACGCCTCTCAGGTCTCGCCCTTTCAAGGATGGGAACTAGCTTTGGAGACAGAGAACGTCAATTGTAACTTATGTGCTATGACATCACACTTCACTGAGAAAGTCTCCTCATTTTAAACTGATAGACCACTATCCATCGTGATCAAGTTTGCTTGAGAACTTTCGGTTGCAAGATTAAGGAAATGTGGATCTTCTATAGTAATATATTCACTGTCCTGATAGGGATTTACACAGAAGTTTGCTGGGGTGAGGATGTGAATACCAGAGCAAGAAACTTCTGTAAGATTAAAAAGAGGTCACAGATTGGCTAAAACACAACAAAACGTTTTTTAAAAAAGAGTATATGTGAGTGAAAAGGGAACTGAAATTGGGAGATCATTTGGAGGGAAAGAAGAAAGTGCCCTAATGTTTAAAGAGAGCTGAGACCCAGGAATATCTTGCTACTAGTTCTTAGGTATCACAGTGTATTCATGTTGATGCTCACGTGCTGCCAGACTGTATTAGTCATATAGTTGTCATCATTTTTATTTGGACTGAAAAAGCTGAATAATTTTTGACAAATATGAACATCCTAAAATGGTTTCTTACATCTCTTTTTCTCAGATGCATATAGACACTTGGTGCACGCTAATCAACTGTAATGCACTGAAGCCCTGCGCCTCGTGTGCCTTTATCTTTTCTTTGTATTGTAGAAGAATGAAAACTCCCCTATCTACTCATGATGAGACCAGTGATTTGGAAGGCAAACCCTTCAGCTCCATTACCTATTCAGCTGCTGAATTGTTACACAGTTGTTTGGGAAATATCAAGTTGTTTAGGAAATACATCCCATCAGCCTATAAATTACGGAGCTGTTGTTATAAATTCATAACACAACTCTATGGAAGTTTGAGATTAAGTTCATATCTCTTTGCCTGAATTAAACTATGAATGAGCTACTTTGCATCCCAGACTGTGGTTTCCTCAAAGTCTGAAGTAGGAGGGCAATCTTAGAAAAAAATATATGAGAACTCAGTGTTATTCGAAGTCTGTATCTAGGCTGTCACTTTGACAGATGCATGTTCTTGGCTTATTTTAATGCTTAGTCTGAGAGAAAAATATAAGAATTCTAGTTCAGGTTTCTTACGGATTTTCAAATCTATAAAGATTTTTACTCCCACAGGAAATAGATCATGAGCAACTCTAAAGGAAAAAAAAAGGCAAGTTTTATGTCTGGTGTTGATTATCAATCCAGGAATCTGTTTACAGTTCAACTAGAACTTTGAGTCATTTTATCATGTCTTTAATTCACTAAAGAAAGACTCACTACCACTGAGTTGTAGGTTACACATAATTAATAAGCTTAAAACTCAGGGTCACAGAGCCTACAATAAGCACAGTGGGCCATGACATAGATACACAAAAAGACAGGAGAGGAGGACCTCCCCTATCAGTGAACTGGGGGATGGACAGGGAAGGAGAAGAGGAAGGGTGGGTGGTATTGGGAGAGTATGAGGGAGGGGGCTACAGCTGGGATACAAAGTGAATGAACTGTAATTAATAAAAAATTAATAAATTTAAATTAAAAAAGGAAAAACCAACAATGGTGGAGAGTCTATTCTTTTTTTTCAACAAATAACCCAGAAAGCATGAGCTACTAGTCTTCAGACACTGCCCTGTGCTCTAAAACTGCTGCAGGTTATCCACAATAGGCTAGAGTAAATAGCACCTTTTTTCAGAGTCTCAACCTGGTATCCAGCTGTAATCTGATTGCTAACCTGAGGTTTTTCACTGTCTATGGAGAGAACCAACAGTAGGATTGGCTTAGATCATAAAAAGAATTATAGAGTGACATTATGGAGACATTGTGGTCTCCTTAAACTTGTCATCAGATGTATATCAATCTTTATTTGTTGTCCTTGTCTGTTTTGATGGTACTTACACATGAGAACATGATGTGGGGTACCCAATCAAAGATACATAAAGTATTAATCTAGCTCTGTCTGTCCCTACTTACAAGCTTTTCAAATACCACTTCAACATAACTAAATGGTATTTTCAGAGACTTACGAACTATATACCATATTTAGATTACAACAGGCCTTTTAACAACATACCACCCACATATACCTCCTGCAGGGATTGCTCCCTTCAAAGAACTTTTGTTCCAATGTACTTTCTTGATTAACCCTGCATATTTTCTTTCAGCATACATATGTACTGAGTGTCCATGTCTATTTATTGATCTAAGTATCAGGAATATAGAATTGAACAAGACAGGTGAAACCCACATCTTGCCTTTTATTTGGAAGATGGTCATTGAACAACTAGTTGTGAACTATACCAATCATTATGAGCACAAGAATAAAAGTTAGAGTTAAAGAGTATAGGATGGGAAAGATTGGAAAAGAGAGGAGTTGGTCAACACAGCCCCTTTGATTTGAATGGAGTGAAGAAGTAAGCCAAAGATATGGATGCAGAAGAGATAACATGTGAAGTTATGGATAGAGGTTAGCTGAGCATTTAGCACAGTTCTGAAGAGTTTGGAGCTGGCTGGGACTGAAGAGGGCAAACACTAATACAAAAGGAATTTTAGGGGGACTTGGGCATTATCGGAAAGAACTTTTAAACTGGCAGGAGGACGTTTATTTTGCTCTCCTCAAAGCGAAGAAACACAAGCTCTGACTTGTGCTATAAACTGATATGTTGCAATCAGAATTGGCAAAGTGAAGAAGTAAGAAGGGAGAATCGCTAAAGGAAGTTCTTGTGTTGATGACTGACTCGATGGGAAATGAAAGTTTGAGCAGCAGCGGTAGCTGTCAGGCCAGAGAAGTGACATACGTCAGAAAAGACATACATGATTCACTAATAGATTGGATGCACATTATGAAAGAAGTGAAGGCTGTCCCTGAAATTTTGGGGATCACAAGGTCGTACTTTCTGTGGACAGGGGCCATTGGTAGAAGATTGGTTAAGTTCATACTTACAACTCAAAATCTTTCCACTGGGATGTACTGATTTGGGGACAGCCCTCCCCCATAAACGTGGGGGACCTTGAGCATAGAGATGGAGAAGCAGAGGCTTGAAACAGGGCATAGAGTCTTTTGTGTGTATATGGCATCTGGTGCATGAACCAGTTAAAATCAGTGTCTACACCTGTAGAAACAGACAGAGGCTAGAGGACTGTCTTTAGGGTACCCCAAATATGAAGTAAAGGGAGATGGAGTAGAATCATTTACAGTTTCATGAGAAGCAGCATGTGAGAAAAAAAATGTGAGGTGGAGTTATAAAATTCAGGATGCTTTAAGGAGATAGAAATTTACAAGCTATGCACCATGCTGCTGACAGAGACATATAAGAACAGCTGATTAACCAAAAGATTTCACAGTACAAAGATCATAGCAACCTCTCTTTGAAAGTGACCTTTCCCCTAATTTTTATCATACATTTTATTTCCAGGTGTTGGTAAAGAAGAAATATAGAGAGGAGGGAGGAAGAGAGGAAGATAATGTTATGACTAATCTTCACGTGTCTTTTACATGTAAAATAAGCATGATCTCTAGAACAAGGTCTAGGTTAATTGATGGCACTGTCATATGTTGTTCTGTTGTGTAGTTATGCCATAGGCCATGGGCGTTGAACTCACTGTGGCAGACCATGTGCTAACCAGTAGGGAGGGTTAAGACTACTGCGCTTCTTGCAGCAGCCATTAATCTGAGGACAAAGGAGGGCCAATATTTAGACATCTGATATTGTTTTCCTGGGAAAAGAAGCTATTGCTATCATTCTGTGAAGCAATTTTTTTAAAATAAATATTTGAGACTTTCTTGAAAGTATAATGCAGATGTACTTTGAATTGGGAAATAAAATATTTGAGATGTATTATTACTTTGTTAAAATAATCTTTAATAAGAAAAATAATAGTAGTAAGAAGGGGAACAATTGAAGCTGCGCCCCTTGGAAGATACATTTCAGGGGCGACTAATCAGATAACTGTGGATTAAGGAAAATGTAGTTATTGGTGGATAGTATGACATTCTACTTATAGGAATTATGTAACAGATTAAAATAAGCTTTTAAGCAGTTGTTTTCTTAGTCTTCCTATTTTGGAAGAGAGCACATTTGAGCTTAAAACATTTCTTTTACTTCAATGTAAAGCTACAAACAGGCAGCTGAGTCAGTTATACTGGAAGACTACAGAGAAAAGCAAGGCTAATAGATGCAAGATCATTTAAAAATTGTCATGTTCTAACAGCTTTTCTTTTCAGGAACTGTTATCACTATTTCTCAAATAGAGGATACTGACTGTGCCATGCCAAGAGGATTTGTTTTCTATTGTTAATATCAATATATGATTATAGAGAAGACATGATGAACACAAAAGTGAATGCTGCATAGTTTGGGTGTGGTCCAGTGCTTCTCAGAGTTTAATGTGAAGCAGATTACCAACGGGGCCTGGTTCATTCAGAGCCCAGCTCCTTAAGGCTAAAGTGAGATTCTACATTTTGAACCAAGTCCCAAGTGAAGTCAAGGCTGTTGACTGATATGTGACTCTTTACATAGAAAAATGCAGAGAAATATTTACTGAGCTGGCTTAGATCTGTGTTTGACTATATTTCAGAGCTGACCCTATTTTCCTGATTAGTATCATTTGATCTTCATCTCTTTTAGATGAAGCTCATGTTCCTGAGGACTATCTGGGCATGCTCTCAGTAGAAACGATGGATGTTCAGTATTGGTCTTGCTCATTAGGTGTTTCTTTACAGCCAATAGGAACATTCTGAACACTGGGGAATGAACATTTTGTGGATCACTGGCAATGAAATCAGGAGACTGATACAGTATCGTAACTACAGTCTTAGAACTATGTTATAAAACAAAACTCTTTATATTAATTAGTGTGTGTGTGTATGTGTGTGTAATAGGATGAAGAATCAGGTCAAAGACTTTTTTCCTCTCCTATGACCACAGGTCACTGTCCTAAACCAAGCTATTTCCTTGAAACATATGTGCCGTTGTGAGCAAAGGAAGCATATTCAGTAGATTGACACAAATACAATACAGACTAAAGTATTCAGAACTATGAAAACCCTAAAGACCTGCCCATAAAACACCTATTTTTTTCATTGTCTCTAAGATGATTTGTCATTCCCTTTCTTTGGCATTCTTTGAAAAGATTTAAAGGAATTTTAATGTATAACTAGGATTAAAATTGTCTTAAGAGGTGGAATAAGAGGAAATGTATAGATTCCCTTTTCGTGGAAAACTGAAAGCCACATGTCAAGTTGCTGCAAAATGATAAATATTCAGAAACATCAATTTAAATAAACTGTATTTAACTATGACCAGTGAATGTTTATTTCTCTACAAAACTTATGAATGTAACTGAAGATAGCTGTAACATTCCACATTGGTTTTCTTCATCTTTAAAATTATGGTTTTCATTAAATTGGCAATCATTTCCTTACTAGCTGTCTTACCAGTGTTCTATTGTTGTAAAGTGATACTATGACAACAGCAACTCAAATATAAAAGAATTTAGTTAGGGCTTGCTTACCATTTTGGAGTTTTAGCCCTTTACTGGGACACATGGTGACACATAGGCCGGCATGAAGCTGGAGATGCAGCTGAGAGCTCTACATCTGAGTAAGCAGCGAGAAGAAAGAGCAACACTAGGCTCAGCTTGAGCATTTGAAAACCCATCTGGAATGACTCACTTCCTCCAGCAGGCCACATATCCTAATCCTGGGGACATTTTCCTGCAAACCAGCATAACACCTAATAATGTACTTACATCTCGTTAAACAAGGTAAACCTTAGACAAATTATTATTGCCTTCCTGTGATATTAAATAATCAATCCTCTTTCTCCCTCTTCCCTCTGGCTTTTTCTCCATCCTTCCCTTAACCCCTCTTACTCCATCCTACCCTTTAACAAGTCTACATGCATTGCTACTCAAGAATCTCAATATATTTTCTCACCCATTTCCCTTTGTTCAACCTTGGAATTCCTACTCTCACATCTTCAAAGACATAAATGTGGGCATCCCACTAATTTCCAAGGTTGTATTGAAATGGAAACTTCCCTTCCTTTTCTAGGAAAATTTAATTTTTCTTTCCAACAGGAGACATTTATTAATGATGGAGAGATAATTATTGATTACCTTTAATAACATCCATGACAGAGCAGTTATTTATTTCTGTTATTATGCTTCCCTTAACCTATAATTAATTTGAAAGATAAGGCATGAAATTAGAGATTTTCATATATATAAAATTTGGTACATCTACACAATGGAATATTACTCAGCAATAAAAAAACAAGGAAATCATGAAATTTGCAGGTAAATGGTGGGAATTGGAAAAGATCATCCTGACTGAGCTATCCCAGAAGCAGAGCGACACACACGGTATATACACACTCATATAGACATATAACATAGGATAAACCTACTAAAATCTGTACACCTAAAGAAACTTATCAAGGGGGAAGACTCTGGCTAAAATGCTCAATCCCCATCCAGAAAGGCAAAGAGGATGGACATCAGAAGAAGGATAAAACAGGGAACAAATCAGGAGCCTGCCACAGAGGGCCTCTGAAAGACTCTGCCCTGTAGACTATCAAAGCAGATGCTGAGACTTATGACCAAACTTCGGGCAGAGTGCAGGAAATCTTATGAAAGAAGTGGGAAATAGTAAGATCTGGAGAGGATAGGAACTCCACAGGCAGAGCAACAGAACCAAAAATTCTGAGCACAAGCATTTTTCCTGAGACTGATACTCCAGCCAAGTAGCATGCATGGAAATAACCTAGAACCCCTGCACAGATGTAGCCCATGGCAGTTCAGAGTCCAAGTGGGTTCCATAGTAATGGGAACAGGGACTGTCTCTGACATGAACTGATTGGCCTGCTCTTTGATCACCTCCCCCTGAGAGGGGAGCAGCATTACCAGGCCATAGAGGAAGACAATGCAGCCAGTCTGAATGAGACCTAATAGACTAGGATCAGAAGGAAGGAAAAGACGACCTCCCCTATCAGTGAATTTGGGGAGAGTTATGCTTGGAGAAGGGGAAGGAAAGGAGGGGTTGGAAGGGGAGAGGGAGGGAGCTACAGGGGGGATTCAAAGTGAATAAAGTGTAATTAATAAAAAATTTAAAAAATCTCTAATATATATAATATTTCTTTACAGTATTACTTTATGTTTCAAGTTATTTAATAGAAGTTACTCAGATTATTATGGGATTATGACAAGATAAGCCACTTGTACATTAAAAATTTCAATAAATAAAACTTTCTTTAATCTATTGAGCATCATGATTTATACTCAGGGATATCTGACATGCAGTTCCCACACTTATATGACCTTGGGGTTGGGAAAAATCATGTAACATAAAGTCTGTCTTACTGCAGTGTAGAACAGTTCAGGCACACTCTAGCATGCCAGCTGCCTGTCCTGCATGGCTGACTGGGACCTGAAGTTTGCTGCAGCTGCTCAGCATTGATAGGCATCTGGTACTAGGCATCCTGCCCTTAGAAAACCCCAGAATTCAGATCTGAACAGAGATTCTTCCTTAGTACACATGAGTTTTTCCCAGGACAAAGCTGAGGAAACATGAGTAAGAACAGCCTGACCAGCATCACATGGACCAGTGAACACAGTGCAAGTGGCACGGGAAGAGTTAATTTCATTGAACTGAAGCTAACATTCACCATTATGTGTTTGTTCTTACCCATTTTAAATTTAGAAGGCTTCTTCCTGGTTTATTTATCAAATTCTAGGTCATCACAATTTCCCTTCTATGGACAAGTTTGCTAAACAAGAAGCATGAACTAGTGCTCACGAAGAATGTGACATTAGTAATGCATTAACACAAAGCAAAACAGAATTCAACTTTAAAAAAAGTCCGGGAAAGAACTAGGTTAGGGAAAGGAGAAGGTCATGTATGAACTTCGATAGCCTTGAGAACTGGACCGCCATATACCCTATAACACAAGATGTAAGCAACATTCATCATAGGAGGCTGTCAGGTAAAGGACTAATAACAAGACAAAACAGTTCGCCAGACTACAGTGCTTTGACCATGCCGTTGATCTGAGCATCTCATGCCATGACAAAGCTGTACAAACTCTCAAGGCTCTCAAAAATATTCAGTGAACAGTTCTTTCTAGGGGTAAGAAGAGGGTGAAGAAAAGCATCTTAAGGTCCTGCATTGATCAAACTAGGACTCTGGAGCAAAGCCCATGGATAAAGACCACAGAATCCAAGACAAGTGTAAAATGAAAGTTTTAAAGGTGAGCACCACTGTAGAAGGCCATAAATATCTGAACTTCTCAGAGAAAAAGAAATTTTCAAGTCGACCTTAGCCTTCAAAAGTAAATAGAAATGAACAGGGTTGAAATGCTAACAGCAGAGTAAGGAGGTCTCAAGATAGGAATGCTAACTCCTCTGGCTGTTTTTCTCTTTTCTTTTCTTTAAACATTGAAGTCTTGACATCTATTTATTTATAGCATATGTGTGTTTGTATGCATGCAACTGTGCACATACACCACAATGTATGTCCAGAGCTCAATGAACAATATGCTGGTACATGCATGCTCTCAATACTTATAAAAGCAAAGCAGAAGTATCAGGAGCTGAAGGTCAGTTTTGGTTATGTATGAGAGCTTATCTCAAAACAAATAAACCAAATAATACAAAAATCACTTTTCTCTATACTTGCAAGAAACAATGGACAAGTAAAATTATAAAATAACCCCATAGGAACTGAATTCTGAGCCATTATGATGAGGTTTATCATTGATATCTATACAGTACTTACTCTAATGGGCATTTTAAGGCAACTGAAAATTTGTAATCAGGTCAGCCAATTATGTAGTAACAAATCAATGATGTTATTATTGTGTGAGAGACTAATTTTTTATAAAATGCATATTGAAATATTTAGATATTAAAGTTCATCTGAAACAGAAAGATGGTATAATAAAAATGCATGAAAATTAGCAAATGAAGTTTTGGCTATATAAAAATGAGGGGATCTCTTTGCACTGTTCTTATATCTTTTAAAAGTAATTCTGAAATTATATAAAAATATAATATTAGAAAAATAGAACTCGAGGAAAGCTGATTCACCTAAAGCCGTGGTAATGAGGCAGGAGAAGTAGTTATCTCTTAATGAGAGAGATAACGGTCATCAAAATGGCTCAGTGGGTACAAGCTCTTTTTGTCATGTCTGAGTTTAGTCCCCAGGATCCACATAGTGGAAGCAGGGAACTGACTCCTTCAATTTGTCCTCTGAACTTCATGTATGAGGTGCGTGCACATAAAAATAAATTAAATGAATACACATTTTAAAGAAAAGAAAGTAGAATGTGGTCAGAGCAATAGAAAGAGCTAAGTATGAATTGCTTGAGAAATTTTTCTGGAGGTGAATGCTAGCAGAGTGTGTAGGTAGGACAGCAGTCAAGAGAAGACGTGCCTGGATCTCTACATCAGGATCACTCTGATGGACAGTAGAGGCCAGCCTTCCCCATTTTTCCCTCTTGACTGTTAGCTGAGTCTGTGTAAATTAAATGCTTCCACTAAATTATTCTTCTAGTTTTTTGTGTGCCAGACCATGAATTTTCAGTGGGCACCCACATGACTTTAAATGTCAAACATTACAAACTGTAACAGAACTTTTACAAAAAACTTCATGGAACTCCCAACAGGAGTGAGGCACCATCAAGCTGTGTTATACACTACTCACAGAGAAAGGGAGAAGAAAAGGCCAATGAATCTTCCTTGAGCATGTGTTCCCACCTCATTGCAAAAATAAGAGGAACTGCAGTGAAATGGAATCTCTCTCGGAAAAGACCCAATACTTGACAGGTGGTAGTGTCACTTGAAAACCTCAGAACACTCAGGGGAACATGACCTATGGATTCTAATATCCCTTCCTTTTGCTGTGCAAGGACCTTAATCAGAGTTATGGAGAGCGATGGGAAGTCCTGCTCATGAGTACTGTGATCAAGATTTCAATTAAAGCTGTATGAGAGATGTACTCAACATGATAATTTCCTAGATTTAAGACAGAGTTTTGCATTTCATAACACATGCTTACCTTTGACATCTTAGAATATTATTCACTGGATGGAACACACTTCAAGTTTTCTGGAGAATGTGTGGTTCCATCAACAACCATAGCAAACAACAACTTCCTGAAGTCCTTTCCTAGTATCCCATGGATAAAACTCTACAACTGGTCATGAGTTTATATTTCAGTACTGAAGGATGACTGCAATCTAGGAGACCCTTACTCCACTCCATTGTTAGAGAGATCAGAACTCATATTTGGCTCCTATGGATGGAATCATGGGCAAGTGAAGTGAAATGAAATGTTTTATTTTCTCCCCACTTCGTGTGTATGTGTGGGTATATTCTCAGCAGGGCTGTGGACTGGCTCTTAAAGCTCAAAGTAAGATGGGAAAAATGTAGAATTAAAATGAGAATTGATGTATATGGCAGATCTGAAAAAAATGACTACAGGTATTAAAAGTCACCATTCAAAAATTGGATACTGTATTAGTCGAGCTTCTCTGGAGTCACAGAACTAAGAAATAAATCTTTCTCTCTTTCCCTTTCCCTCATTCTTTCTCTCTATAAATCTATCTATCTATCTATCTATCTATCTATCTATCTATCTATCTATCTATCTATCTATCTA
>NW_026585580.1:10738612-10764725 GCF_907164565.1 Psammomys obesus | reverse complement strand
CTATCTATCTATCTATCTATCTATCTATCTATCTATCTATCTATCTAAATGTATATGGAATTTATTGTAATAACTTTCAAGCTGCACTCCAACTAATCCAACAATTGTTAGCTGTTCAAGGAAAGTTAAAGAATTTAGTAGTTGCTCAAGCCCACAAAGCTGGGTGTCTCAGCTGGTCTTATGTATATACTGGAATCCTGAAGAAGTAGGCTCCAAAGGCAGTGAAAATAGGCTCCAAAGCTGGCAAGGTGAGAGCATGCAAGCAAAGAGCAAAACCTTTCTTCTTCCATGTCCTTATACAAACTTCCAAACTCTATTGGTGTGTAGTGAGGACACTTTAGACCATGGGTGCGTGCCTCAAAATAGGTTAGAGCGACAATATATAGTCAATGTGACATTAACTGAAACTCCACACTGAAAATAAGAAGGAGATATGATTTTCTATGTCTGTCTGGCCAGACCTCTTTTAGTAAATGGCAATCTTTTGACTATCATTGTAATAGCCAGCAGCAAGAAAATTTCAAAATAGCAAACGAGCAAACTAAAAACCAGAAAGTTTGACTTCCAGTAGAAATACAGAAAAAAAAAAAAAAAAAAACAATTCAGTTTACAAAGCTTGGCCAAATTGAAATAACCCCAGATGAGAATCTGTAGGGTATAGAGGAAGAAGAAAAATTGTTTAGAATGTAGTAATGGGATGCAATTAGGGAAAAGAAAATGCAGGCTGAATATCAGAACCAAGTTCCTGACAGTCTATTAGACTGTGCATTAGTGTCCTAGGGGAAGAAATGGAAGCCTCATTGCCTCAGTCATTTAGATCCAGACTGATTCCCAGAGGGTGTGGCAACTGAGAAGGAAATGAAAAATGAAGAGTCAGGGAAGTCAGTCCGAGTTAATTTTATAGCACAATGAAATTCTGCTCTAGGTGTTAGAAGGGGCCCGAGTCTCTGTAATAGGCATATGAGATCATTTTAAAATGAAAGGTTCACCTATTCTTATTTCCAGGCAGACTGGTTCTTTAACACTGAGGTAAAACAGTGCTATCTCTGGATAGAGGGCCAGGACAAAACAGAATCACAGCATGAGGCAGGATACACATAATCATCCCAGAGAGAAAGGAAATGGCCATGGATTACGTGGTCCCTTTCATATCCTGTGCTTCTTTTTGCCTCGGATGTTCGTCCACAACTCCAGGCAAAGAAGATGCACCACAAAACAAACAAAACATTGAACAGACAAATAAGCAAACAAACCTTGCTGCTTCTACTTGAGACCCACTTCAGAACTACTGTGTTCTAATCACACGGGCTATTTCAGGGTCTTCAATGTTTTCTAAGTTATGATCTTCTCACGCACAGAGAGTAGATTTTGTATGCTTGACTCTTCCCCAACACTGTGCAGATACTTGAAGATCTAACCAGCATTAATATGAAATGGACTCCAAGGGGGATTAATGCAAGAAAAATATCAGCATCACTTCTCACAAAGATCAAAAATACCCTTCTAATCACAAACCTGTGGTGTAATAGTTCATTTAAAGATTTTATTCCATATTTATTTAATGGAATTTTTTAGTTATTTTTCATAGATTATTGCAATGTCAGTGTGTTTTAAATTGATGGAGTCAGTTACTGAACAGAACTCAAGTAGCTTCCTGTCATCAGTTTAACTTTTCCTCACCATAGGAGCTGGGAATTGGGTTAAATGTTTTTTCCCACCTCTGAATCATGGGTGTGTGTCTTCCTGATAGAATCTGATTGATATCCCGACTTGGCTGTACAGAAACCTGAATAAAGCAGTCTTCACATTCTGTCTCCAGTATTTAAGGCAGTGGATCTCAAGTCCAGATCCTTTGATCAGAGGCATCAACATCTTCTGGGAAATTGTGAAAAGTAAAAACTGTGTCATTTTTAAACTCAGGGTTCTTACTACCCATATGGAGTTTTGCTATCCAATATCGTCTTCTGTTCTATTGGGTTAGTTACTTTTCTGCCTCTATAATAAAACACTACAGCACAAACAACAACAATAAGAAGCGACTTACAGAAGAAACAGTTTATTACTATTTTTTTTTTTATTCCAGAGGCATTGGAGCCAATCACGTCAGGGAACTGTGGCAGAAAGGAGCAGGTAAGGTACCTTGGTAAGAACAGGAGACTGAGAACTCGTATCTCAACCTAAAGCACAAATAGAGATAAAATTGCATGTGGCATGAGGCTTTTAATATCACTGTTTATCCCCAGGAACAACCCAGCTGTCCCCAACTATTGCCGAATGAGAATTAAGTGTTTAAATTTCTGAGCCTATCGAGGACATTCCTAATTAAACTACCACAGCCACCCAAGACAGTTAAGCATATAACACTGTTTAAAAGTATTCCACTGTAGATTATTGGATTTCCTCACAATCTGTCCACCCCTGTTCTGTAAAATTTGCTGCCCTAGTAAGGGGAGCAGGAGCTGTCCCTGACATGAACTCAGTGAATGGCTCTTTGATCACCTTCCCCTGAGGGGGGAACAGCCTTATCAGGCCACAGAGGAAGACAATGCAGCCACTCCTGATGAGCCCTGATAGGCTAGGGTCAGAGGGAAGGGGTGGAGGACCTCCCCTATCAGTGGAGTGAGGGAGGGGCATGGGAGGAGAAGAGGGAGGCAGTGATTGGGAGGGGATGAAGGAGGGGGCTACAGCTGGGACATAGAGTAAATAAATTGTAATGAATAAAAATAAATAAATAAAGAATAAAAAATAATAAAAAAGTGAAAAAAAGTTTGTTGCCAGCACTTTCTTGCTTGGCACATAATAAGCAAAATTAAGACATGTATTTTCTTACCTCTCATGTACATGCCTTCCAGCATTCCACAAATAACTTTGTTTTTGATTTCCAAGTAAACATACACTTTCATTTATGATTTTGAGCATAGTTGCCTGTTTCTACATGTTTTAAGGATGTGTCCCACTGTATATGACCACTGAACTTTTCTAAACATAGCAATTATCATTTCAGTGTAGAATCACAATGTAGTCCTTGAAGACATTTTCAATGGCAATTAAATGTAAAACAGCACAAATGTAATTTAATTAAATGTGAGTGTAGACAGCTAGGAAGCTTTGCTTGTGTAGAAATAACCGTGTCTTCATTATAACTGTCACCTGGCCAATAATGACAAGGAGAAGTTGAAAAAATGTGTTTTCTGAAATATCTCGAATCCGTTCTTTTTCTATCCATTTCCCCACCCCTCAGTCTTTGTTCACCCATCTAAAAAATTTCAGCTATTCCTGAGTTAAACCTAAACTTACTGAGAAGTGATCACGGGTCTTTGGTGGAGACCATTCTTTTCCACTCCACATTGCTAATACCCCATCTGATGAGAGGCTGAGATTGAGGGAGAGCTTTTCTGAGACTGAGTCTTACACTGTTGACCAGGCTGTCTGGAATTCATTGAATAGACCCAGTTGGTCTCTGGTGATCTCCCAGCTTGAGCCTCCAGAGTGCTGGAGTTACAGACATGAGATCTAACGTCCAGCTGAAAGACCTGTCTTACAGATTTGGAGCCTTTGTGTGACATCAGACCATTTTACTACTTGCAAGAGTAGCTGTGCTCTGTCCCCAACAACTTACAAACTTACTTCCTCTTATGAAGACTTTAAAGTACTTTCTGCAGAGACTTTAGAAGGTCACATTTCTATTTCTGTGATAAAAACACCATCGTCAAGGCAGCTTTAGAAGGAAGAGTTTATTCGGCTCACACATTTCCTGAAAGAGAGTCCACGACTGTCTTATCAGAGAAATGTGGCGGCTGGCAGACAGGTGACTGTAGCTTGAAGCTGGAAGCTGAATGCTCATATCTTACAGAACACAGACAGAAAACTCAAAATGGCACAAGTCGTTTGAAACCATCAAAACCACTCCCAGTGACAAACTTTTTCAGCAAAGCCACACCTCCTAAACCTCCCCAAAGAGCTACCAAGTAGAGACAAAATATTCAAATACCTAGACTACAGGGGAGAGGGGGTCATCTTATTCAAACCACCATAGAAAGATATAGCCTTGAGTGCATTCAGGTCTTCTCGTGCATTCAACAAAGATCATTGGAAAACAAACTGATTTCAAAAGCTAGAAAGCCAAAGAAGGCAGAGACAATCACAAAGACTATGGGGGGGGGGATTAGGGTTCAACAGGAAGTTTAGGGGAAGCAGAACTACCATGAAAGTTTTAAATCTCTGGCAATCTCTCTCATTCAAGGCTTCTGTTACATATAGGGCATCAGATGCTCTGTGATTCATAAATCTAAGGAAAGTGTTGACTGGAAAGTTTTATAACTTATGTCCTTTTAGCTTATTTTCCCTCAGAATACTTAATTAGCAGTTAATTACTGGGACACAAACTTTTTCCAGAAAACAGGGGGAAATAACAGATAGCTCTTTTTTCCCCCCCAGAGGACCAGAAAGTTAAAGAAAACCAGAAGAAAGGGAACTAATATTTGTCATTAGATAACTCCCAGCTGAGGTGTTTTCTCTTGCAAAACCAACGGGAAACAAAGAACATACTACTTGATGCTATAAACTGCCCAAATTAATAACTTTTAAGATCAGCTAAAAATAACTTTAGGGATGTCAGTCAGTGCATAGCATTTGATTTTCATACACAAAAGGCTTGGATTCAACCCTCCTCAGCCTTATTTATTCAATATAAATAAATAAATATAAAAATAAGTAGCAAACCAAGCTGGAAAGTTAGTCTTCCCTTGGTGACATAACTGTCATATCCCTTATTCTTGAGAGGCTCTTTAAGAGACACCAACATTTCGAGGAAACACACGTAGATACTCTGAACCCTGTAAATCTGTACTTCCTTTTTCCCAATGAACAAATAATTACCGAGCATGAACCAGGAATCATTTTTTAGTGCCAGGCTCTCGAGAGAATGATGGGTTAGATAGGTATAGCTTCTAATGTGAGTCTGAAGAGTCTATCAGGAATGCTGAGGACCCCGTGGGGGCCAGACAGCTCAGTGGCCCAGCTGAAGAGGACATGAACTGTGACACAGCGAACGGTGCAACTGTAATCTGTATCACAGTAGCTTCTGAGTTGTGTGTATGGAAGACCATGTCAGAGTCCATAGTTACACCAGAATTCTGTGAGGGGCAGACAACTTTGAGGAAAAGCAGAAAGTCACCAAGGGTTATCATGGTTATACAGGAGTTTCTCCAAATGCTGTAACAATCTTGGAAGAGCCAATTTTTTTTCTTTTTTATTTTTATTATTATTATTAATTACACTTTATTCATTTTGTATCCCCCCATAAGCCCCTCCTCCTCTCCTCCCGACCC
This sequence comes from Psammomys obesus, assembly GCF_907164565.1. Lineage (NCBI taxonomy): Eukaryota > Metazoa > Chordata > Mammalia > Rodentia > Muridae > Psammomys > Psammomys obesus. Next base: position 10,759,395 of record NW_026585580.1, on the reverse strand, counting down.
CACCCTTCCTCCCCTTTCTGCATGCATTCCCCTCCCCAAGTCCACTGATAGGGGAGGTCCTCCTCTCCTTCCTTCTTATCTTAGTCTATCAGATCACATCAGGAATGGCTGCATTGTCTTCTTCTGTGGCCTGGTAAGGCTGTTCCCCCCTCAGGGGGAGGTGATCAAAGAGCAGGCCAATCAGATTGTGTCAGAGGCAGTCCCTCTTCCCATTACTATGTAACCCACTTGGACACTGAACTGCTGTGGGCTACATCTGTGCAGGGGTTCTAGGTTATCTCCATGAATAGTCCTTGGTTGGAGTATGAGTCTCTGTGAAGTTCCCTGTGTTCAATTTTTCTTGTTCTGTTGGGAAGAGCCAAATTTTAAGGTCACTAGAAAGAAAAAAAAATTGTTTTAGGATTCTGCACACTTCAAAGGAATTAAACGGAGAGAAAAAGAATAGCTGTATAAATTTACCAGAAGAGAGCTTTTAAGAGACACAAATAATCTCCTTCAAGCCATTCTAAGTTTTGAAAGGCACCTAAATTGATACTTGAATGTTTAATTAACATTCATTGCTTAGCATCTTAGTTTGGTGTGACTCACATTTAGCACTAGAAGAAAGCCATTCTCTGGCTACCACACTGTGCACTTTATAACATCTCCAGCCCCATGTGTAGTGGACACATGGCTCATTTGTACTCATTTTGTAATACTGGAATATAATTTCCACTTTATAAAAGACTATAAGGGTTTATAGTTCTATCATTGCTTTCACTAAATTAATTAAGAATTTATTAAGGAAACTAAATGTAGGTAATGGTGAGAGACAGTGAGAAGCATAAAGATGAATTGAGTATCAACGTCCACATTTAAAAAAAAATTGGTACTTGAAGAAGAATGTGGACATGACTATCTGTAGATCTGTGTCTTCGGTTGGGAGTAAACATTGGAGATAAAGAGAAGGATAGAGATGGAGTCTTCCTTTTGACGCAACAAATTGGATTAGGAAAAAAAGAAAGCACCTACTTTTGCAAAGGGGTGAGAAAAATACCTTGAAAAATAAAGGTGATTTTAAAATGTTATTTGGACTCACAGTTTTAGGAGCCCCATCTTTGACTGTTTGGCTAATGTATTGTAATGAAATATTTTAAAGACAGGAATATATGCTTGAGAACATATTCATATGGCAGCAGAAAGGAAGCGGAGAGTAAGTCAGAGAGTGGCTTCCCTCCTATTCCCTTCTCTGCTGTCACGACATACTTCTTCCAGCTGGATTCTGCCTTCCACAGTCTCCACAGCCTCCCAAAACAGCATTACCAAATGGAAACTAAGAATTCAAACACATGATCCTGTGAGGGAGATTTTGTATCAAAACTACAACAGAATGCAGGAAACATGAGAAATATTGGAAAGAAATACAAGAATGTTCAAGCACCACAGGCAAAAGAGATGAGACAAGTTTGCGGAAATGGAAGTGGCTTAAGCATGAATTAAAAATGAAATATACGAGGTAATGGAAATAGCTAAAGCTAACTCCGAGAGGGGGAGGGTCAGATGATCCCTGCTGTCTCATGTTGGGAAGGTTAAACAGGAATTATGGGTAGTTTCCAGAGGGCTTTAAACACTGGATGATTTGGCTAGTCATTTGTTTTAGTTTTTTCTGGGAAAAGACAGTGAGAGACTTGAGGAGTTTGAGCTGTATTCATTGATCTAATATTGGACATTAGATCCAATATTAGATCTCACCAATAAAGGTGAGAAAAATGGATTATGAAGTCTTTTATTTTTTGGTAGCTGGTGAATCATGCCTTCCTGTTGTACATGATCCTCTACATTCCTAGCCCAGATGTTGTTCTCAGTTCTTCTCTGTATAAGTGTGCTCCATTATTCCTTTATTACAACCATCCCATTTGCCAAGGTTTGCAGTTAAAGTCATGGAGAGACTGGTGTAAGTGCCAAATTGACAAGTGCCCTAGCACTATATTTCAACTACTTGCCTGGTATTCCAAATGAGGTCTGGAATTTAAAATAGCCAAACAGTAATCCACATTTTTTTTTAATATTCTGACCACTGTACTGAGCAACTAATACTCATTATATCATTGAATGGCCATATTTAGTCATAAGTAAGTATAGTGGGGGCTACTGTTTCACCATTTTGATCTAGAAACTTCTTTCTCTTACATTGAGACCATAGTTCATTTTCTTTATCAATTTCAGTAGTCCTTAGTGCCCAATAGTTTAACAGAACATTAATCCAGGCATCAGTGTCTAGACACCATAAGACAATAAAATATACATAAGCTCAACTGACTTTAAGTGAAGAAGATTTACTCTGACAAATTATGTGAAAAGCCTCATTTACGTCCTTAAGAACAAAGGGTGGGTTTTCTTGAAAAAAAAAAAAAGATGAATTATGGCTGAAGATTCTAACATAAATATTGCCCAAGTTTTTCACTTGTATTTGAATTCAAAAGATCAACAACAGCTTTAAGCCCGTGCTGCCAGCCTGCTGTTCTTCTCTTCAGATTTTGCTTGCCAACCTACTCCCTGGGCAAATACATTAACAGAATCCTCCAAATTAAGCACACACACACACACACACACACACACACACACACACACACACTACACACACACACACACACATACACACACACCCAATTTGTGATTTTTTTTCTGTTTCTTTAGAGAACCCTAACAGTTGTTTAGTTGTTGGCTTGGATTTGTTTCTAAATAGAACAGTAGAAATGGAAGGTGGAAGAGAAAGTCTACCTACTTACTCCAAGCAGGAGTAACATGAGAGCCAAATAATGAAAACATTTGGAATTTTTTCTGCTCCTTTTCTCTGTCATTCCTCAGTCTTACATTTTTATGATGGGGCCTATCTCTACCTAGATAGGTCTTATAATTGGAATGAACCTTACCTAGGAAATAACAATCATTTTCAGGTCCTAATTATGCTCTTTACTGTTGGGTGTTGATTGTAAACATTTGCTGGTAGCTCTAAGAACAATAAAAAGGAACTATGTTTCAATTTATTAACATGAAAAGTAGCTTTTTATTTCTAGCATCCATGCTTATGTTCACAAGGCAATAAATGATGGATATTAGTTGTTGTCATTTCCATGAAGGACATTCTTGTTATTTTATTTGTAAGATACTTAAACCATCCTGAGTATGAAGCATGGAGGTTTTTTTTTTTTTTTATCTCTTAGAATTTCTACCTAGAGCTGTTTTCAGAAGCACAGCAAATCTTTTATATTCATTGCAACATTGTGGGTAATGAGCCTGAAAGTTTCTAGCCATTCCCTCTAATTAGAGCCTCCCCAGGGAGGAAGTGGTGACAGTGGGAGTAAAATTAACTGTTTGAGCAATGTATTGATGAATGTTTCTACAGTAGGAATAGACAAAAACAATTTCTGAATTATTAAATTAATTCAATAGAAACTAATGGATCCACTCATACTTTGGTCAAAGACAATAGAAAGGTGCTCTTCATAAATGACTCAGAAGACTTTAGAAATGAAGGCTGGGGAGTTAGAAAGCAAAGATTTGCAACAAAATAGCCTGGGTAAAGAAATACGTTCAGCCTCACAGAGAGGAAGCAGGACCCTGAGGGAATTAGGACATCCGTTCCCTGCCAGGATGGAGTTCATACTCTGTGGAGGGACCTCAGTAGCTGGTTCCTAGAAGCCATCTGCAGGTGCTTGAAGGGCTGACCCCAAGGAGTGGGACCCAGTGTAACTGTAAAGTTAACTCCAATTGTCTGCAGGGATATTGTATTGTTCTCACGTGTCCCTAATCTGACTCAGCAGACAAACGTCAGAGGACTTTTCTGCTCAGCCAAGAGTAGACCAGTTGAGAGTTGCAGGTTGTCCAGTGTGTATCCATTACAAGGAACATAAAGAGAAGTCATGAATTTTGAGTTCTAGCCTGATCTTTCTGTGAGCAGGAGTACTGATTTTACCCATACCTTTGAAAAGTGTAAGACAAACTGAAATTTAAAGACTTTTGTTAGCCACTGCTGTTAAGGATTTGTGGTACTGGGTGCAGCAAGCCTTGTTCTCTTTACTTCCTCATCAGATTGGGGGAAAATATAATTTTTTTTCCAGCACTTAAATATAAACCTGTATATATCATAACAGAACAGAACTCTATAGACTTGTGCCAAGGGGTTGTAACAGCACTTCCGTAAGGTCTTAACCAGCTGTCTTCATTTTGCTTAGATATATTTACTTCAGACAGAGTTTTACTGAAATTCAGTATTCCTTTCTCTTGCATCGTTTTTTGCCCCTAATATTCATGAAAATTTTCTTGGGACGTTTTGAATCAGTCTGACAAATCTGATGGTAGTGATTAAATTCTCATGTTCAGTCACTAATTAATTATATCATGAAATATATTCTCATAGCTTCAAAACATACACCATCCTATGGCGCTGATATTGAAGGAGACTATTATGGCTGTCCCTGCTTTAGTCCACTGCATAAAAACACCTCCAGCACCATTTCTAAATGCTATTAACACAGTGCAGATGGACACTGGCCACTGGCCACTGGCCACTGGCTATTTTCATTGTCACTGATGTCTCTTCATGAAACCCACGTTTAGTTTTACTTGCACTAAAGATAAAACTTATCTGTATACTCATACACATTATTTAATATATTGTTTTCTGTCAGGTTGTAAATTCAAAGTGTTTCAGTAACAAGCACCTACTGAGAAAACCTGGGTTTTCTCCAGGTATCCCCAAACGTGCTGCATTCATTTCTTTTTCCAGTGCTTTGAGAACATACATAACAGAAACAAGTTTAAAAAGATGACTCTATTTCTGTCTCATAGTTAAGAGCAGATACAGAGGCTGGTCATACTGTATCCTCAGTTAGAAGGCAGGAAGAGATGAATGCTGGTGTTCACCTTGCTGTCTTCTCTCCATCCCCTTTCCAGGCTGGAATCCTAGGATACTGTCATCCATCTTCAGGGCATGTTGTCTCTGTTTAGTTCATTCTTGATGGAATTTCCCTTACAGACATACCCAGACATGTGTCTCCTGGGTGATTCTAAACTCAGTCAAGTTGAGAAAAAAACCTTCACAGATTCCAAAATTCATGGCATCTCTTACATGAAATAGCTCAGCATTTGCACATTTCTTAATATCGTCTCTGCAGATGAAGTCATCTCTAGATTATCTATAATATCAAACACAAGGTAAGTGCTGCAAATGGTTTGTCCTCTCTCTGCAGCTGTCTGAAGTTAGATTTTGCACTGAAGTAGTGCTGTGCTTGTTTGGCATCTTAGGTGGTAATAATGATCTCCTTTCTAATTTTCCTAGTTTCCAAATATTCCTTTCATGGAGATGAAAGTCCTAACACAAGCTCTGTGCCAGGACCGGTAAGATCTAAGCCAAAGTTTTTAAAGTGAAGTTTATGAAAGATACTTACTTACCTTAAAAATGGAGACAGACAGACCTGACCTAACGCCTTGAGTCTTCTTATTTCTGCCTTTGAATGTAGGTTGATGCCGTAAACATCTTTTGAAGACCTGAGGGTGAAAGCTGAGCTCTCTTAGTGCCAAACAAAGGGAGAGAAAGTGTCATCATATCTAAAAACATCATTAATTTTTGTTACAATCTTGGTGTGTGCTTTCAGTATGTCAAATAACAGAGATTGGCATTGTATTTAGCAATTTGAATTATTCAAATAAATTACATTAATGATTTTTAGCTTCGCATTTTTCTTAGTGTATAATTGAAATAGCATAGAGAAAATGGGAAATAGTCTTAGGGGGATAATACATTAGGACTGGAAGAATTTATTTATTTATTTTTTCAGAAAAATTGAGTAAGGGCAGCCCTTTAGAAATTCTGAAATGCCCTGATTATTCTGTACTTATTGTCCAATTTCCAAGCATCGTTTAAAATGTTTAAATAATTACACTTAAAAATACCTTTTTTTTTTTTTTAAAAAAAACCCAGAAGGGAGTATATTTTAACTGAAGAAACTCTTGCAGTTTTTAATGTCTGGGATTGTCTTAGTTACTGTTCCATTGCCTTGGCAAGGCATCACGATCAAGGCGATGTATAGAAGAAAGAATTGCTTGGTAGATTAAGTTTCAGAAGGAGATGGTTCATGATGATCGTGGTGGGAAGCATGGCAGCAAGCAGGCAGGCAGTCATGGTGCTAGACCGCAGCTGAGAGCTCAGATCAGATGCACAAGCAGGAGTCTGGGGGGCAGGGGCGCACTTGGAATGTTGGAATGGCAAGGGCTATCGAAACCTCAAAGCCCTCCCCATCTCTCCCCTCCCCCCCCAAGTGATACACTTCCTCCAACCAAGACACACCTAATCCTCCGCAAACAGTTTTATTAACTGGGGACCAAATACTCAAACATACGAGAATCTGGGGGCTATTGTCCTTTATCCGACAAAGTATTTTTGGTGGCCACAGGAGTAATGTTTTTTTTTTTTTTAGTGTCTCATATGTCAGGGTAAATGATGTTGCCAAACATCCTCTAATGCAAAGGATCATGTAAGACCCAGGATTCCACCCAACCCAAGGAAAAAAAAAAGTCAATGCCCAGAGTGCTGAATGCACGTGGAGGATTTGGAGTATGCCCACCGGGGCTGTTAAAGGGCCTCTTTAAGAGGATTGAGCCAATGGGCAGCTTATACTTTTTGTAAAATTACTGATGGGGTTCAAGTATTCTGATAGCTTTTTTCCTTTAGCCTAGGAATGCTCAGGTGCATGGTCCGATCACACAACTGCAGAAAGAGCAGGTGACTATATACAATAAAGCCTGTGGTAACAAAAGCCGAGACCAGGCCAGGTTTACGATGTCTCTCTCTGCTCTGCTCACCACTGACAAACGGTGCCATTTTTTTTTCAGCTTTAACACTTCATATCTTATACACTTATGATTAAATGATGGTTTAAAAGGTTGTTTTTTCTTATGTTTTTATTGTATCAATTACATAAATATTTTTGTTAAGTCTGTTATAAGTAATCACTTTGGGTGGCTATAAAATAATAGAGGATTTACCACAGCTTAATAAAAACCCAGTATTAGAACTTTGAACGCTGGAAGATAAGCTGTGATAGTTGATTAATAGTACTAACAAAAATATACAATATTTCTTCTCCAGTTCTGTACATTTAAAAAAGTCATATTAAATTATACAGTTATCATTGCTGGAAAGACTGACAAGTCACTATAAATAAAAACGGAATTGGCTTACTATCACATTTTTTAGTGAAATAAATGCCACATAGGTCAAATATTAAAAGTCCAAAACCTTGCCATCAACTAAAACTTGAGTGAGAAAAACTTCACACATCACATGGATCTAATAACATTAAGTACTGTTTTTATAAACAGTATATAAAATGGACAAAAAATATAATGACGAAAAATAAATACATAAAAGAGGCAATTCACTAATAATGCAAGAATCCTGTATCAAAGGCAGCTTTGTTTTGTTTTGTTTTGTTTCCCCAGAAAGTTGCTAGGATGCATGAATGGTGCAGGAACTGGTGATGGGGTTAACGCACACCCCGCTAGAAGGGTCAGGTTCCATTCTTTCAAAATGTACTTCATGGGAAGTGTGGTAATCGTTAATGGTAGAGAACCTTAGCGATGTAAATCTATACTTAGAACATACTCTAAATAAATATTATAAGTAAAGGTGTTCACTCTTGACTGATCCTGAAAATAAAAATACTCTATTTTAGCTTTTCTTTAAAAAAAAAAATAGGCATAGCTTTTGAATGAGGAACTGGGTCATATCCACTATTCACTACTTTATGGCTCCCTAGTCCCTGAGTCACTGTTTTGTATAATAGAGACTATAGTAAGGATTAAGTGAAAATGAAATTATGCAGAGAAAATGTATTTCCTCCTCTACCTGACACAGAATGTGATTCTCAATTATATTAAATTGATTTTCCCTTTTTCTAGATTGGTAATCTTGATCCAACAAGTGTTTTCAGTAATTCACAGCTCATGGCATGACTTGACTATTAATTTGTTTTGATTGATATACATTGTGTTCTGAAATAAGGACTGTAATCCTTCTTGTTGTTTTTAAAACTATTTTTTTTTGTTATTGATATTGAATACCCATCAAACATAGACAATCTACTTTAATTATCTAGAATCCCTTGGATTAAGTAGTAGAGAAAGGGAAAAATTGGCTTTCTATAAAAATTAACAAATGCTGAGGGGAAATCCTACTTTAGGTGTCTTTTCATTATTGTAATTTAAGGTATATATTCCTGCTTTATAGTCATAAAAATAATGTATTTTAAATTATCAAATCCACTGCAACTATTTCAGAAAGGTTCTTTGTCTTTTGGACCCCAGGATAATATATTTAAGAAGAGGTTCAGATAAATAGGCTGCTTAGGGAGATAACTTTCTTTCCAGAAAATATAATTTCACTTTCCTTTTCCTGGGAATTTCTGTATCTTAGTTAGGGTTGCTATTGCTGTGATAAAATACTCTGGACAAAAGCAGCATGGGGTTGGAGGTGAAGGATTTATTTCAGCTCACAGTTGCAATCCATCACTGAGTGAAGACAAGGAAAGAACTCAAGTTAGGAACCTGGAGGCAGGAACCGAAGCACAGACCATTGGAAAACACTGATTAATGTCTTGCTCCTCCTGGCTTGTTCATGTTGCTTTGCATTGCTTTGCACTATAGGACACCCTTTCCAGGGATGGTAATGTCCCAGTGGCATGGCATTTTTCACATTAATCCTCAGTCAAGAAAATGCCCCACAGGCTTGTCTATAAGTCAAGTTAATGGGGGCTTGTTCTTATTTGAAGTTTCCTTTCCTCCAGTGACTTAAGCTTCTGTCAAGTTGACAAAACCTTACCAACACTTTTGACCTCTTGTCAGCTTGACACACAGATGCATCACTGTTAAATAAGAAACTTTCCTTCCCTGTTTGGCCCCAAGATCTAATAGGATATCAATGTTACAATAAAAAAAAAAAAACTTTCTGAAAGTTCCAGTCTTTAACAATACAAAGACATTAAAAGTTCAGTTTCTTTATAATATTTAAAATCTCTTTGAAAGCTCAAAGTGTCTTAACTGTGGGCTCCTGTTTAAAAACAAACAAACAATAAAACTGACTAACTAACTAACTAACTAACTAACTAACTAACTAACTAACTAACTAACTAACTAACTAACTAACTGTGGGTTACATACTTTCTTATTCCAAGAGGAAAGATTAGGACACTGACTCAAGGCAAGAACCTTCAGGAAGGAACTGAAGCAGAGACCATGGAGGAACATTTCCTTTTTTTTTTTTTTATGCCATTTTTATAAGCAACAGGACCACCAACCCAGGGGTGGCCCCACCCGTAATAGGTTGGGCTCTGCTACATCTATCATCAATTGTCTATCATCAATTAGAAAATGTCCCACAAGTTTGCCTATAGGCCAACTTGTTTTATTTTTTGTTGTTGTTTTGGTGTTGTTTGTTTTATTTATTTATTTTTTTCAAGACAGAGTTTCTCCGTGTAGTCTTGGCTGTCCTGGAACTCAGTTTGGAGAGCAAATTTTCCTCGAACTCACCGAGATCTGCTTGCCTCTGCTTCCCAAGTGCTGGGACTGAATGTATGTGCCACTACCTTGGTGCCCTACAGGGCTAGCTGTTAGGGGCATTCTCTTAGCTAGCTCTCCTGTTCTCAGATGACTCCAGATTGTGTCAAGTTACGGAAAGCGCAACAATGCACCCTGCAAAGCCAGATACGGCAGGGTGAACTGAGGGTTTCCCAGCTGGTGACAACCGTCCCATAAAACTTAATTTCATGTCTGTTTCTTTCCTGGGGATAGCTTCTCACCAAGAAAGATTTCCCTTGAAAGTTTTCAGGTTCCCAAATATCTTAACAGCAGACATGATTTTTTTTTTTCTTAACACACATCCAACAGGAATATGTATTTTTTTCTTGATTCAGACTGTTCCATAATTTTTGAACATTAATCCATTCTAATTCTCAAGCTACATATGACAAAGCTTTCCACTTTCTCGGAGCTCTGAAAGTCCCTCGTTTCATCTCAGAGGAAATACTGACAGTTCACACAGCTCCTTCTTAGAGCTGGAACACACCTCTTCCCTTTAAGGCAGTGGTTCCCAGTCTGGAGGTGGTGACCTCACTGGGTGCGATCAAACAGTCCTTTCACAGAGATATCATATATCCTCCATATCATATATTTACATTAAAATTCGTAACAGTAGAAAAATTACAGTTATGAAGTAGCCACAAAAGTAATTTTTAGGGTTGGGGGTCATCACAACATGAGGAACTGTTTTAAAGGGGCACACCGTTAGGAAAGTTGAGAACCACTGTTTTAAGGTGAAAAATTCCGAAGGCACACATATTTCTTGTCTTTACAGAACTCCCTTGGAAGCAAGGTTGGGTTTTTGTCTAAATGGGTTTCAGGTCTGCTCTCAGGCTCCGAACAGTCCATCAGTTCATGCAGGATTGCATGAACTTTGTGGCTGTGGTAAAGACTGGATACACACACTTCCCTGAGATTTCTCCATCCTCTTTGAGTATGCAAGTGACATTTTCCCATTCATCCAAAGAATGAAGTAAACTCGATTAGATTTGTTCTCCATCTGGGAGCAGGAAATTAACTTTGAAAATGATTTAAATCTCTTGCCTGGGGGAGGACTTTCACCATCTCAAGTTCAATAGTTCAATTTGACAGGGGCCTCTGCCGGGAATTCTAATATATAGCTGTGTTTTTAAAAGGATGAAAATGTGGCTGCTTTAAATTTTATTAACTGAATATTTACATTAAGCTAAATTTGTCAGATTAAAAAAGTTGGTGAATAAACAAACATTTAAAGAGACACTTACTAGTTTCAAAGAAAAAGAAATGCATACCTTTTTTTTTCCGTTGAGCTAAAAATATTTAGCATACGGAAGGGGAGGAGGACCTCCCATATCCATGGACTTAGAGAGGGGCATAGGAGGAGATGAGGGAGAGAGGGTGTGGAAGGGAGGGGAGGAGGGAGGGGGCTACAGCTAGGATACAAAGTGAATAAACTGTAATTAATATAAGAAAATAAAAGTTTAATTAAGAATATATTTATCATTGAACTTTATTCCACGTTAATATTTTTTATATTGGCCTTTGTTCTAGTTTTCTTTCTGTTGCTGTGATGAACATTGTGAACAAAAGTAACTTCGGAAAGAAATAATTTATTTCATCTAATACTAGATCATTCTAATAAATGATCTAGAAAAGCCATGGCAGGAATTCAAGGCAGAAGCTTGAATCATGGAAGAATTCTGCTTGTTGGCTTCCCAGCAGGCTCAAATTTGGCTGATACGTATATATCATAGCAACAGAAAGAAAACTAGGACAAAGGCCAATATAAAAAATATTAACATTGGTGTTAACAATGATCCCCATGAAGTAGCATCACAGAGGCACAAATGTATCAAATCTTCACATGAATTTACATTAGTCTATACTGCACTCCCTATCAATGACTTCTATTTGCTTTGGATCCTTCTCCCATATCCCTGAGTGAAAATCATTACTTTTTTTTTATCTCATGTACTAACACCTGTACTGTTTTCTTCTCAAATGAAAGAGAGCTTTGGAATCTTCCCCACAGGTAGTAGTTGCATTGTGCCAACTAGATTGTGGTAGAAAATGACCTACATTTCTATCTCTCTTTCCGTACACATGGGTTTTGTGTGTGTTTGTTTGTTTTTCTGATTTACGTCTAATCAGAGTTGGCTGCCATTTTGATTTATGATATTTTCACCCTAAGACATACATAGATGGAGCAGGTACTATCTGAGGCTGCCTTAGTAATTTTCTGTTGCTAATAACAAAATACCAGAGACAGATTTAAATGATAAAGACATGGGGTTATTTTGGCCCAAGTTTCTGTTTCAAAATTGGGAGGGACAAATCTGATAATTGTCAGATTCCTAAGACAGGAGAAGGTGTCTGAGGTGGGAGAGGGTGAATATTTGACTCCTATAAGATTGTCCCTATTGCAGACTGACCTTCCTCACAGCCCAGCAGTCACTAATCAATCAGCTGTAGGAATGAACTAGTCCATTCCTGATGGCAGACCATCAGCCACTTCTTTAAAGACCTCCCTGTTAGCACTGCAGAGCGAGTACTAAATTTCAGAGGGAAAACATATTTAAACCACAGCAGGAGTGCTATCAGAGTTATGGCTGAGGAAGAATAAAAGAGGAACATGAGATGTCCTCTAAATTGTCTGTTTGCAGGTGGTACATATTACTCTCCCTTAGATTTAATTGTCCAGATGAAATCATGTAGCAAAACTCAATGTCAGTGGAGCAGGAAATATAATTCTCCTCCAAGGAGTCTCTTGACAGGTAGGAATCCCAGGTATTTGAAATATATGTGCCTGTTACCCTAAGTAAATGCCATGTTCATGGAACAGCATATATGTGTGCACAGAAACCCATCTCAGAGACCATTGGGGGTGCTTAGTAAAGACATCTAGAATGAATTATTGAAAGAACATGGCATGACATGGTTCACGTAGACATCCTTATTCTTTTATGCTCTGTTTTACTTTTATAACTATCATTACCCACTAAATGTCAGTATCTACAACTTCCGCTGTCATTTTCAATCCTTAATTCTGTATTTTCCCAAGAATCATGAATACACATCCAGTGAATTTTTTTATGTTAGCACTGGTGTTAGGAAGTAATTATAATGAGATGGATGAATTAGACATTTAAGAAGCCCAGGGCTAATGCTGTCACAGCAAATTTAATAGAAATACATGGTGATGAGAGAGGTATGTGAACTAAAGATATTTGAGGAGACTAATCCAAGGAAGCAATGCATAAATAGGTCATATATGATGAGCTTTGAAATACAAGAAAGATTTGTGTAAGAAACATCACACTATTGTGAAAATTTATGGTGAGTTTGAAGTCACCTAACAGGTATGACAGTAGAGAGCCTTTTGTAACCACTAACTACTCCTTAATTACTGGGTCAGTCAGGAATTCCTGGCCTGCAATTCTGGGCTTATAGGGCAAGGGAAAAGAGAGTGCAGGAATAGAAATGAGGGATTACTTCCTGTAAATAGAAGAGAATTCAGGTTAACACGTTCTATCTCATATAATTGTTTGATAAGGTTTATCTTCCAAGTACATAGAGCTGACTTTTCTTTTAACTCCTCCCTTTTGAGGTTCGCCAGGTACCAATTACATAGTTATAAAACAAATTAGCCTCAATTTCTTTATCTATATAAATAAATGCATAATAGCTACTTTGTATACCATGTAGGAAGTACTTGGCAGCATGTAATAGAAAGGAGCTTAACTTTAATCAACTGAGAGTGAGAGAGACAAGCCGTGGTTTATATGGAGATGCTGTATAAGCCAAGGTCACTGCATTCTCATGGCTTTCCTGCATGATTGCCAGGTAATTCCTGGTCCTTCAGCTGTAGCACCCATGTATCAAGGATTAGACAAATGTGAAAGGTAAAGAAGTAAGTATACACTTGCAAACCAAACGACAGAAATCTCCAGCTGACTTTGAGTTTAACTTATTATTAAAGCCATTTTATTTTTAGACAATTGTGCTTATCTTAAAAGAGGCCTAGAAAGATATTAATAGCCAACTGTGACCTTTTTGTTTTGAGAAAAATAAGAGTTACTCATAATATTGGGGATGGGATGAAGAATTGTCACAGTTTCCTACCTCACAGATTTCTGAGTGAATTAATACATTTTATACGTATAAGCGGGTTTGAGAAATGTCACATACCCTCAAGTATTCTTTTGTCAGAATTAAGAAATACAATTATTCTTGGCTCTCCTGGCCTCTCTTTGTAGACCAAGCTGGCCTCAAACTCATAGAGGCCTGCCTGTCTCTGCCTCCCTGAATGCTGTGATTTTCAGGGTACACCACCACATCTGGCTTACATCATCCTTTTTAATTTTGATTTCTCAGGTGTTTTGTCACAATAACGTGAGTCTCACTAACACAGAAAATTGGAACCAGACAAGTGAGGTCATTCATACAGTTATTGCTAACGATGCAAAAGGTTTGGAAAACCTTGAGACCGTTTTTTTGAAAGGAATTTGGGATAATTTAGAGATGTTCGATATAGAAGCTCTAGAATGTTGTAATCGGAGTTTAGAAGGTGGCTCTTTGGGGGAATTAGAAGCTAGAATAAATAGAAAAACACTAACTGATATTATATGTGCCTGATTTCAGAAAGGGGCAGAGATGAGAGTAGGATTTGGACTAGAGCTGACTTGTGTTACATTGAAGCAAAGAACATATCTGTATTTTGTTCATGCCCTGAGACTTAGATGGAAGATGTTTTTAAGGGTAATGGATAAATACATTGGCAAATGAAACATCAGAGCATCCCATTATTCAGGCTGTTGCGTGAATCTTATTGGCTGCTTCTTCCCATATTTGCAGTGATAAGTGAGGGAAAATGTCGCATCAAAATTATTTGAAAATGTTTCAGTTTGTCCAAGAAGAAAAACACTTGTATAATGTTGGGGATAATTGACATGTAGTTTTAAAGAGAAAAGCACCATTAAAAAAAAATTAAATGCGTCACACTAAAAGTGTGAAAGGATGCCTCAGGAGCCAGGAAACCTACCCACTATAGGATCAAGGAGACATAAGTATAGATTCATTGGAAAGATTTTTCCTTGAGAAGAGACCATTGTTAGAGCATGCTGATTACTTAGGGCCAACTAAAGAAGTAGTTTCCTAGGTTTAGCCCCAAAGTAGCCATGATCCCAGAGAGTTCAGCTGCTACTTTAGCTGGCAGCAAACATTAGTATTTTCCATGTGATGCTGGCTTGGTAGAATAGAAAAATGTAAGATATGTTTATGTGTCTACACACACTTGTGTGTGTGTGTCCAAGTCTGAAGCTGAGAAAATGAAGCCTACCCTGTATTGGAAACAAGGATATTGGACAAAGTACCATAACGAACATCTGCAACAGAAAGTATCAGGCAGTGAGCAGATCCCATTCAGGAAAGAGACACATAGATATAAAGCAAACAAGCTGGAATAGGGCTAAATAAGCCCCTTGAAGCTTAGAGAATGCCACCACATGCTTCAGATGGTAGATACAGAGCTGTGGGGTTAGGGTTAGGTGATCTTAGTTGTCAACTTGACATGCTTGAGAAAAGGAGACCTCAGCTGAAGTATTGCCTTCATCTGATTGGCCTTGGCCAAGTCTGTGTGACATCTTCTTCATTGCCTGGGCTGCTCAGTCTCCATGTGGATCTCTAAGTGAGGGGAGCAGGGGCTGCCTCTGTCATGAACTCAGTTGACTGCTCTCTGATCACTTGGTCCTGATGACGAAGCCTTGCCAGGCCACAAGGAAGAGGAACCAAGCAGTCCTGATGAGACTTAGCAAGTTATGGGCAGATGGCAATAGTGGAGAACTCACCCTTTCAGTGGACTAGAGGAAGGAAATGGGGGGTAGATAAAAGGTGGGACTGGAGGAATTAAGGGCGGGGGCTTCAATAGGAATATATAATGAATAAATTGTGAAGAAAAAAAATTAAAAAAAAAAGGAAACGAGTCTGCAGTAAGCCAGCAAGCAGTACTCCTTCATAGTTTCTGCTTCAAGCTCTTGCCTTGAATTCTGAAGATGGTGGTCTGTAAAGTGGGCATTGAAATAAACACTTTCCTGCCCAAGTTGTTTTAGTCATGATGCTTATCACAGCAACAGAAACAACATGGATCAAGGATGTGATTCTTTGCTGTACGTTGGTCTCAGTTTCCCTTGCTCTTTCACACTTTTCTCTTTGCTGTACGAACAGGTACCTTGTTCTACCGTTGTGCACTGAAATTATTTAATTTTTCTTTTCAGTGACACAGAAGTTTTGGACCACGAGTTGAATTTAGTGTTTTGTTTAATTTTCATGAGATAAGTTCTTATCATATACCCCTGCCTGTCCTGTAACTCACTGTAGAGACTAGGCTGGCCTGGAACTTACAGAGACACACTTGACACTGCCTTTGGGTATTGGGTTTACAGACATGTGCCAGCACACCTGCTTGCCTGGAGTCTAGGCACCTGGCATTTTTAACAGTGTTGAAATGTTGAAGAGTAGCAGAGATAAATTTAATACATCTTATAATCCTTTTCAGCTTGGATATGAAATATGCCTCTAAATGGTTCACGTGTTACAGGCTCTCTGGAAAGGTGGGTCATGAAGGGTACCAAGAAGTAGGGTCTTACTGGAGGAAAACGTGTATGTGGCAGCAGTGATCACATCATGGGGTCTTTGACTTGAACAGTAGATTAAACCATTAGTGGATCTATCATTAAATGAACTGTGGTGAAGTATCAGGTCGTTGGAGGATGACTGGAATAAATGGGTTCTGGGGCCATATCTTGGGAGCTTGTATTTGTCATGATGTTCTGCCTCACGACGGTCCCCTAACAATGGGGTGAGGCGTGAGTCTTCCCTTTGGGTTACTATGTCAGACCATTCGTCACCTTGATCACAACATTCATCTTCTTGTTTTAAATCCTCACATTATCTGTGGCAACAGCACTGATAGCACTGCCCAAATTTAAACTTGATCTGCATTTTAACTTTCTAATTTACAGCCAGTTATTTATAGCTTCAGTGTATTGTGGAGACACAAAATAACCAGCATCAAGTATTCTCTGCTCCTCGTGTACAAATTCACAGGATGCACTTTGCATCTTAAATTTGATTATTATGTGACTACTTTCATCTGTGTAGCTATTAAAGATGAATAGCTTGCCATAACAATGCTCAAACATCAGTTCTTTCCCTACAACTTCCTATCCCTTGGGAGTTTCTTAGAAATTCAGACACTTGGGCTTCACGAATACTTAATCAATATATGCATTTTAACAAGTTTCCTAGGAACCTTACAGTTATCATGTTTGTAGCGATGCCATAGAGTTGTCTCAGCCCTAATGATCTCAGCATGTTGTCTTATAATTGGCACATGGTAACTACATAAATAGAGTTTCAACAAATGTGTTATGTTTCAGTATATTAGCTAAAATATCCTGTCTATCCTGTTTCTCAGTTTGTCTTCAATGTTATTGTTCTCTAGTTAAATGAAATTTTCTCCTTTCAAATATTAAAATGGTTCTATGCCTTTTTCATAGTCCATTAAAAAAAAAAAACAAAAACAAAAACAGAACTTTTATTCTTTTTTTGGAGTATAAGATCCATCATTTCAGTTCCTCCTTGAAAATACTGTTGTGTAAATTTCATGCTTGGTGGAATGTTCAGTCCTAGTTGGTACATATTTTCTGTCACTTTGGAGACTCATTTTTATGTATTACTGAATTAGCAATGTGTTCAATTAATGTGCCTCTGGATCCTGTGAACCATTCCCCAACCCCTTGACTGTATGCCTTCCAAAATTTACTATCATGTAGTTCAAGAGCTTGGAAGAATAATTGGCCATTTTGGAGGAGGAAGAATACACATAAAATGTATTAAGCAATTTATAGGAGTTTAAACAAGTCCCTCTAAGGCAGCTAATCTCATCTATCTTGGCTTCACTTCAGAATTATCTGGAAATGGCTTAAGAAACCTCAACAGTAGGTCCTTAGGTTAAAGTTTCCAGAGCTTTTAGTTCCCTCAGGCCAGTATTGTTTCCAAGTGTCAGTACTTTAAAAACAAACAAACAAACAAACAAACAAACAAACAAACAACTTTGTATTAGCCTTTTTCCTATTGATGTGATAAGACACCGTGACCAAAGGAACTTATAAAAGAAAACATTTAATTAGGCTTACAGTTTCAGAGGGTTAGGATCCATAATAGCATAGTGAAGGCATGACAGGAATATCTGAGCGCTCACATCTTTATAGACAAGCAGGAGTCAGAGGGCACACTGGAAGAGATGTGAACCTTTTGAAGCCTAAAAGCCCGCACCCATGATGCACCTTCTTCAATGAGAACAACTCAGCTAATGCTTCTCAAATGGTTTCACCAACAGGAACTAAGTGTTCAAGTGTAAGAGCCCGTGGAAGCCATTCTCATGCTAACTACCACATGTTTATGTTGATTTTCTCTTTTCATTTCCACTCCCATGTGTTTGAGTGGCGCACATGTATGCACATGCCTATGCCTGTTTGCATAGGTGAGAACCACACAGAAGCCCACAGTTCAAGAGAAAAATGAGGAATCATCCTTGATGCTTTTCGTCCTCATTTATAGAGGCAAGGTCTCTCAATCACAGAGCACACTGATATGGCTAGTTTATTTAGACAACTTGCTCTAGGAAATCTTGTGTTTCTGTATTCCAAGGTTGGAATCCAAGGCTGGCTGCTATGGCAGCCAAAATTTATTTACATGGGTTCTGGAGATCTGAACTCTGTTTTTTATACTTACATGGCAAATGCTGTAACAACTGAACTAACTCTCCAGCCCAGAAATACTCATTTAAAATATTCACTATGGTAAGTGAAGAAAATCAGCGATTGGAAGTCATTGTTTCACGGACGGTGAATCAAAAATAAACATGCCTTGGTCAGCCTTGGTTCAAGCAGGGTCTTCTTTAAGTTTTTCCTAGGTACCATTGTGGACAGTGTTTATAAATGCCAGCCACATCTGTAAGGTTTAGTAGAATATCTGTAAGAATTATTTAAATGTTACTTTTATTCTTAATAAAGGTTGTATAATATCATAGTAAAGAGTCAAATGATCAAACAAACTGATGAGGTTACACTGTGAAATAAATTATGTAAAACTAAATATCAAAAGCAAATTTAGATCTATATACATAAAACTAAAAAGAATGAAAACATCTAAGTGGATAAAAAGTTTCCCAAACTGTAATCCTAGACAGAATATGATGCATGATCGAAATTGGACCAAAACATAAACCGGCTTAGTCTAATAACCTGAAGGCACATGACATTTCATTTCTTCCTAAAGTTTTATGTCACTTTGGCATCTTATTTCATAAATGTTTCATAGTGATATATTTCATATATCATAATATATATGCATTCAAGGCACTGGTGTAAATCTTTAAATGCAATAGCTATTTCACAGTTTTTATGTTGAAACATTATCAGAAAATTTCCATGAGAAGTTTCAGTTAGGTCAGAAGAATAATAGATTAAACTTTTCAGGTCAATGTCATGTATTGTCTTTGTTCTTGATTACTATTTTGGCCTTGGGGCTAAGGGCTTTTTATTTTAAAAAATAATAAGAAACTTAATAAAGGATTGTGACATTCAAAAGCAGTTCAAAATTCACTTAAGAGACTGACAGACCCAGAGGGACCTGTGTTGAAGAACTGTGTACATACTCTACTGAAATTACTGGTTGATTGGGTGATGTGTGTGCGTGTGTGTGTGTGTGTGTGTGTGTGTGTGTGTGTGTGTGTATGATAAACATATATATATATATACACACACACACATATATTTGTATATGTTTGCCTTCTCTGTTTTCTCAGCAAAAAAAAAAAAAGGCAGCCACTTCTTTTTAGTTTTTAAATAGTACTACAAAATTTACGGTTGATTTACATGTCTTTACAGAGATAATTACTAGAAATAACAGAAATAACAGTAACAGGCCAAATGGCCATGTTTTCAGCAAGTATATTAAAAAAAAGAATCTTAGACTCAGGAGATGCCTCAGTGGGTCCCCTAGTTTGCTTTATGTTGCTGCAAGAAAGACCACGACCGAAAGCAAGTTGGAGAGGAAACAGTCCTTACAAATATTACAGGTTCGAGTCCATCACTGAGGCACCAGAGCAGAAACCGGGATGGGAAGTTGAGGCAGAGACCATCAAGGAATGCTGCTTGCTTTCCGTGGCTTGTTCAGCTTACTGTTTTATACAACCTAGGATCACCTGACAAGGGTGAAACCACACCAGTAAGCTGAGCCCTCAATCAATCAAGAAATATTCCACATACTTGCCTGCTGTCAAATGGATAAAGACATTTTGTCAATTGTATTCCTTCTTCTTAGATGATTCCAGCTTGTGTCAAGTTGACAAAACCAAACCAAACAAAGCCAAACAAACAAACGGAAAACCTAACCAGCTCAGTGGATAAACTGCTTGCTATGCAAGTGTGTGGCTCTGAGTAGAGATCACCAGAATTCAAGATCAAGGCATGGAAGCCCAGATCTACGGTCCCAGTGCTCCTGTGAAAAGTTGGGAGGAAGGACAGGAGCTTCTCAAGCAGTATGTGAGCCAACTTGTCTGGCATAGGGCATAGAAACCTTGTCTCAAACACTGTAGAAGGCAAGGACCAACAATTGAAGTTGTCCTCTGACATCTCCATACATATCATGTCACATTTCTCTCTCTGTCTCTCTCTGTCTCTCTCATCTATTTCTCTGTCTCTCTGTCTTTCTCTCATGATTGAAAAATAGTACCTTTTGAGACACTTTCATACAAACAGAATTCCTCTAAGGTCACCTGGTAACATATGTTTAGTTAACTTTTATTCTTGCGTTGAGCATAATGTTAACAACTCAAATGTTGGGGGCAGGAGAGAGTACACAGTGGTTAAAGGCATGTACTTCACCCCCAGACAAACCCAGCACCGTGGCATATGGCTCACAATTGCTAGTAGTTCTAGCTCCAGGTCAGAGCCTCTGCAAGCATCTACATTCATATGCATAGAGACCTACACATTATTATAATTAATAAAAGATAAATAAATAAAATAGAAAGAACTTAAAAGTCTATTGTGGTATGTTGGCTTGCCCTTGAAATTCTAGCTCTTTCTGAAACAGGGGAAACAGAATTGCCATCAAGTCAAGGC
>NW_026585580.1:10706112-10733612 GCF_907164565.1 Psammomys obesus | reverse complement strand
TTTCTGCTTTCCTTAATTAAGCTTACCTCAAAGAACATTCATGCTTTTAATCCAAGATTGTTTCCCCAACCTTCGCTATGCTATGACACAAAAATGTCAGTCTACTGCCTATTCTGCAACGTGTGTTTCACTGCAAATCACAAGCCATGGTGATGCCAGAGCAGCAGAACCGAAAAATCTGAGACAGGGGTCTTTCCTGAGACTCATATTCCAACCAAGGACCATGAATGGAGGTAACCTAGAACCCCTGCACAGATGCAGCCCATGGCAGTTCAGTGTCCAAGTGGGTTCCATAGTAATGGGAACAGGGACTGTCTCTGACATGAACTGATTGGCCTACTCTTTAATCACCTCCTCCTGAGGGGGGGGAAGCAGCCTTACCAGGCCACAGAGGAAGACAATACAGCTACTCCTGATGAGACCTAAAAGACCAGGATCAGATGGAAGGAAAAGAAGACCGCCCCTATCAAAGGGAGGGTTTGGGAGGGAAGGAGGGGGAACTACAAAGTGAATAAAGTGTAATTAATAAAAAATTTAAAAAAAACTATTATTACTGAGATCAAGTCACAGAAAATACATCACCCAGTGCCTGTGAGAGCCGAAGAGGGCGTAGGTTTGTTGATGTGAACCCAGGCAGCTCACAGCAGCCTGTGAGAAGGCATCTCAAATGTCATTTGCACATAAATGAACAGTTTCCTTCATTGCCGCATGTTCAAGTTTTAGAACTATGAAGCCTTAGAAGAACAGAAGCTCCTATGCTATTGCCAAGTCTGTAAAAACCGGCAGTGTCCTTTACTTTCAATGTGATCATCACAAATTCGCAAGTCAAAGGATTTTCTGTGTGATGACTGCCATGAGGTCACCTCTGTGGAGAAAAGCAGTAGCTATCAGTAAGGAGGTGTGAGTCACACGGGTCACTGTCTAGGCCTTAGAGTGCAAATCAGTTCCTGAATAGGCCCAACTTCACTTTATAGAGCATTTGCCACACATCTTTGCAAACCACCCTACAATCCATGAAGGGAAGAGAGGATACAGCTCTTGCCCTTTAAAAATTACAATAGTCTGTTGGAATAAAGAGGACATTTCTGTTATCCCAAGTAACTGCTCATCTGTTTATAGCATTTTGTGGCTCCCTCAGGAGTACTTTCAGCCTTCATGTGAAATGGAGGTCTTTTCCCAACCAAAAAGTTAAGGTTGGGAAACTGCATTCACAGTGAAAGAAGAGAAGTTCAAGATGGAAGCAGAAAACATTGATTTTTAAAAATATTTACTGTGGGTCAGGAGAGACAGCTCACTGGCTAAAAGCAATGGCTGTTCTATTCTTCCAGAGGTCCTGAGGCAATTCCCAGCAACTAAGTGGTGGCTTACAACCATCTGAAACAGAAAGGATGGATGTCCTTTTCTGGTGAGCAGACATACATGCAGACAAAACACTCATATCAAAAAACATAAACAAACCTTTAAAATAAGTCAGTTGTGTTTATAGAAGCACAGTAAAGAGGAATTTATTAGGAATTATAGTAGTAGGCGTTGTACTGCAAAGGGGTCTTGACATGTGAGAGATGGGTTTGGCTCAGCTCTGATCACAGAATGGGAAAGTAGAGATTTATAGCCAACGACCAGGGGTAAAGGTCAGTGGATGGTACATCAGGTGTAGGAGGGAGTATGGCTGTATTACTCTAACACTGTTGTTGCTGAAGACGGGGGATAGTGCTCCTTTATGACCTGAGTGGTAATGGACGACAAGAGTCCAATCACGTATAGAAGTACTATGGGGAGGAGGGGTTTCGGGTAAACTGACTTTGCGGGGTTCTTTACAACACTGCACAGATGGTCTAGCAGAAGGTTCAGAAAACTGACTAACATTTGGACAAGCAAACAATCTATATCACCGTTCGTTTCTGCTTTGCTCGTGCAGTTTTATTAAGGAAAAAAAGAGACTGTGGGAATGAAGATGAACCAGACACATTGGTTCTGATTGTATTAAATGTTTTTAACTCTGGACGCTGGTTCTCAATGGGCCTGTCATTTCCCTCTCCCATGTCAGGCTGCTTCCCACAGAAAACATATGGCTCCAAAAGGCCGTATTTCTCTGAGTCAATCAAACTGTCTCCCGTAATTTATGTGGGGATATGAGAGCCACAGTGGCGGAGGATGGAGAGTGTATTTTGAGGGGTAGTGGTGGGAATTCTGGTGCACACTTGTTAGCGTCTGTGCTCAAGATGAGCTAAACAAAGTTAGAAAACTGCCAAGAAATGAAATGTCAAAAGGAGAAACTGAAGAGGCAAGACAGACTTCAGTTAATACTACTCTGAAGGGAAGTGAGACTGAACTCTGAAACAAGAGACAGGACACTTTTCAAATGCTGGGGTGAGCTCGTGGAAAATTACTGATGGACCTCAGGGTGGAGACTGGTGGATTTGATGAGACCAGGTGCTGGATGCTCCCTCAGATCTTCCCACAGACTGAGAGACGGGGGCCCTACTTCTTTTAATAGTTAACTTCTCCAAAGAAAGGCCTGAAAAGGATATCAGTGACTTATAGAAGATTTATATCTCAAAGGGACAAAAAAAAAAAAATTACAGTTGTGTTTTCCAAAGTCAATGCATGAAAGAAACGAAGGTCAGGAGTCCATTGTGATGAAGATGTCTGTCTAAAGTTCAGCTACACTAAGGATTACAACTTAGCATGTTTTGGTTAGCTATACCAGAGTTAAATATGTTCAAAGGTTTCTTTTCTGTGTCCCTCCTTTTCTGTCTCTATGTTCTCTCTCTCTCTCTTTCTTCCTTATCCCATCTCTGTACCTCTGTCTTTTTTTTTCCCCATAAAGCTAACTCTTGATAATATCTTTAAATCTGCATGCCTTGATTGTGGCTATTTGGTTCAAGATCAAATTATCATATTAATCATAGATTGATCAGTAATCAATTAGAGTGTGATGAAATGTATTTAGCATAACAGTACATATAATTGAGCTTATCATTTAAAACAAATTAAGATGTGTTGTGGGGAGTAATAAAGCTACTATTAGTTTCATCAATTTCTCTAAAATAACTATGGCTCAAAGTAAAATGTTGTGAGAACTTTTCCTCAGGGGATGCTAACAAATGTCCACTCTCCTCAGATTGGGCACCAACAATAGAGAAAAACAATAAATAATTCTACCAAAGCCCAATTTGGTGAACCAATGAGTTTTATTGGGTTTTACTTACAGGAGTGTAGGGAAGGTTTACTCATATGAGCATGAGAGATTCCAAAGCAGCACCAAAATGTCTCACCTCAGTTTGGATGATGATGGATTCCCCACTTCAGACAAAATTCCACACTCTATATATTCTAGAACTTTCCGGGGATGCAAAACCACTTGCAATTAGGGTACCAGGGAGGTCCAAGAAGAAGTGGTTGGGATCTCAGGTGGGAGTGTGTCTGATGACCTTCCTGTAGATAGTTTTTGCCACTTTGTGGGTTCTTATTTTCCTGCCCTTATCCTCTTAGTTTCACCCCCCCCCAACACTAGATAGGAGAAAAAAAGGATATAGGGGAGAGAGGACTGATCCTGATCCTAATTCTTGTAGCTGACCTTTGAGACTTTGTGGGTTCTTTTTTTTCCCACCCTTATCACACGTTTCACCCTCTTACACTACATAGGAGAGAAACAGGATACAAGGGAAAAGGGAATCAGGAGCATCCCCAAATCTTTCTTTCCTTTTGTTTCTTCTTTGATGACAGCTACTAGCAAACCACAACCAACCTCCTTAAATGACCAACGACAACTCTTACCACCTAGCACTTACATAACCTCTGAAAAGTTTCCAGAATTCCAGACATTATGCAATCACAGAAAATATCTGCAGCTGGCAAAACCATGCTTCTGCTAGAGCATGAGACAAATTATAACCAGCTGCTGTGGCCAGTCAGAAGCAGCCTCATATCCCCACACCTGGGATTAAAGTGGTAACACATTTTTATAATGTTCCTGCGTTTTTAAAGAAAACAAAATTCCGAAATTGTCACTACATTCCTCTCTTATGTTTTAGGCCATTAATTACCCGGGTCTAGTAAGAAATTATAAACAGAGCTATTTTTCAATGAAATAAGCACTTTTTGAGTCAGTGGCCAAGGTTTTCAGAAGACACCTAGCCTTAACCCTGATCACTTTTAATCTCTATCTGTTTTGATGGTATCCACAGCTTTTCATTCTCTGTGGAGATATGAGCAAATCTTCACCCCCAGTGCAAAACTCCACTGGCTTCTGTTCTGATGTTGACACCTTCCCACCCCTCTTTCCATGATGGTGTATCAACAAGGCTAGTCTTGGTTGCATCTAATGAAGATGTTCATAACTGATGTACTCAGAGGGCAGAATTGCAAAGTAAATGAGCAAAATAGATTTGATTATATATAAGTTGTGAAATACAGTAATGGGTAAAGTACCATTTTCCTAAGGAATATATAGAATATTTGGCTTTTTCTTTTTTAATTTTTATTTTTTTATATTAATCACAGGTTATTTACTTTGTATTCGCGCAGTAGAGCACTATCCCTCATTTCCTCCCAATCTCACCCTCCCTCATCTTCTCCCTGCCCCTCTCTAAGTCCACTGATAGGGGAGGTCCTTCTCCCCTTCCATCTGAATCTAGCTTATCAGGTATCTTCAGGACTGGCTTCAAAGTCCTCCTCTGTGGCCTAGCAAGACTGTTTTTCCCTCAGCGGGTGGGAGAGGGAGGGTAAAGGAGCCAGTCATTGAGTTCATGTCAGAAATAGTTCTTGTTCCCCTTGCTAGGGAAATCCACTTGGTTACTGGGCTACCATGGGCTACATGGTCCTTGGTTGGAGAAACAGTCTCATAGAAGGCCTCTGTGCCCTGATGTATTTTGTCCTTGTGGAGCTCCTGTCCTCTCTAGGTCATACTAACTTCCCCTTCTTTCATATGATTCTCTGCACTCTGCCCAAGTTTTGGTTATGAGTCTCAGCATTTGCTTTGATACACTGCTAGTCAGAGTCTTTCAGAGGCCCTCTGCAGTAGGCTCCTGTCCTGTTACTTGTTCTCTCCTGCTTCCCCTGTTCATCCCATTTGTCTTTCTAAGTGATAATTGATCATCTTACTCCGGGTCCTCTTTCTTGTTTATCTTCTTTAGGTGCACAGATTTTAGTATGTTTATCCTATCTTATAGGTCTATATAAGTGAGTATATACCATGTGTGTCTTTCTGCTCCTGGGATATCTCACTCAGGATGATCTTTTCTAGATCCCACAGTTTGCCTGCAAATTCCCTGATTTCCTTGTTTTGTATTGCTGAGTAGTATTCCATTGTGAAAAAGTACCACAATTTCTGTATCCATTCCTCCATTGATGGACATCTGGTTTGTTTCCAAGTTCTGGCTATTATGAATAAAGCTGCTTCCAACATGGTTGGGCAAATGTCCTTGTTGTGTACTTGAGCTTCTTTTGGATATATGCCTAGGAACGGTAAAGCTGGATCTTGAGTAAGCACTATTCCTAATTGTCTGAGAAAGCACCAGCTTGATTTCCAAAGTGGTTGTACAAGTTTACATTCCCACCAGCAATGGAGGAGGGTTCCCCTTTCTCTACAACCTCTTCAGCATGTGTTGTCACTTGAGTTTTTAACCTTTGCCATTCTGATGGGTGTAAGGTGAAATCTCAGGGTCGTTTTGATTTGCATCTCTCTGGTGGCTAAGGATGTTGAGCATCTCTTTAGGTGTTTCTCTGCCATTCTATATTCCTCTACAGAGAATTCTCTGTTTATATCCATACCCCATTTTTTAATTGGACTGCTTGATTTATTGCTTTTTAACTTCTTTAGTTCTTTATATACTCTGGATATCAGCCCTCTGTCAGAAATAGGGTATAGTTGGCTTTTTTTATGTTAAGGTTAATATAAAATACTAAAATATTTTCATAGAATCAAGATGTTATTATGTTCCAAACCAAAATTTGATGCTAGCTCACTATTTAAATAAATACATTCCAAATATTCATAACATACCCTGGCTCAATTTTATGACATTACTTCAATGTTTATTGAAATCTTTTTGTATATTCTGCTAGAATATTATCTATTATAATTTAGAAAAGGTTCCACATTGTTACCAGATATGCTAATCCATAATCACCAAGGACCTGACCGACAATCTGATTGCAAATGATCTTACTTCATTCTTATGGGGTTAGTACTGGGCAATTTATAAAAGCAAGCAAATAAATTGACTTTTAAAGACCTATAAATTAAAAAATATATATCTATACTATTTTTAAAACATTATTTCTCTGTCTCTCTTTGTGTGTGTGTGTGTGTGTGTGTGTGTGTGTGTGAGAGAGAGAGAGAGAGAGAGAGAGAGAGAGAGAGTGTGTGTGTGTACCAAAAGTGTCCAGAAAAAATGCAGTTAATTCCCTGGAGCTAGAGTTACAAGTAGTTGTAAACCATTCATGGGCATTGGGAAATATACTTGAGTTCTCTGGGAGAAAAGCGAGTATTCTTAGCTACTGAGTCATTTCTCCAGCTCCCAAGGATAAGTATTTAGAAGTCAGATTGACACTATATTCCTTTTAGCAGAAAACAATAGTTAATTATCTCCACAGGACCTGTGATCTATCTGGTAATGAGTTCTTGGCCCAGGATTCAATACTATCATAAAGTAGCTGACTACTTCCATAACTTTTATGCCACCATTGTACCCATAAGTGTATCTTACCAGGCCAATTGATATGGTATTTCACAGGGTTCACAGTTAGATGTAAAATGGTTCGAATTTTATACCCCAGTAGTAAGTAAGGTGCTTTCCAGCCCTATCCTGATTAGTATCAGCTTGATTTCTCTATGTCCTGTGACTCAAGTGTGTGTTGTGTTCAGCAATACGGTCTTTCCATCAAATTCTATAATTTAATTTGTTTATAGACCTCTGCCTGAAACTCTATGGTTGGCAATGCTTGGGAATGTTTCAATTTTGGGGTGAAGATTATACTTTGTTTTCACAACTTTAAAAATCATATCTGCCGTAACAATCTTCACATTTTGTTGTCTGCTTTGCCTTGCTCTTTTGTTAGTCTTTAGTATCTTTTCAAAGTTTTGAAATCTTGCATTGCTGAACTTTCTGTGTCACTATAATTTCCGAGTCAATTTTTATTCCATATGGATTATCAATGCATTTGGGGCTTCTTACTGGTTCACACATGTCTTTTATAGGCTCATATGTACTGGATACCTGGCTTCTAGAGGAGATCATACCGGCTACCATCATGTGTCCCCATACTCAGTCCCACTTACATGGGCATAGCTGTTCTGAACAAACATTCACTCCATTTTTACATTTTAATTAATTAGTTAATTGTGTGTGATGGGGTTGCACACATATCATGTGCACATGGAGGTCAGAGAAGAACATCATGGAATTCTGAGGACTGAACTCTAGGTATCAGACTGACACTGTCGGGCATTAGAAAGATTCATTTCATGAGCCATCTCAATGGCCCTAGACAATGTAAGAAACCATTCTAATGGGGAGTTATCATCACACCTTTTGTAAAGCTCTTCCATGTGGGCTAAACAATGACAATTATTGAAACTGTACTAATTTGGATCCTAGAATTAAAGTAACTTATTTCTCTATATTCTTCTCCTCCTTTCCTGATGGTGCCCAGTTGTGGACAGTCAGAAAAGGTGTTTATCCATCACCTAGCATTCTTTTATTTATTGGTTACCCCTAGCATTGGCCACTCACCAACTGATTAAAGCTAGAGAATCTCAACATCCTTCCCGTTCTACTTCCTGTGAACACTAGAAGAAAGGACACTTACTCTGATATGGACCTGATCTCTCTTTAGAGTCTACACCATGCTAATAGAATGGGTGTTACTTGCTCTTCTAATAAATCTCTTATCCGTGTCCTTTCTAAACTCTAAACCTGAAGTATTATAGCTTATCATACAGAAATCTTCATTTGTTGAATAAAAATAATATATTTTAAGAACTTTTTCTAAATAGTATCCCATTTCTGACAGGTTAATACAAACTATTACTCTACATGTTTTCCAGAGGAGAAGCTCTGTGTCATTCTATACTGTGGCTATCCCTGTCTTCCACACCTGCAGACACCCCCCAAAACTGTGGTAGCCGAACATTACTTGTGTTACTAGTGGAAATTCAGTCATAATTTACTTTTCCTGTTTTGGAGAATTTAATGTGCCAAAGAGAAAAAGAGTGAGCACAGGAATTGGAGGCATAAAGCATACAATTTATAGCCTTTTCTTTCAATGGATTCAGAACATAATAGAACTCCACTTTCATCAGAAATAAGAAGCGCTGAAGTTCTTTCTCCATGTGAATTTATATACAGTGACTACCCTGGAGAGACAGCAGGGAGCATGCACATTAACATTTGCAGAGACTAGGCTGAAGAGAGAGCTGAGAGCATGCACTCTAATGTGTGCTGTGACTTCCCTGGAGTGACAGTTGGGAGTACTCACACCAATGTATATACTGGAGAAAGAGCTCAGACCATGGGTACTCATGCAGTGTACTCACTTCCTGCTCAAAAAACAAAAAAAGTGACTTAATAAAAAGACATGGGTAAGTCAAAGAACTAAAGTCACGATGGAGGAGTATGCAAGGTTCTCTGGCTTCATTTGTACATAGGTACATCATGCTTGGCAGTGGTCCCCTTTGGTTCAGATGCTTCCCAGGTCTGTCTGTTTTATTCATGCTGACAGGACTGTACTGACAAAGTATCTTTGGGTCATCAAATATGTATTCATTATTGAACTGCTATAATACCTCTCTTAGTAACCTGCTGTGCTTCTCATGAAATTTTAAGCTGTACACCTAATTTCTTGATGGGATCTTATGTGCGGAAACAGTAAAGCCCAGTGTGGAGCCTGGAGTAAAAGGGAGGCAGGGCTTGTGCTTGATAACTATGGACCTGATCAAGCTATGCTTGAGTACTAGGCAAGACATTTATGGAGATGCTTATTTCCTGAGCCAGCTGCTTGCAGAGAAAACTGCGAGGAGGAGGCACCATCCAATTGTCTCAGCATTCATCCCTTATAACAGATTGAAAACTAGTGATCCATTCCTTAGCCTAAATATGCCCCTCACAGCTTTACTATAACACTCAGAATAGAAGGCACACAGAAGAAAGAAGAAGATAAAGCTTTTCCAACCCCCCTCCAAGTGCCACAAAGAAGAAGACTGGTGAAGTTAGCTCAGGAAATGAGCTGGAAGGGAGAGAACATCTGTCTAGAATTTCTGCTGCTGTCCAGTGGTGCTCAGCATGGTCTCCAGTGGCAGTACCATGGACATCAAAATGACCCTCTGTGGCTGCACAAGCCACAGATACTGTCGCAGCTCTTTCCGGCAAAAGATCTAGCCAGTTAACATTCCAGCATGGAGGAGAGATGAGCTCCTGGGACCCATGGCTACATCAGAAGCTATTGATAGTTCATTGCTCTAAGAGAGTGAGTGTTAATTTTCTTTAATCCTGTGGGCCACGGTAGATAAGCCTTTATCTAGTGAATGTGTATATCTATAAAGACAGCATAAATGGATTATAAAGCAAACTAAGACAGAACATAAAGTCTGGAAGGGGTGGAAGGGTGAGGGATGGATGGAAGGAGTTAGGAGAAAGACTAGCAAGTGAATATGATCAAAATAAATTACAATCTTAAATAGAATTCTCAAATAATGATCAAAATATTATATAGTAAAATAAATAGTTGTTGAATGAACAAATGAACATACAAGGCATTTATACATACAAGCCCCTTTCAATTGTTTGTGTTTTTTTGAGAGGGACTCAAGCTCCAAATTCAAACTTGCCTAGGATGGTAGACTTCCTAACTCAGCTTTCTTAGTGATGGCAAAGCAGGCTGTACCCCCATGCGTGGGTTCTAATGTTTTTTTTTCTGTCTTTTCTAAATGACATTCAGTTTTACTGATTTCTATTTAAGCTGTAGATTGTATAATATTCTGACTATTATGGAGGAGGAAACTCGGGGCTCTGTATTTGTCTCCCTTGCCTACAATTTCTTCTACTGATCATACCGGCCATGTAGGTTGTTTCTACTTTCCTGTCACATTTTTAAAAACTGTATTTTCCAAGTCAGAATACAACAAAACACTATTACCATTGATCTCCCAGTGTTAAATTGAACTAGTGCTTCTTATCCTCCATATATACAATTATTTTATAGATCTAAAGAAAGATCAGGACACCTGGTATCAATTTCTCTTACATTTATTTAGAGTCATACTTCACAACATTTTGGCACAGTTGAAGAACAATGGTTCTCCTACTGATTGACTGGTTTTTTTTATTAAATTTTTATTTTTTTTAGTATTAGTTACAGTTTATTAACTTTGTATCCCAGCTGTATCCCGCTCCCTCATTCCCTCCCAATCCCACCCTCCCTCCCCCATCTTCTCCCTGCCTCATTCCAAGTCCACTGATAGGGGAGGACCTCCTCCCCTTCCATCTGACCCTAGCTTATCAAGTATCTTCAGGACTGGCTGCAAAGTCCTCCTCTGTGGCCCAGCAGGGCTGCTACTGTTGAATGATGGTCATACTTCCAAACCTGACCTAAGTTTAACCCTTATACTTCAGAGAAACATCTCATAAGAGTTTTAAGATGCTCCCTTTGAGCTACAGAATATATTTTACTACTGTGTAAGTAAAATTAATAGCAAAAGAATACATTTATGTATTTTCATGTCTTGTAAATTATTATAGGTATATAGTAATGTTTGCAACTATTAACATCTTTGCCCATGATTCTGTACTTTAGAGGAAAAGAGAAAGTGGAGAATAGCCACAAATAATATAAAAAACCTTGATGTGACTCCATCCAAGCAAGTGAAAGACCTGTATGAAAAACTCTTCAAGTCTCTGAAGAAAGAAATTGAAGAAAATATCAGAAGATGGAAAGATCTCACATGCTCATGGATTGGTAGGATTAACATAGTGAAAATGACCATCCTGCCAAAAGCAATCTGCAGATTCAATGCAGTTCCCATCAAAATACCAACAAAATTCTTTACAGACTTTGAAAGAACAATTCTCAATTTCATATGGAAAAATAAACAAACAAACAAAACCCAGAATTGCTAAAACAAATCTGCACAATAAAAGATCTTCTGGAGGTTTCTCCATCCCTGATCTCTAGCTATACTATAAAGCAACAGTAATAAAAGTGGCATGGTACTATAATACAAAGAGACTGCTAGACCAATAGAATTGAATTGAATATCCAGAAATAAACCTACACACTTACAGATACTTGATTTTTTACAAAGAAACCAAAACCATACTATGGGGAAAAATAGCATCTTTAACAAATGGTGTGGTCTAACTGGATGTCTACATGTAGAAAAATGCACATAGATCCATATTTATCACCATGCACAAAAACTAAGGTCCAAGTGGATCAAAGACCTCAACATAAAACCAGACACACTAAATCTGTTAGAAGAAAAAGTGGGGAAGAGCCTTGTATTCATTGGCACAGGAGAAAACGTCCTGAACAGAACACCAACAGCACAGGCTCTAAGATCAACAATTAATAAATGGGACCTCATGAAACTGAAAAGCTTCTGTAAAGCAAAGAACACTGTCATCAGAACAAAAAGACATCCTACAGACTGGGAAAAGATCTCCACTTGTTTTCTGAAATACTACTGTTTTGAGAATATCGTGGAACATTGATAGAGAAGGCAAATGAGCGAACGGTGAATGATCGTCCTTTTTCCTCCTTTCTTATCTGGTCTCTAGCAAATGTGCTTGCCTGCTCTTGGGGTATGTCTTCACATATCACTTATGGCAATGAAGACAATACCTCTAGATAGCCTCTCAACCCAGGTGTTTCTAATTTGTGGCAAGTCACCTCTAAAAGTAGCCATCCCAACCACTAATATAATTTTTAGCCTGCTTACACATAGTTTTCAATAAAAAGGTATTCAAGAGAGAAATCTAAATTCCCAGAATTGAACTTTAGAATAAAATTAGAAATTTATTAAATTGATAAATTCCCCTCTAAATTTGTGTTAGTTATTTTTTTTTACTATGATATTATTTTCTCACAATGACATGTGACAGAACCAGCTTTTTTCCTCCTCACTGACAGAATGAGCCATTGGACTTCTTGAGTGGCACTGCTTTGGTCTCAAAGATACTTTTGTATATGAACCAGATTAAGCATATTTGGATTTCTTAGAACCTTATTTGATTCTTGTTCTTATCTGCCTACTAGGGGGTTCACTTTTCTCTAAATAGAGACCTTTAATAACAGTGCTTTATATTTTAAGGGAATTAGATCATTACTGAAATGGGATGCACTTCTAAATTTCTCTACTTTTACTTTGTTAGCTTTGTCTGATTTCAGCATCATTATAGCTTTTTTTTATATATAGTTTATGTTTTTGAGAGAGAGTTTCACATGGCCCAAGGTGGCTTCCTTGCATTGCAAAGGCTGTCCTTGAATTCTTGATTCACCTCCTGCTACTTCTCATGACCAGCAAGTACCATTATATCTGACCTTAAGGTCACTATTTTTATCTCTTAAAGGCTCCACCCAATAGGGGATCGAAGTGGATGCACAGACTCACAGTCAAACATTGGGCAGAGCACAAGGAGTCTTATGGAAGAGTGGGGGACGGATGGAAGGACCCATAGAGGACAGGAGCTACACAAGAAGACCAGCAGAGCCAACAAATCTGAAGGGCCGAAGGGGGCAGGGGCTGCAGAAACTGATGCACCATCCAAGGACCATGCATGGAGAGCATCCAGACTTCCTGCAAAGATGTAGCCTGTAGGCAGCTCAGTCTCCATATAGGGGGCCTGGGACTGTCTCTGACATGAACTCTCTTGCTTGCTCTTTGCTCACTTCCTCCAGGCAAGGCAGCCTTGTCAGGCCACAGAGAAAGAGGATGCAGGCAGTCCTGAAGAGACTTTATAGTCTGGGGTCAGTTGGTAAAGGAAGAGGTCACTGGGATAGGCTGGAAGGTGAAGAGAGGATGGGACTTGGAGGAGACAAGGGATAAGGTTACAACTGGGATGTAAAATGAATACATTCATATAAAAAAGAAAAGAAAAGAGATTGCTCAAAAGTCTATTAAATATTACATGTGATTAAATATTAAAATTTTCAGAAATCATGCAAACACAGAATCACTTTTTCTAAAACTGTATATTTTATATCATATATGATGTAAATTTATAATACTAACATTTTAATTATGATAACTGAAATATTCTTTATATAATAAGCATTTTATATAGATTTAAAGATAGCACAGAAGCCTTAGTCTAGTAAAGTGTCTGTTATTAACATTTTGGAATAACTATTCTGGGACAGCCAAAATCCAGAGTTCTTTGTGTTTCAATATTCTTATCATAACATATAGAGGAGATTTAAATGATTTATTCAAGGTTAAGAACATAGTTTATCCCAATTTTAATTGAAATATGATTTCATAAAAATTGACTTGGTCTAATAAAATTAGTATCATTGAATAGACAGGAATCTAAAAATTACTGGCAAAGAGAATCTCTTTATAAACAAGCATTCAATCAGATTATTTTACTGAACACATATATTCATAATTAGACTTAGAGTCACAAAGGCTAAAGACACAGGACTTCTGATTAAGGGGGAAAAAAAGGCTTGATGTGTGGATGTAGAGATTGTTCGCCACTTAAGAGCAAGGGCTGCTCTTGTCGCCGGTCTGAGTTTGATTTCCAGCACCCATACAGCAGTTTCCTACCATATGGTACTCCAGTCTTAGGGCATCTGATGTCCTATTGTGACCTCTGTGGTTACTGTGCCCTTGTGGCGCACAGATGTCCATGCAGACAAAACCATCTTACACATAAAAATATCTAAAAGTAAAAAGGGACTTACTGTGAAAAGTGTGTTTCCTCAGCTAGGTTAAAGCAGTGAGGATAGAAGCCAGACGGAGTGGCATGCTGAAGGGGTGGTGGAGGAGTTTGAGAGTTGGGGATAGAGAAGTGAGATCGGCAGGTCAGGCCACGGGAGAGCAGCGCATCTTTACAGCTCATGGATGACACATTGCACCAATATTTTTTTAAAATATTCATTATTATCATTTTAGTATCCAGAGCAGTCATCGTGAAAAATAACAGAGCTACGCTCGTGAGAGATTCCAATGACAATTACAAATCACGATTCCCTTTGGAATTGAGAAGACATGTGGCTATAAAACCCCTGACATTTATAGAAGACTCTAGTTTAGTAGGCCGGGCACTTGTTCCTACACAGCAGTAAAGCTTTCAGTTAGAGAAAACCTTCCTGAAAGCAGCTTTGCCTTCTATAGCTCATCTAAATCTGCCTTTATCTGATAGTAAGGAAATTTGCCTTATAACAACCAATCTGGATTTATCATATCAGAAACATATGTGGTCCATTGTGTCTATGTCATAACTGTAATGACAACATTTTTTTTTGAATTTTATTTTTTTTCTTATCAGTTACATTTTATTAACTCTGTATCCCAGCCATGTCCCGATCCCTCATTCCCTCCCAGTCCCTCCCTCCCTCCCTCATCTCCACCTTGCCCCTTGCCAAGTCCACTGATAGGGGGGACCTCCTCCCCATTCATCTGATTCTGTTTTATCAGGTATCTTCAGGACTGGCTGCAAAGCTCTCCTCTGTGGCCTAACAGGAATGCTCCTCCCTTGGGGGGTGGGGAGGCCAAAGAGCCAGTCATTGAGTTCCTATAACAACATATTTTTAAAGTAATAAAATTACATTTTCACAGATCCATCGGTAGTAAACTGATCATATCCAGATGCATGGACAACAAAACTATCCTCATCAATTAAATAAAGGATTCCAATTAATTGACGGTGGTGAGAAGATTTACTTTTTCCTTCCTCACTTTAGAACCTGACTATCAATTTACATTTGTCTGTAATACTCTTCCTTTCCATGGGATATACGTGCAACTGTTAATTTCATCACTTGGCCCAGGAGAACAGGTTGATAATAGCATTAGCCTTATTTAAATAGTCTCACAGTGTGGCAATTTGTCACAAAATATTAGCTCCATCCAGCATCTGAGGTATGAGGCATGAGGAGAGCCAAGACTAAGATTAACACAGAAGTGGCACATTTGGATGGGTTTGGAAGAAGCACAAGGTCAGAATCAAGAAGAGCCATGGTGCTGAGAGCTGGAACCACCAGCAGACATCTTGGCTCTTTGCCCTAGGGCCCTCAGAACCTCCTATGTGGAGTTTTAGTCATCAAGTTTAAACTGGGCGCAGCCCTTCTTTGGTTAGGAGGGAGAGACAAAGGTATTGGTTTTGAAGTGGTCCCGTACAGCTTCATATATTTAAGGTCAGATCTCTAACTGGAGGCAGCACTATTTTAGATGAAGACATCTTTGGGGCGTCTTCCTACATACAGGACATTGTGGGCATGCCTTTGGGCATATCTTTTCCCAGGTCTCTCTCTCAGCTGCCATGAGCTGTGTAGCTCTCCTCTTACGTGTTTCTGCCTTGCCTCAGGCTATAAAAGCAGTGCAGCCAGCACATCACCATAGACTGAAGCTTTTGCTGCAGGTAAAATAAGCCCTTCATTTCTTTGTGTCTCCCAGATACTTGTCTAAGCCATGAAAATTTGACTAGCGCAGAAGGGTTGGTGCCTTTTTACACAAGTTGTTAAGACCGGATAAAGCCGCCTAGTAAACGTGTGTGGATAAAGTACAGAGATCCTGGAGAACCTGTTGATGGCCAAGAACACAAGCTTTAGATGGAGAATCACAGACGGGCCTCACTCTCACTCACACTCTCCGTGTTCCGTTCAGCAGGAACACAGATTCCACCCAGTCAAGATGTCAGCATACACTTTCCAATCTTGTCAGGTTCTTTTTCTCATGGTTCGGCCAACGTCTTGTCTTCTGTGGGAGGGATGTTGGCCTTGACATTCTTGTGGTTTGGTGAGGCTGTCCTCTGAGAAATTGTTCTGGGCTTTGGTGTCATCAAAATACTACTTTGTATTTATCTGGTTCAATCTGCGTTTGATCTCTGTAACTAACTTGAGTTTTCCTTTTTGAGATATTACGTAGGCTGTATGGCCTCAAAACTTCCTATGTAGGTAGTTCCCATGCCTGGCTCATTTACTAATATTTTAAAGTAATATATAGGGCCAAATAAACAGGACAGCCCAAAATTTATGTCAATATTGGAAGTGAAAACATTCAGAGCATAGAGTAAAAACATAAAAGCTAAGATACAACATGTGAAATATATAATAGCTTAAAGTTTATTGAAAAACCTGGAATTATAAAAAAGAATTATTAATTATTTTATAATTATTTATAATTATAATTTAATAATTATAAAAGAATTATATATTATAAAATAATTTTATAATTTAATAATTATAAAATAATTAATAATTATAAAAAATAAATCAACCTTTGAAATAGTAAATTTTCACTTTCCTTTCATTGCAGCCCAACAAACCCAATAGATAGGAAGAAATGCTGAGCCTGCATTACCTTAAGGAGGCAGCTAAAGAGACATGTCAGCAGCTTTGCAGCCACAAATCAAAATAATAGAGATGAGTTCCAAATTTCTATGGCGTACAGAGGGCTGCAAAAAGTATCCTTAAACATTCAAAAGAAAATTTATAAATTACAGTAACTTCATTCTCTAACTCGAAATTTCAGCAGAAATAGCACATGAAGAAACAGCTGCAAACTCAGAGATCCATACATGGAATCTTCACTTAAACAAAAGGGCAAAATACAAACCCAGGCTTGCTAAAGAAAGAAAGAATAGTACAGAACACTGAGTCCACAATAAGGTCAATGTCTTGAATCAATTTACATTAAAAAAAATTAAAAATCATGTGTAAGTCAACTCTAAGAACTAGACGAAGAAATTAAGTAAACATAAGGATGAATGCAAGGGGGAAGGCCATGAAAGAACATGGTGGTCAAGAATGGAGGAAATGGCAAGATGATAAACCAAGAGGTCTCTGTTTAGAAATGAAAGAGAAGAAACCTAAAAAGACAAAATGATAGCACAGAGTTAAAAACAAGGATACTATACGGATATAGTAGATATTAAAGATTATGAAATTCTGGGAAATGTATGATCTGATGAACTCTGTGCTTGAATAGGTCAATGTGTGATTAAAAAAAAAATAAAAAGAACTGAAAGAATTCAAACTAGCACTAAAACAGTGATTTGCAGAAGCCACAGTATTAGCACGTGCATTTGTTCAAATTTCAAAGAACAAAATCCCTGTAGAATTTTGGAAGTTAGAAAAGGAGAGAAAAGGCTGGAGAGATAGCTCAGTGGTAAGGAGCACTGTCTGCTCTTTCAAAGGACCTAGGCTCAATTCCCAGCACCCACATAGCAGCTTACAACTGTCTGTATCTGACACCTTCACACTAATGCCCATAAAATAAAATTTAAAAAAAGAAAAGGAGAGAAATAAAATAATTTTATGAAACCAGCAAAACATTATAAATTTTCCCTCTGTTATGACTCTCATGTAACCTGAATGGTACTGGCCCTTCAGAGGCACAGGGATATTCTTAATCCTGACAGTGTGGTTGTATATTTATTCCCCTTCTTTCTGGGTCTCTCCCTGGGTCACAGTAATGATTATTTCTAATTCTCCCTGACCTCATTTTACTTTTTAATTTATTATGCTGTACATTCACACCATAGATTTAAAATTTTGCATGCCTGTTTAATATGCAACGTTTAAAACTCCTCATGGAAGAACATTTGGAAAAATTATTTTATTTAGAATATCTTAAAAAACAAATTCAGTGCCCACAGAAAATTTGTAAATAGTACTTTTTTTATTAGTTGATTCCTCTATTTATTAATCTTTTTATTTTACTATTATTTCAGTTTATTTACATTATATTCCAAAGGTGTTCCCTCCCTCATCTCTTCTCAGTCCCCTTCCTCCCCTTCTTCTTGTTCCCCTTTTCCTTTCTCCTCAAAAAAGGTGTTTCCTGTCCCCATGTAGCAACCCTCCCCAAGCACATCAAGTCACATCAGAATTGAGGCCAGTCAAGGCAGCACTGCCGGGGGGGAAGGAATCCAGAATCAGGCAATAGAGTAAATAGTACTTTATATTTCAGCCTCTTACGGAGTCACTTAATGCTAACATTCAGCTCCATTTTCATGCTCACCCTTGATTAATAGCAGATTACAGAGCCTATGTCAGAGCCAGCCCCAGATCCCCTTACTGGAGACCCTATACAAAGCCCATATCTTTATCATCCTCCATGTCTGCTGTTGCCAGTGGTGCTACATAAACACAGCCAGGCAGGTCTGATGATTGCAATTCATTTGCATCCTTATCCAGCATTGGTACTACTAGATAATGCTATAGTGCTAATATAGTTCTCTATTTTTCGTTTAAAGAGAAATCTTATTCTGTTTTCCCTTTTGGCTGTGTGAGTCTACAATGCCACCAGCAGTGTATGAGAACTCTGCCTGTGCAGAAAGAGAATCGTATTTTTTTAATAATAGCTTTTACTTTTTTTTTTTAAGATTTATTACAATACAGTGTTCTGCCTGCATGCCAGAAGAGGGCACCAGATCTCACTATAGATGGTTGTGAGCTACCAGGTAGTTGCTAGGAATTGAACTCAGGACCTCTGAAAGAGTAGCCAGTGCTCTTAACCTCTGAGCCACCTCTCCAGGCCCTAGCTCTTACTTTTTGATAATAGCTTTTCAAAACAATATGTTATCCCCTCTTTTTATTTTGATTTGCAACACTGTGAGCAGTTGATATTGGAAACTTGTTTATGTACCTTCTGGCCATTTATATGGCCACACTTGAGAGATGACCAGTCAAATCTTTTTCTAATTTTAAAATCAGATCTTTTGGGTGTTGAGCTCCTTAATTATTCTGAATATTGATTTCTGAAAACACGAATAGTTTGCAAGTATTTTCTTCTGTGCTGAGGGTTGTTTTAACTCCTTTGCTTGAAGATATTTCTTAATTTATAATAATTCTACACCTATCTTTACTTTTGTTGCCTGTGCTCTTGGGCTGGTTCTACAGCTCATCTCAAATCTCTGCTTTCGATGATTTAATTCTCATTTAATGCTACACATGTGTATCTGGTTCTTCTAGTACTATTTATTTAAGAGTCTGTCATTTCTCAAGGTCAGTACAGTGACTTGGAGAGTCATGTCTATTGTTGAGTGTGAAAGTTGTCAGTTTTTATGGCTGAGGGGTATTCTATTGAATAAAGTAAAACTGACCTCTTGTTCCTGTGATTAACACCTGGATTATTTCAAGTTTTTGATTATGGTAAATTAAAGGAAGCATTATGAATATTATAAAGATTTTTAATAAGAATATGTAGTTCTTTCAGTATCATTTAATTGCGATTCACTATTTCCTCCACTGAATTATTTAACTGCATTGTTGAAAAATCCTCTGACCATGTTTATATGACTATTTCTTTGTTTCATTTACTGGCCTGTATGTTAATCCTTCACCATCCTGACTTCACTACTGTGGGTCTACGACAAGTTCAGATTCAGGATATTTTATCTGATTTTGTTCTTTTAAGGTACTTTAGCGATTCTAGTTTGTCTTTTAAACTTTTTTGTCAAAGTCAGACTTTACAATTATAGAATGAGTTCTACAAATATGTTAATTTAGATTGAACTAAATTTATGGATCCATTTGTGGAAAATCAGCAGCTTAAGGTTATTGAATATTCTAACTCATAAACACTGTGCATCTCTCATTAATTTAAATCTTTAATTTAACTCAGAAATGTTTTATCATCTTCCACGCACATGTGTTATAAATAACATGCGTTAAGCTTATGTATAAGCATTTTGCTGTTTTAAATGCTATTATAGATGGTATTACTTATTTCCTATTCCAATTTCACTGTTAGTATATATAAACAGCACTGATGTTTATAAGTTAATTTTATATCCCATGACATTGATATATTTTCTGCCTTGAAGACTTTTCTGATGGGCTCTTTTGGACTTTCTGCTTGGCAATGTCTTCATGACAAAGATGAGTGCGGTTTTGTGCCTTCTTTCCAGTGTGGGTGTCTGCTATTCCCTTTGTTATGGCCTGTGTTGGCTGGTATTCGAGCATGTGGGTAGGGAAAATGAGAATCCACATGCTTCTTGAGTGTAAATATCGGAAGACTCATCCATCGCATCTCACTCCCATGACAAGGATTTGCTCCAAAACTTTCACGGTTCCTTTCTATGGCTTAGAAAACTTTTTTCTATTGGTAAGTTGTGAAGAGTTTTAAATGTAACTAACCATCAAAATCACCTACAGAACTAGATTATATTGCTTTTCTTTCTCAGTCTGCTAATGCTGTGAATTGTATTGACCTAGTTACATATGCTAAACCAAAATTTTACTTGTAAAGCTTCTCTACTAAGAAGTTTGTCTTTTTTGCCACATTGGTGAATTTGATTTATTAAAATTTTAAGGATTTATGTACCTGTAATTTAATGGGTTATTTAGGAGAGCGGATAGTTTAGTAAACATGTTGACAGCAAAGTAGATTTTGCAGATAAATAAAATATAAATATTGTAGCAATCAAGTGTATGCTTCTTGATTGTTTGAAGTAAATAATTCCTCTTGTTTGATGGCTTTCTGAGGATAGAAGATGAAAGAGATATGGAGAATATGCAGTGGGATCAGATATCACAATATAAAAACTAACTTGGGTTTTTGTTTTCTAAAACCGCATTACCAATCACTGTTACTCAGGCACTCCATGGCCTGATCCTGTGGCCATCCTTCAGTCAAAGGGCGATGAGAAAGCATTAGACATGTGTGGTTTGTGAAAAGCCTCAGCATACATAAAACTGAGAAAAACAGCACTCCCTCGTTTATGAGAGTCCGTCCGGGGACATAGCGAGTTTGGACTGGCTGCTTCCGTGATGGTGCGCTGGAAGGGGCCAGACACCAAAATGAAAATCACAGCATGATCCATTGCAGCTTTGGAGGTCATTTCACTTTCCTGAACTGGTGTGCTAGTCTCGGTCATAGGCTCAGCCAGCCACGCTTATAAGATGATTTTTCAGACTTTATATGTAAGACCACACCTAGCTACAGATAGCAATCATCACTATGACTCTAAATTCCAAAATGTCGGGGAAGTTATGCTCCAGGTAACTTCTGGTGTGAACATCCGCTCTGACTGTCTGTCAGCTGCTCCTTTTTGGAGACAGCAGTCAGTTATTCATCTGGATATGAGTTCTTTCTCTCAGAGTCCATTGCAACAGGGTTGGTACAAGGCTTTGGTGTGCAAGAACTGCCACAGTCTCATGGCCCTGACTGCAAACATGTGTGGGTGTGGGCCAATACAACTTATTTGATCAGTTCAACCTTAGAACTTGTACTTAGATATTAAAGAGAAACAGATTTATGCGTTTTTGTGAATAAAAAAGCATCAAACCCTGGGCACAGCTCGTAACCCCCTAGGGATCACAAAGAAGTTGGTTGTGGAGCTTAGGAGAAGCAGAAAAGGAAAACCCAGCATGGTGATGCAGATGTTTTATTCAAGCTTTCACATCAAGCCTTGCCAAAGACATCAAACCTTCTGATTGTTTTACTTATTCAATAACCACTTTGCTTTGAATATTTTTTATCAAATCATACTAAAAACATCTTGCTGATACTAACTGGAAAACACACTGATTTAGAACATCCTTCATGGACTGCATGGCCTTCCTCATTTAAATGTCCCCTAATTTTAGCTCAGTGTCGCTGTAGTGGTGATTTCTCTGTTTTCTCATTTTGTTTCTTTACAAAACAGATGCATTTCCTTTGAGAGCCTCTTCAACATTTTTTTTTTTTAACGTCAATTCTTATTTTCCCTTGGCGGGGGCAGAGGTGAGACTTTCTCGGTCTCTCTGTGACTCTTTCAGCATCTATAAAGACAATTCCTCTGATTTCTGTGCTAGCTCCAGCCTACCAAAGATTCTAAATTTCTCAGCAGAGTAACCAGTATATAGTTACTCATGGCTCTCCATAGAGGAATTACGTGTTGGCTTGAAATAAGTCTTTACATTTAAAAAGAGAAGTTTTCCTCTGCTTGGATTTCTCCAATGCCTTGTTTCCTGTCACTTCAAGGAAATACAGACACAGAGGAGAGAAACAGGGCCAATCCAGCAAAAACAGGGGTGAGGAGAAGCCTCAAGGACAGTAGAGCCTTCAAGGTGATGTCTGAAGAGAACTTCATTCTTGAACTCTTTTGTTCTTTTGGGTCAGTAAATTTCCCTTTGAAGTTAACTATCGTGAATCTGTTCCTGTGTTTCTCAAATACTGACTAATAATGTATTAGAAAACCTGTTCACATTTCTATACTCATAAAGATAACTGCTAACTAATTTAGCAGTGCATCTGCTCCCTTATATTCTCCTTGTCATTTGCACTGTTTCTCAGCATTTGATGTTCTTGAAGAGCTGGCCAAACCCAAAGCATGCCTTACCTCTCAGTGCAGGCTCTGCTGCTGGCTCTCCTGACAATGAGTCTCCTAATGAGGAGGCCTCACCCCTGGCCCCACTGCCTGAGCCCTGCATCAGCTAAGCTTAGTAGGCTCTTCTTTAGACGCTGCCCAATAACGAAGGCTGGCTTTCATAAAGTTGATGAAAAGCTAGGTATCATTTTGCTGACCATGTGCCCAGCAACAGTCGACTGGTAGCAACTAAATTATGAGCAGCCAAAAATGTTATAGATTTCTTTGCAAGTGTGTTTCATGGGAGCAATCTGCCCGAAGAGCACATTCTGAGAGCAGCGAGAACATACATTCTCAGTGGTTTCTTTGAGTAAGCTTAGCTCAGTATTATATCTTATTTTTTGGTTTGTAGTTCAATACAAACTTACATATTATTAGTAGGTATTCAAAAATGACCTTGATTTGGTATGGATGGCCCTACCTTCCTCAATCAGGGGTTTCATCTCATACAATACTATACTTGTTTTTCTTTTTTAATTAGTTACAGTTTATTTACTTTGTATCTCAGCCATAGCCTCCTCCCTCATTCCCTCCCTCATCTCCTTCCCGCCCCTTTCCAAGTCCACAGATAGGGGAGGTCTCCTCCCCTTCCATCTGACCCTAGCTTATCAGGTTTCTTCAGGACTGGCTGCAATGTCCACTTCTGTGGCCTAGCAAGGCTGGTCTTCCCTCTGGGGGGGGGGGGTCAAAGAGCCAGCCATTGAGTTCATGTCAGAAATAGTCCCTGTTCCCCTTTCTAGGAGACCCACTTGGATACTGAGCTATCATGGGCTACATCTGAGCAGGGGTTCTAGGTTATAACCATACATGGTCCTTGGTT
This sequence comes from Psammomys obesus, assembly GCF_907164565.1. Lineage (NCBI taxonomy): Eukaryota > Metazoa > Chordata > Mammalia > Rodentia > Muridae > Psammomys > Psammomys obesus. The sequence goes on along the minus strand of NW_026585580.1, from coordinate 10,710,272 downwards.
GGAAATACAGTCTCATAAAAGACCCCTGTCCTTAGGTGTATTGGTCCTTGTGGAGCTCCTGTCCTCTCCCTTCTTTCATATGATCCCCTGCACTCTGCTGAAGGTTTGGTTATGAGTCTCAGTATCTGCTTTGATACACTAGGTAGAGTATTTCAGAGGCCCTCTGCTGTAGGCTCTTGTCCCGTTACTTGTTTTTTCCTACTTCCAATGTCCATCCCATTCATCTTTCTAAGTGAGGATTGATTTAGAAAACATCATCCTGAGTGAGGTATCCCAGAAGCAGAAAGACACACACGGTATATACTCACTTATAAGTGGGTACTAGACTTATAAGATAGGATAAATATACTAAAATCAGTACACCTAAAGAAGATAAACAAGAAAAAAATACAGTGTTATACTTAATGAGATACAATTGGAGATAAAATATGATGGTTTTTGTTGTTACAGGTTGTTTTCCTTTTTAGAAGAATTATACATTGTCTTAATCTCTAAATATTATTGGTTACAGTGTATATCTTCAGAATAAATTTCTACTGTCTTTTCTCTGATGTCATCTCTCCCCTACTACCCTTCCTCCCTGGGGGTCACACATATTTTGTTAGACCAGTTACTCCATCTTGGAGTTTAATGTTAGTATTTACTGAATCACTTAAAAACTAATTAGAGATATAGTTCTCCTTCCTTCCTCCATCCCTTCCTCTCTCCCTTCTTTCCTCCCTTCCTTCCTTCTTACCTTTCTTTTTCTTTCAGGTCTAAGTATGGAACACCAGACTCTGTGCATGCTCTACAAGCATTCTCCCGCTGTGCTCCATCCCAGCTCTTTGTTTTCTGAGGAAAAGTTTTGTCCTTATAGCCCAGGCTACTGTGGAACTTACTGTCCTCCTGCCTCATTCTCTGGAGTGCATTCTCTGGTAATGTACCATCATGAAGAGTTCATGGTTTTCATTCTTGCATGAAGCTATATAATTATTTTACATTGCAGGAGATGGACTGCTCCATCCTGTCCACCCATTTCTAGTTCATTCATTTGCAGGCACTGATGAGCTGCACATTATGAGCTCTGTGGAGAATACAAACATGGTGCATACTACCGTCAAACTAGCAGATAAGCTGGTGGCCCTTAATTCTATCCCCATTTGGGCAACTGTTTATTAGAATTTTTAATGCATTATATAAGTCATTAACAATAAATTACTATTTACATGGCCCCTCTAAATGACAAGTTCATAACAAAATACATGATTGTGTAAAAAAACTATAAAAGCACCCGTAGGATAAGAAGAGCATGCGTGGTCTTGGTGTAGTAGCGCATGCCTTTAAGACCAGCCATTTGGAGGCAGAGACAGGTGGAGTTCTGCTAGTTCAAGGCTAGTCTGGTCTACAGAGTGAGTACAGCCAGGACGAGAGAGAGAAAGAGGAGAGAGACCCAGTCTTAAAATAAGACAGGACATTTACTGCAGCTGCAAGTGTCTTTCTTTTCTTTGCTCTTTACTCCATTTTTTTTTTTTTTGTCTCCATTTGCTCTTCTTTCAAAGTTCCACAGATTTGGGGAAAATTAAAACACCTTTATCTTATTCACTGTAATCACAACATTTATTACTTTATTCCCTGAAGATCTGACAGTGATATGGCTCCTATGTTTAAATTGGAATGTTCTAAATTTATACTCAGACATAACTTAAAAAATAGACATGGAGATCTCACAGATAGCTTGAATAGAATTTTTTTTTCTTTTGTGTATGTGCACAGTTTTCTCTGGAGACTGACACAGCTAACTATCTATATCATGTAAATGTACTAAAAACTATGCCACTTTACCGCATAGATATTATTTCACAACAAACAATAAGCTATGCAAGAAAGAGCAAAAATAGTAAAAGTTCCTGGCCTTTGATCTTGGTGCTCTTCTGATCCTGTGTCTTCATGACCCAAATTATTTGATATTGGAAAAGAAATTTTCATGCTGAAAGGAAATGTTTGTAGTTGTAAAATAATCTCTTTAGTTAAATTTTGCCTGGATTACTATTTTTCCCACAAAAGGCTATAAATGACCCTGCCCACATTCTCCAAGGGGGTTATAGTCAGTGCTAGCTACAAGCAGATGAAGAAGGCAACCTGAAGGTAACCTTTCAAATTCCCAAATGTTCAACTGCTCAGAAATAGCCCCACCATGACAACAGGCCTACCACTGGGTGTCCATTCTTCTGGATGTGGTGGATTCATTGTGCATGCAAGAAGTGTCTGCTAATGAACAAAATGCCAACTGCTGAAGAATCAAGTATTAGCCACGGAAATGCGCTGGGTGGTTTATGTCGACTTGACACAATCTGGAGTCATCTGAGAGGAGCGAGCCTCAATTAAGAAAAATGCTTTGATAACATCCAGCTGTGGGGTGTTTTCTTAATGAGTTCTTGATATGTGAGGGCCCGGCCATTGTGGTGGTCTAGGCTCTATATGAGAGCAGCCTGGGTAAGCCATGTTGAGCAAGCTAGTGAGCAGACTCCTCTGTGGCCCCTGCATCAGCTCCTGCTTCCAGTTTCCTGCCATTTTGGTCGTGGCATTCCATTGCAGCAATAGAAGCCCTAATTAAGACAGAAATTCTCAGCTTAACCTCTTTATAGTTTTTAATTTCCATAAACTTTATTTTACATTCCTGGATTCACTATTCTCGTCATAAGGCTTGGAGAGTTAAAATGTTAAAAAAACAAAACAAAACATAATGTAGAGTGCTAAACAAAAGACTGCTAGAAGCATGACACATCTCTAGAGCATGGAATCTTGGCAGTAAGTTTACACGTTAGAAAGCAATAAATTTCATTAACTACCATGTATAGTGGGAATGTCTTAGGATTTCTCTTAGACACACAACCATCCTGTGTTCTTTCCAGAACCATCAGGATGACATTTACACGGAGTACTGTGTCTTTATTCAAAGCCTTATGTGAAGAAGTAAGTTATGTCAGGTACTCAAGAGAACAGATTTATTGAGCTAAGTAAATGATGAATTGCATGCCTGGCATTCTACTCACAAAGGCTCTCCGTAGTTACTGTAAGGACCCAAGAAATCATAAACTAATGAAGCATATTTAGCACTTCAAACAACACACCTCTAATCTTTGTATCCTGTGGCTTTACTCTGGGAGGGACTTCCGGTAGATTTTCTTTCTGATGACTAATGATGAATGCCAAGCTACCTTCTTAGATGAGAACACTCAGAAAAACATGGTATACTTACTAACTTGGCAGCACTGAAATTCAATCTTAAGTGACTTGATTTTCAATTCCTGATATTCTCTGATACACATTGAAAAGTTTGACATTTCACCTTGAAGTTTTACAGGCAAATCTGTGTCTAGGGTTCAGGATGTTCCCTCTGTAGGGTTGAAAGTACACGAAACCATTCCCAGAGTTTGCAGTTTTAGACTAGAATACTTAATTTATATCATAATAAAGAAATTGTCCTGGTGATGACTGGAACCTTCAAAATAAATAATTTATTTACATGGAATTATTTCTTGTTTTTTGACTTTTAAAAATTTTTATTTTTATTAATTACAGTTTATTCACTTTGTCTCCCCCCTGTAGCTCCCTGCCCTTTTCCCTCCCAATCCTACCCTCCTTCCCCCTTCTCCACCTATGTCCCTCCCCAAGTCCACTGATAGGGGAGGTCTTCTTTTCCTTCCTTCTGATACTAGTCTATCAGGTCTCTTCAAGACTGGCTGCATTGTCTTCATCTGTGGCCTGGTAAGTCTGTTCCCCCCCCTCAGAGAGAGATGATCAAAGAGCCAGCCACTGAATTTATGTCAGAGACAGTCTCTGTTTCCCTTGCTAGGGAACCCACTTGGAAACTGAGCTGCCATGGGCTACATCTGTGCAGGGATTCTAGGTTATCTCCATGCATGGTCCTTGGTTGGAGCATTAGTCTCAGAAAAGACCCCTGTGCCCAGATTTTTTGGTTTTGTTGCTTTCCTGTGGAGCCTCTGTAGTTTTTATTCGTTCTTTGAGAATGGCATATACATGCTTTGATCATATGCACCTACCTGCCCCTCTCACATCTACCCCTCCTTCTCCTCACACCCAGCCTCATTACCTACTTCTGTCTCCGTCTTGTATCTATCTATCTATCTATCTATCTATCTATCTATCTATCTATCTAT